>NC_060126.1:105600412-106280412 GCF_021461395.2 Schistocerca americana
TAATAAATGAATGTTGACTGAACTGTAAGATCCCATACTCTTGGTATACAGCAGTAGCGTTCTCTCTTTTGAAAAAAGGGAAACGTTATGACTGTAAAAACTATAGTGGTGCAAGTTTTCTAAACACTGGCTACCAACTATACTCAAAGATCACCAATAACCAAAACTACACTCAAAGACCATCAATAACCACATGAATAAGCTATTATTTCTGGAGAAAAAATGGATTTAGATCAGGTTGTTCATGCACAGACAATTAAAAACATCATAGAAAATGCAGAGAATTTAATATAGAAACTCATATTGCCGTTATCAACCTTGAGAAGGCCTCTGACTGTGTGAACCGTGATAGTCTATGGAAGATTATGCCGGAACGTCGATATTCCTATCATCTAATAGAGGTAGTGAAAAGTCCTTACAAAATTCCACGCATTGTAATAAACACAGGTAGGAATTAGAAGAAACAGTTATTAACCTAGATATTAGACAAGGATGTGGACTATCAACTACCCTCTTTAATATCTACATTGACTTCATTATTTACAAAAAGGGAATGTAAAGCAAACAACAGAATGAAGATAACAAACAAGGAATACCTGAATGTACTTTTGTTTGCTGATGACATCGTTATTATTCAAAAGAATGAAGATGACTTCCAAAGATCAGTATACCAGCTAAACGAAATATGCAAGAAGTGTAATTTTAAAGTTTCTGGCAAAGAAACAAAAATAATGGATATATCCAGTCACATCAAAAATTGTTTAAATAATTCAGTTTTAGAACAAGTGTGTCAATCTCTTGTTTAGGCTGTGCTATAAGTTTTGATTTGAACCGTAATATTGAAAATAAAATACACTAATTCCAAGCTGTCTGTGGTACCATTAACAGAACATTGGGCCATAAAATACAAAAAGAAACCATAATAAAACACTAAAGTAATGGTGGTTCTGGTGTCATCCTACGAAAGTGAAAGCTGGGTTACCACAAACAAAAAATAAAATTCAAACAACAGAGATGAGGTTCCTAAGAAAGATGAAGGGCTGCACAAGAGAGATATGATTAGAAATTAAGATATTAGAACACAAATATTTTCAGCATGAATTAAAAAACTCAAAAACATCATGAAGACTGGAAACAATACCTCATGAGAATCCTAGGTCACAGAAATCCTCAGAAAATCCTATTGACTTATAGGTCATCGATAAAAATGTCAGCCATAGCCCTGAAATGCTGGGCACCATAGCCAAACAACCGTTTTGAGTACAAAACTTATAATTAAAAGTGAAAAAGTTAAATCTTGCAATCATCTATTAAAGTTAAATAAATCTGATGGCCTCTTCATCTATATCTACAAAGATACTCCGCAAGCTACAGTACGGAGCATGGTGGAGAGTACCCTGCATCACTACTTGTCATTTCCCCCCCTGTTCCACTCACAAATAGAGCAAGAGAAAAACAACTGTCTGTACGCCTCTGTATGGCTCCTAATTTCTCGCATCTTATCTTCGTGGTCCTTACGCAAGATGTATGTTGACGGGAGTAGAATTATTTGCCAGTCAGCTTCAAATGCCTTGATATTTAACTGTATTTAAGGAAATTTCTTCTGATTATTTTGATAGTTTCCTTAACTGGAACAATGGAATACAGATTCTTCATCCAATGATTTAATTTCGTTAATCAGGGTCATAGTATTATGTGCCAAACAGTTGTTCTCAAATATGCAAGCTTCTTTAAGAATTTGGCTGAGCAGTCTAATTAAACTGAAATGCACATTTAGTGATACAATATACGAGGTGCATTCAATAAGTAATGCAACACATTTTTTTCTGAAAGCAGGATGGTTTTATTTAGGATACCAATAGACCCTATCATTCCTCATTCTTTAGACTATAAAACACTATTTTTCAACATTATCTCTGCTCAGTGTGATGGCCTTATGGGGTAGATGAGGAAAAACAGATGAAGTTTTGTGAGCTTTTTTCAGGTGTGCAGCGTTGTAAAAGGTCTTGCAATATGATGCAGAGGGAGAAGTTAGTTTGCATTTTTGTGGTGACGAATACACTGCTGAAGTCCAACATTGCAGTAGTCACAGCTGTGTGCAGTCGGATGGCAGGCATGATGTCAAACAGGTTTGCGTGACCCTTTTTGTGATTATGACAGAAGCCTAGCTGAATGACTCGCCAAGCTTTCGTTCGATATCAGGTCTCCGCACACATTCTGCAAGTACCTACGAATATCTGCGATTCTCCGGTTTTCCACCAGAAGAAACACAATGACAGCTCTCTGTTAGGACTGCACCTCCATGATAAAAAAAAAAAGTTGCATTATTATTGAACGTCTCTCATATATTGGACAAACAGGAAGAACATTTCTGATCAGATACAAGAAACATAAAGAAGCAATCAGATTAAGTAACAATGACAAATCAGCCATTGTGAACCACATACACGAAACAGGTCATCCCCTTAAGGACGCATATGAAGATTTGGAAACCTTGCACAAAGTTCAGAAAGGGAGAAAACCCGAATTGCTGGAACAACTAGAGTTTGCCATTCATGAAAAGAAACATGATAATATTCTGAACATGCAAGTGAAAGACAACACAACAAGATTTCTTAATAGTTCTTTTTAAATTATTTTAAGACAGATACATAATTATAAATCTGCAAAACCTCTCTGATGAAATAACTACAGGCTGGCAAGCACTGGCTCTGTAAATGAGGAAAAGTAGGTGACCAGTAGAACAGCATTATGGTTGAGCCAATAGCTGTGCTTACACAATAATACCACAAAAAAGTCAGTTCACAATCCTCAGACCTCTTCAGGAATGTCAAGTTGACACTCTTTGAGCCCACAGCAGATCAGAAGGACTTTAGCCTGATGGGGTGTGAGACGGAATGGCTGATGACAGAACTTTTCAGTGTTTCTGTGTTCATGAGCTAAGTTTTATAAATATGGTTGAATGCTACCAATTATTACTGTTAAAACATAACAACCATTATCTCACAGCCTTAAAATGGATACTATTAATCTACCATAAAGCTACCAAGTGGACTGCTGTATCTTTGAGCTAATGATGTTACTATTTTAACAACCAAGGCTGTTGTTGAAATACGGAGTCAGATATGTATTGTAGTTTTCTACATCATGAAAACCAGAAGAGCCACAACAATTTAAAAACAAGCCGATCAATTGATCAATAGCAAATGTTATATTGAACACCTGTTTACACACTGAAACTTCAGTACAAGTCCATCAGGCTTCTTCACAAAGAAAAATCAAGAATTATTACTATCATATTTAATAGCCATACCACTGCTAAAATGAGTATTTTTGTATTTGACTGTGATTCATATTACCCGCCCAGCTAAAGTATCAACAGATGTGTCGTCTGAGATCCTCAGGCTGCATACCCGTAAAGCCACTGAGCTACCACACACTCCCCGGGAGGACTCCTCTATCAAGTAAGGAGGACAATGAACTCTGATCTAATATCTATGACAAATACTGGGGCCTGCCATCATCAGTCATAATCTTGTTTAATCTATGAAACCTTTGTCTACACACAATATGATTATTCTGAGCTCTGCCATGGGAGTGCTATCCACAATATCTTCAAGTAAGTGGGCAACAACAATGGTAATAAGTCCAACAGATTAATCACAACATGTGTTGATTTCAAATTTCAGGTCCACTATTAATAAACAAACTGTTTTGCATCTGAATCCTAAGTCAGAGCTATTGTTAATTTAACTGTCTGGTAGGCACTATTTCTCTAATACAGAACTTGACAGTGCCCATTCTAGAACTAAAATACTTTTAGCATATTAAAGGTATAATAGATCACTATTTAGGGTCACAAGAGCTTCAGCGATATCTGAAAGGCACCCTGAACAACTGATTCGTGGTGCCCAAAAGTGCGCAAACTATTTAAATGATATTGTAATTGGAGCCACATGGGCATAGCATTAGCAAAATCTACAGGAACTATCAGAGAGGCTTCAAAGCCCATGGCCCGCTCTACTAGCTGGATAAATCTAATTTTTTTTCAAGCCAGGCAAAAACCCACACAAGAGTATGTGGGTAAAATTAATAACTTGTCAGTGCGCAAGAACCTAAAAGGGCTACAGCCATTTTTAAGCAGTATTACACAAAGTTCATACCACTGGCAGCATAAATCTCCCTTCTGCTTAATTAGGAAAACAATAGGGTTATATTTGTTTGCATGCCATAAAGCTTTCCTTCAGATTAAATAGTGTCTTTGAATAACCCTCCATATAGCAACATCCACAGCAGATACCTGCCTTACACTAGCCAGCAATACATCATATTTTCAGTACTGGTGTAACACTATCCCATAAATTCGCTGACAAAACAGAGCAGCCTACTGCATTTACATCCCAAATATTAAAGACAACTCGGAAAAGCCACCGGAGAATTGGGAAGGAGGCACAGTAAACATATACGATGTCAGGAAATTCCATGTGTATTTGTATGCGATAAAGTTCCTTTTGATCACCAATTACATGCCCATGATTTCACAGTATGGATTCCACTATAAGCTCTTTTATATAACAACGCAACAGCTGCAATGTCAAGCACTATTTCTTATTAACTACAATTACGAGACCCATTAGCAGCCCACTATGAAGCATGCTATCTTAAATACTCATTCCCAGTTGATTTGTGAATCAGACACAAAATTAAACAGGTGTTCTGTCTTTGACTTCAGCTGGTGACACATCCTCTGAATTTCCAATCATGGCACATATAGTAGCAAATAAGCAGGCAACAACTCATTATTTTGCTGGGTGTGGAGTGAGGTAGGCAGATCACGTCTAATAGTCCAGTTTAGGCTTGGCAGAAATTTTTTCTCATTGCAGCACCATCTTGCTGAAACCATCATTGTCCTTTTGTTAGCTACAGACCACACTCTACATCACCATACTCTAGTTTCTACACACAGCACACTGGGGTATGTGCAGCATGAAGACATTTGTGCAGTATCATGTTCTCTGATTTATCACCGACACCGCGATTGAGCATATGGTCCAGAATTGTCAGACCTGCATCAAAAACCTGGAGCTTCAGTGCAGCATTTCAGCACCTAGCCTCAATCTGGACATCCCAGCAAAGAGCACACATCAGTTTCATCAGACCACTTCACAAAGCAATGTGGTTGTTAGTTGTCTGTGCCTTCTGAAACTAGCTTTATGCGGCACAGATGGCTGTTATGACACCACCTATCATCCGTGTCCTGTCCACCAAACCTGCAATTAAAGGTGGCACCTGCTATTATAATTTCTGACATCGGGCCTCAATTCATAGTGTCAGTTCTATTACTCCGCAAATGTAATAAGACAAGGCAACTGACTACTCCATTCTGCCCAGAATCAAATTCTAAAGAGGAATGCATGATTAGGACATTCAAAAAGCAGACGCACAAAATTATGACAACAGCCACATCCCAGGCAGCACTCACTAATTTTCTCACAACATATAGATATACCTCAGTCAGGAAACATAGTATGGTCAAAGTACTAAAGGGGCACAGACGACATATACCATTTGACCTGCTGTGCCATACAGAGCCTTATTACTTTATGGGCTTCCAAGTATGGGCTCCCATTTTTGGTCAGAACATCAAGTGGACCCAGGACGTTATCAGCAATAGGAGGTACAAATGTTTGAAGTGACAGTTGAACAGAAGCAGCAGGTCCAGTATCAGAACCAGCTCTGGCTGTGTCTACAGGCAGGCTCGGTACTACCTCTCATCGTACCAGCACCAATACCCAATGTGGCCCATCACAATCTATACACACTACATGACCCTTTGGAGGGGATTCCAGCAACACTCTCCTCCATTCCTCAGTAGCCCAAGTACATGCCTTGTCATTTCCAGCTTTATGTGACAATTAAAGGAGGGAGGGATTCTATATCTAACAGTAATTCAAATTTCCTGCTCTATACACATATTGATACAACCACACAGCCAAAAATTGTCAGGATATGCAGCCATCATGTTGATTGATTGATTTTGGGGAAGACACCAAACAGCAAGGTCATCGATCCCATTGGTTTAGGGAAGGAAGTAGGTCGTGCCCTTTCAAAGGAACCATCCCGACATTTGCCCGGAGTGACTTAGGGAAATCACGGAAAACCTAAATCAGGATGGCCGGACGCAGGATTGAACTGTTGTCCTCCCGAATGCAGTCCAGTGTGCTAACTACTGCACCACCTCGCTCAGTCCACCAAGTTGATCCATGGTTCTGTGGAGAGCTCAGCTGGCATGTGAGTTGGTTGCAGCTGTTGATGTGATCCCATAGATGAACACTGCAGTTGGCTGCTTGTTACTCACTCTCTTTTAGTCTATTAAGCCTCTGTCTATGTGCTATATGATGATTCTGAACATGGTCTTGCCTATTTACATTTCTTGATTTGGATTACTCTGTAGACAGATTTTTCATGCATTATGACAACCTTTGCCATATTCTGGACTTTTTTCTGCTCATCATGGTCTTGCTAATATTGCGTTATAGACAACCACATGGAGAAACCTGTTCATTCCAACAGTCTTTACCGCCTGTGTGAGTGATTAACTGTCTGTACCTACATCCAAGCAAGATGGAAAAGTAATCAGCAGAAGAAATATTGAAAAGCAGCTGAAACTGTGAAAACCCAATACGGTCTTGAGGTATAACAGAATTCCTGTCAAGTACTACACAGAATTAGAGGATGAATTGGTTACACTTTTGTACTGCTGATCCCTGTCACTGGAAAAACAGCAAAGGTCATATACCCATTTTTTCAAAATGATCAGTAGAACCGAGCTACAGATCTACTGTAATCACTTGTATCTATTTGTAGCAGAATCCTAGAATGTATTCTGATAGAACACCTACTGTGAACAAAATGATCTTGATAATAAAATCTTCTTGGGTTGACAGCAGAGTCGATACATTGTTCTTTGGCAACATTTCAGCAAATTTCTTACTTGCCATCTTCAGATGAAGAGTCAGGTTCACATCTCATCCAGGTCTTTATAGCTAATGGAACACAGGCTTCTCTACATTGTCGGCACTGGTCAGACCAATCATGTGCAAATGGAATCAGCATAGCGGCACATGGTGGTGGCGGTGGAGGGGGCCTGCGAGCATTGGGTCTTGGCAACTTATCTCAGTGCAGCCTGTTTATTCCATCAGCCACCACTGTTCTGCCTCCATCAGTGTGCTCTTATCATGGTCTTGCTAATATTGCGTCCAACACGATGCTAAGTTGGAAGCCATTATCCCGGTCGACCAGATTATCATAGACTCATATTTCCACTACCTCTTTAATAGAGTCCCTAAAACCTTTGCTCTACACGGCATCTTGGTTTGTTCAAACTGAAATATGCATTCTTCAGTAACGCTGTGCTCTGCTACAGCAGATTTGTCCTTCTGTCCGAGGTGAATACTTCCCACATGTTCAGAGAGGCATTGTGTGATGCAACGCTGCATCTGTCTGATATACTGTTGCATCACACAACCCCTCTCTGAGCACAAAAGGAAAAATCTGTGGTAGCTGAGCACAGCCTTAGTGAAGAACACACATTTTGATTTCAACAAAATATGATGCTGTGTAGAGAGTATGGTCTCTGGGATGCTGTTATTAAAGAGGCAGTGAAGATATGAGTCAATGATAATTGGGCAACCAGGATAGGGCTTCCCACTTAACACCACGTGGGACACAACATTAGCAAGAATAAGGTGACAGCACACCGATGGAGGCAGCAGCCGATGGAATAAAGAGGCTGCACTGATATGACACACCGGGACCTGCTGCTTGTGCTCTCCCACCCAGCTCCCCACCAAGCTACGATTCCGCTCGCACCTAATTGGTCCAACTGACACCGAGGATGCAGAGAAACCCATTGGTCCAGCGGCAATGAAGACTGGGACAAGACGTGAACTCGACGCTTTGTCTGAAGATGGCAAGTAAAAAACTTGCTGAAACGTTGCAGGAGAACGACGCATTGACTTGGCTGTCAACATGAGAAGATTTTGTCATTGAAATTTGCCAAGAACGGCTGCATTCTCATACAATATAATCTTTTCTATGGATATTAATATGGGTTCCAAAAACAATTATACTGGGGAACTCAACTTGTGCTCTTCAAACATGGCATTGTATGTTTGGAACTATGCTTAGAGAATAGCAATTCAGCGATCTCGGCATCCAACTATATTTTGATTTTGTGGCATATTTATGCAGCCTAAAGAGCGTCTGCAGCCGAACTGAACCAATATATGATTTAAGAAGTAAAATACAGTTGCATCACACTAAAAGGTGAACTATACTCAAATTACATATGAATACGCTGTGCAGTATACTCCAAAGTCTTTCTAGGATAGCAGCATAGTTACAGAAGTTGTGGCTTATTGTCACACATGCTATAGTGTTCTTGACTCTTCTGGAGCACTGGTGTTAATTGTGCCCATTATTACCCACTGGTCATGATTTAATCTCTGCTTTCGTATTTGAGATTAATTTTTGTATTATGCCTGCATTTGTAATTGTGGGTCTCTTGCCACTTTGTATTCCAGTTCTCTCTCTCTCTCTCTCTCTCTCTCTCTCTCTCTCTCTCTCTCTCTTTTTTTTTTTTTTTTTTTTTTTTTTTTTTTTTTTTTTTTTTTTTTTTTTTTTTTTTTGGTAGGGTTTAAGGGCGCTCAACTGCTGAGGTCATTAGCGCCCAGTCACTGGTGTTAGAGCACATGGAATCTGCAAAAACTCAAGGGGATGGGGGGACATCAGAAGGACCTGACAAAGATGCAGATAAAATAAGTAAAAAGGTTAAATGTCTTTGGACAAGCCAGTTAAAGTTATAAAACGCAGAATACGAGCAGCTGCTCGAGCATCATCAGCTAAAACATCCGGTAAAGTAGATGGCAGGGACAGGATAACACGAAATTGACTAAAACGGGGACACGACAATAAAACATGGCGCACTGTTAATGCCTGACCACAAGGGCACTGCGGGGCTGGGTCACCGGAGAGCAGGTAGCGGTGGCTAAACCGGCAATGCCCAATCCGCAACCTGGTCAGAAGGACCTCCTCGCGCCGAGATGGTCGGGAGGATGTTGTCCAAGCAGTTGGGAGTGGTTTTACTGCCCGGAGCTTGTTTCCTTGGAGGGATGACCAAGCATCCCACCACAACGACACAAGCCTCTTACATACATCCCCACGAACGTCAGATGACGGGACACAATGGGAGGCTGGCCGAGGCAGGAGGACTGCAGCCTTGGCTGCAGCATCTGCAGCCTCATTCCCAGGCACTCCTACATGTCCGGGAACCCACAGAAAGCTGACAGAACCACCATTATCAGCGAAAGAATGGAGGGACTGCTGTATCCGTCGAATCAAGGGATGGACTGGATTGGGAGCTCCAAGGCTCTGAAGAGCACTGAGTGAGTCAGAGCAGAGTAAATATGATGAATGGCGGTGGCGGCGGGCATACTGAACGGCCTGATGGAGAGCAAAAACCTCGGCCGTGAAGCTGGAACATTGGTCGAGGAGCCGGTATTTAAAGGTGGCGGCCCCGACGACAAAGGCACAGCCGACACCGTCAGTTTTGGAGCCATCGATGTAAATAAAGGTGTGACCGGCAAGTCGAGCACGAAGCTCGACAAACCGTGAGCAATACACTGCAGCCGGAGTACCCTCCTTCGGGAGTGAGCTGAGGTCGAGATAAATAGGAACCGGAGCCTGGAGCCAAGGTGGTGTCGGGCTCTCACCCTCTCTGAAGGTGGTAGGGAGGGCAAAATCCAATTGTCGAAGCAGGCGACGGAAGCGGACTCCGGGGGGCAGCAGGGCAGACACATACAACCCGTACTGACGGTCGAGAGAATCGGCGAAGAAGGACTCGTAAGAGGGGTGGTCGGGCATAGACAACAGCCGGCAGGCATACCGACACAGCAGTACGTCGCACCGGTAGGTCAATGGTAACTCGGCAGCTTCAGCATAAAGACTCTTGACAGGACTAGTGTAGAAGGCTCCGGTCGCAAGACGTATCCCCCGATGGTGGATGGAGTTGAGCCGGCGTAAGAGGGATGGCCGAGCGGACTAGTAGACGAAGCTCCCATAATCCAGCTTCGATCGGACTATGGACCGATACAAGCGAAGCAGGACAGTGCGATCTGCTCCCCAAGATGAACCGCTAAGAACTCTGAGGACATTAATGGAATGTGTACAACGGGCCGCCAAATAAGAGACATGTGGAGACCAACACAGTTTCCTGTCCAACGTGAGCCCTAGAAACTTAGTTGTGTCCACGAATGGGAGAACAACGGGACCGAGATGTAAGGATGGCGGAAGGAACGCTTCATACCGCCAAAAGTTGATACAAACCGTCTTCTCTTCAGAGAACCGGAAGCCATTTGCCACGCTCCAAGAGTAGAGGCTGTCTAGACAACGCTGAAGGCAGCGCTCCAGGAGGCATGTTCTCTGGGCACTGCAGTAGATCGCGAATTCATCGACAAAGAGAGAGCCTGAGACATTAGGTGGAATGCAATCCATAATTGGATTGATCGCGATGGCAAAAAGGGCTCCACTCAAGACGGAGCCCTGAGGCACTCCGTTCTCCTGGAGGAAGATGTCGGACAATACGGAACCCACACGTACCCTAAACTTTCGTTCCGTTAAAAAGGAATCAATAAAAAGGGGCAGGCGACCGCGTAGGCCCCACCTGTGCATAGTGCGGAGGATACCTCCTCTCCAACAGGTATCATAAGCCTTCTCCAAGTCGAAGAACACGGCTACCGTTTGGCGCCTTCGCAAAAAGTTGTTCATGATGAATGTCGACAAGGTAACAAGGTGGTCAACAGCGGAGCGGCGGCGACGAAAGCCGCATTGGACATTAGTAAGTAGTCTTCGAGATTCAAGAATCCAGACTAACCGAGCATTAACCATGCGCTCCATCACCTTACAGACACAGCTTGTAAGAGAAATGGGGCGGTAACTAGAAGGAAGGTGTCTATCCTTCCCGGGTTTGGGTATAGGAACAATAACGGCGTCATGCCAACGCATGGGGACTTGACCTTCGGTCCAGACGCGATTGTAGGTACGAAGAAGGAAGCTTTTGCCCGCCGGAGAAAGGTGTGCCAGCATCTGAACGTGAATGGCATCTGGCCTCGGAGCAGAGGACCGGGACAGTGCAAGCGCACGTTCGAGTTCCCGCATAGTAAAGGGAGCATTATAAGTTTTCAGATTCAGCGAGTGGAAGGAAGGTCGCCGAGCCTCTTCTGCCTCTTTCCTGGGAAGGAAGGCAGGATGGTAATGGGCGGAGCTTGAAACCTCCGCGAAAAAGCGGCCAAAGGGGTTGGAGACAGCCACAGGACTGCCTGACGTCAGGCCAGGTACTGAGGAGTGAGCCTTAATGCCCAACAGCCGGCGCAGGCTACCCCAAACGACGGAAGAGGGAGTATAACTGTTAAAGGAGCTGGTGAAAGAGGCCCAACAAGCTTTTTTGCTGTCTTTGATAACTAGACGGCTTTGCGCTCTGAGTCGTTTGTATTCAATACAATTCGCCAACGTAGGATGGCGGCGAAAGGTGCGTAAAGCACGTCGTCGAGCACGGATAGCGTCTCTACAAGCCTCGTTCCACCAGGGGACGGAAACGCGACGTGAAGATGAAGTAGTACGAGGAATGGAACGTTCGGCAGCATTGATGATAACAGCCGTGAGGTATTCGACCTGACTGTCACGACTGGGAAAATCGTGGTCCGGAAAGGTCGCCAGGGAGGAGTAAAGTCCCCAGTCAGCTTTCAGTATGTTCCAGCTCGAAGGACGTGGGGATAGGGTGTGGTGCAGGAGACGAACGACACAGGGGAAGTGGTCGCTCGAATAGGTGTCAGAAAGGACATACCACTCGAACCGACGGGCAAGAGTGGTAGAACAGATCGAGAGATCCAAGTGGGAGTAGGTATGAGTAGAGACTGAGAGGAAAGTCGGGGCTCCGGTATTGAGGCAGACAAGATTGAGATGGTTGAAGACATCCGCCAAGAGTGAGCCTCTTGGACAGGATGCAGGAGAGCCCCAAAGGGGATGATGGGCATTGAAGTCGCCAAACAATAAGAACGGCGGGGGAAGCTGAACGATCAGGTGCATCATGTCAGCCCGGCTAACAGCAGATGACGGTGGAGTGTAGATGGTACAAACTGAAAAAGTAAAAGCAGAAAGAGTAATGCGGACAGCTATTGCTTGGAGTGGGGTGGTCAATGGGATGGGATGGTAATAAACATCGTCCCGAACAAGCAACATGACCCCACCATGAGCTGGGATACCGTCCACAGGGGTGAGGTCATACCGCTCCGAGGTATAGTGGGTAAAGGCAATACGGTCAGTCGGGCGCAACTTGGTTTCCTGGAGACCAAGGACGAGCGGACAGTGCAGGCGAAGGAGCAATTGTAATTCCTCCCGATTAGATCGAATACCTCTTATGTTCCAATGAAACAACGCCATCGCTAGTCAAAAGGTTGGGGGAACGAGACGGGGGAAGAGCTGGTCACCTCGACGGCCGCGGAGGGCCAGGTTGCGAGGGAACAAAGCTACAACCGACGGGAGGCGGATCCGGTTCCATCGACTCGTCGCCAGCCGCGGCCGCTGTCCCTGGTTGTGTAGGAGGGGCCGCATCATTTGCCGACGAAAGGCCGGCGGAGCGCCTGGCAGCAGAGCGTCCCGGCGAAACTGAGGACGGCCGGGAGCAGCGACTCACGGATGGAGCGTCAGACGAAACGCGCCGGGGTGGAGAGGGGGATAGAGACTTCTTCTTTGAGGCCTTCTTGGAAGGCCGAGGAGGCACAGGGATGGTGGGCTGGACCCGAAGAAGGTCCTCAGGTGCGGGGTCCGTTTTGGAACGCCGGACCTCGGAAGCTGGGGTCCGGAACGTTGCCCTGATGGACGCCTGAGAAGAGGATCGCTTCTCAGGTGGCGTGGGGGGAGGAGGAGGAGGAGGAGGAGGAGGAGGAGGAAGGGGGGCCCCTGGGGCAGAGGGGGTGGGGGCCACGGGTGAGGAGGATTTGGAAGGGAGGGATTTGGGAGGCGGAGGCAGAGCCCCCTGATGGGCGGAGGAGGCGGAGGGGGGACAGGATAGGGGTGAGGATACCGCGGAAGGAGTGGACACAACTGAGGGGAACGAAGTGGTCAATGACACGGGATGGAGGCAGTCGTACTTCTTCCGGGCCTCAGAATAAGAGAGCCGATCCAAAATTTTGATTTCTTGTATCTTCTTCTCCTTCTGATATGCGGGGCAGTCTGAGGATCTAGGCGAGTGGACGCCAGGACAATTAACGCACCGAGGTGGTGGGGTGCATGTATGTTCCTCACGAAGAGGACGTCCACAATCGCCACAAAGGGGCTCAGCCTCACACCGTGATGACATGTGCCCAAAGCGCAAACACCTAAAACAGCGCATAGGAGGCGGGACGTAAGGTCGCACGTCACACCGGTAGCACATCACCTTTACCTTCTCCGGGAGAATGTCCCCCTCGAAGGCGAGGATAAAGGCCCCGGTGTCGATGCGACCGTCTTTGGGGCCGCGCTGGACTCACCGGACGAAATGCACGCCTCGGCGCTCCAGGTTGGCCCTGAGCTCCTCATCAGATTGTAGCAGGAGGTCACGATGAAAAATAACCCCCTGCGTTCTATTTAGTGTCAGATGCAGGACAATGGACACTGGGATGTCCCCTAGGCGGTCGCACGCCTGGAGCGCCGCCTACTGTGTGGCGGAGGTGGTCTTTATAAGAACAGACCCCGAACGCACCTTACTTAGATCCTCGATTTCCCCGAAGATGTCCTCAATGTGCTGAACAAAGAACATGGGCTTGGAGGTGGCGAACGTCCCCCCATCGGTTCGAGAACAGACCAAATAGCGAGGGAAGTACTTTGCCCCAAGCCGGCGGGCCTGTCCCTCCTCCCAGGGAGTGGCCAAGGGAGAAAGGCCAGGAGAACCAAAACTAGAGACAGTACCTTTCCTTTTGAAAGACTCGGCCGCAGAGCGACTTGATACGTGTTGACGTTTCATCTGCGAAACGTCCACCCCGATACCACCCACTCCGACCAGGGGCTTTCCCCACGGGCGCCACCCAGCCTCAGCAAGGGCCACCTGGCAGGATGACCGTTGCCGGGAGTCCTGATGCCCCAAGGAGACGGGCATCTACTCCTTGGCCGACTTGGGGAGGGTGCAGCTCAGGTATCGGCAGTACAATCCCTGTGTTGTCAGGGGGCTACAACCTAGAGGGTACATGACGACCCCACCACAACGGGCTGGCTACCGTGCTGGATTTCTGGTGCCATGGAAAGTCCATCACGATCGTAGGTGCAGATGGGGACGCACTATGGGCATAACTTGTACAACCCATCAGGCGTTTAGGCCCAATTTGAGGAATGGTGGGTATGGTTAAAACGCCGGTACAATGCTGAGTGCCAAGGTCTTAGTGCACTGAGGACCAGTGGTACACCACGTAAGGCGTCCTTCCCCAAAAGGCTCGTACTTCTGTAGAATTTTGAAAAATGGAGGTCAAACCCCAAGGGGGACCATCACATGGAAGGCCGAAACGGTTGAAACTCCTTTTAGTCGCCTCGTACGACAGGCAGGAATACCGCGGGCCTATTCTAATCCCCGGACCCGCAGGGGGGCCAGTTCTCTCTGATTATCAGTCTGAAGACATTCAAAAGATGTGCAGCTTGTACTCCTGTGTATTCTCCCTCTCTGTCAAAGGGGCTGGTTTGGTTAGCATGTCTGCTGTTTCATTTTCCGGAATGCAGAAATGGGCATTTACCAAACACACTGTAGCAATCCCCCCTCTGCAATTTTTACCCCTCGTACTTCCTTCCAGTACAAAATTGGTGAACCTTTGATGTCTCAGAATGTGTCCTACTAACCGATCCCTTCTTATAGTTAGGTTGTGCCACAAAATTTTCTCCCAATTTTATTCAGTACCTCCTCATTAGTTATTTGATCTACCCATCTAATCTTTGGCATTCTTCCGTAGCACCACATCTCAAAAGCTTCTATTCTCTTCTTGTCTAAACCATTTATTGCCCATGTTTCACTTCCATACATGGCTACACTCCATACAAATACTTTCAGAAACGACTTCCCAACACTTAAATCCATATTCAATGTTACCAAATTTCTCTTCTTCAGAAACGCTTTTCTTGTCATTGCCAGTTTACATTTTGTCCTCTATTCTTCAACTACCAACAGTTATTTTGCTACCCAAATAGCAAAACTCATCTACTACTTTAAGTGTCTCATTTTCTAATCTAATTCCATCAGCATCACCTGATTTAATTGGACTACATTCCATTATCTTCATTTTGCTTTTGTTGATATTCATCTTATATCCTCCTTTCAAGACACTATCCATTCTGCTCAACTGCTCTTCCAAGTCCTTTGCTATCTCTGACAGCATTATAATGTCATCAGCAACCTCAAAGTTTTAATTTTTTCCCCCTGGACTTTAATTCCGACTCCAAATTTTTCTTTTATTTCCTTTATTGCTTGCTCAATATACAGATTGAGTAACATTTGGGATAGACTACAACCCTGTCTCAGTGCCTTCTCAACCACTGCTTCCCGGTCATACCCCTCGACTTTACTACTGCCATCTGATTTCTCTGCAAATTGTAAATAGCCTGCTCCTCCCTGTATTTTACTCCTGCCACAGTCAACAGTGTCAAAAGCTTTTTCTAAGTCTACAAATGCTATAAACACAGGTTCGCCTATCCTTAACCTATCTTCTAAGATAAGTCATAACGTCAGTATTGCCTCGCATGTTCCTATATTTCCCCGGAATGCATACTGACCTTTCCCCAGCTCAGCTCCTACCAGTTTTCCCCTTTCTTCTGTAAAGGATTCATATTAGTATTTTAAAACTGTGACTTTTTAAACTGATAGTTTGGTAATTTTCACACCTGTCAGTAACTGCTTTCTTTGGAATAGGAATTATTATATTCTTCTTGAAGTCTGACAGTATTTCACCTCTCGCATACATCTTGCTCACCAGATATGAGAGTTTTGTCATGGCTGGCTCTTCTGCAGCTATCACTAGTTCTAACAGAATGTTGTCTACTCCCAGGGCCTTGTTTCAACTTGGGTCTTCCACTGCTGTGTCAAATTCTTCGCACAGTATCGAATCTGCCATCTCATCTTCATCCTCTTCCATTTCCATAATATTGTCCTCAAGTGCATCTCCCTTGTATAGACCCTCTACATAGTCCTTCCACCCTTCTGCTAGAAGGGAAACTTATTTGTATGCACGCTGTACAACCGCTGAGCATTCTTTCAGGAAAGGAAACCTCCTGCACCACAAGCGCTTCTCGCTTTTCAGTTTACAGATGGACTATACGTCCCCAATATTTCACATCAAGTTCTCTGATGTGACTAGACAGCATAACTTTATTGAGCATTTGCTTACACAGAGGAGCTATTTTCACTTTATTAAGTGTGTACTTACTTGCAGTTGTTAAGTGAGCTTTTATGTAAACTATGTTCCTATAACCAATAGCCGAGAAGTGTGTAATTTGCAAGTATGACAAAGTTACTCCACTTCCTCACCATTAATTATGTTACTGGTAGACTGCATATATATTTCCCATCAGGTATTGCTGGCATTTGTAGAGTGGGCTGCAACTGAGTGAGGCCACTTACCACACATCAGTATTTTTTCCAATGTTGGTGAGAATATGTTTAATGGAATGGAACTGATCATGTGCATGTCTAGAACAATACTCTGGAGATAATTTAATTCTCTGGGCTCTTCAGATGTTGGAGGCTGGGATGATGCATTTGGTATCCCTCATGCTGTGAAAAGTATCCCTGCCAGTGATAGTGGAGACAATGAAATCAACAAGAAATGCCAGGGAGGTATGCCTGTCTGTAAAATGAAAAATGAGCAACACTCAAGGTGATGGAAGTTGCTTTTCCCGGTAGAATGCTACAGTTGACATACAGGATGACTAAGCAACAATTTCCTCTTTAATAGTGTGGAACGGTATGTTTAGATTTACATAGATTCTGCCCATACATGTTTCTTGTGCTAATATTATTAGTAACGCATATCTGTTTCCATAAAATGCAGTAATACTACAGGGAATACAATCAACCCCGGACACATTTGCTCTCTGCATTGTCAGTGATTCACAAGGCATGCTGCAGAGAATCAGTATAATGTTGTGAAACACCTGGTAGTTGCTGCTTCTGACATAGAGGTGTAGAGAGAGTGGGGAATCACATACTCAATCTTCAGTTTGCAGACCCATGATGGAAACAAGAATATGACCACAATTCAGCAACCAACCTTCCCTCCTCCAACCTCACCACCACCACCACCACCACCACCACCACCACCACCACCACCACCCTGTTACACCCTTAGAACACAACTTATCTCTTAATACAGATCTACTACACTTAGATGTGATGCACCCATGTAATATTTGTTCATAACCCACTTCATTTAACAGTATACACTAATTCTGTACGGTTAAAACACTATTTTTAAGAATTTTTTTCATTCCCTACAACGTGAAAACTTATTCCTGAAGAAAAAATGAATTGGATCTTATTTTTGTAGGAAATTAGAAGATATGGTTTAATTTTGCACCATGAAATATTTCCATGAGAAGCTGCAGTTTTCAAGTTATTAAGAGAGAGAGAGAGAGAGAGAGAGAGAGAGAGAGAGAGAGAGAGAGAGAGAGAGAGAGAGACTCATGCCCCACCAGTGGTGAATGGCACCCTCTCCTACTCTTGCACAAAAATTTGTGGCTACATTGTTTTTTACCCCCATTCGACCTTTTCTGGTTTTCATTGACTACAGTAAAATAAATCCTTTAGTTCAGGTAGTTTTCCAGAGTACCTAAAGCATGTATGAGTTGTGCCCCTGGTGAACAAGGTAGCATGAACAATACTGAAGACTGCAGGCCAGTTTCACTACTGTCTCCATTTTCAAAAATAATTGAGTCAATCATGAAAGAGGATGGGTTATGTGAATAAATACAATCTACATCTATACTGTGCAAACCACCATGAGGTGCATAGCAGAGGGTACATCCCATTGTACCCGTTATTAGGATTTCTTCCCGTGGCAGTTGTAAGAGTCGAGGGGCATGAAAGGGAAGCAGTGGTTGGGAAGAGAGTAAGACAGGGTTGTAGCCTCTCCCCAATGTTATTCAATCTGTATATTGAACAAGCAGTAAAGGAAACAAAAGAAATATTCAGAGTACGTATTAAAATTCATGGAGAAGAAATAAAAACTTTGAGGTTCGTCTATGACATTCTAATTCTGTCAGAGGCAGCAAAGGACCTGGAAGAGCAGCTGAACGGAATGGACTGTGTCTTGAAAGGAGGGTATAAGATGAACATCAACAAAAGCAAAACAAGGATAATGGGATGTAGTCGAATTAAGTCGGGTGATGCTGAGGGAATTAGATTAGGAAATGAGACACTTAAAGTAGTAAAGGAGTTTTGCTATTTGGGGAGCAAAATAACTGATGATGGTGGAAGTAGAAAGGATATAGATGGGCAATGGCAAGGAAAGCATTTCCAAAGAAGAGAAATTTGCTAACATCGAGTATAGATTTAAGTGTCAGGAAGTCGTTTCTGAAAGTATTTGTATGGAGTGTAGCCATGTATGGAAGTGAAACATGGACGATACATAGTTTAGACAAGAAGCTTTCGAAACGTGGTGCTACAGAAGAATGCTGAGGGTTAGAAGGGTAGATCACAAAACTAATGAGGAGGTATTGAATAGAATTGGGGAGAAGAGGAGTTTGTGGCACAACTTGACGAGAAGAAGGGACCGGTTGGTAGGACATGTTCTGAGGCATCAAGGGATCACAAATTTAGCATTGGAGGGCAGTGTGGAGGGTAAAAATCGTAGAGGGAGACCAAGAGATGAATACACTAAGCAGATTCAGGAGGATGTAGGTTGCAGTAGGTACTGGGAGATGAAGGAACTTGCACAGGACAGGGTAGCATGGAGAGCTGCATCAAACCAGTCTCAGGACTGAAGACCACAACAACAACAACCATGCAAGTATGAAGTGCAAGAAGAATGACTGTTTGAATGACTCTCTGTGCAGTAATTTTTTGAATCTTACCCTCACAATCCCTAAGTCAGTGATACAAAGGGGATTGTAGTATATTCTTACAGTGATCATTTAAAGCCTGTTCTTGAAACTTTATTAACAGGCTTTCTCGGGACAGTTTATGTCTATCTTCAAGAGTCTCCAAGTTCAGCTGTGAGTCTTTACTACAAAGCACAATTCAGTTTCCAAAGTGGGAAAAATAAATACTGGTTATTATAGAGTTCACAAAAGCGGTACTTGAAGCTCCTGAATGATACAAGTATATCTTATATTTTCCATAGCTTTTGACACTGTTGATCATAAAACACTATTAAACAAGGTAGCAGCCCAAGGTACAAGAGGTGTAGCATACAAGTAAATCCAGTCTTATCTTAAAAACGTGCATAAGGCAGAGAGAGGTCACTTGTTTACTGATGATAAATTTTTGCTAAAACAGTTGTCATACAAGAAACATACAAACATAGGTGTACCGCAGGGTAGTGTAGTGGGTCCAACTCTGTTCTTAATGTATACTGTCTGTCCAAAAAGCTCAGAGAAAGATTTTATTCCTGGCATATAAGGGACATCAGCACGTTAACTATGTGGCAGCTTGAATCAACAACAATAAACAACAGATGTGCCCTCACCATTCAGTTGTGAGCAGGAATTGCTAAGTAGATGATTTGCAGCTGCAGTGTGTCAGTGTTGCTGTATCACAAATCACACTGTAGTAATGAACTGAACATCCCTAAATAAAGTTTTCAAGATATTCTGAACAATGTTTTGAAGAAGAGAAAAGTGTGTAAAAAACTGGCCCATATACCTTAACTCCCACACAAAAACAATATGTTGAGGCCTGCTGCAACTTTATGGAAATGAAAAGTGTGGCCAATTCTTTTCTAGACAAAAATAATCATGAGTGACAAGACTTGGTTGGCTGATTTAATGATTAAAGGGACCAAGCTATAAGACCATCAGCCCCCCTACCTGGAACAGCCAAGTCAACAAAGCTACGCATCCAAGAAGGATCTAGAGTGCAAAACCCAAGGAAAGAAAACAAGGTCTACCGAAGGTAAAGAAAGATTAGAGAAAGGAACAAGGAAGAAGAAAAGGGGGAAATTGAAGAAGGATGGGTACCCTGTCCAGGGAGCAGCCAAAGGTCCACGAAGACAGCAGGTATGATGGGGGACATATCGTCCGCAACTTACCAGCGGCCCTCACCCAACAATATCCAGACTAGCAACATGGACAGGATGAGAGAAGCACAAGAAAACAGAGGAAGAACATCAAGTGAAATAGAACAGAGGGCGGGTGAATACAATCAAGCACAGACAGCCACTGCCCGTTTGGGGCGGAGGAGGAAGATTATGAGTCCACCTCAGGGCGGCTAGGTTAGGACAGTTCAGCAAAATGTAGACCACCATCAAACAGGCACCATAATGATAGTGCGTTGGATCCTCGTGACAGAGGAGGCGATCACTAGCCAGCCAAGATGGCTGATGTGGACCCAGCAAAGGACAATAAATACTTGTGAGAGGCTTGCGTGGAGGACCTACCAAATTCATGGTCTCCTGTAGCATCTGTAGTTTGTTTGGCAACGTCAAAGTGTGCCACTTCATGTTCCAAATCCTTAGAACTCGATGGCATAATACAGATCAAAGGTCCAATCTCAAGAGGCGCCTTGCCGGTAGACAATTTGGCCAGCCTGCCAGCAAATTCATTCCCCAGGATCCCAGCGTGACCCAGGATCCAAAGACCATTGAGTGTCCATGTATTTCGAGGGCAAAAAGTGAATCCTGCATAGTCACAATAAAGAGATGGTGAGGGTAACAATTGTCGATACCTTGTAACCTGCTCAAAGAGTTGCTACAGATGAGGCATAAGCAACGCCAGTGTGATTGGCAACCATTGGTATAGACTACTTTGGAAAACCTCAAACCTGCCAAGAATGGGGAAAAATTGGCAGCTGAAGGCCTCAGGATGAGCCGAGTCTTTTGGACCTTGTCAAAGGTCAAGATGGAGCTGTGGACAGGAGATGCACCACAGAAGTGTACATGAGTGGACCTGGACGAGAGGTGGTAGGAGGGAAAGCTGGAGTTCAGTAAAAAGGGACCGGATGCAGATGGCAATGTCAACCCTAAACTTAGGCCGCCATTGTGGGAGGTGGAAAGAGGAGATGCTGGTTTGGGTCCTCCATGGAACAGAGGGTGCGATGTTGGCACAGGAGGCTGATCACAGGGCTAATCCAAATGGCACCAGTTGCCAGTTGTATCCCACAATGGCATTTCGGCCCCGGCACTTATAATGCTGAAGGCAATGCCGATCTGTATGTGCGACTAACGTAATCTAGATGGGACTAGACCAATGCAGTGTACAGCTGTATCAGAGTAGAGCAGTCTGAACCCGTTTGGTGTCGCTCAGCCATTAAAGAGCATTGAGTTGCGAGGAAAATGTCCACTTTAGTTGACAAAGCTGGGAAAATTCAAGTCAAACTGGTATCAAAGGCCAGTAAAATAACTGAGAATCCACAACTTTGAGAGACTGGCCATAAAGGCAAATGTCCAGATGGGGATGAATTGTATGATGATGATAGAAATAACAACACAGGCCTTGGCAGCAGAAAAACAAAAGCCATGAGTGAGAGCCCAAGATTGCACTCTATGTACTGCTCCCTGCAGCCTGCATGCAGCAACGCTCATCACAGATAAATAAAAATAAATGCAAAAATTGTCAGCATACAAAAAGGGGGACACCACAGACCCCACTGTCACCACCAGACCATTGATAGCCACTGAAAAAGAGAGCAACACTCAAAACAGAACCCTGACAAACCCCATTCTGATGCAGCTATGACGTGTTATGGGAGGCACCAACCTGTACTTGAAAAGTGTAATGTGGAAGAAATATATAGATGAAAGTCAGGAGCAGGCTATGAAAGCTTCACCCACATAATGTGGTAAGGATGTTGTGGCACCATGTGATATCATAAGCTTTATGCAGATTGAAGAAGACTACAAAAAGGTGCACAGGACAAAAGCCATCTGAATAGGAGACTACAAGTGGAATAAATTATCTGCAGCAATGGCCTCAGTGAAAACCACACTGGGTTGAAGCCAACTGGTCCCGGGATTCAAGGGTCCAATTCAGCATTCAAGTCACCAGATGCTCAAGAACATTGCACAGGACATTGATTAAAATGATCAGACAATAGCTGTCTATCTGAAAAGACAGTTTACCGGGTAACGAAACTAGAATAATGACACTTCTTCACCACTGGGAAGGGAATTCCCCTTTGCTCCAGAGACAATTAAAAATGACAGGTATATGATGTTGGGTAGCCCCCAATAACTGATAAAGCATTTGTCTGTGCAACTGGTTCAGTCCAGGAACCACATCAGGGCAGAGAGCAAGGGTGCCAGTGGAATTCCCATTCGCTAAATGGATCGTTATCAGGCTTAAGGTGGAAGGGAACGAAAGATAATGTGAGTCGTTCCACTAGGTGGTTGAGAAGATTGAATGCGGGCAGATAGTGGACCGATGCTAAGGGCTGGCACAACCCTTATCAATGTAGTCCAGGCCGGTCAGGATAACACCATTCAGGATAGCTCCTAGTACACCTATAGGATTGGCGGCTAAAAATGATCCTGATCTTTGCCCATACCTGCAAAGAGGGAGTATGCAGCCCTCTGGCAGCAACGTATCATTCCCAACAAAATCTGTTTCCGGCATTTAGGAAGATAATGGGCCCAGGCATGAAGCTGTTTAAAGACCAAGATGTGGTAGAGAGATGGATTCCATTTGTAGCATTGGAGGGCATGTTGGCAGTCTTTAATAGCCACAGCAATTTCGGGGGTCCACCGAGGGACAGTCTCCCATTGGGGAGAACCTGAGGAAGACCGATCAACAAAGCAGCTGCCAGTAAGCATGCTGTCGTTCAAACTCTATACGGGCTCATTAATACCATCGTGTAATGGAGCACTTGGAATGGCAGATGAGGAAAAGGTGTACCAATCCACATTAGTAAAGGCTCACATAGGAGGGCGTCCAGGCGAATGAAGCTGAAGAAAATATAACACATTCAGAAAATTACCACTGTTACACAATCGTCATGAACTCTCCATTGTACAGAGGGGAGGAACCCAGGACTACAGATGGAAAGATCAATGGCCAAGAAAATGCTGCGTGCTACACTAATGTATGTGGGATCCAGTGTTGAGGGACAGATCGGGTCTTGCCAGCAGGTCTTTAACAATCCTGCCCTGGTCAGTGGTCACAGTTCCATCCAAAAGGAAAAGGAAGGGGGGAGGGAGCTGTTGAAGGAGGGCAAGAAGAGCAGGAAGTGTAGGAGGCCGCTCTGCAGGGAGATAAATAAATGTTGCATATTCTTACTACAATAAAACTTCGTTAACACGAATCTGAAGAGACCGAAAAATCAGGAGTTTGTGTTAAAAAAAATTCGTGTTAAGTGAAAAACACAGATTTTAATAAGTGAACATGTACAGCAGTACACTAATATGTAATACACTACACTATCAATCACGTTATTGTAGACTTATAACACTATAAAGTGACTGTAAAATTACAAATACTCACAAATTATGTACGTTACTTTCTTGGAAAAAAATCGGTTATGGTTCGCTGATGTTCATGAGAACGATAATATTTTGTAATTTCACAACCAATTGTAATGATAGCATCCGTAAACACAGCAGTGACATCGGATATTTAAGCGAACCGTTCTAAACAGTCCAAGGCTGTAAACATCTTCTGACAGGTAGGTGGAATGGTATCTGTATTCTCTTCCTCTCCACTTTCTTCTGATGGCCCTTCTTCCACCTCATTCACAGCTTTTGGCACATCCAATTCCACAAAGCACATACGGCAACATCGTTGTCTACACTAATGAATTCTTCGAAACTAATCCCAGGGTTCGCAACGTCCTGCAGAACTGTCCATTTATCAAGTGAAGTGGCATCTTCTAACTCGTGGACATCTTCAGTGTTGCTATGTCTCCAAGCTCTGTTAAAGCACTTCCCTATATGGTGTGGCAATACTGAGTTCCAGGCTGCTGCGATGGCTTTTATTGCGTCAAGCAGATTCCAATTTGGGGTTGCACTATTGTTTTCAGCAGCACGAATTGCAGCTCTTACAAGTCGCTTACGGTAAGCTCTCTTTATGAGAGAGATTATGCCTTGGTCCAAAGGCTGAAGGCGGCTTGTGTCGTTGGGTGGAAAAAACTGAACCTTTATGTTGGATAGGTTCAGATGACGAACGTTAATGGGCAGTAAATCTGTCCAATGTAAGAAGAACATGTCTATTTCAAGCAACCATTCGACAGTTGAAACAAAGAAGCTACTTGCGAAATGATGTGCCATCGATCCGAGCTTTGTTGTGGTGAGAGTAGATGCAAAGCAAAGTGTCCATATTTACGATTTTAAAACAATGTGGTTTCTCGGATTTACCGATAACCCAGGGATGAAACTTCTCACTGCCATCAGCATTACCGCACAGTACAACAGTCACACGTTGTTTGCTTCGTGCTCCACCGTGACACTTATCACCTTTTATCCCCAGGGTGTGATTTGGAAAAAGATTGTAGAAAAATCCAGTTTCATCCATGTTAAACACATCACACGAGGCATACTTTTCCCTCACTCTGTTGAATTGATGCGACCAGCTGTTCACACTTTCTTCATCAATTTTATTTGGTTCACCACAAATTTGTACAGATGAAATTGAATGTCTCTTTTGGAACCGATACAACCAACCAGCAGAAGAACGGAAGTCTTCGATGCCCATATCCTTACAATATCATTTGCTATTGTCTGAATCACAGAGCCAGTTTAAAGGTATGTTAGATGCACACATATGATTAAACCATTCTAGCAGTAACATCTCAATGTCTTCATACTTGGCGGTGCGGAGTTGTTTAGATTTGTTTCCAGAACCTGATGCCACAGCATTAATAATTTTTTCTCGATTCTTAATAGTCATAGATAAAGTAGATTTAGGTATTCCAAACTGCTCTGCAATTGCTATTTTCTTGGTACCACAGTCCACTTCATCTAGAATCTTAAGCTTTAACTGTACATTTACAGCTGAATGGTTTCCTCTTTGCCATTTTCGCGTGCTCCGGTACCGGTTGTAACTGTAGTTTTTATTCAGTATTCTAACTCGATGCGTCTACGACTAACAGAACACTTGTCAAATCTGTCACTGAGTATGTTCCTAAATGCTTCTGCACACATTATTGAATGTCTTACAATGCACAGCATACGCTGATTGTTGAGGCATAATCACGGCTACCAACCTACAATACGTTAAAAACCAGTCAAAAATAAGTATAATTAGCTTTGTAGCTACATTTCCTACATTCATTTCAGAAAAAAAAAAAAAAAAAAAAAAAAATTACATTTTTGAGCACTCTAAGGTCAGAAGTTTGTGTTACAGTGAAATTTAATTACACTAGGAACTGAAACAGAGTTTGTAATTTGCCTTAACTGAAATTCGTGTTAACCAATAAAACATACCATAAGAACTAATGTATTCCTGGTGGGGCCAATATTTTTTTCGCGTTAACCGTGAGTTCGTCTTATGAGAGTTTGCGCTAAAGAGGTTACACTGTGTAGAATCTAAATGGGTCTGAAGAACCCAGAAACTAACAACACCTGTGTGGACCAATGTACAGACATCACCGGAAGCTTGTAAAGGGCCAACCTGGTTCAAAACAATGAAGAGTCAGTGAGTAGCTGCAAAATGAGATTCTTGTAATAAAATTCAAGCTGCAGAGTAGAAAGAAAGATGGTACTGCAATTCCCGAAGGTGACAACAGCAACCATTACAGTCCCACTGGAAAAGAGTAGTACAAGATGCTAGATGGAAGTCAAATGGATCATAATTGGTCATTGTGCTGAGTCATTGTCCATCACCAGTAAGGACGGAGTGACATTCACAAATGTAAAATCAGACCTTGATTGTGAGGGAGGAGGGGAAGCGGCCTGGGATGTCTGGGTAGGGAGTTCATCCCTAGACTTATGCTGCTCCTCATCCTTTGGACAGCAAGAGATGTGGTCAGGGAGAGGGCAAGTCAAAGTAACATCAGCACCCGAAAGAGAATTAATGACCCTGGGGCCCAAGGACCATGGGTCCCACATTCGACTTCTTGTGCTGGAGGCACTGGGGAGGGGTTTCCTAGAGGGAGCTCCATCCCCGAAGGTGTCTTTTTTTTTTGTGGGGTTTAAGGGCGCTCAACTACTGAGGTCATTAGCGCCCAGTCACTGTTGTTAGAGCACATGGAATCTAGTAAAACTCAAGGGGAGCGGGGACACCAGAAAGACCTGACAAAGATGTAGATAAAATAAGTAAAAAGGTTAGATGTCTTTGGACAAGCCAGTCAAAGTTATAAAATGCAGAACACGAGCAGCTGCTCGAGCGTCATCAGCTAAAATATCCGGTAAAGTAGATGGCAGGGACAGGACAACACGAGATTGACTAAAGCGGGGACACGACAATAAAACATGGCGCACTGTTAATGCCTGACCACAAGGGCACTGCGGTGCTGGGTCACCAGAGAGCAAGTAGCAGTGGCTAAACCGGCAATGCCCAATCCGCAACCTGGTCAGAAGGACCTCCTCTCGCTGAGATGGTCGGGAGGAGGTTGTCCAAGCAGTTGGGAGCGGTTTTACTGCCCGGAGCTTGTTTCCTTGGAGGGATGACCAAGCATCCCACCACGACACAAGCCTCATACAAACATCCCCACGAACGTCAGATGACGGGACACAATGGGAGGCTGGCCAAGGCAGGAGGACTGCAGCCGTGGCTGCAGCATCCGCAGCCTCATTCCCAGGCACTCCTACATGTCCGGGAACCCACAGAAAGCTGACAGGAGAACCATTATCAGCGAAAGAATGGTGGGACTGCTGTATCCGTTGAATCAAGGGATGGACCGGATAGGGAGCTCCAATGCTCTGAAGAGCACTGAGTGAGTCAGAGCAGAGTAAATACGATGAATGGCGGTGGCGGCGGGCATACTGAACGGCCTGATGGAGAGCAAAAAGCTCGGCCGTAAAGCTCGAACATTGGTCGAGGAGCCGGTATTTAAAGGTGGCGGCCCCGACGACAAAGGCACAGCCAACACCATCGTCAGTTTTGGAGCCATCGGTGTAAATAAAGGTGTGACCGGCAAGTCGAGCATGAAGTTCGACAAACCGTAAGCAATACACTGCAGCCGGAGTACCCTCCTTCGGGAGTGAGCTGAGGTCGAGATAAATATGAACCGGAGCCTGGAGCCAAGGTGGTGTCGGGCTCTCACCCTCTCTGAAGGTGGTAGGGAGAACAAAATCCAATTGTCGAAGCATGCGACGGAAGCGGACTCCGGGGGGCAGCAGGGCTGACACATACAACCCGTACTGAGAGTCGAGAGAATCGGCGAAAAAGGACTGATAAGAGGGGTGGTCGGGCATTGACAACAGCCGGCAGGCATACCGACACAGCAGTACGTCGCGCCAGTAGGTCAATGGTAATTCGGCAGCTTCAGCATAAAGACTCTCGACAGGACTAGTGTAGAAGGCTCCGGTAGCAAGACGTAGCCCCCGATGGTGGATGGAGTTGAGACGGCGTAAGAGGGATGGCCGAGCAGACGAGTAGACGAAGCTCCCATAATCTCCTGGAGGAAGATGTCGGACAATACGGAACCCACACGTACCCTAAACTTTCGATCCGTTAAAAAGGAATCAATAAAAAGGGGCAGGCGACCACGTAGGCCCCACCTGTGCATAGTGCGGAGGATACCTCCTCTCCAACAGGTATCATAAGCCTTCTCCAAATCGAAGAACACGGCTACCGTTTGGCGCCTTCGCAAAAAGTTGTTCATGATGAATGTCGACAAGGTCACAAGGTGGTCAACAGCGGAGCGGCGGCGACGAAAGCTGCATTGGACATTGGTAAGTAGCCGTCGAGATTCCAGAATCCAGACTAACCGAGCATGAATCATGCTCTCCATCAGCTTACAGACACAGCTTGTAAGAGAAATGGGGCGGTAACTAGAAGGAAGGTGTCTATCCTTCCCGGGTTTGGGTATAGGAACAACGACGGCGCCACGCCAACGCATGGGGACCTGACCTTCGGTCCAGACGCGATTGTAGGTACGAAGAAGGAAGCTTTTGCCCGCCGGGGAAAGGTGTGCCAGCATCTGAACGTGAATGGCATCTGGCCCCGGAGCAGAGGACCGGGACAGTGCAAGCGCACGTTTGAGTTCCCGCATAGTAAAGGGGGCATTATAAGTTTCCAGACTCAACGAGTGGAAGGAAGGTCGCCGAGCCTCTTCTGCCTCTTTCCTGGGAAGGAAGGCAGGGTGGTAATGGGCAGAGCTTGAAACCTCCGCGAAAAACCGGCCGAAGGCGTTGGAGACAGCCACAGGATCAACGAGGACCTCATTACCTGAGGTCAGGCCAGGTACCGAGGAGTGGGCCTTAAATGCCCGACAGCCGGCGCAGGCTACCCCAAACGACGGAAGAGGGAGTATAACTGTTAAAGGAGCTGGTGAAAGAGGCCCAACAAGCTTTTTTGCTGTCTTTGATGACTCGACGGCATTGCGCTCGGAGTCGTTTGTATTCAATACAATTCGCCAACGTAAGATGGCAGCAAAAGGTGCGTAAAGCACGTCGTCGAGCACGGATAGCGTCTCTACAAGCCTCGTTCCACCAGGCGACGGAAACGCGACGTGAAGAACAGGTAGTACGAGGAATGAAACGTTCGGCAGCATTGATGATAACAGCCGTGAGGTATTCGACCTGACTGTCACAACTGAGAAAATCATGATCCGGAAAGGTCACCAGGGAGGAGTAAAGTCCCCAGTCAGCTTTCGGTATGTTCCAGCTCGAAGGACGTGGTGATGGGGTGTGGTGCAGGAGACGAACGACACAGGGGAAGTGGTCGCTCGAATAGGTGTCAGAAAGGACATACCACTCGAACCGACGGGCAAGAGTGGTAGAACAGATCGAGAGGTCCAAGTGGGAGTAGGTATGAGTAGAGTCCGAGAGGAAAGTCGGGGCACCAGTATTGAGGCAGACAAGATTGAGATGGTTGAAGACATCCGCCAAGAGTGAGCCTCTTTGACAGGATGCAGGAGAGCCCCAAAGGGGATGATGGCATTGAAGTCGCCAAACAATAAAAACGGCGAGGGAAGCTGAACAATCAGGTGCATCATGTCAGCCCGACTAACAGCGGATGACAATGGAGTGTAGATGGTAGAAACTGAAAAGTAAAAGCAGAAAGAGTAATACGGACAGCTATTGCTTGGAGTGGGGTGGTCAATGGGATGGGATGGTAATAGACATCGTCCCGAATGAGCAACATGACCCCACCATGAGCCGGGATACCGTCCACCGGGGTGTGGTCATACCGCTCCAAAGTATAGTGGGTAAAGGCAATACGGTCAGTCGGGCGCAACTTGGTTTCCTGGAGACCAAGGACGAGCGGACAGTGCAGGCGGAGGAGCAGTTGTAATTCCTCCCGATTAGATCGAATACCTCTTATGTTCCAATGTAACAAGGCCATCGCTAGTCAAAAAAGAGGGGGAACGAGACGGGGAAGAGCTGGTCACCTCGACGGCCGCGGAGGGCAAGGTTTCGAGGGAACAACGCTACAACCGGTGGGAGGCGGATCCTGTTCCATTGAGTCGTCACCAGCTGCGGCCGTTTTCCCTGGTGGTGTAGGAGGGGCAGCATCATTTGCCGACGAGAGGCCAGCTGAGCGCCTGGCAGCAGAGCGTCCCGGCGAAACTGAGGACGGCCGGGAGCAGCGACTCACGGATGGAGCTTCATACGAAACGCGCCGGGGTGGAGAGGGGGATAGAGACTTCTTCTTGGAGGCCTTCTTGGAAGTCTGAGGAGGCACAGGGGTGGTGGGCTGGAACGGAAGAAGGTCCTCACGCGCGGGGTCTGTTTTGGAACGCCGGACCTCTGGAGCTGGGGTCCGGAACGTTTCCCCGATGGACACCTGAGAAGAGGATCGCTTCTCAGGCGGCGGGGGGGAGGAGGAGGAGGAATGGTGGCCCCTGGGGCAGAGGGGGCGGGGGCCACAGGGGAGGAGGATTTGTAAGGGAGGGATTTGGGAGGCGGAGGCAGAGACCCCGGATGGGCGGAGGGGGGACAGGATAGGGGTGAGGATACCGCGGAAGGAGGGGACACAACTGAAGCAAATGAAGTGGTCAACGGCACGGGATGGAGGCGGTCATACTTCTTCCTGACCTCAGAATAAGAGAGACGATCCAAAGTTTTGAGTTCTTGTATCTTCTTCTCCTCCTGATATGCGGGGCAGTCTGAGGATCTAGGCGAGTGGATGCCAGGACAATTAACGCACCGAGGTGGTGGGGTGCATGTATGTTCCTCAAGAAGAGGACGTCCACAATCGCCACAAAGGGGCTCAGCCTCACACCGTGACGACATGTGCCCAAAGCGCAAACACCGAAAACAGCGCATAGGAGGCGGGACGTAAGGTCGCACGTCGCACCGGTAGCACATCACCTTGACCTTCTCCGGGAGAACGTCCCCCTCGAAGGCGAGGATAAAGGCCCCGGTGTCGATGCGACCGTCTTTGGGGCCGCGCTGGACTCACCGGACGAAATGCACGCCTTGGCGCTCCAGGTTGGCCCTGAGCTCCTCCTCAGATTGTAGCAGGAGGTCACGATGAAAAATAACCCCCTGCGTTCTATTTAGTGTCAGATGCAGGACAATGGACACTGGGATGTCCCCTAGGTGGTCGCACGCCTGGAGCGCCGCCTACTGTGTGGCGGAGGTGGTCTTTATAAGAACAGACCCCGAACGCACCTTACTTAGAGCCTCGATTTCCCCGAAGATGTCCTCAATGTGCTGAACAAAGAACATGGGCTTGGAGGTGGCGAACGTCCCCCCATCGGTTCGAGAACAGACCAAATAGCGAGGGAAGTACTTTGCCCCAAGCCGGCGGGCCTGTCCCTCCTCCCAGGGAGTGGCCAAGGGGGAAAGGGCAGGAGAACCAGAACTAGAAACGGTACCTTTCCTTTTGAAAGACTCGGCCGCACAGCGACCTGATACATGTTGACGTTTCATCTGCAAAACGTCCGCCCCGATACCACCCACTCCGACCAGGGGCTCTCCCCATGGGCACCACCCAACCTCAGCAAGGGCCACCTGGCAGGATGACCGTTCCCGGGAGTCCTGATGCCCCAAGGAGACGGGCATCTACTCCTTGGCCGACGTGGGGAGGGTGCAGCTCAGGTATCGGCAGTACGGTCCCTGTGTTGTCAGGGGGCTACAACCTAGAGGGTACATGACGACCCCACCACAACGGGCTGGCTACCGTGCTGGATTTCTGGTGCCATGGAAAGTCCATCACGATCGTAGGTGCAGATGGGGACGCACTATGGGCATAACTTGTACAACCCATCAGGCGTTTAGGCCCAATTTGAGGAATAGTGGGTATGGTTAAAACGCCGGTACAATGCTGAGTGCCAAGGTCTTAGTGCACTGAGGACCAGTGGTACACCACGTAAGGCGTCCTTCCCCAAAAGGCTCGTACTTCTGTAGAATTTTGAAAAATGGAGGTCAAACCCCAAGGGGGACCATCACATGGAAGGTCGAAACGGTTGAAACTCCTTTTAGTCGCCTCTTATGACAGGCAGGAATACCTCGGACCTATTCTTACCCTGCACCCGCAGGGGGAGTCCTCGAAAGGTGCCAGAGAAAATAGTTTCTTCTGCAGCCAAGGAGAATGAGCAGTTCCATGATGGAAGAGAATGGGAATCATGAGGGACGAGGAAAGGGAAGGGGGACAGGACAGATGGGAGGAGGGAGGAAAGGACGTAAAAGAAGCAAAGATAGATGTTAAAAAGACAGAGTGAAGACAGTTTAATTTCTGTCGGGCCTCTCAGAATGAGAGATGGCTGAGAGTTTTAAGTTGTTGAATCTTTCTTTCCTTTTGATAGATTCGGCAATCTGCTGAACAAGAAGAATGTGGGCCAGAACAGCTATACACTTGGGCAGTGGGGTGCAAAGACTCCCTGCATGGAAAGGGCCGATACAGCCATCACAAATAGGATGTGCCTCACATTGCAAAGACATGACCAAACCTGAGGCACCAAAAATAGTGCATGGGAGGTGGGATATAAAGCTTCATGTCACAGTGGTAAACCATAACTTTCTGGAAGGGTACCACTCAAAAGCAAAGACCTCTTGGGAATGCCCTTTGACCTCTTGGGACTCACCAGATGAACTGAATGCCATGCCACTCCATATTAGTCCAGAGTTCCGGGTTACATCGAAGGGGAAGGTCTCTGTGGAAAATAATGCCCTGGGTCATATTTAAGGACTGATATGGCATAATGCTCAATGGGAGATCTTCTAAGCTTTTGCAAGCACGAAGGGAAGCCAACTCACTGGCAGAGGAAGTTTTTATCAGTATGGAACCAGACTGTGCATTACAAAGTGATTCAACTTCATCAAACTTATCTTCGATATGTACTGTAAAAGAGAGCACTTTGGTAACAGCAAGTGTCTCCCCATCTATCTTGGGACAAACTAAGTAACAGGGAAAGGATTTAGCCCTAAGCTGGTGGAGCTGGCCCTCCTTCCAGGGGGTGGTCAGGACGGAAAGGACCAATGAAGCAAAAAATAGGAGCAGAGAGAGAACCACTCCTGTCTGAGGAGACAGTCACAAAAGAGTGGCCAGAGCTACAGAAATTAGCACGCTTCATGGCTCGGCGTTCATTGCTGGGAATCCTGATGCCCAAAAGGATTAGCAACCACTCCTAGGCATACATGAGGCAATGATAGTGTAGGTACCGGAAGTGTGATTTCTGTGTTGTCAGTGGGCTCAGCCAGACTGGTACATAACCATCCCACCATACGGACTAGCTACACATGCAGGTCAGCTGGTCACCTAGCAAAGAGGAGAGTTGGAGGCTATGGTAGGGAAGCAAAGATGAAGGAGGGGGGAGGGAGAGGAACTCCTGTCAGAGACACTAGAGAGGAAGTTCTTCCCCAAATGGCTCACACAACAGAAACAAAATTTTGAAAGGGAAGTCAAACCCCAAGGAGGACCAGAAAACGTTGGAAAAAAAAGGGAGAGTGGGAACATGAGAGAAGACTGAAAAGGAACAGAAAAACCAAGGAAATAGCTGGGTCATCGTAGAGGGAAACACTGAGGGAGAAAGAGGAGAGGGGGGTAGGAAGCACAGGAGGGTGAAGAGCTAGGATGGGAAGGAGGGGATGTGGGGAAGGAAATGAGTCCACGAGAAGAGAAAGGCTACAGTAGCTCAGGGCCCTGTGAACGCCACACATGTACCCACACGAGAGCTGAGGGGAACTTGAGAGGGGCGTGGGCAGACTTGGTATCATCAATACGAATGTATCAGAAAACGATAAAGTGGAGAATCAGTCTCTAATGGCTCAACAAGACTGAAGGAGATGCAAAAGGGACACACAGACCTGAAGATGGGCAGCTAGCCTGAAACCGGTCATTCAAAATAAAAAATAGCGATCAAAGACTGAAATGCCATATTTTTATTTAGGACACAGTATGTTACCTTGGATCTTGGATGGAGAGTTATCATCAGATGTAGAAGTAACTTCAGACGTGACGCAGTGAAGTATGTTTGGACCCTTGCTGTTGCAGACAGTGTTAAGAGTAAAATCAGGCTTTTTGCAGATGATGCCGTTATCTGTAATGAAGTACTATCCGAAAGAAGCTGCATGAATATTAAGTCAGAGCTTGATAAGATTTCAACATGCTGCGGAGATTGGCAACTTGCTCTAAATGTTGAGAAATGTAAAATTTTATACTTTACAAAACGAAAAAACATAGTATCATATGACTATAATATCACTGAGTCTCTGTCAGAATTTTCCAACTCATAGAAACATGTGGGTGTAACACTTTGTATGGATAACTCATACAATGGGAAAACCCTTTGCCATGCACCTCAAGGTGGTTTGCAGGGTATAGATGTAGATGTAGGTATAGGGGCTGTTTTCATTTTGTGGGAATTTGTATGTTTGAGGTTGGGTCTCCTTGCGATGTGCTTACTTCACATACAATGCCTCCTCAGAATCTGCAATGTCATGCACCATGCCATGGAACCCTTCTGTAGAAGTTCTTTGCCAAAAACAGCTAGAAGATTCAATGTGAAACATTTCAGTTAGTTCACAATTGACATTGTGAAGGTTTCTGGTGACGATGTGCAACACTTCCAGTTCCGTAGTGCTGGTCAAATGACAACCCTGCAAAATCTCAAAAAACAAAACAAAACAAAAAAAAAAACAAAACTCTTCTTACAAGGTTTCCAAGCTATTGATAGAAGGTCTGTATACTGAACAATGACTTCCTTTTATTAGGCATGTATAGATTTTTGAACATCAAATTGTTGCATTGACAAAAGTGACATGTTCTTAAGTCGGAAACAATATCAACTGTGAACTAGCTGAAATGTTTTACATTGAATCTTCCACATTTATTCTTTGAATGTTGAGAAGCCCCTTGACAAAGAACTCTTCCAGTAGGGTCCAATGGCATGGCGCACAGTACTGCAGACTCTGAGGAAGCACTGTATATGATGCAAGCATATCATAAGGAGACCCCACATCGTCGCATGACACTCTAGGAGTACCTCAGACATACAAATTATAACCCAACAAAAAACAGCATCATGCTAATATATCAACTAACAAATGCCAATTATACGTTGGTCGAACCTCGTTCAAAATATCCGTATCTGCTCAATCACACAAGGGTAAAACTGCTACCAAAAGTTAGTGTGTGTCTATTTATTTATTTATTTTTTAAGGCTTTCTACCCTCATATACGCTACCCCTATGACTGAGTGAGTGTGGGAAACACTAAACTACATAACCTCTCCTATTTGTCTCTCCTGTATACACGTAATCCTTTTCAACTAAGCATTTGTGATAACTGTGGCCTTTGCATCACAAAAGTAACAATTTTCTATGAGCAATATGCCTGAACTTATATGTGGCAATTTTGGAGTATCTATCAAATAGTGATTTGCGTAAAATTTGAGATTCAGTAATACATCAGAGTTCATTTCTTAGATGTTATTACTTTCCATTTTTTGTGAGTCTAACCTAATGAGTGTAAATTAACCTCTTAATTAGTTTTCTTGAAACATTGATTCAGGTTTTTTAAGGACCATTACTATTTCATCAAATCAGTACAGTGTACATTTCTAGAGTGTCAACTTAACACTATGTTTTTAGGTTTCTAATTAATCCCTTTTGTTATGGCATCTAAATGTAACTATATATTTACATGTGTTTTCCCATATGGGAAGAGTGTCTTTCTTCTTACACTTTTACTTCAATTGTCAATATTAGAGCATAGTTTCTTCCCTTTATAGGAGAGAGAACTTTGTTTTCACCATCAATTATATCCCAAGAGCTAACTTACATTAAAGAGATCAGGTATTTACTGAAACAGCCACTGCCTCTGACAGTAGAATTATTTGACCGCAAATCTTTCGATCCAACTGACTCCCGGTGGAGTCTAAATTATTCTTGCTTACTGATCAAAATGGGCAATCAAGACCAACTAGTCTGCTTGTAATTACTTGCCCCTAAGAAGCTACACAAACCTACATCCAATAACCCAGACTGGCTTCAGCAGCCAGAGACAACGGTTGTGTGTGTTTTTACTTTAGAAGAAGACATATCATCTACACTATATGGTGGGTAGCAATCTAGCCTTTCCATAATACTGCCATTATTCCTTCCCAGATTTTCCACTGTTTGATATTGTTAAAGCATTAAAAGGTTCACTACTACACTAAAACTGTCTCACATTAAAATTATGCATGCTTATAATACTGTGACACATCACACATAAATGAAAATCTAAAGGAAACTAATGTACATCTTATACAAGCGTCATGTCACATAGTCAAGCAAATTATATTGCCAATGATGCAGCATTGGAACTTTTATTAAAACAATATTTTATCTATCTTTGCATTCTGTTCAACTCAAATTTGTAGCTTACTCTTTGACAAAAATTGTATATTGTCTTTCTTAATGTTTCTTTTCTTAGCCACTCCTGATTTTACAGTATTTCTTAGGTTCCTGCTGTAGAATATAGCATATTAACCAAAATACACAAGACCAGGACTGCAATTGCGTGATGTGTTAGGTTACCAAAGGAGTGAATCTAAAGACATGTAAGCTTATGTGTAAATCACAACTCTAAAAAGAAGAATTAATCATAATGTGGGTAATGTTTTGGTTGGTTGGTTGGTTGATTGATTTACTTATTTGGGAGAGGGGATCAAACAGCAAGGTCCTTGGTCCCATCAGATTAGGGAAGGATGGGAAAGGAAGTTGGCCATGCCCTTTCCAAGGAACCATCTCGGCATTTTCCTAGAGTGATTTAGGGAAATCAAGGAAAACCTAAATCAGGATGGCCCGACACGTGTTTGAATGCACATCCACTTTGCTAACCACTGTGTCACCATGCTTGTGAGATAACGTTTTCTACATCCATTTAGTGAGATACACTCTCAGAGTTAAAAAGCCAAAGTGTCATCTACAACTAACAACTGATTAATTTCACGAAATGCATTTTTAAACTAAATCCTAACTATTGTATTATAGTATGTTATTTTGTAACATGCAATTCTTCTAGGTCCTGGATCAAATACACTTTAACTCATATTCTTTAGTGTAGGCCGTAAAAAAAAAAAAAGTTTTAGGCAGTTTCACCCCGAACAAAATTTAGTCACACGGGTAACACTAAAGTCAGCCCTATTTGTTTACAACATATAGGGCCACTGCACTTGAATAAAAAAGTTGGTTGTGTGTCTGTAACTTTGGAAAATGCAAGACATCTGCTTAATTTACAATTGACACTTGCTTAACCCCAATTTCAGGGAAATACAGAAGTGTCCGATTCCACCCGTCTGCTTTGACCCACGACATCATCAATATGATGGAAATGGCTATTCTATTCTAAGTGTCTCCAATATGGCACCTACGATATCGCTATATAAACACTGCAATAAACACGAAAATACATATAAATAAGACAATAACATCTCCATCCAAAAATACAAACTAACGGGGCAACCGCAGGAAATGGGGGTTTTAGGGAGAGGAGGGGGGGGGGGGAAGGTCAAGATCCCAAAACACAAGATGATGAACAGAAAAAAAAAAAAAAAATTTACAAAAATCTTCACGAATCGGACACTTCCCTTGACCTATATAGGTCAACAGTAGCTGACAACACCAAAACACCAACACCTACAGCAAAAACTATGGAAACTGGAATCAGACATTTCCCTTGACCACAGCTGACAGTACCGAAACACCTATACCTACATATGAAAATTGGAATCGGTCATTTCCCTTGACCTTTAAAGGTCAACTAGGCCTATAACTACTGATATGAAAAAACCAACACCTACAACTATGAAAAACAAAAACAAAACAACACCGCCTCAAAAATTAAAAACTCAAACATATCTATGTAAATTAAAACACAATCTATACACAAAACATTACAACTCGAAAGAGAGAGAGAGAGAGAGAGAGAGAGAGAGAGAGAGAGAGAGAAATAGCAGTAATAGTAGTAGCAAAGTCCTAATAATTATCAAAGTGATTCAGATTTCCAGTTAACACATTAAAGTGAACTGTAAAGATAGGCCCTATTAGTAATGTAATCAGTACAAACTTAACTTAATGACAGATGACTTTTTCGTCCAATTGAAACAGACGACACTGCAGACTTGGTTACTGATTCTGAACATTTTCTGATCACCTACTAAATATTAGTTAATAACCTCACTGCCTAGATCTCAAATAAAAGAAGTAAATGCAACGTGACACATAGCGTTGTTGGTGCCTGATGGGTGCAGAAAAGATCTTATGTTTAGTACTCCTCTTTGTTTATTTTTGTTTCCTGTATGGTTTCTAGTTTCGATATAAACATTTGAAATACACAAACACACCACACGAAATTAACGAGCGATGTAAACATAAGGGTAAATTACTTCGTGGTACACTAATTACTGCTGACTGTTGTGTCCAAATGTTACATGTTTGTTACTTGCAAGGTCCAACAAAAATGTGAAAATGGCAGAGGTGATGGTCTAAAATTCGTTTGTTAAAATTCTTAAAACCTAGCAGTAGAAATTATGTGACTGTAGCAAAACTTCCTTTGTTATTTATTATGAGCAGGAACATAATAAACCTGGTCTGTTCCACTTCGTTCATCTATGTGTGCTAAACTTATGAATTTAATGTGTTAGTTTTACTCACTGTCCAGATGAGTTGTCTATGATTAGTTGGCGCGATGGGCATCCAATCTGCAGTGCTCTGCCGGTAGACTGATCTATTGCAATCAGATGTTCCGATCCCGTCTGGTTCACAATATACTGAAGGGCGCCATCTACAGTGTCAATGTACTGAATATTTACATCGGGTGCCATCGTCCTAGCACCATTCACATTTTGGAAAAACTGCTGTTCCATTTTGACATGCATGCAGTAAACAAATGTTGTTGCCAAATTACATTTCCAACGACTCTCGAAAGCACACCACTAATACACAGCAGAACTAGTCCGTGCTCATAAAATGCCAAAGATTTTAACACCGAACCATCACTTAAAACTTCACATCGTAGCGTATCAAAAGCACTGGACACTTATAATGTATATTCATTTAAGGAAAAACTATTCCATTCTTGATTGTCGGGCAGTGATCACGAAATTGGAGATTTTGTCACACAGAACAACACGCCGTCATACACGTCTGCTGCTGTCAGTGAAAACGGAAGATTAGCGTGTTTGGTTGGTCTCAGTCTTTAAAATACGTAATACTCTGTACAAACAAATGTTCTCTCTACCCGATGAACTCTTTACAAGTAACTGTAACGACATAAAGGCTACAAAATTCATGAAATATGACCGTAAACAAATTTTCCAAGTTCCGCTTTCACGTATTAATATGTGGTTTCAGTCAAGGAAAGTTATCGAGCAAATACTTTTTAACTAACCTATATAACATAGTTTCAGTCAACAATCTAATCTAAATACAATGGAAACATCAGATTCATTAAATGTACAGCAGAAGCACTCTCTCCTGGCGAAAGTCTCCGCCATTTTAGGTTCATATCTCACTATTGCTTTGAAAACGGGGCGAAGATACAACCCGCCAAATTAAATAATCTTTGAAAGTACTACAAACACATACGTCTATGAGAAAAATTGACGCTCTAAATTGTGTTGTGAAAGACAGCGGTCGCTTTAAATTGTACTGGTGATGCGACTACAAATATAGAAGATAGTCTTTTATCCACCCAGTAAATTAAACAAGCCGCGAAGTTCAACGAATGTGTGGTCACAGGTAAATTCTAGAACTTCACTGAAGCGCTTTTATGATTGTAATTACAGTTGGCGATACATCGTATCAGCTGTAGGAGAGTGCTTTTAACGTGTTTTTCTAGACGTGGCTACATTTACAAAAGAATGAATTTGTTTTGCTTGGTTTCCAAAAATCACCATACACGAAAGCCTGTTTTATTCCTTAAGGAAGACTAGAGCTGATGTCGCCCCTTACGTTTGTCCAGTACAAGTCCATCTGGCCTTACCAACAACAGATTTAACATCCACTTTTCCTCACATTCTTATATCAGTCATTGCAATACCACATTATCCCAAAAAGGTGTATATGCAGGAATAAAGCTATATAAAGTTTGTCACAGTCTACCTACTGCAAAACAGGTTTTATTCAATCTAGCAATATTGTATACATGCTTTTAATTGTAGAAATAAGTAATAAGTGTACAGTCTATAATCAAATTATGATTATTACTATATGGATCCAATTAGTTATAAAAATTTATATGACATGTTTGGTGATGGTAAAATCAACATCTAAAAGGGTTTTTCTACCCAATGTCTTGGGTACAATGAATGTACTGGAAACTAGATTTATATGGAAAAATAAATAATAAAATTTAACCCCCTCCCATCACCACCTCAAACCACCCTCAAGAAAAGGTCCTCTGTCTTTGTCATGCGTCTCTGAACGATAGCCATAAAAAGAACATAAGTATTATATTGAGAACCAGCAACACTAACCACTGTGACAGCAGAGGAAACTTCAACACGATCTGCAACCACCTCACCAGGATAAGCAGCCACAACAACTCCAGGACTAACACTCCCAGCAGCAGAAGGAAGTTCAACATGCCCAATTATAAGAAATGGGAGGCAGCTAAGTCATCCCAGATTTTCAAGTGGGCTGGGGGGAGGGCACGAAGATTTACACTAGTATAGTGGTATGTTTACGGGCTTGGATTCAGTTTTCTGAGCGGAATAGAGGTAGTGCAAAAGGAACAGGGCATGTTGGTGGTTCAGGAATCACCTGTGGCTGTCATTTAGTGCTGAAGGACAGAAATATGTTTCAAAATCGTAAGTTACCTATAGTAAATTTTGTGTAAATAAAAGAATATTGTACAATATGGATCAGTTAAATGAGGCAGTGGTGCCATTAAGATACTGACGCTATATTCCGGAGGATGGAGTTTGGTATGATCAGTCTGACTGATTTAGGTTTTTGGTGGTTTTCATAAATCATTTCAGGCAAATTCTGGGGTGGTTCCTTTCCTTTCATATTCTGTGTGTATGTATGTTTATGAGCTATTTATTTTCACTGTATTTTAATGACAAATATTATACCTCTGTAAGGTGATCTGTGGATGAATAAATCAACCTGAAAGATTTTTATTGCCAAAGAGGTCTCCAAAAACCATTAAGATATGTTGTTCATCTAACGTGTCAAGTCAAAATTCTATTAAAGAGTTAGTTCAGAATGTACAGGGGTTAAGTAACAAATTAGATAAACTTGATGCTTATTAAGTGAAGATCTAAGGCAAGTCTGTGTATTACGCATCAATAATTACTGGTTACAAGACTGTTCATCTAAAATTCTCAGTTTTGGAATGATCAGTAGCTTTTACAAAGAAGGGTATAGATGTGGAGATATATGTATTTATGTTAGAAATTACCTTAACAGGGTTAAATACACAGAAAAAGAATTTGAATACTGTACCTGTCAGCTGACAGACAGTGAAATATACTTGCAGATAATTTTCCCTTATTCATAAAAAAATAGAAATCTTCTAAATAGATAGTAACACAGGTCAAAATGCACAATTGTGCTGGATGATTTCATTCACGATTTTAAAAACAATAGTGCACAAAAAGGCCATTTGACAAATCTCTTCATCTCGTACAATCGCAAAGCAGTAGAGAGTCATTAGATATAGGCAGTGGTGTGTTACAGTAACTAATTAAGTATTCTTAAACAGACAGACTTGTAATTGTGATACTGAAGCAACAGAGACTAAAATAAGTTGGAACTGAAGAGTTTAATTTAAAAAAAACACCTGTAAGTGGAAAAATATATACAGAGAGGACTCAATGATTTTTAATAATATGCTGCAGAAGCTGAAATGGGACAAAGACACAACTTTAAATATAGACAGAAAATTCAGGACATTTTTCTGTTGTCATAAATATTGTGATGATGTATTTCCTTTTTAAACAGTGAAGCATGGAGGTTTGCAAGTGATGCAGATTTATGAGAAAAAGTGACTGCAACAATAGATGAGGCAGAGAAATGATTTATGGACAACTGTTTCGTTATACAATGTAAGCTTTCACGGCTGGTATTGTCTTCACTTAAAATTTCCGGGCAGATAGGCCGTGGTCAAAGTATAAATTTATGCTTCGACCACGGCCTATCAGCCCGTAAGTTTTAAGTGGAAAACTGTTTAATTGTAAATAGAAAGAAAACTGTATGAATTAATTTCAAGCACACAAGAAGCAAAGTCAGAAATAGGCTTAAATTAAAGATAGGGAACTGTATTATTAAATAAATATCTTGCACAAAATTTTTAGGTTTATTGCTATGTGATACTTTAAGATGAGAGAAAGCTATAGTTATTGAATAAAAACACACTTAGTAAATATTGTTATATAGTCACAAAGCTCAGAAACTGCTACAGTACTGAAGCAGTACTGTGTGCCTATTACACCTATACTTACATCTATACTCTGCTCTGCTGACCACTTTGAAGTACATAATACATCAGCTGCTCCAATATGGAATAATATTCTGGGTTAATACAGATACTGGAAAAAAAGTTCAAGTTCCAAAAGATAGCCATTCAAATATTCATAAGTGTTGTATGCAGCAAGTCATGAAGGGGAATATTTAAGGACATCGAAGTCTTGACTTTCAGGTTCATACATATATGAATCTGCAGGGTGTTTCAGAAATAGAGGGCATAAATTCAGGTATTTAATCCCCATATGTAGACAATAAAAAAAAAATCCTTATAACATGTGTCTAGAAATGATTGTTTTCCAGGTTATGGCCTTCAAAACTGTGGTATTTATCAAAATGTTTTTCTTCTCACAGGTAGTTGCTGTGACATAAAATATTAACCATTCTGTTAATTCCAAGGTTAAGAGTCATTGAGTGTTGTGTTTGACTTTCACATCTACTCAGATCAAGAGCTGGCAGGAGTTCATTTTATGTACACTAAGGAAGACACCATTGCTGCACTGGCTCGTCATTTACACCAGCAGAGGTACCCAAAGCAAAGATACCCAGATCAGAAGATATTTGAATGTCATCATCACCATCTATGCGCTCATGAGACGTTTACATCTACTTTTGTGTGTGTGTGTGTGGGGGGGGGGGGATGATCAAGATCTACAACCACAGATGCAGAGCAAGAGATTTTGGATTCAGGAATTTTATTCACCATAGATCATTTTACAATGGTATTGGCTTCGTCATACAGAATGCAATAGTACATACACAATAATAAAATAAACTAAGGTCAATAAATTATAGTATTCATTTTAAGATGGCAGAGTACCATATTACACCAGAATAGTTTCTAAAGGTTAATGCAATGAGCCCCACTATAATATAACATAGTATATTATAGTATACCCTGTACATAGTGTATTGTGTATTCTGTACACTATCTAATTACACACTACTTAACCACAGCACACGATAATATGTTTAACTACAGAATTCTGTTCACATGACTCCTTCTGTCAGCACACAACAGTTAGCATAGCAAGTGAATGTTCTGCATACTACATTCTGGAGCCTGTTGAGAGAGCAACAGTTGTATCCTGTGGTTTGCAATGTGTACAGGCCCTGTCGCTAGTAGTTTACCATGCACAAGTTATGTTCTGTCAGTATTTCTTGCATCAGTATACTATAAATCCAAACTTTCCTGCTCTAATATTTTTCACACATGAAGCACAGTTCATAGTAGGTGGTATTACTAATTTACACCGTCATCATGTTTGGACATATGAAAAGCCACATAAAGTTGTTCTATCTCGTCATCAAAAGTGGTTCTCCATCAACATGTGAACCAGTATTATTGCTGATTGAGTTGTTGGACCATAAGTACTAGTAAGCAGATTTAGGGGGCATGTGCACAAAAGCTTCCAGGAAAGAACCAAACCTTATATTCATGAAGACACTTCATTGATCATTTGTCAACCACCTCATTTCTTGCATGATGGTATCACTGTTTGATCTCTTGATATTATTATTCTCAGTTGAGGAGATTGTCAAATTGTTAGTGCCATCTTTCACATATATCTTTCCCCTCACTTAAAATTTTTCCCATTTCATCTTTTATTAGGCTTGTTTTACCATCAGAGGATTCCCCTGCTACATTCTCTTCCCTGCAAAATTTTCTTGCCTCACCCTTATTTCTCATAAGTTCCATTTCTTCAATGCTTTCATCCACCCTTCTTTCTTCTTTGGTGGTCCCACTTTCCAATCCTCTTTTTTTTTCTTTATAATCTTCCATCATTCTTCCTGTATACTGTAATACCTATGTGTTCTTTTCCTCTATTTCTCATTCGGCATCAAACATGGAGGTCTCGTATGCCTTACATCACTTCATAACGTTTTATTTGCTGATGATCCAATGCATCATTCATTATTTCCCACTATATTCAATGTTTCTGCATTTTCCAGTGTTTTTGAGTATTCATGTTATATATACTCTCTTGATACTGTTCTCTAATTTCACCTGCTTCTAAAGCTGCTGTATTATGTTTAGGCCTCATCAACCATGTTTGTGGCACTGTGTTGAAGATCCTAGTTCTCACTTGTGCCTTGACCAGAATATTATCTGAATCTGTATTTGAGTCTCTAAGCTACTCATAACTAATAGATTTTCCTTTTTATGCTTCCGTCTGATGACGCCCATGTTTCTTTGTGTATATTTTTATGTGGAATTAGTGTTGAACCCACTACCATATTATAGGTGCTGTAAATAATTCAAGTCTTGTTCATTATCATTGCTTGTAATATGTTTGCTGTAACTCTAATTGTTGGTCTAAAGATCTTTCCTGTCCCCACTTGAGCATTTAGTTCACCAGTTGTTATTTTAATGTTGTTTCTTGGACAGCCATTGTATGTTCTTTCCAGAAATTTATCATCATCATCTTCTTTTTCTTCTTCTTCTTCTACTGGTGCATGGGCAATTGTTATAAAATAGTTAAAGAATTTCCGCTTTGTCCTGAGTGCTGATAATCTTGAGTAATAGGTGTAAGGTGATTTAATTTATAATGTGCCACAAACCCTGTGCCAAACTCGTGCTTCCTCTCACTGCGGCTGTAAAATATATTAGCTTCTTTTTTTTCTAGTCTCCTGCTTTCAGTTCACCTTACTCCTTGCAGTACTGTGATACGCTGTTTCAGTTTTGTTCTTTGATCCACTAGCATTCTCACAGCTCCTGGGCAATACATAGATCTCACTTTCCACGTTTCAATATACAGGTGATGAAAAATTAGCACACTCGGACTTCGCAGAGCGATTCCTCACATACTAGCAATGCAGATATGTGTGTCGCAAAATTTTGACCTGTGCATATTTCGGGCAGTAAATGGACGTTAAAGATTGGCAATCTGACAACACTATAATTACACATATGGTAACTACCCCTGTCAGCATACAGGACTAGTACTGTGCAGGTGGCGCAGTGATAGCATTTTGGGCTAGCATGTAGGAGGTCAAGAGTTCGATTCTGGGTCAAGACGTTTATGTTTTTATTTGTCAGCTTTATTTTACTAAATAATACTGTAGTATACACCTTTACATAGTGTATTCCTAACGAAATGTAGTGGACCTGAACATGGCAAGAATAATATTTGACACAAATTGGTGGGACCATTGGGGGAGGGTGCTCAGGAAACGTATTTGGAACCTATCAGATGTGGTGTAAAACAATTTGCAACCACAATGTGCAAAGGGCTTCTTTACAAGCTGCCCAATGAAAACGATTGTCTTCCATTTCTGTGTTCGTAGTATGTACGTGCAAATGTTTTGTAGTAGACCCACCGTAATCGCTGTATGACTATTAAGATGCAGGGTACCATACTATGCAGACAGTATTTAGCAACTAAAAACAAATTCACCTTGATCCAGAATTGAACCCTAGACCTCCCGCAGGTTAACCCAAAACACCACCAACTGCACAGCACTGCTCCCACTTACTGACAGAGTTAGTTACTGTACGTGTGATTACAGTGTTGCCAGAGTGCCAGTCTTTGACATCCATTTACTGCCAGAAATACATGCAGGATGAAGTTTTGTGAGACATATTTTCAGTATGTGAGAAATCATGTTGCGAAGTCCAAGTGTGTGAATTTTTCTTCACCCTGTATAAATGTGACTTATAATTTGTTTTCTTTTTCCTCCCACAACTTATTTGTCCATTGCCATCAATCATTTCTGTGCTAAGTCTGTCTTCATTACTCAATCCGGCTTTCACAATATGTTCTTTTTTTACAGAGTGGGTTGTCAGCCCTATGTCCAACCTCCGCTGGAGGATATTTATTGTGATTACTTTTGCATTATACAACTCTTGAATAAGTTAAATTTGATCACACACATTCAGTCAGGTTGCTGCACAATGACGATGTAGCTTTGTAAGAAGAACATAGTACAAAAATTAAGCAACAATCTCAATCCTGTTTATGTACCTACTTGCTTATCACTCAACATCTCATCTATGTGATAAGTTGTTGTCTTTACTCCTTCTACTGTTTTCTGTTAATATATTACTGTTCTGCACAAGTGTAGGTCACAAATGCGTTCTTGGTATTTGATTAGGCATTTTACAGTGTAATACTCTGTGCCTAACTATACAGTGTTTGTCACTGGTTGTTTTATTAGTTGCTCCAAATTCTACAGCAGCTAATATTACACATTATATCAATACTCTGTTGCTTTTTCCAGAGTATATTACAGTTCAGTTCCATGATAATGTCCTAAACAAGAACATCAGCTGCATCAAAATTGTTCCCCACTGGAAATGAGTTGACACATACATTTCCACAGCAGTTTTCTCTCAGTTCTGTAGAGAGAACTTTGTACAGCTGAAAATTGACTGCAATTCTTCAAGGACTTCTAGGCATGGTCCTTCTGGACATGGTATACCATTTTTTCCAACCCCAAACTGACTTACAATTTTACATGGACTCTGAAACACAGTGCAACTTCCCATTTTTCATATTAACAAATCATTGCCAGAACTGAAAGCTTTAATATGTGTGAGAGAAAAGGCTAAGACCAGCTGATAATTGAACCCCTGACCTTTGAATTCATAGTCTGACACTTATCCTCTAATCTGTACTGATCCACAGTAAATTTAATCTTTGTTATTACTAGACGTTTCTGTGCCTTGATAAATACCAGATCATTTTCAGATTTGATTCACTTACACTAAGTATGAGCATATCATTATTTTCTACACTAATCCATTTTTCCAGTGTTTCAATGATGATATTGCTAGATTACATTATTTGGTTGGGCTGAGCATGCTGGCACAATGGTCAGCATACTGGACTCGCATTCTGGAGAATGACGGTTCAATTCCATGTCCCGCCACCAGATTTAGGTTTTCTGTGATTTCCGTAAATCTCTTAAGGCAAATGCTGGGATGGTTCCTTTGAAAGGTCCCAGCTGATTTACTTCTCCATCCTCCCTAATCCGAGTTACTGCTCTGTCTCTAATGACTTAATTGTTGACTGGATATTAAACACCAGTGTTTATTTCTTCCATTATTTGCTGTAAACAGTGTGTATGAACATTGAATGTCTGTAGTTCCTTTTATAAAACAATAATTGCTGTTCGATTTGGAAGTCAATACAGTCAGACCTTTAGATTGTATAAGTGTAAAATTGAGTAATCATGGAGATGACTTTTTCTGTTTCTCCAGAAGATCAGAAATTCTAGCAAGTGGTTTAAGTATATGACACAGCTTCAGACTAAAATTTCATATATGTATCTACATCTAGACTCTGCAAACAGCTGTGAAGTGCATGGTAGAGATTACTTTCCATATTACCAGTTTTTAGAGCTTCTTTCAATTTCATTCACATATGGAGTGCAGGGAGAATGATCATGTAAATGTCTCTGTGCATGCTGTAGTTAGCCTAATCTTGTGCTCACAGTCCCTACATGACTATTACATAGGTGATTGTAGTATACTGTTAGTCATAATTTAAACCTGGTACTTGAAATTTTGTAGGTAGACTTTCTTGGAAGAAGAACAATTTGTGTGTACCTTCAAGTGTATGCAGTTCCATGACAGTTTCCAATGAGCTAAAAAAATGTGACCATTCATGCTGTCCCTCTCTGTATGTATTCCATATCAGCTGTTATCCTGTTTGTATGGATCCCACATGCTTTAACAATATTCTAGGATGGGCCACATGAGTGTTTCTTAAGCACATGAGTGTTTTGTAGATTGATTACATTTCCCTAGTATTCTACCAATGAACTGAATTTCGCCACTTGCTTTACCTGTGAGAAAGCTTATGTGATCATTCTATTTCATATCCCTGTAAATTTTTAAACACAGGTATTTGTATGATTTGATTGATTCCAATTGAGACTCAGTGATATTCCAATCATATGTACTACATTTTTCATTTTGTGAAGTCAGGACAAAGTTGACATCAGGAGAAAGAAATCTGGCATTCTTCAGGTCGGAGTGTGGAATGTCATATCCCCTAATCAGGTAGGTAGGTTAGAAAATTTTAAAAGGAAAATGGACAGGCTGAAGTTAGGTGTAGTGAGAAATAGCAAAGTTTGACAGCAGGATGAATAGGTCTTCTCTTCAGGTGATTATGAGGTTATACATACAATATCAAACAGCAGTAATGCACGAGTAGGTCTACTAATGAATAAAAAGATAGGAATACAGGTAAACTACTATGAACAGCATGGTGAATGCAATATCATAGCCAAGATATACACGAATCCAACTCCCACCACAGTAGTACAAGTTTATATGCCAACTAGTTTCACATAGGATGAAGAGATTGAAAGAATGTATGATGAGAGGAAGGAAATTATTCGGATACTTAAGGGAAACTAAAATTTAATTGTAATGGATGACTGGAATCTGATAGTCGGAAAAAGGAAGACAAGGAAAATAGTAGGAGAACATGGACTGGCAGAAGGGAATGAAAGAGAAAGCCACCTGATACAAGTTTGCACAGAGAATTATTTAAAAATCACTGACACTTGGTTTAAGAATCATGAAAGGAAGTTGCATACAGGGAAGAGACCTGGGGAGGTTTCAGATTGATTGTATAATGGTAAGAAAGAGATGTTGGAACCAGGTTTTAAAATGTAAGACATTTCCAGGGACAGATGTGGATATTGATCATTATTTATTCATTATGAACTACATATTATAAGCGAAGAAATTACAAAAAAGTAGATAATTAAGGGGAGAGACTTCCATTTGTATGCAAGATAGATAAAATACCCCCAAAACGTCAAAAAGAACCCCAGAGAAAGCATGTGTTGACAGTGTGAGTATTAATTAACTACCATTTTAATAAGTCATGTTTGCAAAATACAGATGCGAATTATTTACAGGAGAATGGAAAAAAAACTGGTAGAATTCCACTAAAGAGAAGATCAATTTGGGTTCCAGAGAAATGTAGGAAAATGGGGGAGGCGATACTTACCCTATGACTTATCATAGAAGACAGCTTAAAGAAAGGCAAACCTGAGTTTAAAGCATTTGTAGATTTAGAAAAAACCTTTCGGCAATGTGGACTGGGCTACACTCTGTAATCTTGAAGGTAACAGGTATGAAATAAAGGAACTGAAAGGTTATTTACAACTTCCGAAAGCCAGATGGCAGTTATAAGAAGTGAAGGGTATGAAAGGGAAGCAACAGTTGAGGATAGAGTGAGACAAGGTAGCCTATACCCATTTTTATTCAATCTGTACATTGAGCAAGCAGTAGAAGAAACCTAAGAACAATTTGGAGCAGGAATTAAAGTTCAGGGAGATGAAATAAAAAATCTGAGGTTTGCCTATGGCAATGTAAGTTTGCCAGAGACAGCAAAAGACTTGGAAGAATGGTTGAGCCGAATGGGCAGTGTCTTGAAAGGAGAAAATAAGATGAACAGCAACTAAAACAAAACAAGTGTAATGAGAATACAGTCGAATTGTCAGATGATGCTGAGGGAGTTAGATTACCAAATGATACACAAAGTAGAAAATAGGTTTTGCTATTTGGGCAGCAAAGTAACTAAGTAACTGATGATGGCAGAAGTAGAGAGAATATGTAATGCAGACTGGCTATAGCAAAGGAAGCATTTTTGAAAAAAAAGAGACTTTTGTTAATATATAATATAAATATAAGTGTTAGGAAATCTTTTTCGAGGGTATTTGTCTGGAGTGAAGCCTTGTAAGTGAAACATGAACAATAACCAGTTCAGACAAGAAGAGAACAGCAGCTTTTGAAATGTGTTGGATAGATAACATGACTAATAAGGAGGTACTGAATGGAATTTGGGAGAAAAGAAATTTGTACTGCAACTTGACTAAAAGACAAGATCCACTGATAAGGCACATTCTGAGGCATATAGGAGTCATCAGTTTTGTAATGGAGGGAAGTGTGAGGGGTAAAAATTGTAGACGGAGATCAAGGAATGAATAAGTAAACAGGCTGAAACAGATCTGAAAAAAAATTAGAACTATAATTTATCTATGAAATATAATGTAGAGGCACAAAATATATTAACCAAATAAATGTTCTTAAGTGTAGGAGGTAAGTATTAATCGAAGATGAAAGGTACAAATATTTTGATAGTTTTTTAGAGTAGAAAAAATTCTATTTGCAAGTTTTTTCTGTCCACAGTAGTCCATTTCATACAGTTGCACATACTGAGAAATACAGTGTTAATAACTCTGTATAAATGGTGTAGGTTCTTATTTATGTATAAATCGTTGTTTTATCTTGGATCATTTCCTTGTATTAATGCTTCATGGGCTGTAAAAACATACTGTCATCACTATCACCATTTTTTGCTGATATTTAGGTTTCTTTAGGAGTTATCAGGTCACAAATCCAGAAATGAACTTCTGACAATGATGAACAGTTTGTTGGCATCTTCAGATTTCACAGGGAGTTGTCCTTTAATATGGCTGACTTCTGCAGTGCGATTACCAAGTTATGCAAAAGTAAATATCTTTAACTTAGCAATTACTGTGTCTAACCCACTTAATTATGTGTGTTTAATCTATTAATTATGTAAAGGGATATGTATTGTGAGTAATGAAACATACCTTACCACAGCCTGCAACAGCGTTGCAACCTGATGATGAAAGCAGTTACTGTAGGAAAGTGAACTTTAATTTTTTTTCCTTAGCACACTTTTGATCCTTCATAAGATTCTTTCTTCCTCTAGAAAATGATGACAGTGTGACAGCAATGGAATGAATGGCATAGTACTGAAAATGACTTCATGTGTTCCATGCAACAAAATAATCGATATACAGTGTTGTAGACACTGTTTATTGGAAGTTGTGTTTTGTTTTAGGGCACAAAAAACAACTGAGGTCATACACGCCCAAGTCAGAACTATAGAACGTAAACACAAAGACAAGGGAAACAACTATATGTCAGTCCCAATGGAAAGAATAGGAGACATCTAAACAAGGCACGTGGAAAAAGGGCTAAAAAAAAAACACCATACAAAATAGGAGATCCAAAACTAAAAATTAAATGGTCTTCATCTTATTGCTTTGGCAGGTAAAAAGTAAAACATGGGGGCGACAGCCCGCGCGTCATTTGCTAAAACAGCTGATAAATCAGATGGCAAACCCAAGATGGAACACAAATTAGAAAAAAAGGGCATTCCAGCAAGTAGTGGCGGATAGTTAAAATTTGGTCGCAATGCGTACAAAGTGGTGCGGCAATGCCAGTGAGCAAATGATGATGGCTAAAAAGGCAGTGCCCAATACGCAGCCGAGTTAAAATAATCTCCTCCCAGCGGGAGGGCCGAGAGGAGGTCGTCCAAGGCACCGGGAAAGGCTTAAGAAGCCGAAGCTTATTCTCGTGAAGGGAGAACCATTGGGGTTGCCAAAGGGACACCACCACCTGACAGACGGCAACGCAGAGATCACCGGAAGAAATAGAGGTACTCACGGCTGAGGTAAGAGGACTGCAGCCTTGACAGCAGCGTCAGCAGCCTCGTTTCCTGACAGACCAACATGACCAGGGACCCACAGAAACATGACATTGTCTTCACCAAGAGTGAGCAAATAAGTTTTCCTGGACCCACTGCACTAAGAGATGAGCAGTTTACAGCACACAGAGACTTTGGAGGGCGCTGAGTGAGTCTGAGGAGAGGACACAATTGGGAAGGCTGTGTCGGCGGATGTACTGCACGGCCTGATATAAGGCAAAAAGCTTGGCTATAAATACTGAGGAGTGGGCCGGAAGCCAATATCGAAAGACACGGGTGCCAATGACGAATGCACACCCGACCCCATGTTCAGTCCGAGAGCCATCAGTGTATACAAAGGTACTATCGTTAAGTTCCATGCGAAGGTCATGAAACTGGAAGCGAGGAACATGGGACACTTCAAGAAGCCAAGGTGATGTAGGGTTCACACCCACGGGTCAAGTTGCAGGTAGTTAAGCCGCCATAGCAAGTGACGAAAGTGAATGCCAGGAGGTAACAGGGAAGAGGGACGAGCCCCATACTGACGATCTAAGGAATCATCAAAGGAGGCGGCACAGGAAGGATGGCCATGCATGGCAGACAAACGGCATGCATACCTGCTCAGGAGAAAGTCACAGCGGTAGGACAGTGGTAGCTCAGCAGCTTCAGCATACAGACTCTCAACCGGGCGGGTGTAAAAGGCACCCGTGGCCAAACAGATGCCACGATGGTGGTTAGTGTTGAGATGGCATAAAAGGGAAGGGTGTGCAAATGCATTAACAAAGCACCCATAGTTGAGTTTCGAACGGACAAGGGTCCGGTACAAACGGAGGAGGGTGGTTCGATCGGTATCCCAAGAAGTACCATTGAGGACACGGAGGACATTGAGGGACTGTGTACAGCGGGCTGCCAGGTAAGAGACATGGGAGGACCAAGAGAGTTTCCTATCGAACATGAGACCCAGGAATTTCGTAGTGTCAACGAATGGAAGGGCAACAGGCCCAAGATGTAGAGATGGTGGGAGAAACCATGTGCGCTGCCAAAAATTCATACAGACGGTTTTTTCATTGGAAAAGTGAAAGCCATTGGCGATGCTCCAGCTGTGAAGATGGTCAAGACAGTGCTGAAAACTCCGCTCAGTGAGACAGGTCCGTGGAGAACTGCAATAGATGGCAAAACCATCGACAAAAAGGGAGCCGGAGACACTCGGTGAGAGACAGGCCATGATAGGGTTAATGGCGATAGCAAAGAGGATGACGCTCAGGACAGAACCCTGAAGCACACCATTTTCCTGAATAAGGGTGTCGGACAAAGCAGAACCCACACGCATCTTGAAAACTCGGTCTTGTAAAAATGCCTGAAGAATTCAGGGCAGGTGCCCACAGAAGCCCAACATGTAAAGAGTATGGAGGATACCAGTTCTCCAGCAGGTGTCACAGGTCTTCTCCAAATTGAAAAACATTGCCACAGTCTGGGATTTCTACAGAAAACCATTTATGACATGGGTGGACAAAGTAACGAGATGGTCAACCACAGAACGCCGTGATCGAAATCCACACTGTGCATTCGTGAGTAAATTAGAGCCACCACACCAGCCGGGCGTGAATCATACGTTCGATCACCTTGCAAAAACAGCTGGTAAGAGAGATGGGGCGGTAGCTGGAAGGAAGGTTTTTGTCATTACCGGGCTTAGGTATGGGTATGACTGTGGCTTCACCCCAGCGTCCAGGAAATGTGCCCTCAGCCCAGATTCGTTTGTATGTGTTAAGCAGAAAGTGGTTGTCCGCAAGATGCTGCAACATCTGAATATGGATAGCGTCTGGCCCTGGGGCGGAGGACCAGGATGAACTGAGAGCATGATCTTGCTCCCTCATAGTGAAGGCAGAATTGTAGCACTCATGATTCGGAGAAGAGAAGGATATCGCCTGAGCCTCCTCCACTCGTTTCCTATGGATAAAGACAGGTTGATAGTGGGAAGAGCTCGAAACTTTCGCAAAATGGCGGCCCAAGGTGTTATGAGATAGCAACAGGATCCATGATGACATTGGCATCTACCGTCAGGCCAGAAATGGGGGAATGGATTTCGGTTCCAGAGAGCCATCGGAGGCTGGGCCGCACAACAGAGGAAGGTGTGGAACTGGTAAAAAAACTAGTGAACGAGATCCAACTAGTTCTTTTGCTGTCCTGAAGAACTCGATGACACTTTGCACGCATCTGTTTCTAATGAATGCAGTTTTCCAGCGTAGGGTGTTGGTTAAAAATGCATAGAGCACGTCTCCATGCGCGAATTGTGTTGCTGCATGCCTCAGTCCACCAGGGGACTGGTACACGATGTGGTAAAGAGGAAGTGCAAGGAATGGAACATTCTGCAACAGTAAGGATAACGTTTGTGAGATAGTCCATCTGGTCATCACAACTGAGGAAATCTTGTTCTGCGAAGGTCGCCAGGGAGGAGTAAAGCTGCCAGTCAGCCTTAGTAAGCTGCCATTTGGGCATGCATGTGGATGGGGTAGGAGTCAGCAGACAGAGAGCACATGGGAAGTGGTCTCTCGAGTAGACGTCAGAAAGAACAGACCACTCAAGACGACGGGCAAGCTGGGCAGTGCACGAGGATAGGTCCAAATGGGAATAGGAGTGCAAGGAGTCAGAAAGAAAAGTGGGTGCACCAGTGTTAAGGCAGAAGAGGTTGAGTTGCTTAAGAATGTCAGCCCAAAGGAGATGATGCGCATAAAAGCCACCGAGTAGCAAAAATGGTGGAGGTAGGCTGCCCAATAAGCTGAAAGAAGTCAGCCCTAGTGACATCAAAGGATGGAGGTACATAAATGTTACAGAGGGAGAAAGTCAGGTGGGGAAGGAAGAGGCAAACGGTAACAGCTTGAAGATGGGTAGTCAGGGAGATGGGTTGACTATGAAGGTCATCCCATATAAACAGTGTGACGCCCCCATGAAATGGGATGCCGACCTCTGGGGGAAGATCAAAACAAATCAGAAAGTAATGTGGAAGCTCAAAGCAGTCTTGAGGGTGCAATTTCGTTTTTTGAAGGCAAAGTACAAGGGGATGCTGCGATGCTAGAAGCAGCTGTAAATCCTGTGTGTGGGACTGAAGGCCATGAACGTTCAACTGGAGGACAGCCATGAGGAGGAAGAGATGCAGGGGTGTCAACTCAGTGTCCGCCGAGGGACAGCCACTGGAGAGTTGCTACTACAGGGCACAGAAACAGGAGTGTCCTGCTCTGTAGGGTCCACACAAGCATTGGCATGCTTGTGCGGTCGGTCGGTGGAGTCCAACGCCAGAAAACGGTTGGTGGTGCACACTGTTGAGACAGAGGCCGGCCGGGCTAAGCGACCCCGTGGCGACACCATCAAGCAAGATCTTCGAGTTGGTGAAGGGGAAGACCATTTGTCTTTAGTGGACTTCTTTGAGCCCTTCTGCATAGAGGTGTTTGTTGGCTGGAGGGACGGAGGAAATCTTCCTGGGAGTACTCCTTCTGGCCTTTCCTGCTTGCCGGTTGTGTAGTGGTTAGCTTCACCTCGTGAGGCGAGAGTTTGACAATTTGTTGCACAGCAGTACGGGTGGACAGTGATGCTACTGTGACACGGGGCGAAGTCACAACCTCAGACCCAAATTTGAGGACGCATGTCTGTCTAGCCATGTCCTTTATGGAGCGAGGGGTAACAAGAACTGAATTATAAGTGCCAGACGGAAGAACAAAGGGTTTGTGGTTAGACAGTAACTTGCGAGCTACTGGGTAAGGCACTTTTTCCTTTACCCAAATCTCTTGAACAGCCCACTCATCGAGATACATGGGACAATCCCGGGAGGAGGCGGCATGGCCGCCATTGCAATTGATACTGTGGCGGGGGAGGGAGGGGGAGGAGGAGGAGGAGGAGGAGGAGGAGGAGGAGGCAACCATTCGCCCTTGTGTGCAACCCTGCCACAGGTTACACATTTGGCTGGGTGTCGAGAAGATGTTCTAGTGTGAATGAACCGATGACACTGGTAACAGCACATTGGATTCGGAATGTACGGCCGGACTGTGATGATTTCGCAGCCTGCTTTAATCTTGGACGGCACCACCACCCTATCAAAGGTGAGGAAAAGAGTGCGGGTGGGCACCAACGAAGAATTGACCTTTTTCATGACACGATGAACGGCAATGACACACTGATCGGAGAGGTAAGATTGTATTTCAGCCTCGGTTGGACCATAAAGCAGCCCGGTGTAAACTACACCACAGGAAGAATTCAAAGTTCTATGTGCCTCGACACAAACAGGGTAGCCATGGAGAAGCGAAGCAGAAAGTTGTTGTGCTTGAGTATCAGAAGCCGTCACCAAAAGCAAAGTGCCATTCCGTAAATGAGAGCAGGATTTCACAGGGCCAGCAATGGCATCAACACCTTTCTGAATAATAAACGGATTGACCGTGGCGAAAGAATGACCATCTTCAGTACGTGATACAACAAGGAACCGCGGTGCAGTGGGAAGGATCTTCAAATCAGTAGCCTCATTACATTTTTGTTTCGCCGACGTCGATGGAAAGGATGAGTGACTCATCGTGAGGAAATCCCCCATGATTGCCAGCATCTCCGATGGCGCGCTCCTTCCAACTGAAGGCCCCCTACACAAGGGGCGCATTCACCTTAGGTGATTGTTCACACCTCAGGTCACACCTCCTGAACACCTGACGGGAGGAAGAAGAAAAAAAGAGGATCCTCAAACGCCGAAGCGGAGGAACGAGAGGAGAAGGGAAACAAAGAAAGGAAAAAAGTAGCCGAAAAGAAAGTTGAGACTGTTCACATGTCAGCAACAGAATGCAGAACATTCCCAATAACACCCCAAACATGATCCCCAAGGGGGGGGGGATAGACATGCAGCACAGAAGGATAAAAGTGCTGCAAAGGGTGGGGCTCCATGGTAGCCAAGCATGAACCCGCCAAAGAGTGGCGAGCCCCCTGGGGGGTTTATTGCAAGTGTTGCATCGGCAATCAGTATGTTAGGCTACAGACTGCTCCACATTTTTTATACAGATTTAAAAACACACAGCCATTGTTTAATGACAAAACAATTTATCTGCAGGTATGCTGTTATATCATTTAACTCCATAATACTGCAAAAGAAGCCAAAATGATATAAAAGGCATTATGCTATACTGACATTAAACATTAAAGTGAATTTTTAGATATGCTATACGCTATCCCCAGAATGGTTAAAGGCAGGAGTTCCATGCTTTGTCATTGAATAGGATGGTTTTCCAAGGCAGTGGTGAAAAATATATGCCAAAATGTCCAGTTTTTGAGGTATGTCATTGTGAATATAAATGCCCTACATGTACCTGGGGCACACCAGATATTATTTCTGCGTAGATTACACCTCATCCAAGACATCATGTAACATTAACATGTTAAAGAATTTTGCCTCAAATTGTAAACCTGGATAGATATCACTTATCAAACTATTTCCGTTAGTGGGTATTCTTGTGGTATTAACACAAAAGCTTTTTTAAAGTTAGAAACCTGAATTCACCTGGTCACTTCTTCCTATGGCACTCAATATATTGTTTGTGAGAATAATGATTTGGATTTTGTATTATTAACATTTTCAGAATCCACAATTGTTTTCATCAAGAAATTAATTTGAAGTCAAAATCTTTTTTTAAAACTATGCTACAGATAGAGTCAACTGATACAGGATGGTAGGTGTGTGGAGAAATTTTGTTGGCTATTGTGTAGACAGATGTGATCTGTGCCTTTTTTCAGTCACAGGGAATGGTTCCTTTCTCAAGTGGTCTAAAGTAAGTCATGATCGAGAGTAAACTAACTAACAAATTCTATATAGAACCTGACGGGGATTGTAACTTGGTATATTGTTGAGTTTTATAAACTATTTAACATCATTATGTCATTTGTCTTTCAACTGGCGTGACAATTTAATGGTGGCAAAATACTTGTTTTTTGGAGAAGAAACATTTCAAGAAATACTTCAATGTTTTTTTGTTTCCCTGTTACCTGGTTCAATCTCTGTATTTTCTACAGGTATCTGAATACTAACTTTAGTGGCACCAACAGCCCTGAATTTGACCCAAAATTTCCTAGGATTTCCAGAATAGATTCTGCAGGATGTTTCATTGTTATAGGCTAGCCTGCTGCGAGCAGATCCCTGTGTACACCAAAAAGTGATGACATTGTGCATTATACAAGGATAAATAACCTACTTGCAACAAAGCAACAAAAAATTGTCAAAAAAGCAGATGTCCACAAGACAGAGTGCCACAGAACACACTGGTATGGAGATAATGCTGTAAACATGAAGTCGCACACTGAAATTGCTTAGGTGACTGTACGAGGCCTGTCCAAAAAGTATCCGACCTTTGGCCAGAAAAAATATTTCAAATACCTGATTGGGTTGGGACCCTAATCCCCTTCAAAGTAGACCCCTTGGGCTTGCACACACTTAGCCCACCAATCCTTCCACTGCTGGAAGTTTTCTTATGGAATAGTGTGCAGCTCCGTCATTGTGTTTCGCATTATCTCTTCTCTACATTCAAAAGGGCATCCTTTCAGTGGCGTCTTCAATTTTGGAAAAAAGCTGAAGTCACAAAGAGCCATGTCTGGAGAGTAGGGAGGTTGGCAAATGGCTGTAATTCCATGTTTGCCCAAGAAATTTTGGATCAAGTGGGATGAATGTGCAGGGGCATAGTCATGATGCAGTTGCCAGTTTTTCGCTGTCCACATGTCTGGTCTTTTGCGCCAAACTGTGTCACGGAGCTGCCAGAGAACATCTTGATAGTACTCCTTTATTACTGTTTGTCCTCCTAGCGCATATTCGTGATGCACAATTCCACAGACATCAAAGAAGACAGTCAGCATCACCTTGATTTTGCTTTGCACCTGCCTCACTTTCTTTGGCCTTGGAGACACGAGATGCTTCCATTGCGACGACTATCTTTTTGTTTCTGGCTTGTACCCTACACCCATGACTCATCTCCAGTAATCACGGTGTTCAGAAACCCAGGATCAGTGTTGTTGGTATCCAGAAGCCCTGTGCAATGTCAAAACGGAGGTCTTTTTGTTCTGGTAACAACTTGGGTACAAATTTCACAACCACTCGGTGCATGTTCCAATCATCACACAAAATTGCATGTGCAAAATCTTTACTCGCTCCTACCTCTTGGGCAATCTTCTGCACAGTCAAATGACGATCTGCCATCACAAAATTTTGTACCCTCTCAACAACAGCTGCACTCTGAGCAGTTTGGGGCCTGCCAGAACGCTGATCACTTTCCGCTGATGTGTGGCCATTTTTGAATTGGTTGAACCACTACTTAATTTGTGTTACACCCATCGCATCTTCTCCAAGCACCTGCTGAATCTTATGAATTGTGTCACTTTGAGAATCACCAAGCTTTTGACAAAATTTGATGCAGTATCTTTGCTCAATACATTCAGTCATCTTGAGAGAATCAATAATCTGACAAACACGTTGTGTAGCGCCTCACTCAGCGACCGACAGGCAGAGACTGATGCACTGGAAGGCAGGGACAAAATTCGCGCATGCGCTTAAAGGTCTCTTCCTTTACAGCGTACAGTGATGCTGTGCTGTTGTCTCTATTTTGCGTGGGAAAATCAAAGGTCGGATACTTTTTAGACAGACCTCCTAATCTCGAGTTTGAAGAATGACATCTTCAGAAGCAGTTAGCAAAATGTGATAAAAATAGTTGCCTCCAGGCTAAGGGCTGATCACTAGAAATCACTTTTTTGTGTATATGTAAAGGGAATAGATGATTGCCTGGAATTTAGACTGTTCATTCTAGTGTCTTGTGAATTAGTATCCGTGCTAATAGCAGACAGCCCTACCCCAAAATAACAGCCTTTGAAGGCTAAGTAGTTGCTACCAGCAAGTGTCAATTTCATTGGTTCATAAGTGGCATCAGTGTTACCTCTCCATTAGTATTTTGATGGCAGTTTTTAGATCAGTCATTTTTTCATATTATGGAGTTTAAAAACAAGGAACCGATGGTAATTTGTCTCATATATGGTGAAATAGAATGTAATGCATCAGTTACACATCATCAATATGCGGAAAAGTTGCCAACTTTGTTTATCAGATGCATGCGACTTCCTTGCATTTAATAGATGTTTGTGTGTAAAAGGCATGGTATGTTTAAGTCACCACAACATTAACAATCCACAGTTAAACACGGAGCAAAATGTAATGACACTCAAGGAATTACTTACTGCAATGTGTGCACCACATCCTGCAGGGTGGCATATTTTACAGTGAGACAGTTTGTGCACTTAGCACATCCGGAGAGTACTACGAGGTACGTTTCTCCCCAAACCAGCATTGTCGAATTAGCTAAGTCGCAAGTTTTTATGATGAAGCAACCTTGTGTTGTCAGTGACCACAATGAGCACAAACTATCTGCAATACAGGACTCGCATTTCCAGCATAAGCTTCCTCTAAAACTGTTTTGCAAGCATTATTGGTGCGATGTTTTGGTCTAAATAGAGACATGTATCCACACAGTGGTGTATTTGTACACTTTATTTACACAGTAAAGAAGTGGATGAATGCACAATATCCAGGACAGTGGATTACCTAATTGGCCACTCAGATCAGAAGACATAAACCAGACTGACTCTGCTGATGTGGTCACTTATAGGCACAGGTGTATTCAACTGAAACCAGTAATCTAAAATTAGAGGATCTCTGACATCGTATTCAGGATGCCTGCTGTAGCATGTGTGTGAGCTAATATCCCTGTGCACTATGTGTGTTAATCACATGAGTCTCATAATTGTGTATGTATGTAGATGAGTGGCTCTCACTTGGAACATGTAAACTAACAGAACAAGATGACGTAACAAAGAGTGCAATACAGACCGTTTTGAAGAATCATATACTAACTCCCAACATATATTCGAAACTGTATAATTTAATGAGCACACATTGTAATGACAGTTTAATCAGTTATTGAAATTAAAGTACCTGGAACATAATAATAATGAAACACAGTAAAATTAGGATGAAATATAGCTTATATTCGAAAATGTGTGTAACCAATGTAAACAAATACTAAAACATGTATGTACAAAATGTGTACACAAAAACCTGATTGTTGATACTGTTCGGTGATGCGTAAAGATCCAGGATTTCTGTTAGCATTGAAAGTAAACCCATATTTTAAAAAAAAGTTTTCATTGTTTTAAGATGAAAGATTATTGTAAATAAGTATTTCATGTATTTTGGCAGTTATAACAGTAATCTCTTTTAAAAAGCAAATCAGCTTTTAAATGTGAACTTCAGAAATACTGTTTGAAATAAAGAATGCTTTCATATTTCAATTGTTAAAACATATATAAACAGTAGCAGTGGTAGGCATAGCAGGTCACTGTTACCTCATTATTCAGACGCAAAATCTGTGTCAGTTTATGATGTGAATAAACAATAATGCTAAAGCAATTAACTGTTTTGGCCCCATTATTTTGTATTGATTAATAAATTGCAAACTACTTGGCAGTACTGAAAGTCTTAAGATTTTGCTACATGTGGTGATAAGATACACACCCAAATTAAGATCATCAAGAACAAGACAGACAAACAAATGATTACAATTTCAGAAAAATTAGATGATTTAGCGAGTAGAAAAAGCTTTCCAAATTGAGCAAATCAATAACAAGTTAGTCCATTTGTGGCCTTTATGCAAGCAGTTATTGAGCTTGGCACTTATTACTCGAGTTGTTGGATGTTCTGATGGATTTCATGCCAAATTCTGTCCAACTGGCATGTTAGATCGTTGAAATCCCAAGCTGGTTAGAAGACCCTGTCCATAATGCCCCAAACATTCTCAGTTGGGGAGAGATCAGTGGCCTTGCGGCCAAGGTGGGGGTTTTGCAACCATGAAATGAGCACTAGAAATTCTCTCCATGTGCGTGCAGGGATTATCTTGCTGAAATGCAGGCCCAGCATAGCTTCCATGAAGGGCAACAAAACAGGGCATTCAATATCATAAAATACAAGTGTGCTCTAAGGACACCACGGATGACAACCAAAGGGGTCCTGCTGTGAAATGAGATGGTACCCCAGACCATCACTCCTGGCTGTCAGGCCATTTGGCAGGCAACAGTCAAGTTGGTGTCTGGGGCATCACCGGACACGTCTTCCCTGGTCATCAGGGTCTAGTTCAAAGTGGGACTGATCACTGAAGACAGTTCTACTCCAGTCAATGAGATTCCAGGCCAAATGTGTCTGACACCACTGCAAATGGGCTTATTGGTGTACAGAGGTCAATGTTAGTGAGCCCAGCCACCTTCCTGTGAGCTGTTATGAATGGCCCTTGTAGTCACTCTAGTCATGTCGAATCAATAATAATGATGAAATTGGAGCTCTGAGTGCCTCTCTGATTACTTGGCCCTCACATACTGCCCTCTTTCTAGGTCAATCACTTGCCTCATGAAGCTATGTTCAGCCATGGTCCACCCATTCCTGGTAAGTGGTATTGCTCCTATTTGAATGTCTAGTGATATGTCGATTACTCCAGCTGACAGGAGTACACGGAATGAAGTTTCCAAAGACTTCACGTCCTGACATCAACATGATACTGTTTACTATCCTTGCCAGTTGCACGGTAAATTGCGCTGGAGTGTCACACATTCATCCATATATTCCCAAAGTTTACAATTTTGCGCATGGTTACATTTTAAACACATGTTGTAACAGTGTTAGAAAGAAAATTCTAAAGCCCTAATACTGGAAAAATGTGTTGAGGTAGCCCCTCATTCAGTAAGAGATTAATTACCTGTATCCATATTTTTGTCCAAATGCAGGACAAAAACATGAATCTATTCGCCAGTTATATCTCCAGCACACTGAGTGATAGAGACAACCAGGATATCATTTCACACAAGTTCAACTACAGAAGAGGTTGCACAGCTCTCAGACTCCCTCTATTAGCTTCCCACCTAAAACACGTGCTTGCTGTGATAAACGGTGAGGAATAGTATTTCCTACAAAGACATCACTTTTATTGCTTGCTCCTAACTTATTTTGTCAGCTTTCTTCAAATGCTAATTTACAGAGTACTGAGCCATTTCAAGGTGGAGACTCATTTTTAATGCATGAAATAAGGAAGTAATAGTAGCCCAGCACCATGTTTTATGGTAATGTGTCTTCCGAAGGTTTGATAGTATGAAAATTTCTACTGCTTTACTGCAAGCAGTTACCAATTTATCATTAAATGACACATTTTGAGTTGCCATCTGTTTGTGCATGTAACTCCATATTCTATTCATATTTCTCTATTTATTTATCCCAAAGGATCTTCTCACATCAAGTCAGCATATAATAATGAGGTACCCCATATATTGGTGTGGAAGTTATTGAAGGCATAATTCCATTACCCTATTCCTCTTTTGCACCTGCTGATTTGTGTGTATGTGAAGCCAGCTTTAACTTTAAGGATTTTATGCATATTGTGCTCCATAGATGCTGAGTAACTCATAACCAAACACTGTTTTTCTAGTACAACTGCTAATCAAGTGTCTTATCCACAATCATTTACAAGAACAACCATCAGTTGAATAAAACACTTACAAGGGAATGGTCCAATAAGAAATATCAAAACCTACCCTGAAATTTTTTACACAGGAAGATGACAACAAAAGAAATGCACTGCCAAAATTTTAGCTGCTAAGAGGCACTGCAAGTATTTTGTAAAAAATGAAGTTACACATTTTTGCCACATGAAGAACAGCTTATAACAGCAGTTGGTGCAGCCCTGCCCACCGAGCGCACGACTCTGTGAATCGCTCAGGCAGCACTGTGCAGTGGAACTATCCGGAATTCACACACACCAATTTTAAGCACATAAAGTCTGGTTTACAATGGAGTGAATGGAAGTGAACATGTACAAATGAGGGTTTGCAGAAAATTCACTGCCATTCGCTTGTTTATGGGTAGAATCGTTTATACTAGTGGGAACGGAAGAGAACATGAGGTAGCGAACATTGCCTATGAATTCTGTGTTGTTAGTTTTTAGTTTTTGGAGCTAATATTCAGCATACTGGATACAACTCTATCTTGTTAGAGCCACAATGCCAAACTTTGCTATTCAGTGAGGATTATTTTGAGTGGTGAGTATACTGTTGTTGACAAAGTATGCAGAATGGCTCAAGGAAGGAAGAATTTAAGTGTATCAGTTTGTATGGAAGTGTGACATGCATGGGGATCATGCACTTCACATGGAATTGCATCTCCATCTCTCCTTAGCACTGGTCCAAAATTTTCACCTCAAGAGGTGACACAGCTAGCGTTTTCACTATGCACGTCAGGTCTAATATTAATTTTTTTCTTTGAAAAAACACAGTGATCTAGTGGCAAAGCAAACACTTCGTAATCCATAGTGTAGGATCAAATCCCATTCAGACCATAATTTTTTCACTTGATTTTTAACCAAGCATTCACTTCTCACAAATGTTGGAGTGGCCACCAAAGACTTGTGGTTCAGATTCCACATTAAACTGCAGGTATCTATTTTCTGATGAGGTAAGTGGGGAAGGTTAGGGACACGTAAAGTAGCTGCAGTGGCGTCCACTTAAAACCTGCAAGAGGCCTACCGGGTACACCAGACTGAATTCTGGTTTGTTCATGCTTGTTTGCTCTGCTGAAAACCTGGCTTAAACTGTACAACATTTTTTTGAATAACTTCATATCAACAGTTCAATTCTTGCACATGTAATTCTGATAAAAGTGGCTAGCAGAGGAAATAAAATTATGGCAGTGTTTGACATCACAGTCGACTTCCATCAAGGAGGACTTGTAATTTGGTGAAAGGAAATTTGTCTTGCAGTGCTATATTTTATAACAATTCCTGTAGGCTATTCCTTATAATAATGTTTGAATGTTGCACATTTGATCAGTGAAACAGTTCTTTGTTTATTCCCAATAGTCATCACAAAAATGCAAGGTGTCTATTGAATGACAAAAACAAACATCTTTATTGGACCAGGCACACGGGACAAAGGAAAAATTGATGCAGTCAGGCACTTCACGGTAACAACTAGATTTATTTAGACACAACTGGAGTGGAGTTAGAAATTGTCCCAGCTGTTGTTCCATATATTGCACTGCATACCAGACATGCTTGATCAAATGTGTAAAGTGTGGTGAACAAAACTGGTGATGCACAAATGACTGTAGCTTAAGAATACTGTTTCACGGATAAACCTGAAACGAGAGAGAGGTATTGGAAATTATGCTGTCTGATAATTTCCTGAAAAATTTCTTACCACTGTCAAAAAAATTCTATATCGACAGGCTGATTCACACTAGTAGTTCCAGGTGGAATCCTGATTACTTCTACAAATTTTTCATCGTCCTCCACAAAAACAGAGGTGTCATTATGTCCAGACCATGTATCCAACAAAAGCAATGAATTAGTTTGTGCAGCTGGTAGGAATAAGTTTCAAACGAAGTGTTGAAAATTATTCTTCCCCGTTTTTCCAAGTTTTGATACATCATTTACAAGATTTTTGCAACTAAACAGTCAATTTTTTATTTTTGGTCCCGATTTACCTTGCAGTTCTTGAAGAGAGAAATACAGTTGCGGAACAAGTAAATCACTCTTACTCATCACTAGCATTATTGTATATGAATGTGTCATTGCATTCATTGATTGAGCTACTGACTGTCTTTTTTTTTCACCCTGAAATGATGCAGTGTGGTGTGCACGCAGTTCTTTCACAAAACCTGACTGCTGTCTCAATGAAAGATCTGTGCTTGAGAACTGAAAAGTTGCACAGATCACACCAAAAATGAAATAGATGTAATCTTTGAATTACAGACTACCCATATTACTGACACTGATTTGTAGTAGGATTTTGGAACATATAGTGTATTCCAACATTTTAAAATACCTCAAAGAAAATGATCTGTAGAGAAACAACCAGCTCAGACCTGGAAAATGCTGTTGTTGTGAAACACATCTGGCTCTTTATTCACAGGAAGTAGTGAATGCTGTCGACAGGATATCTCAAGTTTATCACATATTTCTAGAGTTTCAAAAGGCTTTTGACACCATGTATTGCAAGAAGCCTCTAATTAAATTGTGTGCCTATAGAGTATCATATTACCTGTGTAATTGCATTCTTTAATTCTTGTCAGAGAGGTCACAATTCAAAGTAAAAAAAACCAAAGTTACGTCCAGGGGTTCTCTATGGAACTGTTACAAGCCCTTTACTGATCTTACTCTGTATGATCAATTTAGGAGAAAATGTAAGCAGCTATCTTTGATTATTTTCAGATGACACTGTTGTTTGCCATCTAGCAAAATTATCTGAAGGTCAAGAGGAATTATAAAATGATTTGGACAAGATTTCTTCATGGTGTGAAAAGTGTCTATTGATCCTAGACAATAAAAAGTGTGAGGTCCTCCACATTATCACCAAAAGAAATTCTGTTAACTTTTAGTTGTATAATAAAGGTCACAATTTTAAAGGCTGCCAATATTTGGGATTTACAATTATGAACAAATAAAATTGCAATCACCACAGAGAAAATCGTGGGAAAGTGAACCAAAGATTGTATTTTATTGGCAGAACACTTAAAGCTGCAACAAATTACACTACTTTTGTCCATCCTCTTCTGTAGTGCTACTTACCAGACAGGACTGACAATTGACATAAGAAAATTTCAAAGTAGGGTAGCTCATTTTATATTGTCACGAAATAGGGAAGACATAAGTGAGTTAGCAATATTTAAAACAAAGGCATTTTTCATTGATTTAAGATTCTTATCTGCTCCCAACTTGTGGAGCCTTTCATTTGGGTACACAGGTACATTTCTTCAGAAACACGAAAGTGAAGCCTAGGTTCTCCAATGCTATTCAATTTATAAATTGAGTCAGCGGGAGAGGATACGAAGGAGAAATTTGGAAAGGGGCTTAAAGTTCAAGGAGAAGAAATAGAAACTGTTTCCCTGAGGTAGCGAAGGACTTGGGAGATCAGTTGAATGGAAAGAATAGTGCCTTGAAAAAGATGTTATACATTGTTGAGCCAAAGACACTGGTACACCTGCCTAATATCGTGTGGAGCCCCCACGAGCACACACTAGTGCTGCAGCATGTTGCATGGACTCGACTAATGTCTAAAGTCGTGCTGGAGGGAATTGACACCATGAATCCTGCAGGGCTGTCCATAAATCCGGTAGGTGTATGAGGGAGTGGAGATCTCTTCGAACAGCATGTTGCAAGGCATCCCAGATATGCTCAATAGTGTTCACGTCTGGGGAGTCTGGTGGCCAGTGGAGGTATTTAAACTCAGAAGAGTGTTCCTGGAGCCACTCTGTAGCAATTCTGGATGTATGGGGAGTCACATTGTCCTACTGGAATTGCCAAGGTCCGTCAGAATGCACAATGGAAATTAATGGATGCATGTGATGAGACAGGATGCTTATGTACATGTCACCTGTCAGTCGTATTCCAACTGCACACGCCCCACACCATTACAGAGCCTCCACCGGCTTCAACAGTCCCCTGCTGATGTGCAGTGTCCTTGAATTCATGAGGTTGTCTCCATACCCATACACGTCCATCCGCCCGATACAATTTGAAACGGCACTCGTCTGACCAGGCAACATGTTTCCAGTCATCAACAGTTCAATGTCAGTGTTGATGGGCCCAGGTGAGGCATAGAGCTTTGTGTCATGCAATCACCAAAGGTATCCGAGTGGGCCTTCAGTTCCAAAAGCCTGTATTGGTGATGTTTTGTGGAATGGTTTGCACGCTGACACTAGTTGATGGTCCAGTGTTGAAATCTGCAGCGATTTGTGGAAGGGTTGCATCTGTCACATTAAACGATTCTCTTCAGTCATCATTGGTCCAGTTTTTGCAGGATCTTTTTGTGGCCATAGAGATGATGGAGATTTGATGTTGTACTGGATTCCTGATATTCACGGTACACTTGTGAAATGGTCATACTGGAAAATCCCCACCTCATCGCTACCTCGGAGATGCTGTGTCCTATCATTCATGCACCAGCTATAACACAACATTCAAACTCACTTAAATCTTGATAACGTGCCATTGTAGCAGCAGTTACTAATCTAACAACTGTGTCAGGCACTTGTCTTATATATGTGTTGTCTACCACAGTGCCATATTCTGCCTGTTTACATATTTCTGAATTTGAATATGCATACCTATAACAGTTTCTTTAGCACTTTAATGTATTACAGATAATGATTAAATTAAATCAGGAATAATGGAATTGAAGTAATTAAAACAAGGATGTTAGATAAGGAAATGAGATACACAATGTTATACCCAAGTTTTTTTATTTATTTATTTTTTTTTTTTTTTTTCAGACAGCAAAACTACTGCTGTTGTAGAAGATTGGATATAAAATGCAGATGGGCAACAGCAAGGAAAGCCATTCTGAAAAGGAGAAAAATGTTAACATCAGACACAAACTTTAATGTTAGACTGTATTTTCTGAAAGTAGTGTATTTGTCTTGAGTGTAGTTTTGTATGGAAGTGAAACACAGACAATAAACACTCCACACTCAAAGAGAATAGAAGCTTTTGAAATATGGTGCTGGAGAAGAGTGCTAAAGATTAGATGGTTAGATCATGTAACTAACGAAGAGGCACTGAATCAAACTGGGAGGAAAAAATGTATGCCATAACGTGACTAAAAGAAACATTCATTTGATAGGATACATCCTAAGACGTCAAGAAATCACCAGTTGGATAATAGAGGAAAGTGCAGCGGATAAAAATTGTAGTGGAAGTCCTAGCCTTGACCAGAGTAAGCAGGTTCAAATGGATACGCAGGGGTGAAGAGGCACATACAGGGTAAGACTGGTGTGGAGAGCTGCATCAAAGAACAATCTAGATTTAAGACTGTTACAACACACAGATTGAAATGACAAGTGTGCAGACCCCACAGCACCTTGATAGATATTCAATGTATGGCACCTTCTCTGCAAATGGTGCTGCTGTTGATCCTAAGCAACTTAACATTCTGATGTGCCAGAGCATTTCGTTTGGTCTAACATGAGCCCTCTGCCTGCTGCCTCTGACTTAATTCCCACTCCCTTCACTCTTGTTTGGTCAGAATAAACCTGAATGTAGAGAGGTCCAATATGCTGGCATTTGATACATCATGAGTGTAAATGTAGAATAGGACACTGTTCTAACTGAAGAAGTTAATTGTACAGTGATCTGTGAAAATCTTTACATATGACTTTAATAGTAAGTGGCTTTGTGATGCATATATGTGCTTATTTCTTAACCTTTAAATTAGAATTAATTTGAAGTATGTAATTTTTAACAAAAAATGTGAGAAAAGAGTGATATATTGTGAGAATTCTCTGAACTGTTTGAGATATGAAACTGTGTTGTCATGTAGTCTTCAATGCTGTAGGATAACTTTCGAGATTAAGACCATTAGACTCAAAGATTTAATTTAAAAGAAATCTATGTACATATTCTTAAATCGCAGTTACAATAAGACATACACATTTTAATAGTCATTACATATATAAATAATAATTGCTGTATGTTCAAAATAATCATGTTACTGGAAGTTGTTCCATATCATTATTACATTACAAACAAAATGCCATGGACAGTTACATGTAATAGTGCCTAAAATAACTCAAGGGCGGTGAAAAAATATACAGGTTTAAAAACAATATAGTTCTTAAAATTACTGATATAAATACAAATAAGAACATCTTCAATATACATACTACCAGCAATTATCCTTATACAAAATCAGCTCTTGGCAATTGGAAGTTGTACTTGTGCTTCATTGGTTAAAATAAGCTGGAATATTCATTTCATAAATTACCATCCTTAAAAGTACAATTTGAGGCTGTCTTCTGATGACTAAAATACAGGATATGGCTACATATACATGTGAAGAATAACGAACTGAGCATAGTCTAAGGGGTTTTGTCACTATCTGCCGACAAGAGGTTCAATGTTTGATTGTAGCCAGAAGGGTTTATCTGCACACTCATTCTCTTAAGCACTTTACAGCATAAATGTTGACTATTCTCAGGAATACACATCTTAAAGAATAAAGAAAAGTGTTAACATTGAATAAAATATCACATAATTGGAGAATGAATGACAAAAGTCATCTATTAGCATTTACATAATTAAAATACTTTAAACACATTTTTCCCCAGCTGTAATTCAGCATTTTGGTCACATTAAGTGACTCAAATGTTATTACATAATTTGTTGATACAGACTTAAAATATTACTATTTGTAAGTAACTGTCCAATTGAAATGTTAATAAGTCATGTTCAGATCTTCACTGTTTCTAAATTTTATTTTATTGACATTCATCAGTTTCAAACAGAAATAGGTCACTGATATCTCTGGTACAATCACATTAACTGTATATTACATGCCATCAAGTAGGCAAAGGTGTAGATATACAACACAGATAAAATCTTGTCTCTTAGTACAAAATGGTCTGTCATGACATGTTACTTCCTTTAACTCAACTCACAATATACAGAGTTTTGTATCATTAAGTACCTCCATGACACATGTGTCCTCTTAAAAGGCACTTGTTGCTTCTAAAGAAGAGGTGGCAGTGCAGATATATCTGGTGGCTGATGCTCTATTGAATTAGCACTGAATTTTGGTTTGCACACACACCCACTCTCCACTAGTACATAATCTTGCCCAGTCAATGTCACAGGGCCAAGAGGTATAACAAGAAATAAGTATGGCACATAGGTCTGTGTACATTCTCCCCGAACCACTTCACATTCACTTGCACTGAAACAAAAGAAATGATCCAGTTTAAAGCACATACTTAATTTCAAGAACAGAAGAAAAGGGTAACAGAGTTTCTGTATTTGAGGCATTTGATGATAAATACAGTGAACATGTTTCCATAACATGTTATATATTTTTCGAAGCAACTGCAAACCAGTAGTAACAAAAATGAGTAAGAAAAGAAAGATTTTTGTGGCATGCCAATATAACAAAATTATATATGGTTTCTTGTTGCTCCTGTTCACAGTGAATCTACAATGTCTCGAGTGTATGTGTTCATATATTCTCCTTCCATCTTCAGGAACATGATGGTACATGCCTCTCTTAAGGTTTTCGAAAGATTGCGAACTCACTGTAAATTCATGGGTTAAGAAATACAAGAAAAAATTTTCATTCATGGAAACAGTCATGCACAATTCTCTGCCCACACAGAAACTATGATATCTAAAGTAACTAACATTTCACTTAAATGCTTGAGTGGTAGAAACTTCCAAATATGTACCATTGCATTTTGACTCGTATATGGCATGACGTAAAACAGTGGTGGTGGTGGTGGTGGTGGTGGTGGTGGTGGTGGTGGTCTAGAAAGAGAGAGACCAATGAAGAGCACAAAGTTGTACGCAGTGGTAAATAGGAATTGGACCAAATGTGTGACCACAGCACCAAATGACTTCTATTTTGTTCAGATGATCATAATGGCCACTTCTGTTTTATCTACAGTGTTGGACAGATTTTGTAACACAGCAATGGGTGCGGGCCAGTCTGCAGGTACAGTTCAGCATCATCTGCTGTTGGGTGGTCTGGTGGCATGCAAGCCATTGCATTGCCCTCCATTGTCCAAAAGTCACAAATGGATTAGTGCAACAGGCATATTACAGCCAACACTGATATCTTAGTAAAAAATGTAGTGCTCTCTGAAAAGACTCACTTTAACCTACCCTACAACTATAGACACATGTGTTAGATGTTATCAAGGTGACCACAGTCTGGTAGTTTATTTTGTTGAGTGTTATAGCTGACAGGTGCCTTCCCCAACAAATCATCCATCGAACAGGAGTACATTTGCTTGTTAACTTGGCCATCACAGCCTGCCAGGAACCACTACTGATGCTAGAAACCACCTAAAATGTCTTTCAGACACATATTCAGGTCCTCTTAGCTTCCATGCCTTGAACTTCAGAAACTTCAGTTGCAGTAAGTGAGGGATTTATACAACACTGAATATTTTTAAGTTTTATCATCCAATTATGTAATTCTATTAATTTCATGTAATATGTTATATGAATTTAACTGTAGACCTATAAACCACTGCTGCAGAAATTTTTATAGGTGGTAGTGTAGTTCACAAGTCAGGTGACGGTAAAGTAGCATGTTTAGTGATACATTGTTGTGGTCAAAGCAACATTTGAAGTGATTATTGCATTTGTGTTTTTCCTTCTTCTTGACACAGCAGTTTTCCTGAAACTTGACTGACTTAAATGCCTCAGCCAACATCTTTATTCCTCTGTGAATAGAAGAAGCCATTATCTATTATCTCAAACCTCACATTTTTAATTCTGCCATACTTACATTCAATTTGCAGTGATGAGCAATATCTTACCCTGTATGCTGAAGGTCACACTAAGGCCTTCGCAAACAGGCATTAATTATACCCACAAAATAATAATTCTCCAGCCAACTAAAATAACTAATTGCAAAAAAAAAAAAAAAACCCACACTACCTAATATCATCCCAGATGGAAACAACTCAGTCATTCCCACTGGCTGCAGGGTCAGCTATTTATCATGCTTGGAAATTAGGAACACAACCCACAATCCTTCCACCTCACAAAATGATATTTAGCTGTCCATCCTGTCTACATAATACACTAGTCCAGCAGTTTCCAACCCAAAGGCCACGACCAACTTGTGGACCGTGGGCAGCTTGGCACTGGACTAGGAAAGCTATTCAAGAGTCAAAGAAAAGATAAATATTATCAGGAGCTTCAGGGGTTTCACTCCTCTGTCATCAAGGTTGCCTATTACAGAAGGAAATAAGAGTTGAAATGTCCTATCACTATCCTATACCACTCACAAGGTCCATTGTCATGTCATCCCTACACAGAGAAAGAATACACTGAAAGAAGTTTCTAAAATGAATGGCCAGTAGCTTCTTTTTTAATATTGAAAACTACAAGTTCATGTGCCAACAGTCAGCTGGAAATGTACACCCCTACAGACTTTGCTACAGGGCTAGCGCGCAACCTTGGCTGGCTGCTCATAGCATAAACACACAACATTAAAGAATGTGATTCTGAGTTAAGTAACATACTAAGCTATCTGTGTAACCAGTCATTTATCAGTGGAATATTTCCTGAATGGTTGAAATATGCTGAAGTTAAGCCATTGTTTAAGAAGGGAGATAAAGAAATAGCATCAAATTTCCGTCCAATTTCACTTTAGCCAGCATTCTCAAAAATTTTAGAAAAAGTAATGTACAATCGGGTTTATAATCATCTTATCTCAAATAACATACTGTCAAAGTCACAGTTCTGATTTCTAAAGGGTTCTGATATTGAGAAGGCTATCTACACTTACAGTGAAAATGTGCTTAATTCATTAGATAAAATATTGCAGGCAAATGGTATATTTTGTGATCTGTCAAAGGCATTTGACACTGTAAATCACAATATCCTTTTAAGTAAATTAGAATATTATAGTGTAATAGAAAATGGTTCAAATCTTATATCTCTGGCAGGAAACAAAGGGTGTTATTAGGAAAGAGACATGTATCAAGCTATCAGGCATCATCCAACTGGGAACAAATTACATGTGGGGTCCCACAAGGTTCCATTTTAGGGCCCTTACCTTTTCTTGTGTATATCAATGACCTTTCATCAGTAACATTACCAGATGCCAAGTTCGTTTTGTTTGCCGATGATACAAACATTGCAATAAATAGCAAATCAAGTGTAGTCTTAGAAAGGTCAGCTAATAAAATATTTGTGGACATTAATCACTGGTTCCCAGCCAATTCTTTGTCACTAAACTTAGAAAAAACACACTACATGCAGTTCAGAACTTGTAAGGGGTGTCCCACGAGTATATGCCTAAGATACGATGACAAGCAGATAGAAGTGGACAGTGTTAAATTCTTGGGATTACAGCTTGATAATAAACTCAACTGGGAGGAGCACACCACAGAACTGCTGAAGCGTCTTAACAAATCTCTATTTGCAATGCGAATTGTGTCAGACATAGGGGATATAAAAATGAAAAAGCTGGCATACTATGCTTACTTTCATTCCATAATGTCATATGGGATTATTTTTTGGGGCAATTCATTAAGCCAAGCTAAAGTTTTCCAGGCACAAAAACATGCAGTAAGAGTTATATGCGGTGTGAACTCAAAAACATCTTGCAGAAGCCTGTTTAGGGAACTAGAGATGCTAACTGTTGCTTCCCAATATATTTATTCCTTAATGAAATTTGTCATTAAAAATATATCACTATTTCAAACCAACAGCTCAATTCATGGAATCAATACTAGAAATAAGAATAATCTTCACAAGGATTTAAAGTCACTTAGTCTTGTACAAAAAGGTGTGCATTATTCAGGTACACACATTTTCAGTAACTTGCCAGCAGCCATAAAAAGCTTAACAACCAATTAAATTTAGCTTAAGAGAAGCCTAAAGGATTTATTGGTGGCCAACTCCTCCTACTCCATTGATGAATTTCTCAGTAGAACCAACAGTTTTGTGTGTGTGTGTGTGTGTGTGTGTGTGTGTGTGTGTGTGTGTGTGTGAGTACAATCTAACTTCTGCACCAGTTCAGGGCAGTAAACTGTTCATTGTAAATAAGTATTTAGCAGTTGTATTACATGTTTATTACCTTATAAATAAATAAAAAACTTTTTTATTTTAAATTCAGGGCATTAGTGTTTGTAAAACGATTCTTTCATATAGCATTCATTAAAAAATAACGACAATGCCACTTGGTACCTGTGGAATGGTACATTAGCTTATTTGTTTGAGTTGTAAATATTTGTCATGTATTGTTGTTTTCTGACATGTTCTACATTCTGGAGGACCTCCTCACTACGGATCAATTGGAATGAAAGTAAATCTAATCTAATCTAATCATGCCACAATACAATCTTAATTTGTTGAGTTGGTAGTTTCTCGGGGACAAATTTTCAAAAGAATGACTTGCTTGAAATGTTTCTCATTCAATATCCCAATGCAAGTAGGAAGGAAGGATAAATGGTGTTTCACATCTGTTCTACAGCTAAGATGAGGACGGAGCTTTGCTTGATTTCTTAATACTGAAGGGGAAGGAACCAGCTATGTGTCTTTTGAAGACAGTCCTGCAATTTCGATCGAGTGGCCTGGGTGAATGCAGAAAACTGATACCTGGATGGCCAACCCAAGAAAGAACAGTTGCATGTGGTGTTGTGAATTTATCTACTGTTCTGTATACCATACATATTAGAAAGCTGGTGAAATGATGAGATAAACTCCTGTCACAGGCTTATACTGCCCTGTCTGAGGCAGGGACATCCATGAAAGCAGTCATATACCAGATATGCTGTAATTTCTGTACAGCATTGTGTGTTACGTTACCTCTTATCAATTACTCAACTGAATGAGTGGCCAAGAGTTAGTCCCTGCCCACTGACAATAACTTCAATCATGCCACATCTACATAATCTTCCTCTCCCTCCTCCTTCCAATCCACCCCTTCAAGTCTCTGTGCTCTATGCCCAACTCCCCGTGCCTGCAGCCAGAATGAGCTCACTTGTGCCACATTACTATCCTATTTGTGTGCTCTCTCTCCCTCCTTGCTGTTGTCCATTCTCCCTCAATGTCTTAACAACAGTCTTTTGAAACTTTCTTAAAGCTCATCAGAAATAGCAAACTATTGATTAACAAGGATGCACACATCAACCCACTGTCACCTTGAACCCCTTATGCACTTGCACATCCCTAGAGAATAGTGTATTGTTTCACAGCCTTCCACATTCTGTTCATGGAGACTCCGTACATATTGTACCAGGGGCACGTACACATCTTCCAACAAATAAGTCTACTGGTTTTAGGTCTGTAGAGTGTGGAGGCCAAGGAATTGGTCGACCACTATCTATTCATCTGTGATGGTATCTGTTATTTAGAAATCTGTGAACATTAACACTGAAATGAGGAGCTCCATCGTGCATGAAGTATTGGGTGGTTATTATTGAACTGATAGTGTTCCAAATGCTGCAGGGCAGGCTGTATACATCACAGGACACACACATCGTAGGTATGTTTATTAATCTGTGCACTTACGGAGTATGCTGGAAAAATAATAATTCCACTTCCTGCCCCCAGGTGAAAATATGGCACTGTTAGCTTTCAGAATGCGAAACTTTTTTGTTTCGATGTCAGTATGCTTTTTGTCACTTGGCGAAGCTTGTTTACTTCTTTTGTGAAATGACTGTTGGTATAAAGGGTTAAGAAAGTTGAAGTTTTCAATAAGAAATACGGTGGCTATAAATAGCCACAACACACTCCTGGTAAAGTAGTTTTATCAGAATGCCAGAAACATCAGGGCTGCCTGGCAGGATAATCATCGAGAAAAAGATCTGCGACAAGGCCCCATGTCCATAAATGGACTAAAGAAGATAAAGGAATTTGAAGAAACAGCAGGGAAAGAGAGGTGACCCATTCCCATGGCCGTTGCTGATGAAGTTGCTGTAGCTTTAGCCAGTCATGTAGCAAATGTTACAAATTCTGCGGCTAATGTTTGATATGTGGCCAGGGAATATTCTTTGGACAGATGAGGCACATTTTAATGGCACAGTTCCACGAATGCACAAAACTGTCACATATGGAGTTCTAGCCACATCACATTGTGCAGGAATGTGCACTGCACTCACCTTATGTGACTGTGTTGTGTGGTTTTACAAGATCCTTTATTCTTGGTCCATTTTTCTTCAAGGAGAAAACACCTTGCAGTCTTGAGCCTGTTAGGTACACAGTAACATATGCAGGTTATGAGGCACTGTGTGCCACAGATGATTCCAGCTTTGCAAAAACCCAACTATATCCATACCACTATTTTTATGCAATATGGGACGACACACGTTGCTTAGGTAATGACTGCATCATCTCTAGGCAAGTTCAAGATGTGTGGCCTCCCAGATCCCCCAACCTAAATTCATGTGAATTCTGGTTGTGAGGATGTCTGAAGGATTGTGGCTATCGGGGATGTATGCAGACTCATTCTGATATAAAGGCTAGCATACAATAACTTATCGCTATGATTATATTGGATAGGCTGCGAGCAACTGTCAACTTTCGACCATGCTGTGTTATGATGTAGCTTGTTGTTCAGTAATGACACCATATGTAACACGTATTGTAATCTGTGATCATATCTTAATAAATGTGCCAGAGCCACCATTATCATGTGTTTCGTTGTTCCTCCTCTTTTCCTGCCCCCACACCACAGTCTGACAGCATATGGAACCACATATCCATCTGATGACACACACACGGAGAGGGAGGGGGGGGGGGGGGGGGGGGGGGGGAGAGAGTCAGCCAGCGGTAACTACAATAAATGTTCCATATTCATTTATCTTAGGAATTTAATAGTCTTATTTTAGTGCATAGTTTTGCTACTTGCTTTAGACATTCTGTTGTGTAAAAGCACTCAGTGAAAACCAATACCAACAGATCTACTCTAGGTGGAAGCATTTTCCTGAACTGAGTTTGGTATCTTGTTGTATTGTATTGTATGTTAACCGGGGGCCTAGAAATGATGGAGAGGCTCCGTCCCCACTGCAGCCGCAGTGGTCCACTTCACCCCTCCGCCGCACCACCCTGAACTCAGGGTTATTGTGCGATTCAGCCCCCGGTGGAACCCCCAGGGAACGTCTCACACCAGACGAGTGTAACCCCTATGTTTGTGTGGTAGAGTAATGGTGGTGTACGCATATGTGGAGAACTTGTTTGCGCAGCAATCGCCAACATAGTGTAACTGAGGCGGAATAAGGGGAACCAGCCCACATTCGCTGAGGCAGATGGAAACCACCTAAAAACCATCCACAGACTGGCTGGGTCACCAGACCTCGACACAAATACGCTGGGCGGATTCGTGCCGGGGACCAGGCACACTTTCCCGCCCAGAAAGCTGTGCGTTAGACCGCCTGGCCAACCGGGCGGGCTGATATCTTGTTACCCAACGTAACAGAGCAAAATGAAATTGAAACGGACATGCGACCAAGCTCATTTTCTAATTTCTTACTGCTGTCACAGCTGCTGTCCTGCAAAAAGCAGTTGTCAGTCACTGTTTTTCTTACCCAGGTACATACCAGAATTGCTGGAATTATTACAGTCTTCAATTTAAGTCTATTTTCCCCCTGAAAGCAATTAAGATGGAGCTGTTTGTCCAGGAATAGGTATAAGTACTTTGGTAATGTAAATAAAGTTAGATCTACTAGATCGCCTGTGTTGCATCTTAACAAATATTAAACCTCAACACTCAATCATCCCCAATGCATTTTACAGATTTACGGTAACATTTTTCGTAATAAATATTTGTACCTTTGACATTATGAGGGCTTTTATGCCAAGATTTATACTCCTGCAACACAACAATTTGTCACTGCATGCAGTCACAATCATGAGACATTAGAATAGTGCTGCTAATCTAACACCAGCAGTAGATCACCATTTAACTAGCCCTAAATAGATACTCAGCCAAGACTGACACACTCTATGGTGATCTCACTGTTCAACACAATCTGTTGGTGGGATGTTATGAATACATAAAGAATAACTATGTATGTGGTAAAGATCACGTCTCAGAATTCCAGAGTTCTCCCAGCTTTACAAAAAGCTGAGTAAAAATGAGTAGGTAACTACTCATGCACAAAACAGGAAAAAGCCATGCCAGGGCAACTAGTGGTGGCAAGGATGAAATAGATCTCAAACAAACATAGCAAGGGCAGTTAAATAACGCACTTTATAAAGTAAGCAATTCGTGTATTTGTTATACTGCAGTGTAGGTAATAATTATAGATTTCTTTTCCACAAATATTATTTCCCTCTACAACAGGTACTCAAGATCAATAGATGCAGTAGAGTGTGTGCTCAACCAGATAAGAGGCTGGCCAAGTAGCTGCATGACACAAACAACTCATAGGCTCTGTCATACATTTCAGCATGCATTTATACACTGCATTTCTTTTTGTATCACCAAAAACATTGTCCTGCAATAGCATTAACACAGTAAAGGCAAAACTGGCCACTTAAGGAATAACTTACTCGCACACTTCGAAGACAACCTGTTGGAGAAGATCTGGAAACTTCTGCACAATAGTAACAGGCTGTCCTGAGGTGAGACTGACACCATACATCGGTGCTGTCGTGTTGTATCGTGTGCGACACAGTCGAGAACTTGAGCTTCCCATACTGCTGCAGCTCCCAGTGTCAGCCCGCCCTACGTGACATACAAATGTTACAAGGTATATTTCTATTTTTAATTGCACTAAAGGCAAAAATCTTTTGAAATCTTGTATAAGAACCCATTTTAGCATTGTTAATAACAGACATGGAACATATTTCAGACAAGAGAAAATAAGGTAGTTGAAAAATATTTAAATAGTGTGTCTTCCTGTTGGCACATTACATAGGGCATAAATATTTATTATGATTGTGTCAGGAATTAAACAAATGCATGTAATTAACAGATGTTATGCAGCTCCCAGCCTTTGAATCTGATGCCACTTTGACAGCTTGTGAGTTAATTCAACTGTTTATTCAGTATTATGAAAAAGAAAATTGCTACTATGGGAGATGTTGAGTTGCAAATAGGCACAGCAAAAAGACTTTCACAATTAAAGCTTTCGGCCATTAACCTTCAACAACACACACACACACACACACACACACACACACACACACACACACACACGTGTGTGCATGTGTGTGTGCAAATGCAGCTCACACTGCGAGCAGCAGCACCGGTACATGACGGAAGTGGTGACTGGGTGGGGGTAAGGAGGGGGCTGGGGCGAGGAGGGGGAGGGATAGTATAGTGGGGCTGGTGGACAGTGAAGTGCTGCAGGGTAGACGATGGGCAGAGGAGAGGTGGGGAAGTAGCAGAAAAGGAGAGAAATAAAAAGACTGGGTGTGGTGGTGGAATGACAGCTGTGTAGTGCTGGAATGGGAACAGGGAAGGGCCTGGATGGCTGCCTGAGACCGCAGTCGTGTGTGTGTTTTGGGGGGGGGGGGGGGGCGCATGCATATGTGTGTATTGTTGATGAAGGCCAATGGCTGAAACCTTTAATTGTGAGTCTTTTTATTGTGCCTATCTGAGACTTGGCATCTCCGCTATATGGTGAGTAGCAACTTGCCTTCTCATAATATTGTTACATTCCATCCTGGATTTTCGATTGTTTGAATTTTTACTATTTATTCAGCCTCAAAAGGCTAAGTGAATATCATTCCAGGCATTTCCACGGTGGAAAAGTCTTACCAGTAGGTGGTAGCAAGTAACTGAACATGGGATCTCTATGTTAGCAGCCAGCTAGTAAGAACCAAACTACTTATGTGGCATATGAAGAATCAACAGAAGAGCAGAGAAATTACAGTACAGTTCAATGAGTAGGAAATGTATAACCTGAATACTTTGGAAGATAAATACTCAAAAAAGGAACAGTGAATGACCTGCAATTATTTAACACTAGGACCGCCAAGTGGTCTATTTGACCACTTCTTATATTTTAACATGTTATTATTCAGTCAATTTCTAATCTATGCTGTTGTGAGTTAATGACTTTTCTTAAATGTTTATGTAGATCATATAAATGGTCCAATATTTATTTTATCTTCATTAGTTTTCTTTGAATGACCACTTGTACTTAAAACCGCCGAGTGGTCACTTTGACCACATTACACGTATATTTGAAAAGAGATTATTTAAAGATTGTTGTGCATCACTCCCCAGATTTAGTCTTAGCACTCATCAACAATGTACTAAATATGTTGGTTACTGAAGTTTATTTGCATTGTTTGAATTTAAAAGCTCAACTATGCAATATGTCATTTATTGTCTGCAATTGGGTTTCGCATAAACAAGACTGATTATTTGAGTACTGGTCTCAGAGCAGTAGACATGGCTCAGATGTCACAGCGATACAAACCATGGCCACGACCACTTTCAGATGAAGAAATTGTCACACTTTTGTATGAATCGGATGCTGAAAATGATCCTGAAGTTGAGGACCTTGTGGAAGATCCTACAGATGAAGATTACCAACCTGTCGCTAATGTGGAGAGCGACAGTTCCGAGACTGAAGATGAAGTTAATTTACATTCGCTTATAATATTATTATTATTATTATTATTATTGTTACTATATGAATAATGATCACTATTATAATAGAGCGAAACGCTGTTGAGATCGTCACTTTCAGAACTACAATGCTAGCAACAGAAATTATAATAGCTCCATTTGAAACAGTTATTTTTATACCGATAACACTATAATGTAGCTACTACAGAAGGATACTGCACGTCATTTGGTGAGGACTTTCTCACAATCCGTCTGGATGGAAACAAATATGATGTCTTAAACAACTTAGATGAATAATGAAGTATAACTGTTTGAAAATCTTTGACACCATTTCATATGTAAGACCCAACATATAATGTGAAATATGAAGAATGACCGGTAAGATGTATGAGAGCCAGATGGCCCTAATATTGACAGGATAAAAAATAATTCGTTTGCACGTTAAGAATCTTCCCGATCTTATCACGTCGCTCATATTACCTTGAAAATAATTTTTTTGCATATTACAGCAGTTACTGACTGTTTCTGTCGACGTGAGTCTGACAACTCAGCACAGAATACTGCGGCCTAATACCCCAGAAGAAAACCGAGAGTGTAGGCGTGTGGTGCGTTCGTCGCTCCCTGGAGCGGTTCGGACCGTTAGCTGGCGGTCTGGCGAGTCCTACGCTGGAGCGATGAGCCGTTACACGGACTCGGGATGTGCCTACGTCACAGAGTGCGGTGTGCCTAACACCTGCCGTCTGCAGCTCTGTTTCATATACCGCTTATTCCAGTTTCATCGTCAACGCTTCTAACTGATTTATCAATCGTGCCATACAAATTTCATGATACTACACTTAACATTTCTCTCTTTGGCCGAGTGATCCACCAGGTTATTTGTATCTTGCTGTCAGCGTTTCATTTCCAGGTCGTACCTGTGTGCTAGAATAGCAGTGCTCTGCGATCTTTCCCTAATCCTACGGAACCGACTTGACTGATTTTAAAAGTGAGTAATTTCCCTATTACGGCCAGTGTTTCCCAACTCTCTCTGCAGAGAAAGTTAATAGAAGCGCTGTTAAGTGGGAGCGGAAACGGCTAATGAAAATACCTACGTTCTGCTCTGACTGAGTAGAAGAGCTCAGTTTTAAATAATTCCGTGAAGCGGTTTGCAACTAGCGAGATCGGGGCTCAGCTGACAGCGTCCTCGTGGGTTGTGGCAGTCTTGTTTCCTCTAGCGGCGGAAGTGGTGTTTTTGCAGCATATTTCAAAAATTGGGAGGGGAAGTGGATCCTTTGCCATTAACCGAGTTATTTCTTACACTGAGAGATTCCAAAGTTTGTTCCCGAACGCGGGCATGGATTTCGGATTGAACGTTTCGTTGTCGTAGGAGAGTGTTATCTGTAAGTGGGAATGCACGTACTGGGTAGACAGACCACTTGCATATCAGATGTCGAAGCCAGCAGCTAGCTGGACGGTATTATTTTAAAGAGCGAGGCAGACTCGATGATGTTAAGTAGAAGACAATAAGTTGCACTCTTTTTCGTGGATATTTGAGAGTATGTTTTTGTGTGATTCTTTCCGTATTGACTTTGAACTGTTTTTTGTTGTTATTGTCGGAGTTGCCTCCAGCCAGTTGGAGGAGATGCATTGAACTGTTGGCGGTGAACATTCTCCAGTCCAGTTTTCGGATCTCGGAGTGGCAGCGCCCAGTTGACTAAAATAATCTTAATATACATCTTTGGTTCCAAACAAACCAGTCCCTGAGGCGTAAATGTCGTCAACGATCTTGAATAAATGGGCAGAAGACGCACATGTCAACTTTCTTCAGAGTAACTACCATGACTTAGGGAATTTCAGAGATGAACTTAATATAAAACTGGCTCATGAGGATAAATGGGCAAGTATCAGAATGAGGACTGAAATTTATCAGGTTGCGCATGTGGCTGATTAGTCAAATAACGGCTTCTTAATTATTATTTCCTGCCTGGAATGTTGTTATTCAACGTATTACTCTGATTTTACTTTACATAAGTTCTGGTTGTATGACCTTTTATGAATGACGCCCATGTCCACCTGAATAAAAATAAGACTGATACGATTAAAAAAGCCCAATGCTAATCGCCGTTGTTTTAGTATAATACGGAAAACGAGATGACCAATGACTAACACGACACGAGAGTACTGTCCGTTTCGTTTGTAAGTTAACAATGGGCGTTCCTAATGTATTAGTTAGATGGTTACAAATGTGAAACTTACAAGTAACGGTGAGCTGATATACTTCTTCAATCAACAGATGGGACTGAGTGGGAACAAGGCCTAAGTGTTGGCATATCAGATATTTTGGATTTTCACAGAAATTTTAATTTCGCAGTCAAATCACAGACGCCATTCTGTAGCATCTATATTAATGTTTTTTATTCCTAAACAAAAAATGTATACACTGATAGAAAGAGAAAGGGTTTGCCGAACGCTACCAGACTGATAATCCAGTATTTCCACGCCTGTGAGGTTACAAAAGTCATGGAATACCTCCTAACATCGCGTTGGATCTTCTTTTGCAACTCGACGTAGCATGAACTCAACGAATCGTTGGAAGTCCGCTGCAGAAATACTGAGCCGCGCTGCCTTTGTAGCCGTTCGTGATTGCTAAAGTGCTGACGGTGCGGATTTTGTGCACGAACTGACCTCTCGATTATATCACATAAATGTTCTATGGGACTCACGTCGGACGATCTGGGTGGCCAAAGCATTCGCTCAAATTGTCCAGAATGTTCTTCAAACCTATCGCGAATAATTGTGGTCCAGTGACATGGTGTATTGTCATCCATAAAATGAATGGCTGCAAATGATCGCCAAGCAGCCGAATATTACTATTTCCAGCCAATGAGCGTACCAGCTGGACTAGAGGACCTAATCCATTCCAAGTAAACACAGCCCACGCCATTATGGAGCCGCCACTAGCTTGCACAGTGTCTTGTTGACAGCTAGGGTTCATGTCTTCGTGGAATCTGCGCCACACTCAAAACCTACCATCAGATCGGACCCATTGAAATTGGGACTCATCTGATCAGACCATGGTTTTCCAGTCGTCTAGGGTCCAACCGATATGATCACGAGCGCAGGAGAGGCGCTACAGACAGCCGAGTCGGTCGTTTGCTGCCATAGCCCATTAACGCCAAAGTCGCTGCGCTATCCCAACGGATAGTTGGTCGTATGTCACACATTAATTTCTGCGATTATTTCACGCACTGTTGCGTGTCTGTTAGCACCGACAACTCTAGGCAAACGCCACTGCTCTCAGTCGTTGAAGGCCATCGGCCACTGCGTTGTCTGTGGTTTGAGATCATGCCTCAGATTTGGTATTCTTGACACTGTGGGAATGCAGAATTCCCTCACCATTTCTGAAAAGGAATGTCTCATGCGTCTAGCACCAACTACCATTACGCACTCAAAGTCTGTTAACTTCTGTCGGGCGACCACCATCATGTCGGAAACCTTTTCACGTGAATCACCTGAGTACAAATGATAGCTCCGCTAATGCACTGCCTTTTCATACCTTGTGTACGCGATACTACTGCCCTCTGTATATGTGCATATCCCATGACTTTTGTCAACTCACTGTTAGCTGATTAAAATTGCATCCTTATGCGAGCCCATTTTCAGTACATGAGAAAGGCTATTGTTACGGATGAAAAATGGTGTTAATACATGACGGCTGTTATTGACACTTCAGATGGAATACGTAACACAGCATATCCAGAGGACGTGCACGGGCAGCTTAACGCCTTATTTCGGACTCTTGAGAACAATCGAATCCTTGGTTTGAGGGACACGGGGACAGCAAACCGACAGACTACTAAACGAGTAGTGACGAGATGCACTTAGATGAGCAGTGTGGTAAGAAGAGTTTCACAAGGAAGACACCACAAGAAGAAGATAATATCGTCCGACTGACTCTGGCGAAGATACGAGAGGGAACAGAAGAAATCGGGGCCCCTGTTACTGGCAGAAACCACCAACTGTCATGAACGAATCACTGCAAGCTGGGCTGTGATGTCCAGTTGCAGTCTGTCGTTACCGCAAACACTACATCACACACAATACAGACTGCCATGGCTTAGAGTTGAGATGTCCAACCAGCAGTCCGTGAGTCTCATGCGGCCAAAACCAAGTATTGGGACCAGTGGCGGCTCGTTAGTATACATTCCGGGTGTTCACAAATTTTTCGATTCAAATAAATTTGAGAATGTGAAATTTATTGCATCTGCTGTATAAGAGTTACGTGTATCAACAAGTTTATACAACTACAGCCACTGCCAATAATAATAAAAACAGTAATAATAATGTGCATAACTTACATGGCCAAAGAAAAAATTGTTCTCTTAAATTTTTGTTGTTTTGTACATAATTAAGCACAGGTTAGGGCATTAATGAAATAATTTGTAATCTTTCGCTCTCTGTTTCGCATTTTTGTAAAAGTGAGAGTTTTCTTGCTTTTCTATTTTTTCAGATAAATGTATTCCCTACAAATGTATTAGTTCGCCGGCCGCTGTGGCCGAGCGGCTCTAGGCGCTTCAGTCCGGAACCGCGCTGCTGCTACGGTCGCAGGTTCGCATTCTGCCTCGGGCATGGATGTGTGTGATGTCCTTAGATTAGTTAGGTTTAAGCAGTTCTAAGCCTAGGGGACTGATGACCTCAGATGTTAAGTCCCATAGTCCTTAGAGCCATTTGAATCATTTTTGTATTAGTTCACGAATTTATGCACCCGCACAACAGCATGTGCTAACTATACATTTCCTTGTTAAATGTTCGCTTGTAGTCACGCTTATTTGATTTTATCACTCTCTTAATCAAAAATCTGTTATCAGAGACCCTAGTTCCTTTGCGGCTAACTTTTCCTGGTAATTTACTTTTCTGTTCCCGGAATGAGATTTTCACTGTGCTGCGGAGTGTACGCTAAATATGAAACTTCCTGGCAGATTAAAGCTGTGTGGCGGCGAACCGCGACTCGAACTCAGAACCTTTGCCTTTTGCGGGCAAGTGCTCTACCGAGTGAGCTACCCATGCACGGATCACAACCCGTCCTCTTTTCTGTTAACAATTAAAATAAATTCAACGTAGTTCATGTTTACACTGTTCACGAAAGCCGATTCCCGCACAGTAAACAACAAACTCCAAACACAAACTGCCGTTGTGGAAACGATTAAACGCAAATAGTAACGTCTACCAACATGGTCACTTGACTAGAATACAAAGAGGCGCTGAGATCCATAGAGGCCTAAAGCACACCGCCATCGATTCCACATTTACGTGAATATCAGACAAACCAGCGAGACAGCTTTTCGCGAATTTTCATATATAAAATGTGGGCCTACAGCACAGATAAACCTGACTCACCATAAGATCGACAGATCTCAGAAGATGGTCACGAGAGCAGGCAATATCGCGCTGTTAGCAGACATACTCGAGTCAATAGTTGCTGCCATAGCCCATTAACGCCAAAATCGCCGCAACGTCCTAACGGATACGCTCGTCACACGTCCCACACTGATTTCTGCGCTATTTCACACATTGTATGTGGTGGGAGGTAATGCCTGAAATTTGGTATTCTCGGCACACAACCGGCACTGTGGATCTTGGAATACTGTATTCCATAACGATTTCGTATATGGAACGTCCAATGTGTCTAGCTCCAACTACATTCTACATTCAAAGTCTGTTAGTGGCCATAATCATGCCACAAACCTTTTCACGTAAATCACCTGAATACTAATAATAGCTCCGCCAACGCACCGGTCCTTTATACCTAATGTTCGTGATACTACTGCCGTCTCTATACGTGTTTATCGCTATCCCATTACTTTTGTCACTGCAGTGTTTAACAGCACCGCGATGGTGCAATACCCTGTTTCTTCCTTATTTGACTGCAAAACCACAATCTTCCACGTAAGACAGGCAACTGATTTCATGTTGAAAAACGTAAGCGCCACGTTCTAAACATTATAATTTCTGAGAGACTACTTACCGAATTTTTAAGTGCCAAATCCTATGGAATTCATCTCTTAGATAGACAATACTAGCAACAGATACTACTTAGTTCCATTTGAATAAGCGACACTGTTGCAGTTTGCCATCCAACTAAAAGAAAAATTTGATCACGCACGCATCTTTATTGGTGTTTTACCAATCGTACCTGACCAGAGACAAATATCCCCTTCCACACAGTCATCCATTACGTATGTCCTCTTTCTTGGAAGCACTTAACGTTTGTGAACATTTACTCTCAAGATTAAGGCACACAACGAGTAAAAATGGAATCATAATCTCAGAATAACACCTTGAGAACACTCAGAGTAACAGCCACTTTGGTCGAATCTAAAACTGATACTTCAGTTTCCAAATTCAAATGCCTCATTAACTCTATGATTTGTAATTAGTTATATATAAAATTATTAACGAAAGCTCATATATAAAATGACAAAATTAATTCCATATTTTTTTAGAATAATGAATCATAAATTAATAAATTCTAAGTTACTTAAATGTGTTAAATATACACATCTATGAGCGTCCTTGCCACCCCCTCTCCCGCTAGTGGTTATGTTAGTGTGAAGTACGAATATATTATGTGTGGCCCAAAAATACTCATCTTCTTCAAATATGACTCAGGTAAGCTGAAAGGTTTAACACCCCTGTTTCAGAGCTAGAATCACCTGGGGTGCTAAGTGGGCTCTGTGATGTTGAGCGATGAGTCACTCTTATATCTGAGGCGGTTGGGACGAGCACAAAGCGGATAGAGGAGTTGGTGGAAAGGCTAATGTAAGGCCTCACACTAAAAATTTTGGTAAATATCGGACTGATGCCGTTTGTGTATTTGCACCAGTTTGTGTATAAATTGTGTATCACTTAGGCTTCTGGAAAAGTTATGGAGCATTCAGTCTACTGAATAACTCGACGATGAAGGAAAACGCCAGTGGTCTTTCTTTTTCCCTCTTCTCTCGAAGGAGCCACCCAGCATTCGCCTCTAATCGTTTTGGGAGTGCCGGATTAGCCACGTAATAAAAGTTAGTAAATGTTACGGGGCCCCGTGCATTATGGAGCCCCGCGCCTAGGTAAAAAAAAAAAACAACTAACAACTTAGATATTGATGATATTCTGTCTACTGTCCAACGGAAAAATGGTGGCGACCAAATTTACGATGAGTAATAACAAATGTAGGCCACTTCTAAAAGTCACCACTGGAGACTCCATACATTGTGTGTCTTAAGTTGACAACACAGCAAAATTTACCGAGGATTCCCTAACGTTTTCCAAACTAGCCGTAATAACACGATCAGTTAGAATATGCTTCTCATTTACCAATAAGAAAGTAAATATCGGATATCCTGTTTATGTATGTAAGTCTACCATTACAGTCGTTCACACCTAGAGTACTTACTTTTGTTACAGTACTTTTGAAACGAGACGTCTAGAGTAAACGTTGCTTTCTTGTCGGAGGACTACTGTATAAAGCGCTTTAGTTTCGCGGCTCCTGCGTTTCTTTTGTGTCGGCGTTTCTTTGCCGGCCGCGGTGGACTAACAGGACAACAGAAGAATATATTAAACGAGTGAAATATAATTAATTTTATCTAGTGATTGCGAAATTTGCCGATAGAAAAACGGGAAGCACTGAAGAACAAGGTAAGCGTATTTGAATTGTTTATATAGGCAACCAAGTTATAAGAAAAAGGCCAAGGAGGTTCTATGAGCAAAGTACATAACACTGTAGGTATCAATATCGGTATTTGATCTGATCATATGTCATCGTTATAATTAATTTACTTACGAATACATAAATATTTATTTGCCCCTGAGAAAACAGGAGTGGGATTGTATTCCTGATAACACCCATAAAATGGTGCACGAATGGATGACAGTTTTCACAACGTGCTTCCATCCACCCTGCTGGACCCTCATTTGTGAAAATGTAATTAAAATAATCAGCCGTGAGACACCATTAAAAATAACTATAACAGCTATAACGCTGTAGGCTTGGAAACTAAGGGCCTGTGTTCAGTACTTTCAGAAGGCTAATTTCTTTTTAAATCGTTATCAAAAAGACTGTGGTCTTCATTTGTTAAATTTGGTTTCAGTTAAAATTCTTTTCTTAAATTCCATTTCTGATCCTTGAATGCCTCCTGCCAATCACTGTATTAACTTCATTATTTTGCACAAATTTAATGAAGTGGATTTTTTTATAAAAATGTAATTGCAGTAAGATAGCGTTTACATTAGGTTGGTGCATAAATTCATAGAGTTTTTGTTTTGCATATTGGTATTCCGGTTGCTACGATTTTGTGTGCAATGGGGAAGGTTCAAAAATCGGATATGTGGGTACCGCATGCTGAAAGTCAAAATCACAAACAATCGGCGGATGGCCGTACGTGTATCTCTGCTCGCTCGTCATTAGTAAGCTCGTGACGAAAAATGGCGTCCTTATGTTAACATAAGGAAAAGAAAGGAACGTTTGAGCCCAAACAAAGCAGCAACTCCCCGTACAAAGACCAACACGCATGCACGAAAGATAATGTTATGCAACTGGTGGAACAGTGGCGGTGTGGTGACCTACTAATTGCTTCCCCGATGTGTAACCGTCATTGTTGGCATTTATTTTGTCAACAACAGATTTTTTGCAGACGCAATCCAAGAAAAACAATCAAGAAGACTGCTTGAAGCGACGATAATCATCCAAGAAGATGCACATATCGTTTTGGGACCAAAGTAAAGAGTTGTTTTATTTTATATACTAAACTTTCAGACCCAAAGCAAATCGAGGGGCTGTTCCTAGCATTTACCATGGGGCCCGCTCTGGTGTAATCTGGCAATGGGTTTAGGTAAAACGCGGAAAATGTAAAGTCGCATGGGATGGCGGTTTCTCCGCTGCTGCCTGCAGCTACTCACCCGCTCGCATGGAGACGTTGCTGGCTGCCTCATGCGCCTGCAACAGCGCCCTCCTCGTCACCTGCGGGTCCAGTGGGCCGAAGGCGGCGCGTCCAGACCGCGAAGAGCCGCGGAAGGCGCGCGTCACCGCAGAGCTGCCAACACAGAACCGTCGCGGGCTCACTCTCACCAGTATTCATCCATCCAAATCAGTGGTTCCCAGCCCGGGGATAATTGCCCCCTGAGGAGGGATAGAAACTTAACGATTCGATCTCTTTCAAAACTAAATTATTTCCAAAATATCATTATTACCATAATCACAATTTTGTAAGACTAATACTATTTATATAAGTTATCGACAATTACTTTTTCTCAGTTGGCAGCATTAATCCGGGGGAGGTTAGAGGTTCCTTCACATAGTCCACCCTCTACGCACGTATGTTGAGCTCTGTCTCGTATATCGCTGACGGTAAAAAGTGAGACATACACGTAACAAATGCTAAATATTTCACAACAATGCCTTCTCCAAGTTGTAGATAGTACCTGCAGTCGTCCATAAATTGCTTCATTACTCGCTTCGAAACAGATAAATGAATTAATGGACAGCACAACGCAGCAGTAACCACGTAATTGTGTACAAAGTATTATTATTGTTGTTGTTATTATTAGACTGGATAGACACAAAGCCTTAACGGTCTGAAGTCGTACAATCTGCGCCAGTTCAAAGCCAGTTCAGCAATAAAGTGATTCACAAACAGTAAGCATAGTGCACACATCTGACCCTGTTTGATTTTAAATGGGGATGCAGTGTGTCGGTCAAGCAAATGCCGCAATGGAGAGAAGTAATGTAGGGGAAGTATGTCGCGCGCGCGCCCACGCACACACACACACACACACACACACACACACACACACACAGAATATCATTCATCTTTCATAAAGAAAAGTGTTTCAAGAAAAGTCTTTCATTGTACAGTTTAGTTAGGTGCTGAAGTTGATCATAATGTGGTGGAAGGGGAGGGAGGGAATACTAGCTAATGTCTGATTGCACTTAGGGGTAACAGTCTAAGAAAGGTTGGGGACCACTCATCTAAATGTTAACAAAAGCGCATGGGGCAGCAGATTGCATGTAACGGGAGGTAGCCACCGAGGCAGAACAGAGCTACTTCCAAAATATCCATACTGTTCATGACCATTGCTCACCGGGAGATCGATCGCCACATGGTGAAGTATCGTGACATGACACGAGATGAAAGTACGAGAGTCGTTCAATAAGAGATGCACACATTTTTTTTTTCTTTCTGAAAGCAGGTTGATTTTATTCAGGATTCGAATACAGCATATCATTCCCCAATCTTTTGACTACAAAATCCTAGTTTTCAACATTATCTCCGTCAATGCGTACAGGGACGGCCTGTATGGTCACATGGTACCAATTTAATGGTCCACGTCGGAGACGATGTCTTGCTGTATCAATAACCACCCCATTACCCACGTACTGCTTCCCGCAGAGTACATCCTTCATTCGGCCAAACAGATAGAAGTCGAAAGGTGCGAGATCCGGGCTGTGGGGTGAATGAGAAAGAACAGTCCAAAAAAGTTTTGTGAGCTCCTCTCGGGTGCGTAGACTTGTGTGAGGGTTTGCGTTGTAATCATCTGCACTCTCCTGGCGCCCAGCATGCTGAAGTCGTTTCTCCAATTTCCTGAGGGTAGCACAATACACTTCACAACTAATCAATGCACCATGTGCGAGTACATCAAACAGAATCACCCCTTCTGAGTACTAGGAAACTGTCACCATGACAGGCTGAGGGTGCGGCTTTGAACACTTTCTTCAGAGGAAGTGTGGCATGAAGCCACTCCACAGATTGCCGTTTTGTTTCAGGTTCGAAGTGGTGAACCCATGTTTCATAGCTTGTGACGATCAGCGTCGCAACGCGCAATCAATTCCGTCGCTCTTTGTCGTCTTCTGTTAGGCGGTGAGAAACCCGGCGGGCACATACCTTTGAGTACCTAAACTGTTGTACAAGTATGTCAGCACTACCAACAGACACGTCTTGTTGGGCAGCGAGTGTGTTCGCACGTTCCAACGTTGCAGCAGTCGCAGGTCTGTGCGACCGGCCACCACGCAGGAGATCGGACAGGTTTGCAAGACCTTATTGCCGTGATGACAGACGCCTCGCCCAACAGCTCGTCGTGCTTTTATTCTCTGCCAGGTCTCTGTAGACATTTTGGCAGCTGTGAGTAAGATGTGTGTGTTTCATCTGTTAGTGTGGATAGGTACTGAGTTACGTACGCTTTTTTAATGCTTTTTGCATTTGTTTCCACTAGTGCTTCCCTTTGGTGGGTATGGACATTGCATATTTTACTACGACGTATTTTGCGAACCTGTTCCACATCTCATGGTTGTTACTATTGGGGTAGATTCTAGCGAAGTCACGCTGTGTGAGCCACATAAGATGTTAAAACCGGCTGGCGAATTTGATAATTTATACAAATGTGGAAATCACTTCTTAGTGTTGGTTGATTGCTTGGTCCAACTTATCCCGATCCTTTTTTTCACATCCGGGCGCAATTCACCTCCTCCTCTTCCCTCCCACTCTGTACCTCTACCCCCTGTTACCGCAAGGTAGTTTTATGGAGTGCTCAGAGCCCGTCCTGGTGTTGTTGGTTTGGCTTGGTTTTAGTTCAACAGCGGTATTTCTTCTGTGGTTAGCGTTATAGTTCTTATGATCATATAGGCCCAAGTGTCATGGAACTAGTATTTTGGTACATTCCAGAAATATACCTTTTTGGCTTATGCTGTTATTTGGGTTAGCTTTTGTTTTATTACAACATGACATTTTAACTGCGATGTCATCCTTCCATCCACCTCTTCAGTATCAGTAGTTTTGTCATTGGCTATAATAGTATATGGTGTTATAATATGGATCTTGGATGTCCGAAAGAACAGATACCATCTTCATATATATATATGGCTCACCGTTCATTTGACCATCTTCTGTGCGGATGCACAAACAGTACCCGAACTCTTACGGAAATCAGCGGTAAAGCCGCAAGTAATGAGTATGGTGGGCAGGGGCACTATGAATATAGTGCGGGACAATAAGTTTTGCGAATATGGGTCTGACGGGAGGCGTGCCAGAGATAAGTCCCTGCAGTCGCACTATCCTCTGTTTCCTCGGTGGCTCAGATGGACCAACTGGCACGATAGCTCAGCGTGTTCGGTCAGAGGGTTAGCTGCCCCCTGTAATAAAAAACTGAGTTAATCGATCAACAACGACCTTAAAACGGATGTCTTACGACGTCCGCCCCGAGCAGATGCAACGAACAAAAGCGAACAAAATAAGATTAAAAAAAATAAAAACAAAAAAAAAGATGGATAGAGCGTCTACCATGTAAGCAGGAGAACCCGGGTTCGAGTCCCCGTCGGGGCACACATTTTCAACTGTCCCCGTTGACTTATATCAACGCCTGTAAGCAGCTAAGGGTATTCATTTCACTGTGATTGCAAATCTAGAAGTACACATCCGCAGTTCCGTTAGTATTAAATTTGCTCGATCCAGACCGCAACAGTGGAGTGGGACTGGCGACTGGAGCATTTCGCAAAAGAACCCATCAACAATCTACTAGCAGCGGCTGGGCCATCCACAAAGTCCGACGACAGCACATAGAGCACACTGTAACAATAAATCAGATGCCTTGTCACCCGTATTTCTCAGTTTATTTCACCACTACCAATAAAAAGGGTTTCTATGACTCGACCCAGAGCTTTAAAGCCAGCTTGAATGCGACTGGAAGTTCTGTGCGCCTCTAAGTCTCCCACACACTGAGGCATCTTGGTCTGTCTCACAAATCAAAGTTAAAACTAATCCAATAAATAATTCCAGCTCTGAAACTACAGCAAAGATTCTGCAGCAAAGTGACTTATGCATACACCGCAACTGAAGAGTTATCCGTGGAATTAGAGGAACTTCTAAGGTGAAGACGAAAGATTATGACCATTGGTTATTCTTAATGACCACCTGCATACAGTTTACAAAATTCTAAACAATTACCGATGTGTCTCAACGACGTCACTGAACAACATTTCGCATTTTACAGCTCTGAAATGCAGAAAAACTGCCAAGGCGTGCTCGCCAGAAGTTAAGAATTTTTTTTTTTTTAAAATAAGAAGAATAAAGTAGTTTTGCAGCTCTGAATGTGTTATAGTGATGCACAAAACTCATTCTTGACTCGAATGAAATGACGGTGCGAGGTGCTCTGCACAATGCACCGTACTGTGGCTTACAGAGTGTATACGCAGAGTTATTAGAGGTAATCTCAGCTGGAAGGAACACACAGAAAATGTTGTGGGGAAGGCAGGACACTTAGAAAATGTGATAGATCTACTAAGCAGACTGCCTACACTACGCTTGTCCGTCCTCTTTTAGAATACTGCTGCGCAGTGTGGGATCCTTACGAGACAGGACTGACGGAATACATCGAAAAAGTTCAAAGAAGGGCAGCACGTTTTGTATTATCGCCAAATATGGGAGAGAGTGTCACTGAAATGATACAGGATTTGGATTGGACATCATTAAAAGAAAGGCGTTTTTTATTGCGACCGAATCTTCTCACGAAATTCCAATCACCAACTTTCTCCTCCGAATGCGAAAATATTTTGTTGACACCGACCTACATAGGGAGAAACGATCACCACTATAAAATAACGGAAATCAGAGCTCATACGAAAAGATACAGGTATTCGTTCTTTCCGCGCGCTGTACGAGATTGGAATAATAGAGAATTGTGAAGGTGGTTCGATGAACCCTCTACCAGGCACTTAAATTTGATTTGCAGAGTATTCATGTAGATGTAGATAAAAGAATGTCAGTATTCAAGTTAGCAACTATATGGTTATGCACTCACTAAGTTTTTTCTCCAGTGATCTTGAGCAACATGTCTGCCAGATCAACGGAGAAGACATTTTGCGTAGTTCATGTCGCACTTGCAAGAGGACGGTGATGATTTCATTTGTCAACAGGATGGTGCTCCACTGCACTTTTACAATGATGTTTGTGAGTTATTGTATACTGAGATACTACGACGATGAATCTGTTCTCGAGTTGCGCTGGGTAATAGAAAGAATAGTTACAAAAATAAACACACATCTATAGGATTTGTCGACAGAAAAAAAGTGTGACAACGTAAAATAGATGTTTGAAATTGTCAGAGAAATAGGTATAAGCTATAGGAAGAGATAGGTAATACACAATATGTACGAATACTAAGAGGTAATCGTAAGGATGGAAGACCACCAGTCAAATGCTCGGATTAAAAACTGAAGCACAGGGCTATAGTCTTTCGCTCCTATTGCTCAATGTTGCACCTCAAAGAAGCAATGACGGAAATAAAACAAAGGTGAAAGGATATCAATGATAGGATTCGCTGATAACATTGCTATCATCAGTGGAAGTGCGGGAAAATTTCAAGACACGTTCAATGGAATGAATGGTCTAATGAGTGAGCAGTAGTGATTAAGAGTATACCGAAGAAAGAAAAAAGTAACGAGGAGTAGCAAAAATGAAAATAGCTATTAACTTATCAAAATTAGGGACCACGAAGTGAAGGAATTCTGCTACGTTGGAAGCAAAATGATACAATATAAACGAAGCAATTAAAAGCAGGCATGCATAGGCAAATTGTGTACCCCTAGAGAAAAGATGTCTACTGGTATCAATCAAGGGCCTTAATCTGAGGTATAAATTCCTGGAATGCACTTTCAATGCACAATACTGTATGGAAGTCAATCATAGACCGTAGGAAAACCGGAATCAAAGCGTTTGAGGTGCTACATAAGGATGCCGAAAATTAGTCCCTTGCAGAATCAGTAAGTAAAGGATCATGTGGAAAACACAGACAAGAAGAAAGGACAGAATGCTACGGTTGCTGGTTCGAATCCTGCCTCGGGCATGGATGTGTGTGATGTCCTTAGGTTAGTTAGGTTTAAGTAGTTCTAAGTTCTCGGGGACTGATGGCCTAAGAATTTAAGTCCCATAGTGCTCAGAGCCAAAGGACAGAATGATATGAAATGTTAAGACACTAGGGAATAGCTTCCATGGTACTAGAAAAAGCTATAGAGGGTAAAAACTGGAAGGGAAAACAGAGACTGGAGTATATCCAACAAATCATAGATGTGGGTGTAAGAGCTAGTCTGAAATGAAAATGGCATAAGAGAGGAATCCGTAGCAGCCAGCATCTAACCCGCAGGAAGAAGATTACCCACATTCCTATTTTCTTATTCATTATTAGACCAACTCCTATTTCATTTTATATTTGTAGCCTTGTACTCGCTTGACCAGAAGTCCTATTCTTCCTGCCACAGCACTTTACTACATGCAATTTTGAACTATTCGTTATTCAAATTATCCATTTCTCTTTTCGAGTTCTCTAACCTATATACTCGATCAACGGATCTAACATTCTGTCCTAGTTTTGTTTTTCCTGATGACATCCTTCTGACCAGTCCTCGCCCAAAGATCCAAATGTGGGACTATTTCATCTGGGATATTTTGCCTGAAGGGATGCCACGATCATTTAGCAATAGCGTAGAGCTGCATGCCATCTGGAGAAGTAACGGCTGTAGTTTTTCCTTGATTTCAACCGTTTGCAGTACCAGCACAGCTAGGCCACGTTGTCTAATGTTACAAGGCCACATTCCAGACTGTTACCCCTGCAGCTACTGAAAAGACAGCTGCCCTCTTGAGAAACGACTGGTCGGTCCGGTCTCTCTGCAGATACCTCTCTGTTGTGGTTGCACGTACGTTACAGCTGTGTGTATCGCTGACCACGTGCAGGCCACCCCATCTCGGTATCGGTAAGGCCTATTGTTCATGAAAGGAGGGGGGGGGGGGGGGGGGGAGTGGTTGTTCAGCCTAACCGTGGTGAGGGTTAGAAGACCGTTACCGTTCACAATATATATAAATAATCTAATAGATTATGGAAACTGCATGAGGCAGTTTGCGAACAATGCTGTTATACACAGTGTTCGGAAATTACCGTTAAAAACTTCAATGATTTGTAGAGGGAAATGAATAGATAATATTCTGAATTGAAACCCATGCCTGGAAACGTAGCATTTCCCTGCTACAGCCGGTTGAAAACATGTTGGTAATGCGACCACTTTTACAACTAATTTATTAGGTGTGACCCCAGTAAATCACTTGTTTTACAATTACACTCATTAATAAGCAGAGAAACTAGCGCAATTGCTCTTGTACTGTTGAAGTGTTCTCTACAATGGGATGCAGTATGGCCTCTTCCAATTCGGGTATATGGCAGTAGTCGAGTAACGCGGCCATCTCCTCACATTGCGGATTACCTACGTTCACAGGCAAGTATACATTCAGGGGCATGCCTATTGTTCTCTTTTGATCGGCAGATGCTGCATCTATTGTTCCGCCAAGAGGATTCTGACAGCCTGGAGATAAGCCAACCTTTTGATCGGTAGGTCCTTCACCTATTGTTCAGTTAAGTGGTTTCCCGAGAAACCTTCACCCCCCGCCCCCTAATCCTCTGAAAACGCCCCTCGCCAACAAAAGCACACTGGATATCAATTTGATTGACTAATTAATTGAATCGATGAATTAATTAACCCTTCCACCTCTGGGAACCCCCCAGACCTACCCATCCCCTGCTCCACCTGGAGATTGGCCATTTGGTGGGGAATCTTTTTTTTTGTTGGGTTTAAGGGCGCTCAACTACTGAGGTCATTAGCGCCCAGTCATCGTTGTTAGATCACATGGAATCTAGTAAAACTCAAGGGGAGGGGGGGGACACCAGAAAGACCTGACAAAGATGCAGATAAAATAAGTAAAAAGGTTAGATGTTTTTGGACAAGCCAGTCAAAGTTATAAAACGCAGAACACTAGCAGCTGCTCGAGCGTCATCAGCTAAAATATCCGGTAAAGTAGATGGCAGGAACAGGACAACACGAGATTGACTAAAGCGGGGACATGACAATAAAACATGGCGCACTGTTAATGCCTGACCACAAGGGCACTGCGGGGCTGGGTCACCGGAGAGCAGGTAGCGGTGGCTAAACCGGCAATGCCCAATCCGCAACCTGGTCAGAAGGACCTCCTCTCGCTGAGATGGTCGGGAGGAGGTTGTCCAAGCAGTTGGGAGCGGTTTTACTGCCCGGAGCTTGTTTCCTTGGAGGGATGACCAAGCATCCCACCACAACGACACAAGCCTCTTACAAACATCCCCACGAACGTCAGATGACGGGACACAATGGGAGGCTGGCCGAGGCAAGAGGACTGCAACCTTGGCTGCAGCATCCGCAGCCTCATTCCCAGGCACTCCTACAAGTCCGGGAACCCACAGAAAGCTGACAGGAGAACCATTATCAGCGAAAGAATGGAGGGACTGCTGTATCCGTTGAATCAAGGGATGGACCGAATAGGGAGCTCCAATGCTCTGAAGAGCACTGAGTGAGTCAGAGCAGAGTACATACGATGAATGGCGGTGGCGGCGGGCATACTGAACGCCCTGATGGAGAGCAAAAAGCTCGGCCGTAAAGCTCGAACATTGGTCGAGGAGCCGGTATTTAAAGGTGGCGGCCCCGACGACAAAGGCACAGTCGACACCATCGTCAGTTTTGGAGCCATCGGTGTAAATAAAGGTGTGACCGGCAAGTCGAGCACGAACTTCGACAAACCGTGAGCAATACACTGCAGCCGGAGTACCCTCCTTCGGGAGTGAGCTGAGGTTGAGATAAATATGAACCGGAGCCTGGAGTCAAGGTGGTGTTGGGCTCTCACCCTCTCTGAAGGTGGTAGGGAGGACAAACTCCAATTGTCGAAGTAGGCGACAGAAGCGGACTCCGGGGGGCAGCAGGGCAGACACACACAACCCGTACCAACGGTCGAGAGAATCGGCGAAGAAGGACTGGTAAGAGGGGTGGTCGGGCATAGACAACAGCCGGCAGGCATACCGACACAGCAGTACGTCGCGCCGGTAGGTCAATGGTAATTCAGCAGCTTCAGCATAAAGACTCTCGACAGGACTAGTGTAGAAGGCTCCGGTCGCAAGACGTAACCCCCGATGGTGGATGGAGTTGAGACGGCGTAAGAGGGATGGCCGAGCAGACGAGTAGACGAAGCTCCCATAATCCAGCTTCGATCGGACTATGGACCGATACAAGCGAAGCAGGACAGTGCGATCCGCTCCCCAAGATGAACCACTAAGAACTCTGAGGACATTAAGGGAACATGTACAACGGGCCGCCAAATAAGAGACATGCGAAGACCAACACAGTTTCCTGTCCAACGTGAGCCCTAGAAACTTAGTCGTTTCCACGAATGGGAGAACAACGGGACCGAGATGTAAGGATGGCGGAAGGAACGCTTTATATCGCCAAAAGTTGATACAAACCGTCTTCTCGTCAGAGAACCGGAAGCCATTTGCCACGCTCCACGAGTATAGGCTGTCTAGACAACGCTGAAGGCAGCGCTCCAGGAGGCGTGTTTTCTGGGCACTGCAGTAGATCGCGAAGTCATCGACAAAGAGAGAGCCTGAGACATTAGATGGAATGCAATCCATAATTGAATTGATCGCGATGGCAAAAAGGGCTATGCTCAAGACGGAGCCCTGAGGCACTCCGTTCTCCTGGAGGAAGACGTCGGACAATACGGAACCCACACGTACCCTAAACTTTCGATCCGTTAAAAAGGAATCAATAAAAAGGGGCAGGCGACCGCGTAGGCCCCACCTGTGCATAGTGCGGAGGATACCTCCTCTCCAACAGGTATCATAAGCCTTCTCCAAATCGAAGAACACGGCTACCGTTTGGCGCCTTCGCAAAAAGTTGTTCATGATGAATGTCGACAAGGTCACAAGGTGGTCAACAGCGGAGCGGCGGCGACGAAAGCCGCATTGGACATTGGTAAGCAGCCGTCGAGATTCAAGAATCCAAACTAACCGAGCATGAACCATGCGCTCCATCACCTTACAGACACAGCTTGTAAGAGAAATGGGGCGGTAACTAGAAGGAAGGTGTCTATCCCTCCCGGGTTTGTGTATAGGAACAATGACGGTGTCACGCCGACGCATGGGGACCTGACCTTCGGTCCAGATGCGATTGTAGGTACGAAGAAGGAAGCTTTTGCCCGCCAGAGAAAGGTGTGCCAGCATCTGAACGTGAATGGCATCTGGCCCCAGAGCAGAGGACTGGGACAGTGCAAGCGCACGTTCGAGTTCCCGCATAGTAAAGGGGGCATTATAAGTTTCCAGATTCAGCGAGTGGAAGGAAGGTCGCCGAGCCTCTTCTGCCTCTTTCCTGGGAAGGAAGGCAGGGTGGTAATGGGCGGAGCTTGAAACCTCCGCGAAAAACCGGCCGATGGCGTTGGAGACAGCCACAGGATCAACGATGACCTCATTACCTGAGGTCAGGCCAGGTACCGAGGAGTGGGCCTTAATGCCCGACAGCCGACGCAGGCCACCCCATACGACAGAAGAGGGAGTAAAACTGTTAAACGAGCTGGTGAAAGAGGCCCAACAAGCTTTTTTGCTGTCTTTGATGACTCTACGGCATTGCGCTCGGAGTCGTTTGTATCCAATACAATTCGCCAACGTAGGATGGCGGCGAAAGGTGCGTAAAGCACGTCGTCGAGCACGGATAGCGTCTCTACAAGCCTCGTTCCACCAGGGGACGGAAACGCGACGTGAAGAAGAGGTAGTACGAGGAATGGAACGTTCGGGAGCATTGATGATAACAGCCATGAGGTATTCGACCTGACTGTCACAACTGAGAAAATCGTGGTCCGGAAAGGTCGCCAGGGAGGAGTAAAGTCCCCAGTCAGCTTTCGGTATGTTCCAGCGTGAAGGACGTGGGGATGGGGTGTGGTGCAGGAGACGAACGACACAGGGGAAGTGGTCGCTCGAATAGGTGTCAGAAAGGACATACCACTCGGACCGACGGGCAAGAGTGGTAGAACAGATCGATAGGTCCAAGTGGGAGTAGGTATGAATAGAGTCCGAGAGGAAAGTCGGGGCGCCAGTATTGAGGCAGACAAGATTGAGATGGTTGAAGACATCCGCCAAGAGTGAGCCTCTTTGACAGGATGCAGGAGAGCCCCAAAGGGGATGATGGGCATTGAAGTCGCCAAACAATAAAAACGGCGGGGGAAGCTGAACGATCGGGTGCATCATGTCAGCCCGACTAACAGCAGATGACGATGGAGAGTAGATGGTACAAACTGAAAAAGTAAAAGCAGAAAGAGTAATACGGACAGCTATTGCTTGGAGTGGGGTGGTCAATGGGATGGGATGGTAATAGACATCGTCCCGAATGAGCAACATGACCCCACCATGAGCTGGGATACCGTCCACAGGGGTGAGGTCATACCGCTCCGAAGTATAGTGGGTAAAGGCAATACGGTCAGTCGGGCGCAACTTGGTTTCCTGGAGACCAAGGACGAGTGGACAGTGCAGGCGGAGGAGCAGTTGTAATTCCTCCCGATTAGATCGAATACCTCTTATGTTCCAATGTAACAAGGCCATCGCTAGTCAAAAAAGAGGGGGAACGAGACGGGGGAAGAGCTGGTCACCTCGACGGCCGCGGAGGGCCAGGTTTCGAGGGAACAACGTTACAACCGGCGGGAGGCGGATCCTGTTCCATCGAGTCGTCGCCAGCTGCGGCCGCTGTCCCTGGTTGAGTAGGAGGGGCAGCATCATTTGCTGACAAGAGGCCAGCTGAGCGCCTGGTAGCAGAGCGTCCCGGCGAAACTGAAGACGGCCGGGAGCAGCGACTCACGGATGGAGCCTCAGACGAAACGCGCCGGGGTGGAGAGGGGGATAGAGACTTCTTCTTGGAGGCCTTCTTGGAAGACCGAGGAGGCACAGGGATGGTGGGCTGGACCCGAAGAAGGTCCTCACGTGCGGGGTCCATTTTGGAACGCCCGACCTCGGAAGCTGGGGTCTGGAACGTTTCCCCAATGGACGCCTGAGAAGAGGATCGCTTCTCAGGCGGCGGGGGGGGGGGGGGGGGAGGAAGAGGAGGAGGAAGGGTGGCCCCTGGGGCAGAGGGGGCGGGGGCCACGGGGAGGAGGATTTGGAAGGGAGGGATTTGGGAGGCTGAGGCAGAGACCCCTGATTGGGGGAGGAGGCGGAGGGGGGACAGGATAGGGGTGAGGATACCGCGGAAGGGGTGGACACAACTGAGGCAAATGAAGTGGTCAACGGCACGGGATGGAGGTGGTCATACTTCTTCCTGGCCTCAGAATAAGAGAGCCGATCCAAAGTTTTGAGTTCTTGTATCTTCTTGTCCTCCTGATATGCGGGGCATTCTGAGGATCTAGGCGAGTGGATGCTAGGACAATTAACGCACCGAGGTGGTGGAGTGCATGTATGTTCCTCACGAAGAGGACGTCCACAATCGCCACAAAGGGGCTCAGCCTCACACTGTGACGACATGTGCCGAAAGCGCAAACACCGTAAACAGCACATAGGAGGCGGGACGTAAGTCGCACGTCGCACCGGTAGCACATCACCTTTACCTTCTCCGGGAGAACGTCCCCCTCGAAGGCGAGGATAAAGGCCCTGGTGTCGATGCGACGGTCTTTGGGGCCGCGCTGGACTCGCCGGACGAAATGCACGCCTCGGCGCTCCAGGTTGGCCCTGAGCTCCTCATCAGATTGCAGAGGGAGGCCACGATGAAAAATAACCCCCTGCGTCCTATTTAGTGCCAGATGCGGGACAAGGGACACTGGGATGTCCCCTAGGCGGTCGCACGCCTGGAGCGCCGCCGACTGTGTGGCGGAGGTGGTCTTTATAAGAACGGACCCTGAACGCATCTTACCGAGAGCCCCAATTTCCCCGAAGATGCTCTCAATGTGCTGAACAAAGAACATGGGCTTGGAGGTGGCGAACGTCCCCCCATCGGTTCGAGAACACACCAAATAGCGGGGGAAGTACTTCGCTCCAAGCCGGCGGGCCTGTCCCTCCTCCCAGGGAGTGGCCAAGGGGGAAAGGGCAGGAGAACCAGAACTAGAAACAGTACCTTTCCTTTTGAAAGACTCAGCCGCAGAGCGACCTGATGGTGGGGAATCGATTGCAGTGTATGGACTATCAGGACAGACTTGAAAGCACCACTGGGCTCGCCGTTGTCAGTTGTTGGCCTTCATCTCAAAGTAGTCATGTCCTGTTTCTCCATGCGTGAACCATCCTGACGTATACCGGCGCGTGTCAGACACACTTCCAAAGCAAACACCTGACTGGGAATCGATCTTGAAACGCTGTTGAAGTTAATTTGTTGTCACATAATTCTGATGTATGGAATATAAGGCGGACGCAGTAGCTACTTTACATACACATACACACATACACACACACACACACACACACACACACACACACACACACACACACACACACACACACACTGACGATGTCACAAAAGTTTAAAAAAAGAACTCTGTTTCCAGAGTTATTAAATGTGGTGTGGAATATCACATCTTGAAGATGTCACAAATGTTGCTTCAGAATATTTGGCACAGAAAATATTGATTAAATCGTTAATATTGGCTTTCAAACAATTTGCTGCACACTATTTAAAACTACTCAAACATAAACAACAGTGTCATGTTTTTGACAAGAAATTTCATTAAATAATCCAAACCTGTAATTATGTGTCATCACGACTGGAGGCGGTGATGTGTGAAACGACAGTTGGAATTTCAGATTATGGCGTGAATTTATACAATCACGGTTGTGGAATTTTGACTGCTACTGGTCTGCTAAGTGTATTTTCTTTTTAAAGTGCTACAGAATTCCTAAATTGGTTCTCTCTGCTACAACAGGACGAAGAGAGGGAAGAAAGTGTCTACCATGTGATGGGATATTAACATAAACAGCAACAAATACCTGTGCAAGAAAGAGTCCACTGTGACGTATTGCCGGCCGCGGTGGTCTAGCGGTTCTAGGGGCGCAGTCCGGAACCGCGCGACTGCTACGGTCGCAGGTTCGAATCTTGCCTCGGGCATGGATGTGTGTGATGTCCTAGGGGTTAGTTAGGTTTAAGTAGTTCTAAGTTCTAGGGGACTGATGACCACAGATGTTAAGTCCCATGGTGCTCAGAGCCATTTTTGTGACGTATTGAGAAGCACTAAACACGACACACTTAAAGTGTGATCCAATCCGTAATAGTAGCTGTCATGGCTAGATGTCTGATATCGCTGAAATACTCGCTCATCCTGTGCGCTCATGTTCTGAGGTCCACACGCAGCGTGCTATTCCTCATATGCCACCGACACCATCTCTTAGAGGTCGATGAAATCTACCGCCACGGCCGCAACCGCACTTGTCGACGTGTGTATGCCAAAGTGCAAAACCCCAGCCACACAGGGCACTGGAGTGGTAGGAATTCGGAAGTTATCAATAAGTCCAGTGCAGACACCCGTCATTTTGAACGTTCTCCCATGTGACACATACTTCCGCTTCTACCGCCGCTCACTCAACACACTGGTCACTTAACCGATCTGACAGACCGGCGCACTCTTTGTACCTCACCCACCATCAGAGGCTGAGCTAATCCGTTACTTCTAGCTGCCGACTACTTGTGACCACCGCTGCCGCCAGCCACAGTGCTTGGAGGTATACAGTAGTTCTAACCAATTCCACCCCGACATAGACCTCCAGGCTTAAAAAACAGAAAAACAGACTTTACCCCATCCAGGACAGCTATGTTGTTGACCATAGACCTCGAGTTGAAATGTAGATTTCTCCCTTTTATATAAGTTATTCACGAAGACAGAAGAAATCGAGGCACGCACGCTTTTTTTTTTTGCTTCGCCTAAGTACCGTTACTTCTTACGAAAATCCTGTAACAGTATGGCATAGGCTACATTTCCTCTAAGTATTCTCTCATCAAGTAGAAAAAAATCCGATCTAATCAGCTTATCATCTGTTACATCATGCATCACAGGACTAGAATATTAAACTCATTTTTGGCTCATGACGGAGTGCAAAGACCTACTTCTGTCACAGGACGCCTCCTCACTTTCAAACTCCCTTAAAGCAACCAAATACCTCGCCACATACGAAGTCTCTTAAGGAACAGCACAAAGAAGTTTTAAATGTCAGGCTTATACTACATGTCACTTTACAAATTCGGTAATACGTCTCATTTTATTATGACGGTTGTCTCTCCCTATGTAGGCGGGACGCTGAAATTTCGCTAAAAGATATCGCCACAGGGTCAAATACGCGATCCATTCTGTAGCTGTACAATGCAGTCACTCCAGCTGGTAATACAATGCTCTTTAGCTAAGGACATTTTATATAAATTTATAAGGCGGTTGCCGATAACTTTGAGGGTCACACATGGGCTTGTGAAACGACATATATAAATTTATTACTCTACATTTCGTGGTCATCCATATTCCAACTGTCTTATCGCTGTCGACGACAAATGGCTGTTTCTCTGGTTCTCCGTGCTTCCATGTCAACTTTTTCTCGTATTCCCCTTGCTGTTGCATACTCGTCCCCATGCATAATAATCTTCCTGCACCAAGCGGAAGACATGCAAGTACTCCCTCAATTTCCCCGCATTTCGGCGTATCTTCCATCATTTTTCGTAATTTTATCGATTTTATGACATTTCTACCCACGTGATCACGGATCACTTTATTTTGTTTTTATTTAATTTTATTTATACGTCTAGTTACGTAAGACCAAATTGAAGAGCAAATTTCGAAGGTGATGTAACGTGTCAGTACATGAAATTACAACATAAAAGTAATAACATACAAAAATAAAATGTTTATGAATCCGTAAAAAGTCACGCCGTAAGTTTAAGTAAACGCAATCAACAATACAGCATAAGAATCAGTTTAATTTTTCAAGGAGCTTCTCGACAGAATGGAAGGAGTGACACATGAGGAAACTCTTCCGTTTCACCTCCGGAGCGCGTGGATTACTCTTAAGATTTCTGAATTCTAGCGGTAGCTTATTGAAAATGGATGTAGCAGTATACTGCACATCTTTCTGCACAAGAGTTAAGGATGTGCTGTCCAAATGCAGGTTGGATATCTGCCGAGTATTAACTGAGTGAAAGCTGCTAATTCTTGGGAATATGCTGACATTGTTAACAAGAAACGACAGTAAAGAATACACATAGAAAGGCCACTGTCAAAATACACAGACTGGTGAACAGGGGTCGACAATACGTCCGCGAACTTGCACCACTTACTGACTGTTCCTGAGCCAAAAATATCCTTTTAGAATCAGAAGAGTTACCCCAAAATATAATACCATACGACAGAAGCGAATGAAAATAAGCAAAGTAGATTAATTTTCGTGTCCAACTATCACTAACTTCAGATACCATTCGAATAGTGAAAATGCCAGCATTAAGTCTTTGAATAAAATCCTGAATGTGGGCTTTCCACGACAGTTTATTATCTATCTGAACACCTAGAAATTTGAACTGTTCAGTGCCACTAATCATATGCCAATTCTATGAAGACACTAATCATATGCCAATTCTGTGAAATTAAAACGTCGGGTATTGTTGAATTGTGTGTCAGGAACTATAAAAACTGAGTCTTACTGTGATTTAGCGTTAGTTTATTTTCTACAAGCCATGAACTTACATCATGAACTGCACTATTTGAAACTGAGCCAATGTTGCACACAACATCCTTTACTACCAAGCTAGTGTCATTAGCAAACAAATATTTCAGAATTTCCTGTAATGCTAGAGGGCATATCACGTGGGTAAATAACGAACAGTAGTGGCCCCAACACCACTGCACGATTACCAGCAGGAAACAGGTGAAGATTTGCTCTGGGAAAGCTATTAAAGTCCCAGCTTCTATCGATATCCTCAAAGACCAATATCTATAAGACAGTGATACAACCTGTAGTCTTATATGGAGCAAAGACCTGAATCATCATCTAAAAGATGGAAAGAAAACTCCTGACATTTTAGAATGCCATCCTCAGACAGATTTTTGGGCCAGTGAAGGATTGAGATGAATGGAGGAAAAGAAAGAACTGAATTGCAGGAGCTATATAAGTCGATGGACATCATGACAGTGATTACAGAAAGAAGGCTGAAGTGGTATAGACAGTAATGCATCGAGAAGGCCTGATCATCAGGCAGGTAGTGGAGGAAGATATTAGAGGCGAAAGACCACGGGGAAGACAATGACTCCAATGGTTTGATCAGGTCAGAGAGGAGTACCCTGGGGCTGTCTTAAGAAGAATACATGGACTGAGGACGCTGGAGGAGGCTGATTGTTGAGGCCAAAGACCGACTGCAGTTTGTGTGGCCAACGCATTCAGTAAGTGGCCCCGACACTGATCCCTACGGTACCCCCCATTTGACTGTACCCCACTCAGACCCCACATCATAGCCATTCTCAACACTTTAATAATGACCTTTTGCTGTCTGTAGTTAACCTAAGGGGTGAACCAACTGTGACCTAATCCCCGTATTCTGTAATGGTCCAACTTATGGAGCAATATTTTTTCTGAGCAACACAAACAAACACATTAGTTAAATCAAAAAATATGCCTAGCCTTCAAAACCTTTTGTTTAATCCATCCAGTGCCTCACAGAGAAAAGAGAATGTAGCATTTTCAGTTGTTAAACGACTTCTAAAGCCAGACTGTACATTTGATAGCAAATTATGTGATATAAAATAATCAATTTTCCATACATACACAGGCTTTTCAATAACTTTAGCAAACACTGATAGCATAGAAATAGGTCTAAAATTGTCTACATTATCCCTATCTCCCTTTTTACAAAGCGACTTTACTACTGAGTACTTCAATCGTCCAGGAAATTGACCATTCCTAAAGGAAAAATATGCTAAGACAGAGCTAACAAGTGCAGCACAGTAGTTTAATATTCTGCTAGGCGCGCCATCATATCCATGAGAATCCGAGTCTTCAGTGATTTAATTATAGACTCAGTCTTCCCCTTGTCATTATCATAGAGGAGTATTTCAGACATCAATCTCAGAAAGGCATTTTCCTACTGTTTTATGATTCCCTGTAAAAGCTAAATTCTTGTTTAATCCACCAACGATGCTCAGAAAATGTTTGTTAAATACTGAACATATATCTGATTTATCAGTAACAGAAATATTTTTAATGCGAACTGACTTTTTATCATCTTCCTTATGCTGCTGATCAGACACGTCTTTCACAACTGACCATAAGCTTTTAATTTTATTCTGTGAATTAACTGTCCTATTTGCCTTCCTAATACGAGGGTAATCCCAAAAGTAAGGTCTACTATTTTTTATAAGCACATAGACCTGTTTATTTCTACAATGGTTTACGTCAGTTTTCAGCTTGAACATTTAGCCATTTTTCGACATAATCACCATTTCTGTCGATCCATTTTTGTAGACGCTGTGGCAGTTTTTGTATGCCCATGTCATACCAGCTCGCCGCCATACTGTTCAGAAAGTTATGAACCTCTCCTTCACCTCATCGTCGGAGCTGAATCGCTGGGACCACAATTAACGCTGACATGTACTGTGAGACTCTGAAAAAACTCAAACGTGCAATTCAGAACCGGAGAAGAGGAATGTTAAGCAAGGGCGTACACATTCTCCATGACAACGCAAGCCCACAAATCGCTCGGCAAACCGTTGCTCTCCTGCGACAGTTTCAGTGGCACACAGTCACCAACCCAGCCTATAGTCCTGACTTGGCGCCCAGTGACTATCACCTGATAGTACTGAGACGGGGTAACAGGGACGGACATGCAGATGCATAAACGAAACACCCATAGTCTAGCTTCGAACGGACAAGAAACCAGTACAAACAGAGGAGGGTGGTTCGATCTGCTTCCCAGGAAGTACCACTGAGGACACGTAGGACATTGAGAGACAGCATACAGCAGGCTGGCAGGAAAGACACGTGGGAGGACCAAGAGTTTCCTATCGAGCAGGAATTTTGTAGTTTCAACTAACGGAAGAGCAACAGGCCCAAGATGTAAAGACGGTGGAAGAAACCAATTGTGCCGCCGGAAATTCAGGGGAGATACTAAAGCCATTGTCGATGCTCCACGAGTAAAGACGACCAAGACATCGCTGAAGACGCCACTCAATGAGACATGTCTTTGGAGAAGTGCAAAGGATGGCAAAATCGTCAACGAAAAGGAAGCCAGAGATGCCCGGCGGGAGACATGCCATTATACGGTTAATGGTGATAGCGAAGAGGACGACGCTCAGGACGGAACCCTGAGGCACACCGTTTTCTTGGATAAATGTATCTGACAAGGTAGATCCCACATGTACCTTGAAAACTCGGTCTTTTAAAAATTCCTGTAGGAAACAGGGCATGCGGCCAATGAAGTTCCATGTCTAGAGAGTACAGAGAATACCAGTCCTCCAGCAGGTGCCGTAGGCTTTCTCCAAATCGGAAAACACGGCGGAAGTCTGGGGTTTCCACAGAAAACCATTCATGACATGGATTGACAAAGTGACGAGATCGTCAACTGCAGAACGGCGCGCTCGAAATATACACTGTACAGTGGTTAGTAAATTGCGAGACTCGAGCCACCATGCCAGTCGGGCATGAATCATATATTCCATCACCTTGCAAACACAGCTGGTGAAAGAAACGGGGCAGTAGCTAGAAGGCAGGTAGGTGTTTGTTCTTACTGGACTTAGACATGGACGCCAGCGTCAGGGAAAAGTACCCTCTGTCCAGATGTAGTTGTATGTATGCAGCAGAAAGTGCTTGCCTGCAAGAGGAAGGTGCTGCAACATCTGAATGTAAACATCGTCTGGCCCTGGGGTGGAGGATCAGGATGAAGTGAGAACATAATCTAGCTCCCTCATAGTAAAGGCGGTCTTGTAACACTCACGATTCTGAGAAGAGAAGGGTATCGCCCAGGCCTTCTCCCCTCGTTCCTAGTGGAGAGGAAGGCAGGGTGATAGTGGGAGGAGGTCGAAATCTCCGCAAATGGGAGGCCCAGGTGTTTGAGATAGCAATAGGATCCAATATGACATCGTCTTCTACAGTCGGGCTGGAGATTGGGGAATGGATTTTGGTCCCAAAGAGTTGTCGAGGTTGGTTCACACGACGGAAGAGGGAGTGGAACTGTTAAAAGACCTAGTGAATGAAATACAGCTAGCTTTTTTGCTATCCTGAAGAATGCGACGACACTGTGCATGCAATTGTTTATAATGAACGCAGTTTGTCATCGTACGATTATGGTTAAGAACACAGAGCACGATTCCATGCGCGAATTGCGTCGCAGCACGTCTCAGTCCACCAAAGGACCAGGACACGGTGTGATAAAGATGAAGTGCGAGGAATGGAACGTTCAGATGCGCTAAGGATAACGTTTGTAAGATTTCTACCTGGTCATCATAACTGGGGAAATTTTTGTTCGTCGAACGTCGCTAGGGAGGAGTAAAGCCTCCAGTCGGCCTTAGAAAGCTGCAATTTGGGCGTGCACGTAGGTGGAGTAGGTGTCAGCAAACGGATAGAACCAGCGAAATGGTCGCTCGAGTATGTGTCAGAGTGAACGGATCACTCAAGACGATGGGCAAGCTGGGCAGTGCAGAAGGATAGGTCCACATGAGAATAGGTACTTTGGAGTCTGAGAGGAACGTGGGTGCTTCTGAGTTAAGGCAGAAGTTAAGTTGATGGAGAAGGTCAACTAAGAGGTCACCTCTTGGACTGTTCCCAGGCGAGCCCCATTAAAGTCACCAAGCAGCAAAAAGGGGTGAGGTGGCTGCCTAATAAGCTGGAGGAAGTCTGCCCTTGTGACACCAGAGATAGGTAAATGGTACAAAGGGAAAAGGTCAAGTGAGGAAGGAAAAGGTGAACTGCAACAGCTTGAAGGTGGGTAGTCAGAGAGAAGAGTTGACAATGAACGTCATACCATATGAACAGCATGACTCCCCAAGAGATGGAATTCCATCCTTGGGGAAGGTCAAAATGGAGTGGGAAGAAATGTGAGAGCTCAAAGTGGTCCTGAGGACATAATTTTGTTTCCTGGAGGCAGAGAACAACCAGACACTGCGATTCTAAAAGCAGCCATAAATCCTCTTTGTTTGAGTGAAGACCACAAACATTCCACTGAAGAGTCGTAACGAGGAAAGGGGAGGAAGGAGAAAATGAAGGATTGTCACCTTGGCGGCTGCTGTGTGCCAGCCTTCAAAGACTACTGCTAAAGGGCACAGAAGCTGGAGGATCATGCTCCACGAGATCTAAAGAGGCATCAGTATTCTTCCTCTGTCGGTCTGCAGAGACCAGGGCAGAAAAACGGTTGGTGGTGCGCACAGGCGACACAGAGGTGGGGAAGGTGAAGGTATCACATGGCGACATCACTGGAGAGGATCTCCTAGTTGGCGAAAGAGAAGACCATTTGCCTTTGTTTGACTTCTTAGAGCCTTTCCGGCTGACAGGGGAAGACTCAGATGTCGGATGGTTGGAGGAACATAGGAAGTCTTGGCGAGAGTAGTCCTTCTGTCCCTTCTGCCCTGCCGGTTGTGCAACAGGTGACTTTGCCCCATGAGCTGAAAGTTTGGTTGCTGATTGCTTGATGAGGAGACGGTGATGTTACCATGAAACTGGGCGATTTCACAACTGCAGTGCTGAATTTGAGGTCGTATGCCTGCATGGCCATATCCTCTATGGAGCGAGATGTAGCACAAACAGTACTCTAAGTGCCATATGGTAGAACACAGGGTTTGCGACTACCCAATAAATTTCAAGTCAATTGGGTACGGCACTTTTTCCTTTACCCAGATCTCCCTGGACAGCCCACCCATCGAGATAAACGGGACAATCTCGACAGGAAGTAGCATGATCCCCATTGCAGTTGATACAGCGGGGAGAAGGATGCAGACAGTCGCCGTCATGAGCATCCGTACCACAGTTTACACATTTGGCTGGGTGTTAACAGGACATTCGAGTGTGGTTGAAATGATGACACTGGTAGCAGCACATCGGGTTCGGAATGTATGGCCGGACTGTGATAACTACATAACCTGCTTTGACCTTGAATGTGAGAAAAAGTGCGCATGTGGGCACAAAGGATGCAGCTACCTTTTTCACCACCGATGGGTTGCAGTGACACCCTGATCAGAGGTCAGACTATCAAGCAGCCTAGTGTAAGTAACACCATTAGAAGAATTCAGTCTTCCATGGGCCTCGACACAGACAGGATCAGTCTGATGTACTGCGGCGTGTACGACATTCATTGCGCCAGAGATTGCAATTGTGTGCAGCAAATGATGGCCTGACATGTCGGGACACACTCTATTCCATTCCGTAATTGAAAACGGAAACCACGTGTGTACGTGTACCTCACCCCTCATGGTAATGTACATGTGCGTCAGTGAAAAAGACCAATAAAAAGGTGTTAGCATGTGGACGTAATGTGCTGTTCCAGTCTCTCCTGTACCTAAGGTCCATCACCGTTCCCTTTGGATCCCTACGTAATTCGGTGCTCTCAGATACACACGATCGAACAACGGAGGAGTGGTACTCAAGCGTCAACTTTAGGCTACAATATCTCCGGATGTAATTAACATTTTACAATGCAACAAACGGCACTTATTACGTATTTGTTTATATGTTCAGATGTGCTAACAAAACTAACGGGGTGCCTTTTAAAAAAAACGTAGGTTTGTGTTAAAAAACATACTTCCGTGCATTTTTTTATGGTTTGTATTAACCAATTACACTAGCCCCTCTCCTCACGTTCGGTCTGTGGAATCGGTTCGTCAGTATTTGATGTGGTTTACGAAATATATCCAGCGGTAACGTTAGGTGACACACACTGTATATTATACTAGAACTGAAAACTGATTACATTTTCACGCAATTTGGGAGCATAGATCATGAGAAATCAGTACCCAGAACAACCACCTCTGGCCGTAATAACGGCCTTGATACGCCTGGCCATTGAGTCAAACAGAGCTTGGATGGCGTGTACAGGTACAGCTGCCCATGCAGCTGCAACATGATAGCACAGTCCATCAAGAGTAGTGACTGGCGTATTGTGACGAGCCAGTTGCTCGGCCACCATTGACCAGACGTTTTCAGTTGGTGAGAGATCTGGAGAATGTGCTGGCCAGGCAGCAGTCGAACATTTTCTGTATCCAGAAAGGCCCGTACAGGACCTGCTACATGCGGTCGTGCATTATCCTGCCGAAATGTTGGGTTTCGCAGGGATCGAATGAAGGGTAGAGCCACGGGTCGTAACATCTGAAATGTAACGTCCACTGTTCAAAGTGCCGTCAATGCGAACAAGAGGTGACTGAGACGGTCACCAATGGCACCCCATACCATCACGTCGGGTGATACGCCAGTATGGCGATGATGAATACACGCTTCTAATGTGCGTTCACCGCGATGTCGCCAAACACGGATGATACCATCATGATGCTGTAAACAAAACCTGGATTCATCCGAAAAAATGACGTTTTGCTATTCGTGCACCCAGGTCCGTCGTTGAGCAGGCGCTCCCGTCTGTGATGCAGCGTCAAGGTTAACCGCAGCCATGGTCTCCGAGCCGATAGTCCATGCTGCTGCAAACGTCGTCGAACTGTTAGTGCAGATGGTTGTTGTCTTGCAAACGTCCCCATCTGTTGAGTCAGGGATCGAGACGTGGCTGGACGATCCGTTACAGCCATGCGGATAAGATGTCTGTCATCTCGACTGCTAGTGATACGAGGCCGTTGGAATCCAGCACGGCGTTCCGTATTACCCTCCCTAACCCACCGATTCCATATTCTGCTAACAGTCATTGGATCTCGACCAACGCGACCAGCAACGCCGCGATGCGATAAACCGCAATCGCGACAGGCTACAATCCGACCTTTATCAAAGTCGGAAACGTGATGGTACGCGTTTCTGCCCTTTACACGAGGCATCACAACAACTTTTCACCAGGCAACGCCGGTCGACTGCTGTTTGTGTATGAGAAATCGGTTGGAAACTTTCCTCATGTCAGCATGTTATAGGTGTCGCCACCGGCGCCAACTTTGTGTGAATGCTCTGAAAAGCTAATCATTTGCATATCACAGCACCTTCTTCCTGTCAGTTAAATTTCGCAACTGTAGTACGTCATCTTCGTGGTGTAGCAATTTTAATGGCCAGTAGCGTAGACGCGCGAATGACGTTCGAACCAGGTAAGAGAGGTACCACAGACGTCAAATGACTTGAGCCGATCTGACGTAACTGCTCCCCACCGTGACTACCCATTTGCACATCTAGCTAGCTAATAAGTTTTCGAACAGCGTAACACGGAAACGGTACGATTCTAGACATCGTTCCCAGTTCAAAATTGCGTGAACCGCCATCTGCAGGTTATTTTTATCTCGTCTATGGTTGCAAATCTTCGTCCTTTGAACGGGGTTTTCAAATTTGGAAGTAAAAAGAGGTCACAGGTGTAAGGTCTGGAGAGTACGGAGGATGAGGCAGTACAGTGACTTCGTTTCTTGTGCAATAGTCACGCACCAACACGGATGAATGTGCGGGTGGGTTATAGTGATGCAAGAGCCATGAAATTCAGGCCGTTTCCTTCTCACATTTGCTATCAGGCATCGCAGCACGTCCGATAGTACTGTCGATTAACAGTTTGACCCTGTAGCACGAATTCATGATGAACTCTTCAGAGTCACAAAAAAAAGTCAGCGTGGCTTTGACATTTGAACTAACCTCACAAGCTTTTTTTAATCTTTGAGACCCTTTCCCGATCCATGTGAAGATGGGTCTCAATATCGTAACCGTAGACCCACGTTTTATCACCAGTAATGATTCTCTTAAGGAACATCTCGTTCTCATTTGTGCGGCCCAAAAGCTCTTCACAAATTGCGAGGCGAAGGTCTTTCTAGTCTTGACTCGTGGGGTCGAACTTGGCGGCAACACGATGCATTTGAAGATGTTGTGTCAGACTTTGATGACATGAGCCAAATGAAATGTTACATTCTTCTGCAATCTCTTTGATAGCCAGTCTTCGATTGGTATGCACAATTTCGTTGACGTTCCAGAATGAGCGTCGCCGGCAGACGTCGAATGGCATCCTGAACGAGTCTCATACGTGTCTTCCGCCCGGTCGTTTTTAAGCCGTGTGAACCATTCTTAACACCGATTACGGCTTAATCACTCATCACCGTAGGCTTCCTGCATCGTTTAGTGTGTGTCTCTGAAGGTTTTATTGAGTTTCACACAAAATTTAATGTAAATGCGTTGCTCTTCTAGCTCTGTCATCTCAAAACTCGCAAACTGTGCGACACAACGTTCTACTCAATATAGCGCTGAACAACTAACAGACGGACAACAATGCAACTTCGGTCAGTTACATTTCGAACACAGGCGTGTGCAGGGATGCCAACAGCATTTCGTTCCAACACACCATTGGCGCTAAATTATGAATGTTCCGGAATGTTTTGAACAGACCTCGTATTTGTCCCACTCTGGAACTCTTCAGCTAAAACTGATAGCGGAAGTAGAGAACATCCGATGAAAAGTAGCGTGTTTTGTGACGGGATCGTTTAGTAAGCTCATGCGTCGCGGAGGTATTCATCCAGCTCCAGTAGTGGCAGACTGCACAAAAGAGCCGTTGTGGATTACGATGTGGTTCGCCGTTAAAATTGCGAAAGGGTCCTTTCCTGGAAGACGCCAACGACATATTGCTTCCTTTGGTATATACCTTGCTAAATATTCCTATGCACCATTCGCGACTGGAACAGGAAATGGAAGTGGAAGTGATACTAGGACATGAACAACTATACTCCGCCACACGCCATTAGCTGGCCCCCCAGCAGAGATTCGGTTACACGCAGTACCCATAACGAATATAAAAACTGAGGGGGCATTTTACAGAAAGAGATGTAACGAGCGATAATGGATAATGATGTAGTAATATTAAGAAAGTGCATCATTATACTGAAATTTGTGCTGTGGTTCGCACTGCAGTGTGAGCATAGGGAACAAGATACAAGTCAGAACCATAGTCTGAGAATAAACACATCTTGCAACCTGCAGGGTTTGCAACAAATAAGGGAGCAGGCCGCACTGCAGTGCGCATTCAACTCTTTAAATAAAGCCTCCCAGACCTGGAACCTGTTTCTCGAGTCTCGACGCATAATAGGCTCTCTGGAGAGAAGGTACTCTGACCTTTAACCAGGTCGTCTTGCACACTAGTAAACCGTTGAAAATTACATGTATGCAAGCATAAGCCCATCACAGACGGTGGTCAAACAAATATACTCCTACGAGAGGATGTGGTATCTACTGGTGCTGCATTTCACCGTTACTGTTCCTTGTATTTCGGCAATCAGCTGTGACAACATTAACGCAGCACTCGTCGGCCATCTACGTTATACAATCCACGCCTTGCAACGAAAGGTCAAAGGATGTCAACGGTAAAACACGTCCACTAAGGCTTAGCCAAAGGAACAGCTGTTGATATTTGTTAATGGCATGTGGTTTTAGAGTCGTAGGACTTTGTATTATGCATATTTTCTGTCTGAACCCTTCCACTTCTGCTATGGAAAACATTCACAAGAATAATTCAAAGACTTTGTTAGCTGTTCTTCCTACGGTTGTCTTTAAAAGCATGGAGATCTCTGTAGGCCCTGGCGATGTCTTGCGCACCAAAAATGGCCTTACGTATTAGCCCTCTTTGATTCTCTGAATACTCATTTGAGAGGCAGTCTCGGATCCTATACTTGTAAAGCAGTACGACGTACTTAAAAATTAAAAAATCGCCTTTAATAACTTGAAGATTTTCGAGTGCTGTTAAGTAAAAGACGATTCTAGCATTCTAGAAGAGCCGCCGTTCACTGAGTGCGCAGGGCATAAATTTGTAATCACGATGTCGTTGATTGGCTTCTCGCTAGTTAACAACTCATTTTTTACTTTGTTTTATTCGATTTTTATATTTATTATAAAAAAGCAAATGGTCATAAGCAAATTGCCATAATTACTCATTACAAAAAACATTTTTACTAAAAATATATGAAGCAATACTCGTTAATTAGCGTTTCCATTTGATTATGTATAACTTAAATGAAAGTGAAGAAATGTTACTACTGGCGAGAATCGAACCAGCGACGTCGCGATTACAAATTTATACCCTGCGCACTCAGCTAACGACTGCTCTGCTATAATGCTCGATATGTCTTTTACGCAACAGCGCTCTGTAATATACTGATTATTCCTTGCTACTGTAGTGTTATCTTGACGCAGTGAGAAAGGAGGACAGGTGCTCCAAGGCGCGGAAGCAGAGACGACGCTGAGGGCAGACGAAACTAGGAGAGATATTGTTACACGAAGTAAATCGTAAATGTGAAAATGCAGACGCCCCCAGACGCGGTCCCAGGGCGCTAGTTACTCTTCAAGGAATTAACATGTAACTTCATATGTCGTCTAGACGCTGTGGTAGGCTGCCACCGTAGAACTTTGTAACCAACAGGCACGTATTAGTGTATAAAGCCATCTTGATACCAGCCCTGAGAACAGCAACGTCAGTAGGCTCACAAAGGTTAGAAAGAGCGAACACGCCAAAAAAACTGTTGACCTAACATTCCCTACTCCGGGGAGCCCGAGGGGCGGGGCTAAATGACGTATAAAAATAATGTTGCAAGCCTTGTTTGGCAGAGCAGTTACGTTAAGCTTTCAGCTGAACAATGTTGGTACCAAATTCGGACTTAGTTAGTGCAACTGCATTAACATCCCCTCTTAGGAGCAATAGAGGGGACTTAACTAAACCGTGATTGGCAGGCGCCTGCAAGAGACCTGCGGGATTGGCTGGGTAGCTTTAAGTGGGAAAAACAGTGCCCCCACGCGACTCTTTAAAACCCCTAGATTCCGCATTTTGGCGGAGTTCTCACTCAGACGATCTGGGCGCCGAATCCGCGTCCGTCGACTCCAGCCTCAGTCCAGCTCCGCGTAAGTCTGCTCTCTCACTTGGAGTACCTCAGTGAACAGTGTCACATTCAGTATGTTTTGTATTGCAACTAAGTTGTTGCCTTAAGAAGATGCTAGTGTTTGCTACTGTGGTTAGCATCCACTTCTGGAACTTCTGCACTGGCTTCTGTTGTAACAGTGTTATTCATGATTTTTCTAACCCTAGAACTAGCCTCCAGTGTATTAGTTAGCCCTGTCTGGAATAAACAACTATTTCAAAATCCTGTTTGTCCAAGAGTCACCTCAACGAGTTCCCTACCGAGTCTCACCACCTGCATTTCTAGTAAATGCCTGTACCAGTGTTGGCTCAGATAGAAGAAAACAATCAAATGTCTTCAGTGTGAATTGTTCTTCTGCCTTCTGCTCTGTACCGCTCCGGAGCGCAGACTGACCAGTAACCCCTTTTCTCCCTCTCCCACCTATGTCAGGACACGACAGCTCAAAATCTTCAAAGCATCAACGGCGATTTTTTTTATTTGTAAGTGCATCGTACTGCTTTAGGAGATATATATCCTAAGAGTCATGAAGGTGAATCTGATGTTTTGCAGTTTCTTTTTTGCAATCTGCAGATGGAGTCAGCCCAGACAAATACTGCTAACATTTCACCCGACACTCAGTATAGCAACGACTGAGCAATGCAGCTGCAAGGCAGGAGACTGCATGTAGCAAAACAGCATATGAGACGAGGTTATTCTTGAAACTTCCTGGCAGATTAAAACTGTGTGCCGGACCGAGACTCGAACTCGGGACCTTTGCCTTTCGCGGGCAAGTGCTCAGTCCAAACGGCATAACGGCATAACGGTAGAGCACTTGCCCGCGAAAGGCAAAGGTCCCGAGTTGGAGTCTCGGTCCGGCACACAGTTTTAATCTGCCAGGAAGTTTCATATCAGCGCACACTCCGCTGTAGAGTGAAAATTTCATTCTAGAGGTTATTCTTGTTTTATTGTCCCTTTTCAACACAATTCGCTAAATCGGATATCGTATCGGACTAATTTGAGACAGCTATATCGAATGAACTAGTAAAATACCGCTTCGAAACAATTTTCTGTAAAATGGGAAACAAACCGAGGTTTTCCGTTGTGACCGGGCGTCGTCAAAACTACGTGATGAGCAGTATTTGTATGGGTCGACTCCATCCACACGTTACAAAAACAAAATTGCGAACACCTACAGAAACACCACAGAAACGCGTCTGATAATTCTTAGGAAGAAACACATGATATGTCACGAGCTGTGGTGCAGGTAGTACCGGCCTCTTATAAATTTAAAGTTATGCCGTTTGTATTGTGTAACGCTCCAGCCAACTTTGTACGTATCATGGGCAACCCTCTTCGACACCTTAAATGGTCGATGTTTCTGTACTATATGGATGAGATTGCCGTTTTCTCGAAGACGTTTGAAGATCAAAGCAGACTGACGAACATGCTCAACTGTGTTCAGACATCAGGTCTCTGCTCGAAACCGAAAAAATGGTCACCCAAGAAATAAAAATCTTGAGGCATCTATCGAATGGCGATGCAGTTCTTCGCGGTGCAGTGAAAGTATGTGCGTCGCAGATTTTTCGACTCCTTGGCACATTCATGATGTGAGAAGTTTTCTCGAAATATGCTGTACTAAGGACGATTCATAAAGGGATTCTGTACCAAGGCATGTCCCTTGCAAGAACTCTTGCACGGATGCACCAAGTTTTTGTAGAACTAGGTGCAAGAAACGAGGCGCTAATATCGTTTCCAGTTCTAGCATTGTATGACGAGAAGATCAAGGCAGAACTTCACACAGACGCTAGAGGCTAAGTAATCGATGTAGTTCTTGAGCAAATTTTTGTAAACTTCTGGAAATGTGATAGCTTATGATTCTGTAGTATTCTCCAAGTTCTCGATAGTCGAGGAACAGTGCTCTGCAGTTGTTTGGGCCGTCAGCAAGTCCCCGCCGTTTTTATTTGGCAAACCATTCACCACTGTGACGGCGCCACCATTCTCTACGCTGGTAGACTAGCCTGAAGGATCCATCGGGTCGACTGGCGAGACAGGCCTTGTGGCTTCAGGAGTATGACCTCATTTTGCTCTGCAAGCAAGAACAATTTTAAATCAGCGTTTCGCAAATAATTTGACAGGTTGTGAGGCGGAAACATCTTGGCTTGCCCGATCTCTTGATCTCAGCACCTAACATTTTTATTCTTGTGTACATTTAAAAGACATAGCTTATTCGAGACCTATGTTGATATTCTTCGCCAGCGAGTTAAAGAAGAGTCGAGCAGAAACCTGGAATATTGGAGCGACAATCCAAGATGTGGCGTTTACAAGCGTGTATTGGAACTAACGGTAGGCATTTTGAATATTTAATTTAGCCATCAGAAGACAAAATCTGAAATGAAAAAATACTTGTAGAACAGACCTGGAAATCTGAAAACAAAACGGGGGAAATGAAACAAAAATTTACCAACGAAAATGTTAACTGATAATACGTATGTATGAATTCTCTTACTACTTCTTAGGTAATCTATCCAATCCTCAGATGTTTCCCGACATATGAGATAGCATGCCGTAAACGTTATATCGAATATTAAAGGACGTAAATTGATGACATTTTCTTGTAGAACACTTTCTCTGTACTATGTTGTATTGTATTGCATTGCATGGAACTGGGGAACTAGAAACGACGGAGAGGCTTCGTCCCCGCCGTAGCCTGCAGTTGTACGCATACGTGGAGAACTGTTTGCGCAGCAGTCGGCGACATAGCGTAACTGAGGCGGAATAAGAGGAACCAGACCGCATTCGCCGAGGCAGATGGAAAACCGCCTTAAAAACCATCCACAGACTGGCCGGCACACCGGACCTCGACACTAATCCGCCGGGTGGATTACTGCCTGGGACAGTACGATGTTACTTCATCCTTAATTGATCAGCCTTAACTTAAAAATTTATGTGCATTAGAAATAAGTGAAAATGTGACATTTGTGTTGATAATTTAAGTGATTTGTTCATTCAGCTACCAGAGGCTCTTGTACCCTCTAAAACAAAACCGACACACCTCGATGGAATTAGCCTAAGGGGACGGAAATCTGTAGCTGTGATCTACGTGTGCAAACAAACAAATGCTTACAATTTTACAAAAAGATGGATGATTTAGTCAAAAGGAAGATCTGAAGAAGTCAATAACGCGTTAGTCCACCTCTGGCCTTTATGCAAGCAGTTATTCAGTTTGGCATCGATTGACAGACTTGCTGGATGTCCTCCTGTGGGATATCTTACCGCATGGTGGGTGGCAGCCAGGCTGGTATTCCCCGCTCTCCATCTATTAGAAGCGGCCTCATCACTGTAGACAATTCTACTCAGGTCAATGAGATGTCAGGCTGAAGACGTGTCTGGAGATGCCCAGGACGGCGGTGGGATATCAACTTGACTGTCGTCCGCCACACGGCCTACAATAAGGAGTGATGCTCGAGGGTGCAATTTCTTTCGCAGCAGGATCCTTTTGATTGTCATCCACGGTACTGTTGCAGCACAGTGGTACGTCGACGATATTCTATGCGCTGTTTTATTGCCCTTCATTGCAAGCCATCTTCGGCTTACATTTCAGCAAGATAATGGCCGCCCGCACACGGCAAGAAATTCTAATGCTTGTCTTCGTGCTTCCCCTACCCCAGCTTGACCAGCAAGTTTCACGGATCTATTCCCAATTGAGAACATTTACAACATTATGGACAAGGTCCTCCAACCATCTCGGGATTTTCATGATCTACAGCACCAATTGGACAGAATTTGGCACGATATCCTTAGGAGGGCATCCAACAACTTTATCAATCAATGCCGAGACGAATAACTGCGTGCATAAGCGCCAGAGGTGGACTAATGCGTTACTGACGTGCTCAATTTGTGAAGCTCTATCTCTTTAAAAAATCATGAAGTTTTTTCTGAAAATGTAATCATTTGTTTGTTCGTACATGGACATAATAGCTATCAATTTCCATTCCATTCGCGTAATTCCCTCGTGGTGTGTCTTTTTATTTATTCATTTTTTTTGTCTTAGAGTATACGTTGTTCGAAATTTTTTGAAGTTGACTGTGCTCGTAAATACTCAAATCTTCGAAGGTGATTTTTTCCGAGATGTTTAGAGAGGTTTCTCGTAGTGATTTAGGATGCCGATGTCCGAGCATTGACCTTCAAAAGCTATGTCCTTCAAATGCTGTAAGTACGAAGGAAATGGAAGTTGGCCTGTCTGTAAGGCCTCTATGTATGAAGGACCTTCAAGATGGTGATTTTGCACTGTTTAAAATCGCTGCAAATACAGGACTGGTGATGAAAGCACAGTGATATGAGTTTCCTATTGCAATGGCGGCGCTGTAGTACTCACATGGGGTAGGCCTGCCCTGTTGGTCCCCTGCAGTCCGGATGGTCGGTGAGCGCGTCGCCCCACACGTACTTGAGGCGGGTGCCCTCCGCCGGCCCTCGACAAGGGCTGGCCGATCCGCCCACCAGCGCCACCACGGCGCTCCAGCAGCACACCTGCAAGCACAAGACCCTGCAAATCCCTGTCCACATACACATGTTCATATATTATCTTTACGACTTTAGACTTTAAGAAAATGGTTCAAATGGCTCTAAGCACTATGGGACTCAACATCTGAGGTCAGCAGTCCCCTAGACTTAGAATTACTTAAACCTAACTAACCTAAGGACATCACACACATCTATGCCCATGGCAGGATTCGAACCTGCGACCGTAGCAGCAGCGTGGTTCCGGACTGAAGCACCTAGAATCGCTCGTCCACAGCGGCCGGCCTTTGGACTTCAATAACTTTACAAGTGTACTAGATAATAACTCATTTGCAAACACGAGAAAACATGATTCAAAAGCTTTATTTTTATGTTTACCAGCTGCCGTAGGACTGAGCAAAATCGTGGACGTCATAGGAAAAAAGCTCAGTGTGTAGCCTGGTTCATAGAAGCGAAGTCCGATACTAAAGTGCAAGGAGACTTTGGGACACAGTACGGAAGGAAACCACCGTCCTAGCAGACTATTCCGGCTTGGCATACGCCATTTATAGGAACAGTAGCGTTGCCCTTAACCACGGAGAAAGTTACTCATTTGTTTCAGACGCCATCGTGGACAGGTGTCTGCAACGAATCCGACAAAATTAGTACGTATGGCGGCCAGAGAATTGGAAATACCACGATCAACAGTGGGCTGTCTTCCACACGAGGTTACATCTTTGTCCCTAGAAGATGCAGCTGCTTCAGGCACTGAAGTCGACGGGCAGACCTCAGCGCTGACAATTTGCAGTGGTTGTCGTAGTCAAGACTGGCAAAGACAACGACTTTTTGGAAAAGGAGTCACTTTTTCATTATTCAGCAACTCTCAACTATAGTAATTTTTGTATATGGGAATCAGAGCGGCCTCATGTTACATATGTGGTGGAAATAATGTGCCATTGTGTGGCGCAGTGTTATGCACAACTACATCACTGGCCTACCATTTTTCACCGAGTGTACCGTCAACAGTGATGTTTAATTCGACATGTTCAGAGCGTTTGCCTTGCGACAACTGGGACCCATGCAACCTGACTTCATACTCCAGCAAACATTGGACAAATCCAAAATCTGTTGATTCGGGGGAGGGGACCAAACAGCGAGGTCATCGGTCCCATCGAGTTAGGGAAGGATGGGGAAGGAATTGCGGCGTCCGAAACAATCCTGACCAGAATGAGATTTTCACTCTGCAGCGGAGTGTGCGCTGATACGAAACATCCTGGCAGATTAAAACTGTGTGCCGGACCGAGACTCGAACTCGGGACCTTTGCTCAGTTGGTACAGCACTTGCCCGCGAAAGGCAAAGATCCCGAGTTCGAGTCTCAGTCCGGCACACAGTTTTAATCTGCCAGGAAGTTTCATATCAGCGCACACGCCGCTGCAGAGTGAAAATCTCATTCCGGAAACATCCCCCAGGCTGTGGCTAAGCCATATCTCCGCAATATCCTTTCTTTCAAGAGAGCTAGTTCTGCAACGTTCGCAGGAGAGCTTCTGTGAAGTTTGGAAGGTAGGGTACGAGGTACTGGCGGAATTAAAGATGTGAGGACGGGTCGTGGGTCGTGCTTGGGTAGCTCAGTTGGTAGAGCACTTGCCCGCGAAAGGCAAAGGTCCCGAGTTCGAGTGTCGGTCCGGCACACAGTTTTAATCTGCCAAGAAGTTTCAAACAATCCTGACATCTGTCTGAAGCCATTTAGGGAAATCAGGGAAAACCTAAATCAGAATGACCGGACGCGGGTTTGAACAGTAGTCCTCCGGAATCCGAGTCCGGTGTGTTAACCACTGCGACCCCTCGCTCTGTCCAAAATCTGCTCTGGATGGTTTATTTAATAATGATGAGTCGGCCGTAGTGCCGCTTTGATCATCACTGCAGGTGCAGTTTTTGTACATAGGCTTTTGCCAGTATTGTCACACTTATGATACGGATGGTTTGAAAATGGACATAGGTGTCCGAAACTGGTGCTTTTATTGGTGTTTATCTTATATCCTCTTTTCAAGTCACTGTCCATGCCGTTCAACTGCTCTTCCAAGTACTTTGCTGTCCCAGACAGAATTACGATGCCATCGGCAAACGTCAAAGTTTTTATTTTTTCTCCTTGAACTTCAATTCCTACTCCGAATTTTTTTTCGTTTCCTTTACTGCTTGCTCAATGTACAGATTGAATAACATCGCGGATGCTCTACAACACTGTCTCACTCTCTTCTCAAGCATTTCTTTCCTTTCATGTCCTTCGTGTCTTACAATTCCAGTCTGGTTTCTGTACAAGCTACAAATAAGCTTTCGCTTACTGCATTTTACCCACGCTACCTTCAGGATTTCAAAGGTGAGTGAGTCAGTCAACATTGTGAAAAGCTTTTTTTAAAAGCCTTCAAATGCTATAAACGTAGGTTTGCTTTTCTTTGGCCCATCTTCTGCGGTGAGTCGTAGGGTCAATATTGCCTTGTTTGTTCCTGCTTTTCTCCGGAATCCAAAATGATCTTCCTCGAGGCCGGATTCAATCAGTTCTTCCACTCCTCTATGAATAAGGCTTAATTCGTGTTAACATTTTCAACCATGAATAATTAAACTGATAGTTGAGTAATATTTATCCTATCAGCCTCTGCTTTCTTTGTAACATTCTACTAGAACTCTGAAGGTATTTCCCCCGTCTCATCTCTTGCGTACCAGATGGAATAGTTTTGTCATGGCTGGTTCTCTCAAGTATCTCAATAATTCTGACTACTCCCGGAGCTTTGTTTCGACCAAGATCTTTCAGTTCTTTGTCAATTTATTCCCCCAGTATCGTATCTCCCATCTCATATTCATCTATGTCCTCATCCCTTTCTGTAACATTACCCTCAAGCTCATTTTCCTTTTACAGCCCCTATAAATACTCCTTTCAGCTTTCCAGCTTTCTCTTCTTTGCTTGGTAATGGTTTTCCATCTGGGCTCTTGACATTCGTAGAGTTGCTTCTCTTTTCTCCGAAGGTTCTGCATTTGTCCTAGTGATACGTGCGTTTATATCCTTACGTCTGTACTCTAGTCATTTCTGCTTAGTCATTTGCAGTTCCTGACTATCTCATTTTGTCGATATTCAATGTCATCTACTTCATTAGCTGCATTTTCACGTTTTCTCCTTTCGTTAATTATATTCAATATCTCCTATGATATCCAAGGATTGTCCTTAATAGCGACACACTTTCAAAAGCCCTTAATCCCCTATTTCGTCACCTTAGGAGTAGAGTTTCGGACAATCCCTTCTTAAACTATGCCTACAGTATAAGATCCAAACCTTATTCAAATTTCAAGTTTCTATCCTCATCGGTTTGGGCTGGGCGATGATGAGTTCAGTCAGTCAGTCAGTCATATATAGTTAAAGCTCACCGGCCACTTGACCATCTTCTTCTTCTTCTGTGCGAATGCACAAACAGTGCCCGAACTCTTACGGGAATCGGCAACGCGCCACGAGTAATAAGTATAATGGGCGGGGCACTACGAATGTAGTGCGGGACAATACGTTGAGAATGTGGGTTTCGCGGGAGGCGTGCCATAGATAAATCCCTGCAGTCACGCTATCCTCTGTGTCCTCGGTGGCTCAGATGGATAGAGCGTCTGCCATGTAAGCAGGAAAACCCGGGTTCGAGTCCCAGTCCGGGCACACATTTTCATCTGTCCCCGTTGACGTATGTCAAAGCCTGTAAGCAGCTAAGGGTGTTCATTTCATTGTAATTTCAGTCAGGACATTGCCTTTTATATACAGAGATTTGTTTTAGTGTAAGTTATTTGCACCTGTCATTTTATGATTCCTATGATTATCGCTTAGTGTTGTTGCTGTCGAGAAATATATAACACAAACTACTTCGGAGACTGGAGAAGCGCAATGATATCACTCAGATAATGGCCGTAACATGCCATTACTGAGTGAGAGAGCTCCTGGCCTCGCACGCAAGCCCGCAGGGCCTGTAGTTGTCTGAAAGGAAATACCACGAGGCCGGTGGCGGCGGTGACCGGCGCAACTAGTTTCTCGGCGGGAGGTGCTTTACTGACCACGATGGTCAGTGACACGGGCCCATGCCGTGGCGAGTGACCCCGGAGTGTTTCTGGCTCGCTGGCGGAAGCGGACTGCAGCCGCGTGGGTGGCGGAGCAAACTTGTGACTCAGCCCACCGACCACAAAAACCTTTCTTCGAAATATACACGCCAAGTCAGCAGTATTCCTCTCTTTGCTCAGGTGGCGTTGACACGGTGTCTACAGGAAGGGCGACGACCTCACGAATGTCGTCAGGTTCTTTGTTTCCGCTTAACGGTATACTGGCGTTAGAAATGTTTTTGGAAACGTTCCCGTTGCTTTCAGTGATCGGCACTCACAAACAGAGGTCCCCAGCGACAGGTTCGACTTACTGAAACCACCTACACGATGATGTAAGTTAAGGTCCCAGGTATTAACACCCTGCAGCCATTCACCCTGGCGGGCCTTCGTTTGCGCGTAATCGATGAAAAATTTCGAAATTTTGAGTTATGCTGTATAGTTTTTAAAAAAGACGTGTTACACAAACGAGTTGCGTAGCTTGATGGTTACAGCACAAGTCACATATGCAAGACGTTGTAGGTTTGAGGCCCATCAAAGGCTTTGGCGTTTTTTATTTTTAAATCTTTATAGAAATGACTCTGATAATTATTTTAATCCAATTAAATAGTTTAAATGTAATTTTTTATTTCTATTTTTTGTCACATAATTTTAATCACCGTACTACCTTTCTCGTTTTCTTTCATTTTTTCTTCCTACCTCGTTTTCCAGTTGAAATTTTTGTGCATATGAATTTAGTTATTTCAATGTATTAAACTATATTCAATTTCCCTTCCTAAATCTACGGTCATGCTCTTGCAGTCATTATTTCTGTTCCTCATTTTACCTGAATTTCGTTTTAAAAAATGGTTCAAATGGCTCTGAGCTCTATGGGACTTAACATCTCAGGTCATCAGTCCCCTAGAACTACTTAAACCTAACTAACTTAAGGACATCACACAACACCCAGTCATCACGAGGCAGAGAAAATCCCTGACCCCGCCGGGAATCGAACCCGGGAACCCGGGCGCGGGAAGCGTGAACGCTACCGCACGACCACGAGCTGCGGACAATTTCGTTTTAATTATAATCTTCATTTCGTTTAAATCTTCAGCTGCCTTATTTTGACCATATTCCAATAATAATCTATGATTTAAATGTTTGTATACCGATTACAACCCAAGAAAATCTATGTCTTATAACGAAAATCGCATGTTTGAAACCATTTCGCAAATAAATAGATCAGATTTTTCAAATGTTTAAATATTATGATGGATAAATAAAAGAATTAAATTCACATGCACAAAGATTCCAACAGCAAATAGAAAGTTGGAAAGAAAAAATGAGAGCAACTGAGAAAGTTAGTATGGTGATTAAAATAGTGCGGCGAACGGACAGAAATTAAAAAAAAATACATTTAAAGACATTAATTGAATAAAAACAGCGGTCGAAGTCATCCCGTTAAAGATTTAAAAATAAATTTTGAAGCACCTAGCGAGAGTCGAACCCACAAACTCTTACGTATGAAGCTTGTGCTATAACCATTACGCTACACAACCAGTTCATGTGATATTTCGTTTTTCAACCTATGAAGCATAACATGACATTCCGAAATTTCTTATTCGTCGATTAACAGCAAGTGAGTGCCCACCAAGGTGAATGGTTGCAGAATGTGACGGCTAGGGCCTTAATCTGCAGTAACGTATAGATGGTTTCAAAAAGTCGATCCCACCACTGAGGACCTCTCCTTGTTAGAACTGAACTCGAGATAGTTTGATTCTATTCCGTGAAAGTCCACTTAATAAATTAAGTGAGGAATCTAGGAATGTTCTACAACCGCAGATATATCACTCCCGTAGAGATCGCGATGAGAACATTAGAAGACTTACTGTGTGCGCAAAGATGTTTAAGTGCCGGCCGCAGTGGCCGTGCGGTTCTGGGCGCTACAGTCTGGAACCGAGCGTCCGCTACGGTCGCAGGTTCGAATCCTGCCTCGGGCATGGATGTGTGTGATGTCCTTAGGTTAGTTAGGTTTAATTAGTTCTAAGTTCTAGGCGACTGATGACCTCAGAAGTTAAGTCGCATAGTGCTCAGAACCATTTGAATCAAAGATGTTTAAGTAATCATTCTTCCACACTCCAAACGCGGAAGGAACAGAGAAAAATGCCAATAACTGGTACAGTGAGAAGCATCCTCCGCCACCCACTTTACAGTGCTGTGCAAAGTACAGATGTAGATGGCCGGATTGTTCCCCCACCAACGTCAGCCGGGCATGGAGATCTTGAAATTGAACGTAGAGCTATAGCAGTTCATTTTGGCAGTATCTTATCGTACTTTGGTGGTCCTCCGCAACGATGGCGATTAGCCGTATTGCCAGCATCCTTATCCATCCCGCAAATAACGTGCTGTGTCAGTAATGCATGTACTGTTTCTAACAAGGGAACCTCCCCATCGCACCCCCTCAGATTTAGTTATAAGTTGGCACAGTGGATAGGCCTTGATAAACTGAACACAGATCAATTGATAAAACAGGAAGAAGTTGTGTGGAACTGTGAAAAAATAAGCAAAATATACAAACTGAGTAGTCAATGGGCCACATAAGCAACATAATGGAGCACGTGAGCTTAAGAGCGCCGTGGTCCCGTGGTAGCGTGAGCAGCCGCAGAACGAGAGGTCCTTGGTTCAAGTCTTCCCTCGACTGAAAATTTTACTTTCTTTATTTTTGCATAGTTATTATCTGTCCGTTCGTTCATTGACATCTCTGTTCACTGTAATAAGTTTAGTGTCTGTGTTTTGCGACCGCATCGCAAAACCGTGCGATTAGTAGACGAAAGGACGTGCCTCTCCAATGCGAACAGAAAACATTTGATCGCAAGGTCATAGGTCAACCGATTCCTCCACAGGAAAACACATCTGATATATTCTATACGACACTGGTGACGTCATGTGCGTCACATGACAGGAATATGTTGTCGACCCACCTAACTTGTACACTTGGCGAATGGGTAAAAAGATTCTTCTACCTTGCCCGATTTAGGTTTTCTTGTGGATGTGATAATCACTCCCAAAAAAGTGATGAAAACAAAGAGTTTGTCACATAAAATGAAAATAAAAAATTAAACTTTTCACTCGAAGGAAGGTTTGAACCACGGACCTCTCGTTCCGCAGCTGCTCACGTTACCACGAGACCACGGCGCTCCTGCGTTAACATCGTCCTTAATGTTGCCTATCTTGCCTTTAACTACTCAGTTTGTATATTTTGCTTATTTTTTCACAGTTCCACACAACTTCTTCTTGTTTTCTCAATTGATCTGTGTTCAGTTTTTCAAGGCCTATCCACTGTGCCAACTTATAACTAAATCTGAGGGGGGTGCAATGGGGAGGTTCCCTTGTAAGTTACAGTCAAGTCCTGTTTGTCAAAAATGTTCAAATGTGTGTGAAATCTTATGGGACTTAACTGCTAAGGTCATCAGTCCCTAAGTTTACACACCACTTAACCTAAATTATCCTAAGGACAAACACACACACACCCATGCCCGAGGGAGAACTCGAACCTCCGCCGGGACCAGCTGCACAGTCCATGACTGCAGCGCCCAAGACCTCTCGGCTAATCCCACGCGGCTCCTGTTTGTCGGTCAGTCGTGTATTACTGCGTACCCTAAGGTAGTAATGATAACAACACTGCAGCCGGCTATGTTAATGTTAGCCGCCGGAGAGAAATAGGTTTTCTGTTTTACTACGTCATTGAATTAGGTTTTGACTTAACTCGCGAGACAAGGTTGAAAGATCATAACATCGATAACTGATAACTTCTCTGTAGCAATTAGATTGCACTTAAATTGTAAGATCAGAGCAATGGACTGTACATACACGGCGCTGGGACTCTGCTTTGCGAATCACAACTGCCGATCAGCTGTTGCTACTACTACTACTACTACTACTACTATAGAAGCTGTTGCCGTAAAAAATATGCCAGTCTCAACTAAAATGCTAAAGCCCGCCCGTAAAACTTAATTGCCGATAACATCTGCGTCCATGTCTCGACGGACCTGCCTTCATCAGTCCATGCGCAAGCGCGACCAAGTCGCGTATTTCGCGAGTTCAAAACAACTCCCGAAATTTGTTAGACGTTTAGGCTTATTAGCTAGCCAGCGTTGTAGCTGCAAAATGATTAGCTTGTTTCTCGCCCATGTGAAATCTTGTTTGTTGAGTCTCCCCTACAGCTTGCAACAAAATTGCACTCCTGATCATATTTGGCAAACTACCGACTATAAAAGACCCTGTCACGTAAGAGAAAAAATGTTCTATATACTTCGTGGGATAAAACCCTTCCCAAGTGCCGTGTTGTGCTCGGATTTTATGAAAGCCCCCTTCAGGCTGTCAATCAATGGAGTATTCCAGATCCTTTGCAGTTGGAACCGCCTTCTGTAAAGCCTGCTAACGGCTGCGCCCCTCTCAACGGCTACAGCGGTCTGCCGCACCAGAATCAAAGCAGGTAAAATCCCTCTCCAGAAAAAAAACCGGATCAAGTAATTGTTATTGTAGTTGGGGTCTTCAGTCCGAAGACTGGTTTGATGCAGCTCTCCACACCCATCTATCCTGTGCAAGCCTATTCTTCCTTGCTTGACCAGATTCGAACATGATTACTGTATTCAAGCTGTGGATCCAATTTTTGGCCTCCACACTTCTCACCATTGCCAAACTGACGATTTCTTTATTGCTCAGAATGTATCCAACACCTGATCCCTTCCTTTAGTCAGACGATCCCATAAATTTCCCCAAATGGATTCAGTGCCTCCGCCTTAGTTATCCTATCACCCATCATCTAAACTTCAGCATTCTCCTGAAACATCACATTTCAAAAGCTTCTATGGAATAATTATTTCTCTGATAACTTATAACTATAGTCAAGGAGATGATGTCTTAAAGGGAAGAAGTATCTAATGTTTAACTTTTTTCCAACTAAGTTCAAGTACAGTAGGGTTTTGTACACGATACTCTATGAGTAAAACTGACATAACGAACCATGAATCCCACCTCAGAGAACGAAACCAGTTGATTATCACGAAAGTAATGAGTAGGAGAGGTGAAATTAGAGATTAATTTAAGATCAAAGTTAGGGGCCACGAAGTAGACGAAGAGAAGAAATTCTTCTAACCTGGAATCAAAATATGGCATGACGGACGAACCATGGACTACACAAAACGCAAACTAAAACAGGCGAGGAAGGCATTCCTGGCCAGAAGATTGTCTGCTGGTTTCAAATATTGGTCTCAATTTGAGGAATAAATATGAGAATGTACGTCTAGAGTACAGTATTGTGTGGCTGTGAGTCATGAACGGTGAGCAAACCGGAAAAGAAGAGTATTGAGGAGTTTGAGGCGTGAGGCTGAAGACGGCGGTTGAAAATTACGCTGCGGTGACAAAAGCCATGGGATATCTCCTAACATCGTGTCGGATCTCCTTTAGCACGGCGTCGCGCAGGAACTCTACCTGGCATGGACTCAACAAGTTGCTGGAGGTCCGCTACAGAAATACTGAGCCGTGCTGCCTCTGCAGCCGTCCATGCTTGCGACAGTGTTGTCGGTGCAGTATTTTGTGCATGAACTGACCTCTCGATTATATCCCATGAATGTTCGATGGGACTCATGTCGGTTAATCTGGGCGGCCAAATTATTCGCTCAAATTTTCCAGAATGTTCTTCAAATAAATTGCGAACAATTATGGCCCTGTGACATAGCTTATCGTCATTGATAAAACGAATGGCTGCAGATGGTGTCCACGTAGCGAAAATTACCATTTCCAGACAATGGTCAATTCATTTGAATCAAGAGTACCCAGCCCACACCGTTACGGAGCCACACCAGCTTGTACGGTGTCTTGTTGACAACTTGGGTCCAAGGCTTCGTGGGGTCTGCGCCACACCGAACCCTACCGTCAGCTCTTACCAACTTAAATCGGTGCTCATCTCGCTTGGAAACCGTTTTTCAGTCGTCTAGGATTCAAGCGATGTGGTCAGGAGGCCAAGAGAGGCACTGCAGGCGATGTGCTGTTAGCAAAGGAACTAGTGTCGGTCATCTGTTGCCATAGCCCATTAACGCCAAAATTTATCGCACTGCCCTAACGGATACGTTCGTCGTATGTCTCACGTTGATTCCTGTGTTTATTTTACGCAATGTTGCTTGTCTGTTAGTACTGACTACGCACTCGGTCATTAGGGGAAGGCCGTCGGCCACTACTTAGTCCATGGTGAGAGAGAATGCCTGAAATTTGGTATTCTTGGGACACTCTTGACTCTTTGGATCTCGGAATATTGAAGTCGGAAGTCCCATGCGGCTTTTCGGGGATGATGCTGTACTATACAGAGAAGTTGCAGCATTAGAAAATTGTAGCGAAATGCAGGAAGATCTGCAGCGGATAGGCACTTGGTGCAGGGAGTGGCAGCTGACCCTTAACATAGACAAATGTAATATATTGCGAATACATAGAAAGAAGGATCCTTTACTGTATGATTATATGATAGCGGAACCAACACTGGTAGCAGTTACTTCTGTAAAATATCTGGGAGTATGCGTGCGGAACGATTTGAAGTGGAATGATCATATAAAATTAATTGTTGGTAAGGCGGGTACCAGGTTGAGATTCATTGGGAGAGTCCTTAGAAAATGTAGTCCATCAACAAAGGAGGTGGCTTACAAAACACTCGTTCGACCTATACTTGAGTATTGCTCATCAGTGTGGGATCCGAACCAGATCGGGTTGACGGAGGAGATAGAGAAGATCCAAAGACGAGCGGCGCGTTTCGTCACAGGTTTATTTGGTAACCGTGATAGCGTTACGGAGATGTTTAACAAACTCAAGTGGCAGACTCTGCAAGAGAGGCGCTCTGCATCGCGGTGTAGCTTGCTCGCCAGGTTTCGAGAGGGTGCGTTTCTGGATGAGGTATCGAATATATTGCTTCCCCCTACTTATACCTCCCGAGGATATCACGAATGTAAAATTAGAGAGATTAGAGCGGGCACGGAGGCTTTCAGACAGTCGTTCTTCCCGCGAACCATACGCGACTGGAACAGGAAAGGGAGGTAATGACAGTGGCAGGTAAAGTGCCCTCCGCCACACACCGTTGGGTGGCTTGCGGAGTATAAATGTAGATGTAGATGTAGAAAAGAAGTGAGCAGGATCTCCATAAAATCGGGGAGGAAAGATGTGTAGAACACAAGAAGAAGCAACAGGATGAGACGACATGTATTAAGACGCCAGGGAATAACTTGTAAGGTACTTGGTAAGAACTGTATGGAAAGACAGTGATTGGAATATATCCAAGAAATGACCTAGGCCGTTTGGTACAGGTCCCTTCACTTAGATGAAGAGATTGGAATAGGAAACGAAGTAACAGTAAGTCGCATCAAACCGATCAGAAGACTGACTATCCGAAAAAATGGGCATGGCAATATACTGGAATACGTTGATACATTGAAGTATCTGGGAAATATTAAAAAAAAATGGTTCAAATGGCTCTAAGCACTATGTGACTTAACATCTGAGGTTATCAGTCCCCTAGAACTTAGAACTACTTAAACCTAAGTAACCTAAGGACGACACGCACATCCATGCCCGAGACAGGATTTGAACCTGCGACCGTATCGGTCGCGCGGTTCCAGACTGAAGCGCCTAGAACCGATCGGGCACACCGGCCGGCTGGGAAATATTCAGACTACAAGAAACTATAGTTTTCACATCGGCGTCACTGGCCACGTAAGAGCAGTAGCTGTTGTGGTTGGAAAAATTGGTCTGCAAAACTTCCCCCATCATGTTCACTGTTATGTACCTAGCTCTCTGTGTACACAGCAGTTCTCCCTAGACTTCTGTTCACTTTAAAACATCATGACACTATAGGAATAATGTCCAGAAAATCTAACACGAGTCAGGTTGACTCTTCACATAAAGTAAAGATACTTATATACTGAAGAGGGCACACTTCCATTGTGTTTAGACGATGTCGCTGAAAAACTACTTACGTCGCCGGGACATGGGGTCTGGACGCAACATAGCTTGTGGAAGAAGGTCTTCTATGGTGAACCAAGAGATGAGAGGAAGAAGAATGGAGGACAGAAGATTAATTTCAACAAAACAATCAAATCGTAAAACTAGATCCATTGTCGGCAACTGTCGGGCAGCGGAAGGTCAAAAATTAGACTGCCAAAATTTGTTGTAAGTATAAGTTACAAAAGCAAATTATTTAAAAATTATTTCTCTGTAGATAACAATACGTTTCAGCACCATCCATTCATTGCTTACAGTAGTTTAGAAGTAATCTGATTTGAATTCTTAAGGATTAGTATGTGTATTAAATACACTGAAGGAAAAAATCTCATCACGAAAAAATAATACAGAGTAATGAAATTTCGGGAACGTATTTACGCGATTAACATTGCAAGATCACAGGTTAATGTATGCGCAAAATAAGCCATTGCAAATGTGAAATGCTGGTACACCAATAACCGGTGTAACTGCGATAATGTTGAATCAAGCATGTAACGTGCATCCGTTATGTTGTATAGGTGCCGAACGTCATTTTGTGGGATGGAGTTGCACGAATGTTTCATTCGGACGGTCATTACAGGGAAGGTTAAAGTTTGTGGATGAAGATGAAGTCGCCGTCCGATTTTTTAACATACATGCTCGATTGGAGACAAATCTGGTGATCGAGAAGGCGGACGTAACATGTTGGCACTCTGTAGAGCACGTTGGCCTATAACTGAGGTACATGGGCGAGCGTTATTCTGTTGGAAAACGCGCTCTGGAATGCTGTTCATGGGCGGCAGCACTACTGGTCGGGTCACCAGACTGACGTACAAATTTACCGCCAGGGTGCGTGGCATAAACACGAGAGTGCTCCTGCTGTCATACGAAATCGCACCCTAAGACCACAACTCTATGAGCAGCTCCAGTGTGTCTAGCACGCAGACAGGTTGACTGCAGGCCCTCAACTGGCCCACTACTAACCAACACACGCGAATCACTGGCATCGAGGCCGAACCAGCTTTCATCAGAAAACGTGAAAGGCCTCCACGCGGCTCTCGAATAAGCTCTCGATTAAAGCCATTAAAGGCGCAGATGGTGTTGGTTTGGGATCAAAGGTATCCACGCTACAGGGCGTCTGGCACGGAGCTGTCCTTTAAGTTGTTTATAACAGTTGGTTGTGTCACTGCGGTGCTAACTTCTGCTCAGATTGCTGCTGCAGATGCGGTGCGATGCGCCAGAGCCATACGCCGAACACGTTGCTCTTCCGTCTTGGTAGTGCCACATAGCCGTCCGGAGCGCGGTCTTCTTGCGACTGCTAGTGCCACTACTACAGAACTTTGAACAGACATCATCTTTCCGATGTAGAAACACACCTACCAACTTTCTTTTATGTCGCATAACTCCTCCTTGGTGTTGCATTTTTTTCCATCAGTCTACACGCTGCTATGCTGTGTAGTACAGGAGAGTGAGCTGAATAATGGGGGCGGAGGGAAGCAAGCCGTCCAGGCAGCACAGCCCGTTGACGTTGATCCACACAGAAGCTCTGTACCGCCGAAGGCAACACAAGTATTTTGTTCAATGAAGTAGGAAGTTTTATAAATCTGACTCTGGTGAAATGTGAAACCTCTTTTAGTACTAAGATTACTAAACCCTTGTAAAAATTTACGACTGCAGTAGTGTATAAAACAGGACATTTTGTACTTAATTTGGTGTGTAACATACCACTGGAGATCTGCTAATTGTAATTAGCTATTGCACAACATATAAATCACGACTTCCTTTGAATAAAATGTGAAAAACTCTACGATGATTTAGTAACAATGTAACATTTTCCCCCCTTCAGTGTTTTAGGGTTAACAGCAGAAGGCATATTCATTTTAATCCAGTTTTTGTGCTCGTAACTTGAACGAGAATTTTACGCAACTTAAAAACTTTGATGTGAAATGACAATTTTATCTTTCGGACGGCAGTACATGGAGGCGGCAGCGACCGGTAATTTCTGCCATTGATTTTTGGATATAGCCATGCCTACATATGGTAGTTTACGAGTGAAAATTGGTAAGGAATATGAGCAGAAGTATCCAGATCCCACCTACAATTACTTGCCGACCCTTGCTCTATATACTGCTGACAATGTAATGGAAGGCCTACACACCTCACAGCCAGGGCTTACACAAGCAAGTGGAAGTCTACCATAAGGAATGACAAGTATTTAGCGAGAAACGGCCAGCATAATGTTGAGACTCAGGAAACAGCATGTTTTTCGCACAGAAAAAGCAATTTTATAAGCTCCTCTTCAAGACAAAAACTTTGTTACCAGTCGTGCTTAAGCTAATGGCATTAACCCTAGATTACTAAACCCCCATAAAATTTACAATTGCAGTAGGATATAGAACAGCGCATTTTGTACTTAATTTAGGTATATGACATACAATTGGAGATCTAATAATTACAATTAACGCTTAACCAATAAATAATGACTTCCTTTGAATAAAATTTGGAATAGTAAAATTTACGATTGTTTAATTGTAGCGTAACATTCCCCCCCCCCCCCCCCCCCCCCCCCTCTTAGTGTTCCACGGTTAACAACCATAGAAACCATGCTACAGTTGCTGTGGCTAGACACTGGCCAGACTAAAAAAATAGAAGGGGTAGGGAAATAAGACACTAAGAGTCATCGTGATGTAGTGATTAATGGCACTGGTCAGTCGTTTGAGGTGTCTGACCAAACACACTATGGGAGTCACAGCCATCTGTCAACCATTCTGAGCCACGACAATGTTGCTGGACTTCAGAGGTTTTGGACACTCAATTTTACACTTCAAACTCACCACCCCTCCCCCTCCACCAAGTACCAAATAGAACATTCCGTAAAAGTTTATCCGTTCTTTTTAGTCAAGTGGTGCCAAAGCTCATTTCTGCCCAATTCGACCATGCCTCTGCCTTCATTACCCGATTTGCTCAGTTAGTCTCCATCGTTCTTATGTAGCACCACGTTTCAAAAGTTTCTATGCTGTTCTTGCCTCAACTGTTTATCGTCCACGTTTCACTTCCGTAGAAGGCTACACTCCAGACGAATACCTTCAGCAAAGACACTTTGGACGTTAATAATTTTGTCTGCTTCGGGAAATCCGTTCTATTGCAAGTCTGCATTTTATATATTCATTACTTATGTAATCGTCTTTTATTTTGCTCCCCAAACAGCGAAATTGTCTACTTTTTTAGTGCTTCATGTCCTGTTCTAATCTCGTCAACATCGCCTGATTTTCTGCGACTACACTCCATTATCCAGGTCGATATTCATATAATAACTTCTTTTTCAAGACAATATCCACTCCGCTCTCCACTGATCTTCCTAGTCGGTTGCCGTTCCTTATAGAATTACAAATCAAAAAATTTAATTTTATTTTCGAAATCTCTTGGTTTTCTGTAAGGCTTGGTCTACATACAGGCTGAATAACGTGCTAGATAGGCTACATACCGTCATCCTCCCTGTTCAGTTACCAACTCCCTTTCATGCGCTTAGACTCTTAACAGCTGGAGTCTGGTTTCTGCACAAGTACAAATTACTTTTACAAGGCTACTTCGGCCAGCATTGCCCGGGAAATAGACGAAAAATGGCCTATGGGACTTAACATCTGAGGTCATCAGTCCCCTAGAACTTAGAACTACTTAAACCTAACTAACCTAAGGACATTACACACATCCATGCCCGAGGCAGGATTCGAACCTGCTACCGTAGCGGTCGCGCGGTACCAGACTGTAGCGCCTAGAACCGCTCGGCCACTTCGGCCGGCCGGAAATGACGAATCTGGGTTAAAGTGCTTAGGAGGGTTTGTTAACAACATGCAGTATATCCGTATATATATACTGGGTGCGGCATATAAAAGTGGCCCGGACGAGTGGATACGACTGGACATGAATGTGTGCACATAACCACACCCCGTGACGTGAGCTCCACGTGTACGCACGCCACGTGATCCACACGGGTTCCCTGGGGTAGATTTACACAATCTTCACGCCCACCGAGCTGTTAGCAGAGGTCCGTCTGGACGCGGTCTTAGCTGGCCACCCAGGTCATCTGATCTGTCACTGAGCGATTACTTTGTGTGAGAAGTCCTGAGGTCCAAGGTGTATCTAAACAACCGTCAGTCTTCAAGAGCTGCAGCTGAACATTTTCGATGAGACTGCCGTAATTTCGGCAGTCCAGCTTCGATCCGCCTTCAGCAGCTTGCTGGCCAGAGCCCAGAAATGTCAAGAGATAAATGGTGGTGACTTTAATCATGCGCTATCGCCAGGTTAGTACTAACTTCCCTTCCTCTGCTGTGTTTCTTTGTACCCTGGAACTCTGTTCTCCGGGCCACTTTTATTTGCCCCGCCCTGTACTATAAAGGATGTCGCGCAATCTTTAAGTTTAAAAGTAAATTGTGTGAGAAAGTGCCCTGCAGCATCGTGCAGGAAATACCGGGGGAGTTGCAGCAACAAAAGAGTTGCTCTTTGCAATAAGTGAACAGAAAAACCTGCTGGAGAGCGAGGATGCGCGTCCAGACCACAAAACAGGAAATGGACCGGTCTCGGGTAGTCGGGACGGTTCTTCCTCACGATGAATGGAGAAGTGGAAGGGCGAGTGAGGTTGGTATATCTACCGGGGTAAAACCGCATTCGTTGCAGTTTGCGGGCACATTTCCGGTCGATTCAAACACTATACCTGCTGCCATTGAACGACATCACAATATTACGCTACACTGCTCATTACTGAACTGAAAGTACGGTGAAGGACCAACTGTCTTGCAACAGAAGAGAGAGGTTTCACGCATGAGCAGAGTTAGTCCGTGACACGACGTGCTTTCGATGTTGTCGTTGTGGGGAGTTCGCCAACAACCATGTCACGTGGCACGGCCGTATGCCGTGAGGAACAGTTGAGTTGGAGCAACGAAGAAGCATAAGCCGCTGCTGGAAAGTATTAAAGTTGTATTGACACGGCTGACCAGTGGCTACCAGGATTTGCTAATAGCTCGAGAGCTATGTGGACGGATGGCGTGTGAATTTCACATCAAGAAGAAAAAATTAATGATTGGCTCGGACCACTATGGGACTTAACATCTATGGTCATCAGTCCCCTAGAACTTAGAGCTACTTAAACCTAACTAACCGAAGGACAGCACACAACACCCAGTCATCACGAGGCAGAGAAAATCCCTGTCCCCGCCGGGAATCGAACCCGGGAACCCGGGCGTGGGAAGCGAGAACGCTACCGCACGACCACGAGCTGCGGACAAGAAAAAATTAATCGCCAAGCTTTCGTGGTGGGTTCCTCCTTCTATATATAGTGATTGTTATTGTGTACTTAAGAACTGTTGACTGTTGCAGTTGTTCGTGCTAGTGGCCAGCAAAACATTCACTGCAGTGGTGGCGAAGCGAGTTATATTCTGGAACGGCCATGAAATTATGTTCCTAATGAGGCTAGAAATAGCGACCGCATTTGTAAGTTTGGATTTGGTGCTTAGTGGCACGCTGAAGGTAGCTGGTTCACTTGAACGTCATTTCTAAATTTAGTTATAAAATTAGAATTTTCTGGTTTTACGAATTAGTGGTAGTTGTTGTTTCTTAATAACTTCTTGTGTGTACGGAAGGCAAGTAGCCATGATAAATAAAGGTCACATTGTGTTTCATGGTCGGATAGAGGCCATGTGTATTTTGGTCTGCGGCCATAGGGGCCGTGATTATTGCATTAGCGACCTACTGAAGTGACATTAGTTTTCTATTGTCTGTCTGAAGGTTGATTGTCACGTTAGGTACTGCACATTTGATTTATGCGGTGTCAGCTATTCAGCAAAGACAGATTATCTTGTAAGGTGGACCTTAACGCGTTGGATGTGGACTGACACGTCTTTTCACGTAGTGTCTAACTTTTTTTTTTAACAAAGGAAAAACTAAGGTCCTTAATTCTGTTCATTGGTTAACTTTTAATATGTTTATATTAAGGTATTGTTTTTCTCCCCCCCCCCCCTCTCTCTCTCTTATTTTTATATATATATATATATATATATATATATATATATATATATATATATATATGTGTGTGTGTGTGTGTGTGTGTGTGTGTGTGTGTGTGTGTGTGTAACTTGCACATTCTACAATGTGTCTGCCGCTCATGTTTTCCTGTTTTCAGAAACTTTTATAGTGGTCGACGCGAGCAAACCTCGCCCCGCGAGCTTACAGTGTGACGGAAATCTCAGGATTTGAACTCAGGGCCGTCCAGACCCCGTTAACGTGCGACTTCTCTATTCCATTCAACGAGAGGCTTGTTTTAGGCAGAAGATTTCCTACTGCCCAAAGTTAAGTTCACTCTTTCGATCGTGTATTTGTGAAATAGTAATAGATTATCCTTTACTCGCGTCCATCACAAGTTCATCAAATTGATGTTTTTGCATAAAGTCTAGAATCTTCCGGGCGTTGAGTGTAGTAGAATGCTAAGTGTAAACAGAACAATTAATAGTACCCTTCAGATCAGATAGCATCAAATTAATTTTACGTTTTCAGTAAGTGTAAAACTGAGTGAGAAAGGCGATAGCCGACATTGTAAACATTTGGTTGTCACCAGCACGTAAAGGGGCTCTTGTCACAAGTGTGACGGTTAATATTGTAAATACTAATTGTGGATAGGGCCTTGATATGCAAATGATGTTAATTGATTATTACTGCTGATGAATTCATGTGTATGTGTAATCAATAAAGAAGTGTTGCAACTACAAACTGGTTGTGTTACTGGTATACAAGGTTAGTGTGCATTTGCCTCACCAACAACAAGTCGAAACACCAGACTGACGTACAAATTTGTAGTTAAGGTGTGTGGGACAAACACGAGAGTACTACTCCTACTGTGATACGAAATCGCACCCCAGATCATAACTCCAGATGAAGATCCGGTGTGTTTAGCACACAAACAGGTTGGTTACAGGCCGTCAACTGGCCTCCTCCTGACCAACACATGGCTACCACTGGCAACGAGGTAGAACCATCTTTCAGCAGGAAACACAACAGACCTCCACCCTGCTCTTCAATGATCTCTCGCTTGACACCACTGAAGTCGCAAATGGCGGTGGTTTGGCGACAGTAGAACGCACGCTACAGGTCGTCTGGCTCGGTGCTGTTCTTGGAAGTAACCGATTTGCAACAGTTGGTTGTGTCTCTGTGACGCTAACTTCTCCTGAAACTGCTGCTGCAGATGCAGGGCGATGCACCAAGCCGCGCCGAACAAGGTGGTCTTTCCTCTCAGTGGTGCCACGTGGCCGTCCGGAACCCGGTCTTCTTGCGAGCGTATATACCCGCGACCAACACTGCCAGTAATCATGTACAGTGGCTATTCTGCCAAGTCTTTCTGCAGTATCTCAGAAGCGACATCCAGCTTCTCGTAGCCTTATTATGCGACCTAGTTCTAACTCACTGAGATGTTGATAATGGCGTCTTTGACGCGTTAAAGAAATTCTAGGCTGACGACTCACGGTGTTCAATCTCAAAGTAACGAACGCTCACGACCGTTGCACGGCGCATTTAAGACAAACCTGATTTGCATCCTCATAGTGGCGCTACTAGCGTCATTCTCATGCGACTGGCGCGAAATTTGAAGAGACACCATCTTTCGGACGCCTATCAACTTTCGTTTATGTTGCAGAACCACTTATCGGTAATGTAATTATTTCATCCAGCGTATTAAGAGCCAAAATGAAATTCACAAGGGATGTTATTAACACAAAAAATACGGTGTATTCTACACACAGGATGGAAAAGAAAGGCTAGGAAAAGTTTCATAGGAACATTTTTAGGCGTTAAAATATTGTACTGCTTACCTCTAGTGATGACCACTAAGGAACTGAAGAAAGTGGTAGAGGAAGTTTGCAAATAGGTCTGTAAATCAATATTAAGACTAAAATAAGTATAATGAACGCATCAAAAGAAAATACAGTAGTACCAATTAAGAGTGTACTCAAAGAATTAGGTCATGAGTTCTGTATTTTGTATAGCTGAGGAAATAGCCTGCATGGACAGCAAAGGACCAACAACAAAGTAAAAATGGCCTGGCGTGCTTTTGGTAGGTTAAACAGTGTTTCAGAATTAAGCTGCTGATGCGTCTGAAACCAAGTATCAGTATGTCTTGCTGGTTTTATTTCACGGCAGTGAGACACGGAAAAAAAACGGGGAAAGGAGACCTACAGTTTAACGTGGAATGCGAACCACGTGTTGTTTATGGCGATTCCTCACATCGTTGGAAGCCACGTTAAAGCGAACACTGAAAAATCCGTGGTCCGTCCGAGATTCGATCTCACGACCTCTCAGATTCCATGCATGCGCTTTACTGTTAGACAACCAGGCCCTATATCTGCGTGGCTACTCAAACTTACCAAAGCATCTTCCCTTTTTCCACGCAGGTTGAATAATTGCTGAAATGCCTCTGAACGCGATGTAATTAGTGTTATCTCCACTGTCGCTGCGGGAGCGAAGCATAGGGAGTTTTTTCACTTTCCTACATTCCGCACTGAAGTCTGGTTCTTCAAACTTTTAGACCTTCGGTGTCGTGCATCAGCCAGTTTAGGACTTTCAGCACCTCCGTGATGCTCTCCCGTGGGCCAAACAAACTTGTCACCATACGGGCTGCCCTTTTTTTTGTATACGTTCAATACCTCGTTGTTAGCCCTATTTGGGATGCTCCGAGACACTTAAGCAACATCTTAGGATGGGTCGCAAGACTGTTGTAGAAGCAGTCTCCCTAGACGACTTACGGCATGTTCCCAGTATTCTACCAGTGAACCGAATTGTGACACTTGTTTTCCTACTACTGAATTTGTTTGATCGTTCTATTTCATATCCCTACAAATTGGTGGTGTGCCGCTTGACAGTTACAACGATTAATTACGAGGGGTGGAACTTTAATAGTGGCAACTACTTATTTACAGTTCATACAAAATAGATACGTGTTTCAAAGTTTTACTGACCTTCAGAGTAGTCACCATCATTGTGTATGATCCGTTGCCAGCGAAATGGAAATCGTAGGATACTCTTAGCAGTGCCAGTTGCGTTGACTGAGCGGCGCGGTCTATTGCCCGACTAATTTGTAGCAGTTCTGAAGCGAATGCCGTGAAGTGTGTCCTTCAGTTTAGGAATCGAGTTTAACTCACGAGGGCTTAAGTCAGGGGAGTGCAGTAGGTCGTATAGCCCTTAGCAGCCCCATCAGTCAAACAAATCAGTAACAGCTTGCACTGTACGTGCTTGAGCATTGTCCTGCAAAATGATGGTCAGGTCCTGCAGAAAATGTCATCACTTCTGCCTCTATGCTGTTCATTTTTGGAACACAACCTACCACAACAACCTACCGCCAGCTTAGAGACACAAATGATGACACTTTCTGCGGGACCTGGCCATCATTTTGCAGGACAGTGCTCAAGCACGTACAATGCAGTGCAAGCTGTTACCGATTTGTTTGACTGATGGGGCTGCTAAATGCTAAACCACCTACTGCACTCCCCTGACTTAAGCCCTCACGAGTTCAACTAGATTTCTAAACTGAAGGAAACATTTCACGGCATTCGCTTCAGAACTGCCACAAATTCATCGTGGAATAGACCGCGCCGCTCAAACTGTCAACGCAACTGGCACCGCTAAGAGTATCCTATGATTTCCATATCACTGGCAACGGATCATACACAATGCTGGTGACTACTCTGAAGGTCAGTAAAACTTTGAAAAAACGTATCTATTTTGTATGAACTGTAAATAAGTAGTTGCCACTATTAAAGTTCCAATCTTCGTATCTAGACGTAATGTTACAAAGCGATGTAAACTAGGCGAATGGAAGACTTCGGTTGAGAGAATTTTAGTAGAGTGCAGCTAACTAACACACAAGAACAGTGGTAGGGTAGGCGAATGGAAGACTTCGATTAACTGAGAGAATTTTAGTAGAGTGCAGCTAACTAACACACAAGAACAGTGGTAGGGTAGGCGAATGGAAGACTTCGGTTAACTGACAAGGGGAGGCCGTCAATTGTGAAATTCAGATTCGATTCATACTGCGCATAATAAAAGCTCATGGCCACAGGTGTAATGTGGCAAAGCATCAAGATGCAATTCTCAACCGTTGTCGAGAAAATCAACAGTTAAAAGAAACCGTTGCGGTGAAAGACTACGATTAACAACTTTCTACAGCGTCGTGGCGCAGCGGTAAGCACTCGGGTTCGTAATCCGAAGGTCGCCGGATCGAATCTCGCGCCATGCAACCTTTTTTTTTTAGTATTTGTTTTTTGTAATTCAAATGTACACACACACACACACACACACACACACACACACACACACACACACAAACATCAATCAGTTGCAACAATTATGCGTATAATAAGTTGCTGAAAGTCATTTGTCGTGGAAAAACTGGCGACTTCGAACATCATTATGTTTTCCGCAAACAAAGTTGTATTTCACATATGTCGTTAATTGTCTTCATAATGTTTACCACGTATAGTTAACGTAAGACGTAGAAACGATATTCCGAAACGAATACGTATAGTGTAAGCCAAACGTTCGAATTAGAATAGAGACCCCACGAACACAAATTTGCAGTGGCAGGTATGAAATATAAACTCCTTTACTCGCTCGTTACACTTGAAGGACAGATGTTGAATGGGCCGAAACGAGCCGCCGCATAACAGCGTAGTTGCCTGCTAACTTCGAAAGAAGGTAGATGCGGTCCCTAGCGCAACTTATAACATCGTCGAAAATCAGTGCGTACGTGAGAGCTTTGGTACACCCTGTTAAACAAACGGAAAAGTGGAGGCGGTACAATTGGAGAGCGATCCGGGCCCTTCGCATGAAAGTGATGTGATCGAAGAGGATTCTACACACAGTGAAGTGGAGAAACCACAATTGAAAGATGCGATGGTGTCTTTTGAAAGCCTCCTTCGTAACAGTAATCGCATCGCAGGAGAACCGTCATCATCAATCAACGGAGAAGCCATGGTAATTGGGGAAGAAATGTTCCACAATACGCTGCAAATGCTCGCCGAAAAAACCCTCGTTCATGATGAGGAACTGATAGACATTAATGAAATCGACGATAATAATGCCTACGAAGACGTTGAAACGAGTCCCATTGCCAACGAATCATCAGACGAATACGAGCCGGACGAGAAAAAAAGGGGGTACGACTATATTTCTCTAGATTACAAAATTAGAGGTGTCAATCTGGCCAAAGAACATCCAGGCTGGAGTCTAAAAACTCTACAAAAAAAAGGGGTGCTCTCGTTTGACAAATATGGGCTATTTATCCAGGTAGGAAGAGCAAACCAAAGGTGGCGGTAGCAAATTTGATAAATATTGTACCATCGATTCATGGGTGCATGATCGCTTCTTAGAAGCTCGACAAAACTTTCAGCAAGTTACTACCAAAACCTGCAGCAGTGGGCCTTGGGCGATGCAAGTCAGTTCCCAGATTTCAACTTCAAAGCTTCAAAAACATGGGTCACCGAATTCAAAAATAAACATAGGATTCGGCAACGGAAAATCACAAAATTTGTTTCCCGAAAGAGACGGCTACCCAAGACGAAATTTTGGCCGTAGCGGACACATTTCGGATCCAGACGAGAACGTTGATAACTAACTTCGACAAAGATTTCATAATTAATACTGATCAAACAGGTACGTAGAGAGCTGTTCACAAATGTCATATGACATGATGATAGAATATGATAATCTGATATATGATAGACAACACAGATTTCGTATATTTCTTATATAAACGATATTTTTATATTTTCTTTGTCATGGTGCCAGTACCAGGCCACGTTCAACAGAACTCTCGCCGAAAAAGGGTCAAAGGCTGTCCTGGTAACAAGACACGACATGAACAAGGTGACGCATTCGTATACGGCACAATATTCAATCACGATGTCTGGACGAGTCTTGCCTCTTGTTTTCGTATGCCTCCAAGAGTCCACAGGTACGTTTGGACCCAGAGTACAGAAGACAGTCTACGAGTACGCCAAGAAGTATACCAACGTTGTTATTACATCCTCCAAATCCGGTAAACTAACAATGGGTTTGTTCATGGACTTCTTGCGTAATGCTTTGCAACCATACGTACAAAAGAAAGAATTTCTCCTTCTGATCGACTCTTGGGGTGGGCAAACGAACCCGGCGTTATACGATGAGATGTTCCAGGACGATAAGAAGCTACCAACGTGCACTATAAAAGTCATTCCTCCAAAATGCACTCCTCTCGTCCAACCGTGTGACGCGTATTTTTACCGGCAGTTAAAAAATTTCATCAAGCGCCTTCAAAATTGTGCTTTTTTAATCGAGCGAAACCGTGACAACTCCAGAGACGATTGTATAAAAATCCAATCCATCGTCCACCACCAATTGTCTTCTCCGATTTTTGCCGATGTGATACGATACGCGTGGTATGCATCAAACCTGACGAACGATAGAACAATTTTTCAGAATGTCAATCAGGTGTGTTTCCCAACAGATAATTTAAAAAAAAAATTGTTCTTGTAAAAACGCATCGTTTATCAGATGTGCTCGATGTCGTGCTATTTTCTGCTTTCCATGTTTCTATGATAACTATAACTATCACTCTGGTTCGTGCGATACTCCAGCTACTTCTGGTCACTAATTGTTAATTATGTGCGAGTGTATACAGAACTTTTCAGTAAATCGTATCCACTTGAATATTATTTGTGAAATTGTGTTTTATTTCAAGTATTATTTTTCCACGAGAAACGACTTTCAACAACTTATTATATGCATAATTGTTGCAACTGATTGCCTGGAATTATAAAAAAACAAATAATAATAAAAAAGTTGCATGGCGCGAGATTCGATCCGGCGATCTTCGGATTACGAACCCGAGCGCTTACCGCTGCGCCACGACGCTGTAGAAAATTATTAATCGTAGAGAGTATTTCACCGCAAGGGTTTCTTTTAATTGTCGATTTTCTGGGCAATGGCTGAGAAGTGAATCTTGGTGCTTTGCCACATTACACCTCTGGCCATGAGCTTTTATTATGCGCAGTATGAATCGAATCTGAATTTCACAATTGGCGGCCTCCCCTTGTGAGAGAATTTTAGTAGAGTGCAGCTAGTCTATGAAGGCGACGACGTACAGAACACTAGTGCGATCCATTGTTGAGTACCGCTCGAATGTTTGGGTTCACCACCAGGTCAGATCAAGGGAAGTCGTTGAAGCAGTTCAGAGGCGTCCTGCTAGATTTGTTACCGGCAGGTTCAATCAACAAGCGATAATTACGAAGATGTTTGCGAGCGGAACACGAAAGGGAATGACCAGCAGTGGTACAAGGTATGTTCCGTCATTGCACCGTATGGGGGCTCGCGGAGATAAAGATATTGAAATTGTTACACCCAGGTATTTATAGCAGTTGATTGATTCCAATTGTGACGCACTGATTTTACAGTCGTGGGGTACTACGACGTCTTTTTTTTTATTGTGAAGTGTACAAATTATATTCCTGAACATTAAAATTGGTTTGCTTTGAAATTTTATTAATATCTGACTTAAGTTTGTGCAGCTATTTTCAAATAGTACATCATAGAAAACAGCATCATTTGCAAAAAACCTAACGTTTCAGTTAATATTCTCTGCCAGATCAACAACGCACAACATGAGCAGTGTGGCACCCTGGGGCACGCCTAAAGTTACTTTCACATCATCCGACGCATCTACATACAAGATGATATTCTACGCGCTCCCTGTTCTGCATGGTTCGCAGGAGAGCTTCTGTGAAGTTTGGAAGGTAGGAGACGAGATACTGGCAGAAGTAAAGCTGTGAGGACGGGTCGTGAGTCGTGCTTGGGTAGCTCAGTTGGTACAGCACTTGCCCGCGAAAGGCAAAGGTCCCGAGTTCGAATCTCGGTCCTGCACACAGTTTTAATCTGCCAGGAAGTTTCATATCAGCGCACACTCCGCTGCAGAGTGAAAATTTCATTCCAGCCAAAACTGTTTTACACCCCCTACAAACGTATTGTTGTTAATAATCGTTGGTACTGTACTAAGTCAAATGCTTTTCAGAAGTTAACAAATACTGAGCCCATCTGATTGCCTTTATCCATGGCTTTCACGATACCCTGCGAGAAAAGCCAAAGCAGGTTTCCACATTCTCTAAGTTCTTGGAATCCATGCCAGCTGGCCTGGAACGGGTCATTCTGTTCAAGTACCGAACTGTTTGGGCGTGAAGAGGAGTAACGGTAAGCTCTGCGAATGCTCACGTTTCGTGTAGCTGGTAAAAGTACTCGAGACATACCGGGCTAGCAAGGTATGCGGCCTGAATAGCTGGAAATGCCGAGCGAAGTGTCCGGTATTTGCTGGCAAGCTCTGCGGGATGCTGAGGACAGTGGTGGCCGCGAGACAGTACAGTTAGTGCGTAAGCCAAGTGTGCCAGTGGGCTGAGGCGGTTAGCGGATCAGCGCTTCCTGATAGTCACCTCGCTCACGACGACCTCATTACCTCGGCCGCCGCCACAACGCAACAGACTTCCGGCCCGCGCCAGCGAAAGTAGCACCCGACGCACCGCCGCGAGTATTACGGGCTGACCTCCGTCAGGTGAATCTCGCAAGTGCTGAAAGCGAAGCAACTTTTCCACGTGGCCACCAAGCAGCTGGATTGCCTATGGAGGGAGAGTGAATCGCTTCTCGGGTCTCCAACTCTGGACATGATCTACCCAGCTGCGACATGTGTTCTCCTCAGCCATCTTACGATATGCGACGGAGAGTACCACTACGATTCTTCTTCCGGAAATGTTCCTTCCTCTGAGCTTCCTTGGCGCTGCGCGGCCGCAGTCCACGTGGTCTTGGCGATATGTGGACGTGCGCAACAAATGAGGCGGCGCAGTGCTCCATGGATGTAATTGGAAACGTTTATTATAGGACCCATATTCATTCTCTGTACTGCTGAATACGTAAAATCAGTTTAAATGAGAGTCACCAGCCTTACTTTGATCCATGAGTCTTGGTTAAACTTCTCGCTACTTCAAAGTCAATAATCATAGCTCTGCAGCAATCCAGAAAGACTCTGAGATCTGGCCATTGGACTGGAATATGAACATTCTTTACAGTTCCTACACCGCCTCCAACTTCCCAACTCACGCCGATTATCTGCATGACCACAAAACAGGAAAGCAAAGTCAATAGGGAAAGGGTAACACAAAACACCATGCTATTATTTCCATAGAACCGAATATAATTTATTGACTCCAACGAGAAGCTCGCCAAGTTTGGTATTCACTACATCACCAACAGTCTTACAACCTTCTTAGTTCCACATTCTTAGTCTGCTCCCTCTACCTACTGCACACCCTAGCTAAATGGCAACACTCTGCTACTAAAATGTTGAGTACTGCACAGTCACGCACAGGAAAAGCCCTTGCCAGTTCTCTCACCTTTCTGTAATGGAAGAAATACTTAGTGTACCACTAAGGCTTCGAACAGAGAAATCAGCATTGCTATCTAATCAGCTCCTCCGTTCCACAAAGTCCACGACTCCAACACCTAGGAGGGCTCTGTTCGACCACCCCGAATTTGCAAGTTCTCGGACCGCTCCGCGAAATTATTTCACATTTGGCCCCTTCAGTCAATCAGTATCAGCAGCAGAATGAAGATATTTCCATTGGCCATTTCCTGCTCCCACTAACGGAACTACTGTAAAGTGGCGCTTCCCGTCAAGAACTTGCAGGAGCTTTTGTGCACGAGCATACTTCGTTTGTTTTTGACAGATAGAAGGGTTAGACGTGTTTTAGTGTACTCTGTCATTTTCGATTATTATAAAAACTGGAGCAAAGAATTTGCATCAAATTTTGTGTGCAAAATGGAATCAAGTGCACTAAAACACTTGAAATGCAGATAGTGGCATATGGTGAGTCTGCTCTAAGAAAAAAAAAAGTTTAAAAGTGATACAAGCTCTAAGATGGCAGAGAAGACGCCAATGACGAACCTCACCCTGGACGCCCAGACACCAACGACAAATGATAACGTCAAAGTTGAGAAAAAAAAGTTTTCCGAAAATCGTCGAATTACCGTAAGAGAAGTTGCTGAGGATGTTGGCATATCGGTCGGCTCGTGTCATGCAGCTTTTTCGGATGTTTTGGGCGTGAGACGTGTGCCAGCGAAGTTTGTTCCAAAACTTCTCAATTTTGCTCGAAGAACCGTCGCATGAGCATCGTCAGAAGTTCTTGAATAACGTCAATGATGCCCCTTATTTACTCAAAAGGGTCATAACTCGTGCCAAAAAATGGGTTGACGGTTATAACGTCGGAACCAAAGCCCAATCGCCCCAATGGAAGTATCCCGGAGAGTCAAGACCGAAAAAAACACGTCAAGTTCGAGCAAATGTCAAAGTTTTTCTCACTTTTTTCTCAATTAATGCATCATGAATTTTTGCTTCAAGCTCGTACGGTCAATAAGGAGTATTAATTTGATGTTATGCGCCGTTTGCGAGAAGCAATACGCAAAAAAGTCCGGAATTGTGGAAAAACAATTCATAGCTTTTGCATCACAATGCATCTGCTCATTCATAGTTACTTGTGTGAGATTTTTTGGCCAAAAACAACACGACAATCATGCCTCAACCACCATATTCACCGGATTTGACCCCCTCCTACTTCTTCCTGTTGCCAAAACTGAAGAGCCTAGGAAAGGACGAAGACTTTCAACGATTGAGGAAATAAAAACTGCATCGCTGGAAGTACTCAAGGCTGTACCAAAAAGTGCTTATGACAAGGGCTTCGAGGATTGGAGGAAGCGTTGGCTAAAGTGTATTGTATAAGGGGGATTACTTTTAAGGGGACAACATGAAAGTTGATGAATAACTTAATGTTTTTTCATAAAAATATAAAGTCCCCTTACTTTCTGAACGCACCTCGTAAATATCCCCTATTAATCCTACTTGGTACGGCTCGCAGACTGGTGAACGATATTCAAGAATCGTGAATGAATGATTTTTCCTTAACATTCTCCCAGTGAATCCCAGCCTGGCATCTGCTTTTTCTATTATTTGTTTTGGGTGGAATTCCACTTTAGGTTGGTCCGGATAGTTACTTGCAGGTATTTCACTGTAGTTGCTGTTCCCAATGTGTCTTCGCCTATATTGTAATGAAACAGTAGTGGATCTCTTAGCCTACTCATGCGCGGTATATTACATTTCTTTGTTGTGCCTCCAACTGAAATCCTTAGAAAAGTGAAAGCTATGTACGGTGGTGTTTGTATCTCCATCAGTAATGTGTGTTCATGCTCGTAAATAAGAAACGGTGGTGCTAACCTCAACGTGTGTGAAAAAGGATTACCCACGCCAAAAAAGTGAAAGACCAAGCCACCAGCAGGCAAAGTCAAGTTCACAGTGTTCTAGGATGGTCAAGGTGTGGTGCATTCGGAATTCATGCCTAAAGGCACCACCGTAAACTCTGTAACGTACTGCGAGACCCTCAGAAAACTAGACAACTGAAAGTACGAATTCGAAGATTAGTCCACACATGAAGCATCCTCTCCACTATGACAATCCCAGACCACACACGAGCGCTGAGACATCTGCAACAATCCGACGCGTTGGGTTCAATGTGATCCATCATCTTCCATACAATCCCAACTTGGCACCACAGATTTTTATTGGTTCCAAGAACTTAAGCAATACTTTCGAGGACTTCACTTCGATAGTGAGCTAGCGGTAAAAGCAGAAGAGTGGTTGTGTTTCCGTCAACAAACATTCTGCAGTGACGGTTCAACAAATTGGTCTTTCGTTGGGAGAAATGTGTCCGTCGCCAGGTTGACTACGTTTAGGAATAAATATGTAGAGATGAAGAATAAAGAAGCAGAATGTTAATAACGTTTGCTTTCCTTATAAGACTTCATGACAGATCACATAGAAACGTTGGAGGCATTACTTTTCAACACGCCCTCGAAGATGTAGGTGATAAAACACTGCGACCACTACTAAATCATCATTTACCAACGCCGAGCCTGTTACCTGCTTGTTGCTGTTAGTCATTAACTTTGATTAAATTCTGTTGCACTCTTATTACTGTCCACGAGAGTGCACATGTTCGTACTTCAAAATAGATAAATTACCTAGTGGATAACGGCGAAATCTCTTCCCTAAGGTGGCAAAGCGCAGAAAACTAACTACAGTAAAAAAAACTACCACTAATATCCGTAGCAACCTAAAGAGCAGGGATCACATGAAAGAAATTGTAGAAAAATCAGAAGCCAGATTAGGATTCATTGGGGGAATCTCAAGGAAATGTAATCCACTAACGAAAAAGGTTGCATACAGAACACTCGTTTTGACCAATTCTTGAGTTTTGCTGACCAGTTAGGGAATCTCACCAGGTCGGATTAACAGGGAAGATGCAAAATAGAAGAAGGGGCAGCTAAGATGGGCGCGTTTCGTCATGGGATCGTTTAGTCAGTACGAGATCATAACGGAGATACAAAATAAACTCCAGTCGGCAGTATAAGATAAATACACACGATATTGCATCGTCATTCGGAACTACACAGGTACTGCAATATCTTATTTATTCGTCAACACTGCGCAAACGACTTTCAATTAAAATGTCTCCTCTGTACGGGAATATACATAATTGGTGTACGATTGCAGGTTGTAGGTACGTGGTGGACGACATATGGAAATTAGGGATTGGCCGGGTGTTCGGATAGCCTAATTGTAAGCGACCACTAGAGATCAGCGGCAAATCCGTTTTCGAGTCCCCCTCCTGCACAAATTTTCATCGTCGTCATTCCATAATACAGCTGGTGGTTCTCCATATTAGCAACTGCGAATACATTTGATGCACTTAAAGAGAGGTGTTCCGCATCAAGTCCACGAACTGTATGTGTATATGAACACTATCTTTAACAGTTCTGTCATGACGAGTTGCCTCAAGTATCTCAAAAATTCTGAGGGGGTGTCGTCTTCTCCATCGGCCTTGTTTCGACTTAGATTTTCAGTGCTCTAGCAAATTATTCTCGCAGTTATTATACGTCTCAACTCATTCGCCTACTTTCTGTTCACTTTCTATAATACTGCTTTCAAGTATAATTAGGCGGAATACTGTCTTATCGATCCTAAAGAACTGTCAAAAATTATTTTTGCTCCTTAAAAATTCCTTGATTTTTGATCTAGCTATGTTGATACATGTTGCATTATGCACTAGTAATGTAAAATACGTAGTATTTAAAACTGAATGAACCAACAAAAAAGCAGGTCAACCTAAGCAGGAAATGTACTCTAGAAAAACTGCCCCTCAATACTAGTATTCAGTATTCTCTTTCTCCCACTGCAAGAACTCTTCACGCTTATTGATCATCTACTCCTGTAAATACGACATACAACAATCGGGCTATGGATACAACACGGTTTTGTTTCCTCCGCATGTGGAGATTCAGCAGGAGGGTCGATTGTACTTCTGAATAGCTCATTTGAGCTTTGAACAAGTATAAGGGGCAGTCGAATGAAAATGAGTATATAACGAGCACGGCGCATTCGTTGGGAATGCCGGTAAGCGAATGTACAGAACTGCCATCTGTTGGGAATAAGGAAGGGATAGCGCCGACGGTCACCGCTGTTTTTTTTTTTTTTTGGTAGGGTTTAAGGGCGCTCAACTGCTGAGGTCATTAGCGCCCAGTCACTGGTGTTAGAGCACAAGTAACCTGCTAAAACTCAAGGGGATGGGGGGACATCAAAAGGACCTGACAAAGATGCAGATGAAATAAGTAAAAGGTTAAATGTCTTTGGTCAAGCCAGTTAAAGTTATAAAACGCAGAAGACGAGCAGCTGCTCGAGCGTCATCAGCTAAAACATCCGGTAAGGTAGATGGCAGGGACAGGACAACACGAAATTGACTAAAACGGGGACACGACAATAAAACATGGCGCACCGTTAATGCCTGACCACAAGGGCACTGTGGGGCTGGGTCACCAGAGAGCAGGTAGCGGTGGCTAAACCGGCAATGCCCAATCCGCAACCTGGTCAGAAGGACCTCCTCGCGCCGAGATGGTCGGGAGGAAGTTGTCCAAGCAGTTGGGAGTGGTTTTACTGCCCGGAGCTTGTTTCCTTGGAGGGATGACCAAGCATCCCACCACAAGGACACAAGCCTCTTACATACATCCCCACAAACGTCAGATGACGGGACACAATGGGAGGCTGGCCGAGGCTGGAGGACTGCAGCCTTGGCTGCAGCATCCGCAGCCTCATTCCCAGGCACTCCTACATGTCCGGGGACCCACAGAAAGCTGACAGAACCGCCATTATCAGCGAAACAATGGAGGGACTGCTGTATTCGTTGAATCAAGGGATGGACCGGATAGGGAGCCCCAAGGCTCTGAAGAGCACTGAGTGAGTCAGTGCAGAGGACATACGATGAATGGCGGTGGCGGCGGGCATACTGAATGGCCTGATGGAGAGCAAAAAGCTCGGCCGTAAAGCTGGAACATTGGTCAAGGAGCCGGTATTTAAAGGTGGCGGTCCCGACGACAAAGGCACAGCCGACACCATCGTCAGTTTTGGAGCCATCGGTGTAAATAAAGGTGTGACCAGCAAGTCGAGCACGAAGTTCGACAAACCGTGAGCAATACACTGCAGCCGGAGTACCCTCCTTCGGGAGTGAGCTGAGGTCGAGATAAATACGAACAGGAGCCTGGAGCCAAGGTGGTGTCGGGCTCTCACCCTCTCTGAAGGTGGTAGGGAGGGCAAAATCCAATTGTCGAAGCAGGCGACGGAAGCGGACTCCGGGGGGCAGCAGGGCAGACACATATAACCCGTACTGACGGTCGAGAGAATCAGCGAAGAAGGACTTGTAAGAGGGGTGTTCGGGCATAGACAACAGCCGGCAGGCATACCGACACAGCAGTATGTCGCGCCGGTAGGTCAACGGTAACTCGGCAGCTTCAGCGTAAAGACTCTCGACAGGACTAGTGTAGAAGGCTCCAGTCGCAAGACGTATCCCCCGATGGTGGATGGAGTTGAGCCGGCGTAAGAGGGATGGCCGAGCGGACGAGTAGACGAAGCTCCCATAATCCAGCTTCGATCGGACTATGGACCGATACAAGCGAAGCAGGACAGTGCGATCCGCTCCCCAAGATGAACCGCTAAGATCTCTGAGGACATTAAGGGAACGTGTACAACGGGCCGCCAAATAAGAGACATGTGGAGACCAACACAGTTTCCGGTCCAACGTGAGCCCTAGAAACTTAGTTGTGTCCACGAATGGGAGAACAACGGGACCGAGATGTAAGGATGGCGGAAGGAACGCTTTATATCGCCAAAAGTTGATACAAACCGTCTTCTCTTCAGAGAACCGGAAGCCATTTGCCACGCTCCATGAGTAGAGGCTGTCTAGACAACGCTGGAGGCAGCGCTCCAGGAGGCATGTTCTCTGGGCACTGCAGTAGATCGCGAAGTCATCGACAAAGAGAGAGCCTGAGACATTAGGTGGAATGCAATCCATAATTGGATTGATCGCGATGGCAAAAAGGGCTACGCTCAAGACGGAGCCCTGAGGCACTCCGTTCTCCTGGAGGAAGACGTCGGACAATACGGAACCCACACGTACCCTAAACTTTCGATCCGTTAAAAAGGAATCAATAAAAAGGGGCAGACGACCGCGTAGGCCCCACTTGTGCATAGTGCGGAGGATACCTCCTCTCCAACAGGTATCATAAGCCTTCTCCAAGTCGAAGAACACGGCTACCGTTTGGCGCCTTCGCAAAAAGTTGTTCATGATGAATGTCGACAAGGTCACAAGGTGGTCAACAGCGGAGCGACGGCGACGAAAGCCGCATTGGACATTAGTAAGTAGTCGTCGAGATTCAAGAATCCAAACTAACCGAGCATTAACCATGCGCTCCATCACCTTACAGACACAGCTTGTAAGAGAAATGGGGCGGTAACTAGAAGGAAGGTGTCTATCCTTCCCGGGTTTGGGTATAGGAACAACAACGGCGTCACGCCAACGCATGGGGACCTGACCTTCGGTCCAGACGCGATTGTAGGTACGAAGAAGGAAGCTTTTGCCCGCCGGAGAAAGGTGGGCCAGCATCTGAACGTGAATGGCATCTGGCCCCGGAGCAGAGGACCGGGACAGTGCAAGCGCACGTTCGAGTTCCCGCATAGTAAAGGGGGCATTGTAAGTCTCCAGATTCAGCGAGTGGAAGGAAGGTCGCCGAGCCTCGTCTGCCTCTTTCCTGGGAAGGAAGGCAGGATGGTAATGGGCGGAGCTTGAAACCTCCGCGAAAAAGCGGCCAAAGGCGTTGGAGACAGCCACAGGATCAACAAGGACCTCATTACCTGAGGTCAGGCCAGGTACTGAGGAGTGGGCCTTAATGCCCGACAGCCGGCGCAGGCTACCCCAAACAACGGAAGAGGGAGTAAAACTGGTAAAGGAGCTCGTGAAAGAGGCCCAGCAAGCTTTTTTGCTGTCTTTGATGACTCTACGGCATTGCGCTCGGAGTCGTTTGTATTCAATACAATTCGCCAACGTAGGATGGCGGCGAAAGGTGCGTAAAGCACGCCGTCGAGCACGGATAGCGTCCCTACAAGCCTCGTTCCACCAGGGGACGGAAACGCGACGTGAAGAAGAAGTAGTACGAGGTATGGAACGTTCGGCAGCATTGATAATAACAGCCGTGAGGTATTCGACCTGACTGTCACAACTGGAAAAATCGCGGTCCGGAAAGGTCGCCAGGGAGGAGTAAAGTCCCCAGTCAGCTTTCAGTATGTTCCAGCGCGAAGGACGTGGGGATGGGGTGTGGTACAGGAGACGAACGACACAGGGGAAGTGGTCGCTCGAATAGGTGTCAGAAAGGACATACCACTCGAACCGACGGGCAAGAGTGGTAGAACAGATCGAGAGGTCCAAGTGGGAGTAGGTATGAGTAGAGTCCGAGAGGAAAGTCGGGGCGCCGGTATTGAGGCAGACAAGATTGAGATGGTTGAAGACATCCGCCAAGAGTGAGCCTCTTTGACAGGATGCAGGAGAGCCCCAAAGGGGATGATGGGCATTGAAGTCGCCAAACAATAAGAACGGCGGGGGAAGCTGATCGATCAGGTGCATCATGTCAGCCCGACTAACAGCAGATGACGGTGGAGTGTAGACAGTACAAACGGAAAAAGTAAAAGCAGAAAGAGTAATGCGGATAGCTATTGCTTGGAGTGGGGTGGTCAATGGGATGGGATGGTAATATACATCGTCCCGAACGAGCAACATGACCCCACCATGAGCTGGGATACCGTCCACAGGGGCGAGGTCATACCGCTCCGAGGTATAGTGGGAAAAGGCAATACGGTCAGTCGGGCGCAACTTGGTTTCCTGGAGACCAAGGACGAGCGGACAGTGCAGGCGGAGGAGCAGTTGTAATTCCTCCCGATTAGATCGAATACCCCTTATGTTCCAATGAAACAACGCCATTGCTAGTCAAAAAGTTGGGGGAACGAGACGGGGAAGAGCTGGTCACCTCGATGGCCGCGGAGGGCCAGATTGCGAGGCAACAACGCTACAACTGACGGCAGGCGGATCCGGTTCCATCGACTCGTCGCCAGCTGCGGCCGCTGTCCCTGATTGTGTAGGAGGGGCCGCTTCATTTGCCGACAAAAGGCCGGCGGAACGCCTGGCAGCAGAGCGTCCCGGCGAAACTGAGGACGGCCGGGAGCAGCGACTCACGGATGAAGCGTCAGATGAAACGCGCCGGGGTGGAGAGGGGGATAGAGATTTCTTCTTGGAGGCCTTCTTGGAAGGCCGAGGAGGCACAGGGATGGTGGGCTGGACCCGAAGAAGGTCCTCACGCGCGGGGTCCGTTTTGGAACGCCGGACCTCGGAAGCTGGGGTCCGGAACGTTTCCCCGATGGACGCCTGAGAAGAGGATCGCTTCTCAGGTGGCGTGGGGGGAGGAGGAGGAGGAGGAAGGGTGGCCCCTGGGGCAGGGGGGGTGGGGGCCGCGGGGGAGGAGGATTTGGAAGGGAGGGATTTGGGAGGCGGAGGCAGAGCCCCCTGACGGGCAGAGGAGGCGGAGGGGGGACAGGATAGAGGTGAGGATACAGCGGAAGGAGTGGACACAACTGAGGCAAACGAAGTGGCCAGTGACACGGGATGAAGGCGGTCATACTTCTTCCTGGCCTCAGAATAAGAGAGCCGATCCAAAGTTTTGAGTTCCTGTATCTTTTTCTCCTTCTGATAGGCGGGGCAGTCCGGGGACCTAGGCGAGTGGACGCCAGGACAATTAGGGCACCGAGGTGGTGGGGTGCAAGTATGTTCCTCACGAAGAGGACGTCCACAGTCGCCACAAAGGGGCTCAGCCTCACACCGGGACGACATGTGCCCAAAGCGCAAACACCTAAAACAGCGCATAGGAGGCGGGACGTAAGGTCGCACGTCGCACCGGTAGCACATCACCTTGACCTTCTCCGGGAGAACGTCCCCCTCGAAGGCGAGGATAAAGGCCCCGGTGTCGATGCGACGGTCCTTGGGGCCGCGCTGGACTCGCCGGACGAAATGCACGCCGCGGCGCTCCAGGTTGGCCCTGAGCTCCTCATCAGATTGTAGCAGGAGGTCACGATGAAAAATGACCCCCTGCGCCCTATTGAGTGCCAGATGTGGGACAATGGAGACTGGGATGTCCCCTAGCCGGTCGCACGCCTGGAGTGCCGCCGATTGTGTGGCAGAGGTGGTCTTGATAAGAACGGACCCCGATCTCATCTTGCTGAGAGCCTCGATTTCCCCGAAGACGTCCTCAATGTGTTGAACAAAGAACATGGGCTTGGAGGTGGCGAACGTCCCCCCATCTGTTCGAGAACAGACCAAATAGCGGGGGAAGTACTTCGCCCCAAGCCGGCGGGCCTGTCCCTCCTCCCATGGAGTGGCCAAGGGGGAAAGGGCAGGAGAACCAGAACTAGAAACGGTACCTTTTCTTTTGGAAGACTCGGCCGCAGAGCGACCTGATACATGTTGACGTTTCATGTGCGAAACGTCCGCCCCGATACCACCCACTCCGACCAGGGGCTCTCCCCACGGGCGCCACCCAGCCGCAGCAAGGGCCACCTGGCAGGATGACCATTGCCGGGAGTCCTGATGCCCCAAGGAGACGGGCATCTACTCCTTGGCCAACGTGGGGAGGGTGCAGCTCAGGTATCGGCAGTACGATCCCTGTGTTGTCAGGGGGCTACAACCTAGAGGGTACATGACGACCCCACCACAACGGGCTGGCTACCGTGCTGGATTTCTGGTGCCATGGAAAGTCCATCATGATCGCTAGTGCAGATGGAGAGGCACTATGGGCGTAACGTGGACAACCCATCAGGCGTTTAGGCCCAATTTGAGGAATAATGGGTATGGTGACAACGCCGGTGCAATGCTGAGTGCCAAGGTCTGAGTGCACTTAGGACCAGTGGTACACCATGTAAGGTGTCCTTCCCCAAAAGGCTCGTACTTCTGTAGAATTTTGAAAAATGGAGGTCAAACCCCAAGGGGGACCATCACATTAAGGCCAAAACATTTGAGACTCCTTTTAGTCGCCTCTTACGACAGGCAGGAATACCGCGGGCCTATTCTAATCCCCGGACCCGCAGGGGGGACGGTCACCGCTGTGCCATTTGTGTGTTAAACGTGCTCTACGTGAGATCAGCGAGTCGTCTTGTGTCCGACTTCACTATGGAGGCCGGGAAAGAGGAACGGAGAGGTGTAGTGCGCTTTTTGACTGCCGAAGATGTGTCAGGAAGAGAAATTCATACCCGAATCTCTGCTGAGTATGACGAACACAGTACATCATGTGCGCGTGTGTTCCCGTGAAATAAACCATATCGTGAAGGTAAGATGTCAGTCGGTCAGGACAGGGCCATCATGACATTACTCCTCCTGTCATTGCTGTTGTGGGTGCTGCCGGTCAGAAAAGACCGACGGCGGTTGGTGGAAGACAATCGCCTTAAATTGGGCATCAGTCACTGTACTGCTCAAGGCATACTGACAGACCATCAAAGTTCTGGGAAATATGTGGGCACCGTGTTCCCCACAATCTAACAGGAGGGCAGAAACTGAACAGAATGTAGACATCGCTGCAGCATCTGGAACGCTACCACAATGAATAATATCGTTTCCTATCCCGTATCGCCGCGGGAGATGGAACACGGTGTCCTTTTGAGCTGGATATCAAGCGTCATAGCTAACAATGGAAGCACATAGATTCATCCGTACCGATGCAAAGTCGTGCGCGCCAGCTCCGGGAAGTCATGGTGATCTTTTTCTTTGAGTGCATGGGTCCGTTGCTCATTGCCTTTCTGGAACACAGCCTCACAATTAGCGCACAGCAGTACATGGACATCGTGAAAAACTTGAAGCGCGCCACCAAATCCAAACGGCCAGGAATGTTGACGGTCGACATGACTCTGTTGCAGGATAATTCCCGTCCACATGTTGCCAAGGTTGTTTCAATTTCGCTGAAGTAGCTTCGTTGGGTTCAAATGGCTCTATCCACTATGGGACAACATCTGAGGTCATCAATCCCCTAGAACATAGAACTACTTAAACCTAAGGACATCACACACATCCATGCCCGAAGCAGGATTCGACCCTGCGACAGTATCAGCAGCGTGGTTCCAGACTGAAGCGCCTAGAACCGCTGGGCCACGTTTCGCTGGGAAGCCCTTAAACATCCTCCATTCAGTCTCTACTCTCTTGACGCGATTTCCATATTTTTGGAGACCTGAAGAAAGACATTCTTGGCCATAGAAAAGCTTCGGAAGTGCACACCTGGGTACAATCATGGTTCCGTTGGCAACAGCCTTTTCCATGAAGGCTTTGACCGTCTTGTTCCACAATGGAATAAATATATTAACAGTGATGGCGATTATTTTTGAAACAAAGAAAGTTTGCTAATAGCCAAAATACAGGATCTCTCCTGATTCTCTTTGTAGTAAACGAAATTCTGTCTCGTCACTAAGGGAAGTCAGGCAAGCATGTATCAATATGCATATGGATACACACTTCACTCGCATTATGACGACAACGGTTCAGATCCCCGTCCAGCCATTCAGGTTTACGTTTTACGTGATTCCCCAGAATCCCTGCAGACAAGTGCCGGCATGTTTCCTTTGAGAAGAGCGCGGCCGATATCCTTCCCCATCCTTTCGTAATCCGAGCTTGAGATCGGTCTCTGACGACCTCGCTGTCAATTTTGATATTCCTTCCTTTGATGTGGATCCTTCCTAAAAGGAAATACCGTGTCTTGGTCTTGTCCGACTGGAAATAGATCATCAAGCCAAACTACTTTATTTACTAGACGACGATAATCGTGTCATTGTTGACATTGGCGGATTCGACTCTCATCCTCAGATCATTGTTACAGCATAAACATCTATGTAACACAAAGGAAATTTGTTAATAAAAGAACTAAAAAAGGTTTACTTTTTGATCAAGGCTTTGTTTCCTATTTCGTAAAACGAGTTACAGCTGGCGAGGTGCGAAATTTTAGAAATATTTTTCTTATTCTTCGACGACTTCGTCTTTTATACGCGAGATAGATAAAGCAGATAAGGTGGTACCGAAGACATGCTAAGTTTGCCGTCGACATTAGTGTGGTTGCTGTGGAAAAAGTTACAGAGTAAACGTGGTGTACGCAGGTGCAAGAATTGGGCCGGTTCGCAGGTGCAAACAACAGAGGTTATTGACTGAAGCGCTCGAACAAGACAGGTGGAGGCACTCTCCCCTATCAACACTGTTCGCTAAAAATTATCACGCCACGCGATTACAGGTCTGATTTCTACTTTCAACGTTCATTATGTTTCATGTGCTAAACAACGCATACCTGTGAGTACGAGGGCCGTTTGAAAAGTCCGTGTTTGGGGGTAAACCTTTTTTATTTTCAACATGTCTACTTTTAGACATACATTTCATCCACCGCTGTTCTAATTTGTTGATCCTATCCGAATAATAGGAATTGTCCAAGTCTGCAAAATAGCTATTAGTTGCTGCAATCACCTCCTCGTTTGAATAAAATATTGGTCCTGTCAGCCATTTCTTCAAATTTGGTGAACAAATAGTAGTCCGATGGAGCCAAGTCTGGAGAATAGGGGGGATGTGAAATGAATTGGAATCCTATTTCCATTAATTTTGCGGCCACAACTGCTGAGAAGTGTGCTGGTGCATTGTCGTGATGGAAAAGAACATTTTTGCGGTCCAATCGCCGGCGTTTTTCTTACAGTTCGGTTTTCAAACGGTCCAATAACGATCAGTAATATGCACCTGTAATAGTTTTACCCTTTTCTGGATAGGCGATGAGGATTATCCCTTGGGCATCCCAAAAGACAGTCGCCAGAACCTTTCCGGCGGAAGGAATGGTCTTCGCCTTTTTTGGTGCAGATTCTCCCTTGGTAACCCATTGTTTAGATTGTTGTTTGTTCTCAGGAGTATAGTTATGTACCAATGTTTCATCCACAGTGAGGAACCGACGCTTAAAGTCCTGCGGATTCTTCCTGAATAGCTGCAAACCATTCTTGCAACACTTCACGCGATTCCGTTTTTGGTCAAGCGTGAGCAATCGCGGGACCCATCTTGCGGATAGCTTTCTCATGTCCAAATGTTTATGCAAAATATTATGTACCTGTTCATTCGAGATGACCACAGCACTAGCAATCTCACGCACCTTAACTCCTCTGTCATCCATCACCATATCATGGATTTTATCGATGATTTCTGGAGTCTTAACTTCCACAGGGCCTCCAGAACGTTCAGCATCACTTGTGCCCATATGGCCACTCCGAAAATTTTGAAACCTCTTGTAAACTGTCCTAACTGAAGGTGCAGAGTCACCGTAATGTTTATCAAGCTTCTCTTTAGTCTCCCGAGGCGTTTTGCCAATCATAAAGTAATGTTTAATCACCACACGAAATTCTTTTTCGTCCATTTTTTGACAATCACTCGACTTCCTTGATTCACACGAATGCCAAACACAAAGAAATAGACCAATATGGCTGAAACTTGATGTGCGTTCTTTCCAAAGATGCTACTAACTAAACATGACATCGATACGCACTTTGCACGGACTTTTCAAACGCCTCTCGTACTCTTACCAGGAGAATTCAAAATTGGAAGGTCCATTTTTTTTTTTTTTTTTTTTTTTACAAGCTGCTATTTTGTTTACCAACATGTTTACTTTACGATATCTCTTTGTATTCCTTCAACGTAGTATCTGTGTATCTCTCGTATTGCAAAGATCTGAGCGGCGTTGCTATGCGATACAAGAAACTACCCGTTTTTTGTCTGGTAGTAATAACTGAAGCAGGAGCCTCTTCAAGAGAAGGAAAACGACGTCCATGAGTAGATCTTTAGAGCTTTGGGAATACGTCAAAATCTGACGGAATTCTGTCCGGCCCCGTAAACGTAGAATCTTGTTATTCGTACGTCGATAAATCGAATTTGTCGATAAATATAACTTATTAACAAGTCCCTTTGAAGAAACCTGGATAAATCTAAGCGACTGTTGCGAAAGACCGCACCGCAAACACACTTATTCGAAATCAGCGGCTAACATACGGTAATTATAATTGTTTCTTCATTTAAGTCTACGCGGTACTCCTTTGTCTCAACAATGCCACAATATATGATCAACTGTAGAAAGAAGAGACTTCAAAACAAGTAAAAATGTTAGGCTTTTGCAGACAAGATGCGGTTGTTGAACCTGTGGGATGATGCGCAGTGGAAAAAAGGCAACGAAAAGTTTCAGTATTCCATCATCCATGATGTCTACAATCCTGAGGCAGAAACGTACGATTGCTCCAAGTATCATATGGAGTGAGTAAGACAGTCCGGTGAGGTGTTTTGATCCCTTGAATACTTATTGAAATGGGTTAGTCAGCGGAGAGGATAAAACATATCTGAGGTTATATGCTGTTAGTCTCAGCATTTAAGGGTCCGTCATAAGTGAGGAGAGACGCGCTAACTTAAAAGACAACTTCGTTTTCAAGATAATTTGTGGAGAAAAGGCGAAAGCTGATGACACTTTGTTCACCAGGGTAAAATTGACATAGTAGTTTTCTTATATATTCTCGGATACTTGAGCACGCCTTTAAGATGCAGTATTAAAATAAAAAAAGAAATAGAAAACTGGAGAAAATCGAAGTTTGATTCGCTTCTAGTTGTTACCTTCTGCCTCCGTTGGTAAACAAATGTGTTTTTGAAACTATAGTACTGTTTTTCACTTTTTTGTAATTTGAAGGTTTTTTTCTAATTCTACCTTTATCATTTAAGCTCCGGTTATCAAACTCTTAATTACGCGTACCTTGAACCTCGAATGATCGAGAGTCGAATGATCTCCATTTATACGCTACATGTAGTATACCATTTTCAAGGCTTGGGAAACGAACTATCGTTATTGGTTTCTTATCCGATTGGGATTTTAATTACAGGATAATTTTTAGCTACAGCACGTGTGACGCGAAAAACAGCCACAGCGGGCGTGTAATTACATCGTTGGAAGTGCTGATGGTTAACGCAGCCGGCCTGCGGGTTCAGCAGGCAGTGCCTGTCCAGCCTTTGCAGCTAAACTCGCCGCAAGGCGAAGTGTAACCGCAGAACTGGGAACGACCCGTCCCGACAAGCTCCCGAATACCGCAAAGTATTTCACCTAATGAGAACTGCAGTTACAATAAACTAGCTACTGCTTTAAGATCTACCGACATTGTATGTGGCTTTATAATAACGTAGAATTCCAAATCCAAAACTCCCGTGGCATCATCTTGTAATCACTGGTTCCCCAAGTCTGCAGTGCTCTGTTCGATTATACAGGATGTATCAAAAAGAATAATCGGATTTTTTTAAAAAAATATCAGGACTATTATGTTGAACTGTGTGTGTGAATTGCTAAGGTACCAAACTCCTGAGGTCATCGGTGCCTAGACTTACACACTACTTGAACTAACTTATGCTAAGAACACAGGCATCCATGCCAGGAGGAGGACTCGAAACTCCGGCGGGAGGGGCCGCGCAATCCGTGACATGGCGCACTATTGTGTTATTTGAGATACGTGCGTAAAAAACGTACTGTTGAAAGGTGCAAACTCCCGAGTTTTCCATGGTTCCCGCTAGGTAGCAGCAGTGCGCGCACACTCAGTTCTACACTACTGCCCATTAAAATTGCTGCACCACGAAGATGACGTGCTACAGACGCGAAATTTAACCGACAGGAACACGATGCCGTGATATGCAAATGACTAGCTTTTTTGAGCATTCACACGAGGTTGGCGCCGGTGGCGACACTTAAAACGTGCTGACATGAGGAAAGTTTCCAACCGATTTCTCATACACAAACAGCAGTTCACCGGCGTTGCCTGGTGAAACGTTGTTGTGATGCCTCGTGTAAGGAGGAGAAATGCGTACCATCACGTTTCCGACTTTGATAAAGGTCGGATTGTAGCCTATGCGATTGCGGTTTATCGTATCGCGAGACTGCTCCTTGCGTTGGTCGAGATCCAATGACTGTTAGCAGAATATGGAATCGGTGAGTTCAGGAGGGTAATATAGAACGCCGTGCCGGATCCCAACGGGCTCGTATCACTAGCAGTCGAGATGACAGGCATCTTACCCGCATGGCTGTAACGGATCGTGCAGCCACGTCTCGATCCCTGAGTCAACAGATGGGGACGTTTGAAAGACAACAACCATCTGCACGAACAGTTCCACGACGTTTGCAGCAGCATGAACTGCCAGCTCGGGGGCCATGGCTGCGGTTACCCTTGACGCTGCATCACAGACAGGAACGCCTGCGACGGTGTACTCAACGACGAACCTGGGTGCACGAAGGGCTAAACGTCATTTTTTTCGGATGAATCCAGGTTCTGTTTACAGCATCATGATGGTCGCATCCGTGTTTGGCGACGTCGCGGTGAATCCACATTGGAAGCGTGTATTCGTCATCGCCATTCTGGCGTATCACCCGGCGTGAAGGTATGGGGTGCCATTGGTTACACGTCTCGGTCACGTCTTGTTCGCATTGCCGGAACTTTGAACAGTGGACGTTACATTTCAGATGTGTTACGACTTGTGGCTCTACCCTTCATTCGATCCGTGCGAAACCCTACATTTCAGCAGGATAATGCACGACCGCATGTTGTACGTCCTGTACGGGCCTTTCTGGATACTGAAAATGTTCGACTGCTGCCCTGGCCAGCACATTCTCCAGATCTCTCACCAATTGAAAACGTCTGGTCAATGGTTGCCGAGCAACTGGCTCGTCACAATACGCCAGTCACTACTCTTGATGAACTGTGGTATCGTGTTGAAGCTGCATGGGCAACTGTACCCGTACATACATCCAAGCCCTGTTCGACTCAATGCCCAGGCGTATCAAGGCCGTTATTACGGCCAGAGGTGGTTGTTCTGGGTACTAATTTCTCAGGAACTATGCACCCAAGTTGCGTGGAAACGTAATCACATGTCAGTTCTAGTATAATATATTTGTCTAATGAATACCCGTTTATCATCTGCATTTCTTCTTGGTGTAGCAATTTTAATGGCCAGTAGTGTACATTATCTCTACTTTGTTGTTTTATTGTCGGCCAGAGTGGGCGAGCGGTTCTAGGGGCTTCAGTCTGGAACCGCGCGGCCGCTACGGTCGCAGGTTCGAATGCTGCCTCGGGCATGGATGTGTGTGATGTCCTCATGGATGTGTGTGATGTCTTTAGGCTAGTTAGGTTTAAGTAGTTCTCAGTTCTAGGGGACTGATGAGGGCAGATGTTAAGTCGGATAGTGCTCAGAGCCATTTGAACCATTTTTTTTTTGTTATATTTCAGAAGAAGTTTATCTTATTTACTTCCACAACATATTTCGCATAATGGTTGCAGCATCTTGTTCATTTAAAATAGTAGTTTTCTTTCCTCAGCAGATGTATTTCAGTTTTTAATTTGTTTCCTCATATACTCGAATTTTTCGCATTAACAGAGTCAGCTCTTTTACAGCGTCACATCCATTTGCGATGTAGTTTTCTCCCTTTCGGAGATCGATGATAAACGACATCCGCACATGAAGCATTTTTGGATTCAGCAATAGCACAATGTTTTCTGCTTTTTCGACAGTTCCACAAAACGGCCAGCAACAAGAATGGCGAACAAGCGACAGCAATCAGTTTGAGAACTTGTTTCCATTAGCAATCGGCGTGTAGTATTCTCGCTTCTTGCTTCTCATTTCCCATATTCCTAATGACGTCACACCCTTTTGCCAGTAATCCGTGCGGGTAGCCAATGTGTCTCTTTGGGTGTGGGTGTTGAGTGTTACTGTTGTCAGACAGTGTCTGAGACGCGTTTCGAACCTGCGCTCTGGAGCAGGCGAGAGTTGAGAAAGGGTAGTGGGGCAGTCCCCCAGCAGGCAGGTCAGGTCATTAGCCGCTTTTTTGCAGCGGGCCTTGACGAGCCCCGCGAGCCGAGGGTCGCCGCCACCCCCGGCGCATTCCTGGGGGCGGGATCCGGCCGGGCCGGCACTTTCGCTATCGGCGCGAGGCGGGGCCCGGCGGCGTGGCCGGGTCGACGACCGCGCGGAGGCATCCGGCTGGTCCCACGCCAAGGGCCGGCGTTCCTGGCGACGCCGCACGGTCAACGGCTCGCCGCTGAGCTCAGCCCGGCGAGGTGCGCCGCGTGACCCCGGCCACCCGTGTCAAGGGTACACCGGGCCGGCACGGCCGCACCAGTGCACACTCACCTTCCGCTACACGCTGCTGCACGCGCGTTCCGCATTACACAGGGCGACGCAGCTGAGAGAGGCCACCTCAAGCATGACTCCACACACTGACGGAAAAAAAACCACAGCACTTAGAGTTGTGCGTCATGAAAGGAAGTTGGTAGGCATGTTTCTACATCTGAAAGATGTCGTCAATTAAAATTGCGCGCCAGTCCCATAAGAGCGACGCTATTAACGCCACTACGTGGATGCAAATGAGGTTTGCTTCAAATATACAATGTGCGTCAGCGTTAATTACACTACCGGCCATTAAAATTACTACACCAAGAAGAAATGCAAATGATAAACGGGTATTCATTGGACAAATATATTATACTAGAACTGACATGTGATTACATTTTCACGCAATTTGGGTGCATAGATGCTGAGAAATCGGTATCCAGAACAACCACCTCTGGCCGTAATAACGACCCTGATATTCCTGGGCGTTGAGTCATACAGAGCTGGATGGCGTGTACAGGTACAGCTGCCCATGCCGCTTCAACACGATACCACAGTTCATCAAGAGTAGTGACTGGCGTATTGTGACGAGCCAGTTGCTCGGCCACCATTGACCAGCCGTTTTCAATTGGCAAGAGATCTGGAGAATGTGCTGGCCAGGGCAGCGGTCGAACATTTTCAGTATCCAGAAAGGCCCGTACAAGACCTGCAACATACGGTCGCGCATTATCCTGCTGAAATGTAGGGTTTCGCAGGGATCGAATGAAGGGTAGAGCCACGGGTCGTAACACATCTGAGATGTAACGTCCACTGTTCAAAGTGCCGTCAATGCGAACAAGACGTGACCGAAACGTGTAACCAATGGCACCCCATACCACCACCTCGGGTGATACGCCAGTATGGCGATGACGAATACACGCTTCCAATGTCCGTTCACCGCGATGTCGCCAAACACGGATGCGACCATCATGATGCTCTAAACAGAACCTGGATTCACCCAAAAAAATGACGCTTTGCCATTCGTGCACCCAGGTTCGTCGTTGAGTACACCATCGCAGGCGCTCCTGTCTGATGCAGCATCAAGGGTAACAGCAGCCATGGTCTCCAAGCTGATAGTCCATATTGCTGTAAACGTCGCCGAACAGTTCGTGCAGATGGTTGATGTCTTGCAAACGCCCCCATCTGTTGACTCAGGGATCGAGACGTGGCTGCACGATCCGTTTCAGCCATGTGGATAACATCCCTGTCATCTCGACTGCTATTGATGCGAAGCCGTTGGGGTCCAGTACGGTGTTCCGTATTACGTTCCTGAACCCACCGATTCCATATTTTGCTAACAGTCATTGGATCTCGACCAACGCGAGCAGCAATGTCGCGATACGATAAACTGCTATCGCGATAGGCTACAATCCGACCTTTATCAAAGTCGGAAACGTGATGGTACGCATTTCTCCTCCTTACACGAGGCATCACAACAACGTTTCACCACGCAACGCCGGTCGACTGCTGTTTGTGTATGAGAAATCGGTTGGAAACTTTCCTCATGTCAGCACGTTGTAGGAGTCGCCACCGGCGCCAACCTTGTGTGAATACTCTGAAAGGCTCATCATTTGCATATCACAGCATATTCTTCCTGTCGGTTAAATTTCGCGTCTGTAGCACGTCATCTTCGTGGTGTAGCAATTTTAATGGCCAGTAGTGTACCTTTGACACTGGACGTGGTAGGTTGATGCTAGTCAAGGATGCCTTAAAGGCGTCAAAGACACCGTTATCATCATCTCATTGAGTTTGAACGAGGTCGTCTAACAGGTCTACCAGAAGCTTGGATGTTCCTTCTGCGGTACTGCAAAGAGGCTTGGCAGTGCGCTCTATACGATTGCTGGCAGCGGCGGCCACGAGAATCTACGGTAGCAAGAAGACTAGGCTCCGGACGGGCGCGTGACACTACCGAGACGTACGACCATAGTGTTTCGTGTATGGCTCCGCTGCATCTGCAGGAGCAATTTGAGCAGCAGTTGGCACACGGTGACACAACGAACTGTTACAAATCTCTTACTTCAAGGACAGCTTCGAGCCGGACACCCTGTAGAGCCGTACACAGAGTACGCGGAAGAACTTGACCCCGTTCTAACAGCCGTGTACCGCAAGTCTCCAGAGGAACGAAGGGTTCCAAATGATTGGAAAAGAACACAGTTAGTCCCAGTCTTCAAGAAGGGTCGTCGAGCAGACGTGCAGAACTATAGGCCTATATATCTGACATCGATCTGTTGTAGAATTTTAGAACATGTTTTTGCTCGCGTATCATGTCATTTCTGGAATCCCGGAATCTACTCTGTAGGAATCAACATGGATTCCGGAAACAGCGATCGTGTGAGACCCAACTCGCTTTATTTGTTCGTGAGACCCAGAAAATATTAGATACAGGCTCCCAGGTAGATGCCATTTTCCTTCCGGAAGCCGTTCGATACAGATCCGCACTGTCGCCTGATAAAGTAAGAGCATGCGCAATATCAGACCAGCTGTGTGGCTGGATTGAAGAGTTTTTAGCAAACAGAACACAGCATGTTGTTCTTAATGGAGAGACCTCTACAGACGTCAACCTCTGGCGTGCCACAGAAGAGTGTTATGGAACCATTGCTTTTCACAATATACATAAATGACCTAGTAGTGTCGGAAGTTCCATGCGGCTTTTCGCGGATGATGCTGTAGTATACAGAGAAGTTGCAGCATTAGAAAATTGTAGCGAAATGCAGGAAGATCTGCAGCGGATAGGCACTTGGTGCAGGGAGTGGCAACTGACCCTTAACATAGACAAATGTAGTGTATTGCGAATACATAGAAAGAAGGATCCTTTATTCTATGATTATATGGTAGCGGAACAAACACTGGTAGCATTTACTTCCGTAAAATACCTGGGAGTATCCGTACGGAACGATTTGAAGTGGAATGATCATATAAAATTAATTGTTGGTAAGGCGGGTGCCAGGTTGAGGTTCGTTGGGAGAGTCCTTACAAAATGTAGTCCATCAACAAAGGAGGCGGCTTACAAAACACTCGTTCGACCTATACTTGAGTATTGCTCATCAGTGTGGGATCCGTACCAGATCGGTTTGACGGAGGAGATAGAGAAGATCCAAAGAAGAGCGGCGCGTTTCGTCACAGGGTTATTTGGTAACCGTGATAGCGTTACGGAGATGTTTAATAAACTCAAGTGGCAGACTCTGCAAGAGAGGCGCTCTGCATCGCGGTGTCCAGGTTTCGAGAGGGTGCGTTTTTGGATGAGGCATCGAATATATTACTTCCCCCTATTTATACCTCCCGAGGAGATCACTAATGTAAAATTAGAGAGATTCGAGCGCGCACGGTGGCTTTCCGGCAGTCGTTCTTCCCGCGAACCATACGCGACTGGAACAGGAAAGGGAGGTAATGACAGTGGCTAGTAAAGTGCCCTCTGCCACACGCCGCTGGGTGGCTTGCGGAGTATAAATGTAGATGTAGATGTAGCGCGCTTTCCACTGACCCCAGCCACTTGCGACTGAAGTGGTGTCAAGTGAGAGCTCATTGGAGGGCGAGGTGGACGTCCATTGTATTTTACGATGAAAGCTGGTTCAGATGCGGTGCCAGTGATGGCCTGCAACAAACCCATCCGCGAGATAGACACACTTGACCTATACTTGGAGCAATAGCCTGTGGTGCAATTTCGTGTAACAGCAGGGCCACTGTCGTGGTCATCCCACGCACCGTAACTGCAGATTTATTCGCCAGTCTGGTTATTCCACCTGTTGTGTTGCCGTTCGTGATCAGCGTTCCAGGAGATGTCTTCCAAGAGGACAACGCTCGCCCACATACCGCTGCTGTAACTCGACATGTAGCCTCGGCCTGCTAGATCACAAAGTCTGTCTTCAATCGACCACATACGAGACATCATCGAACGACAACTCCAGCGTCGTCCACAATTAGCATTAAAAAAAAAAAGTTCAAATGGCCCTGAGCACTATGGGACTTAACATCTGACGTCATCAGTCCCCTAGACTTAGAATTTCTTAAACCTAACTAACCTAAGGACATCACACATATCCATGCCCCAGGCAGGATTCGAACCTGTGACCGTAGCAGTCGCGCGGTTCCGGACTGAAGCGCCCAGAACCGCTCGACCACATTGGCCGGCTAGTATTAACCGTCCCTGTCCTGACCGACCAAGAGAAATGAAATTCCATTCCACAAACTGACATCCGGCACCTGTACAACACAATGCAAGCACTTTCGCTTGCTTACGTTCAACATTCCGGTGATTACACCGGTTATTAACGTATCAGCACTTCACAGTTGCAGTAGCTTATCTCGCACTTCCATAACATGTTATCTTGCAATGTTAATCACTTTGCTATGTTCCCTAGACAAACATATTCGCGAAATTTCATTACTCTATATTAATTATTTTTTGGGAATGCAATTTTTTCCGTCAGTCTATATCGAGGTGCTGTTATCGTCAAGTTATAGAGGGAGAATTTGCTGACGTTCACAAGCAGTTTTTACAATTTACAGTCGCCCAATGAATTCACTTACTTTTTTTCCTACTAGAATCTTATATTCTTCATGTAGATTTTGAAACAAGCTGTAAGAGAACTTCAACAAAATAACATGTACGGGAATTGATCAAAAAGTATCAAGATAACAGCGCCACAAGCCACTGTCCCGTACCAAATATAACGAAACATCTAACTCAGATCCGGTTCGTTTGTTTACTACCACCGCTGTCATACGAAGTGTTCAAAATGATGACCTTGAGCACTGCTACAAGCTATAAAGTGATTTTGGAGAAACATTACTGCACGTTGGATTTCACCTGGAGTCAATGGTAACACAGGCCCGTCCTACGAGACATTTCACGATTGCAGGGGTTGTCCTTGTTCATTATAGACATCTTGTTTTAATTTTCGCTGCAGATAAAAAGTATAGAAGTTTTAAGTTTGGATAGTGTGCAGGCCATTTTTCGTTTTCTGAACGATCTTTCCAGTGCTCTCCAAATCCTCTTAAGGGGCCCTTTCAGTACATGTGCTGAATGGGAGCGACATTCATCTTCTTGGTACCATATTGACTCATTTCCAGTGGGAACTCTTCCCCACAAGAGCAGCAGCATATCTTACGAACTATACACTTGAGTGCAGTTTGGTGCCCATCAATAAAAATAGGGACCAATAATACGAGCCTTGAAAAACGAGCACTGAACGTTGTTGCGTTGTTTTCATCCACTTCTGTGAGTGAACGTGTATTTTCATCTGATGCTTAGTGCATACTGCTAAGATTGACTTACCCATGGTTTGTAAACGATGCTTCTTCCCTGAACAAAATTTAGCAAAGATACGCCGCCTCACTTCTCACTTTTCGTAGACAACATTCGGAGAACTGTAACCAATTAGACCTATGAAAAACATTGCTATGAAGCTTTAGATGCCGCGAAATATGGAGAGAATGAAATGCGATGGAATCCAGTGTTCGAAGAACACTCGTTTGGGATCGCTTTCGTACTTCCGAGATGCCTGTTAGTGGGTTTTGCATTGTGTTACTGCTGCTAAAATGCGAGTTTCTTTTCCTTAATCAGCTGCTCTTCTTTTTCCTGAGCGTGTTTTATTCTTTACACTACCAACTTCTAGAATTCTTCCTACAATGTATGCAAAAAAAAAAAAAAAATTGTGAGTGCTTGACACGACCTGGATACTCTTCAACGCACAAACGCAACGCTGCTTCAATAGTTCACGATATTCGACACAATCTACTAAAAAGAATAAAAGGAAGAAAAAATGACCAAATGAAGTTAATACGATAATTACAATAACGCGGCAAAGTCGTATAAACGAACAAAATTATATTTAAACCAATTAATTCAATAAAAATTACGATCATAGTGATTTTGATAAAGATGTAAAAAATTATAAAAGTGACACTCGTTGGGCTTCGAATCCAGAATCTTTAATATACCACCCAAGCGACGGATACGTTGTTTTCGAGGCTGTAGTGGATAGAGGGTAACGAAAAATTATCTTTTGTCGATTACCTGTAAAAAAGGACGGTCAAGGTGTGATACCTGAGACCGTGACCTAGCAAACCGTATAGGTGGTTTCAAAATGTCTGTACTACCGCTGGGGCACACTCTTTGTGCAGGGTTCAAATGGCTCTGAGCAGTATGCGACTTAACTTCTGAGGTCATCAGTCGCCTAGAACTTAGAACTAATTAAAGCTAACTAACCTAAGGACATCACACACATCCATGCCCGAGGCAGAATTCGAACTTGCGACCGTAGCGGTCGCCCGGCTCCAGACTGTAGCGCCTAGAACCACATGGCCACTCCGGCCGGCCTTTGTGCAGGGAAACGAGATATTTTGAAATAACGTAATATACAAGAATATTTGGGAAAGTGCATGTATACAATACAACACTTGCGTTATCATTACAAAATGATAAACTGACTACTTCCTAAAGATGAAATTGGAAAGATGTGCTCCCTTTTGGCGTTCACATTCTAACAGCCGGCAATGGAAACTCCGGAATGCTCGTTATAGCATGCCCCGGCGAATGATGGTAATTTCGTTCTTCAACCCTCTGGATAATAGACACTGCATTTAAGACTAAAACGGTCGTATGGCATCACTGGCCGGAGGCCACTCTGGGGTTGTTCGGTCGCTTAGTGCAAGTCTTCTTATTTTACCCACTTCGACGACTTGAGTGTCGATGATGAGGACAACACAACAGCTTGTCCTCGGGTAGTTAAAATCACCGCCCCTGCCGGGAACTGAACTCGGGCCTGCTGGAACGCTGTTAGCCGCGCTGATCACTCAATTAAGGAGGCGGACATTGCTTTTAAGATGTCCCCACAAGAAGAAATCGCGCACACTAAGATCAGCGAATCTCCCAGGTCATGGAATGTTACCGTTACGTGAAATGACGCGCCTTCCAAACAGCTGGCGAATGGCTTTCATCATTGAGCAGTATGCTACGTAGCTCCGTGCTGTTGAAATCGAGCAGGCTCGGTGTAAAAAACAGCATACCGAGCGGATGTTACTATTCATAAATTTAGACGACATTATGTTACTTTTGTTGCAATGACTGTCCTCACGTTCAGTAAGTAAGGGGCAATGACACCATGACATGATACAGCACACCATACTGTAACCTTGGCGCTATGTAACGGACGTTCGTAAAACTCCCATTGATTTTTCCGTGCGCAGCAACGGAAATCCCGTTAGTTAACGTATCCGTTAAGGTGGAAGTGGGCTTCGTCTGACGTTCGTATTTTATTAAGGACTTGCCGTCGTCGTTGATTTTGGTCAAGACCGGTTCGCTGAACACCCCACTCGAAGCAAGGTCTCTTGCATTTAATAACTGCACATCTGTAACTTATAGGGTGGAACTTTATTTTATGCAATATTCTTTGTGAGCGTCGCACGATCACTAACGCAGATGCATGTTGTCTAGATGAAAACTAACAGCAGCAATGTTCTCTGGGCTATACGTATCGTTCGGACGTCATCTGCAGGCTTCTTTTCCAAGGCTGAACCAGTCTCTTTCAGAACCGCGCACCACCTTGCAATCACATGAGCAGATGGGACACATGTCCATGACTTTCTAGCTGGTACTGCTGTCGAAATACTCTTTGTGCAGCAATCACATAGTCACACTGCTTGTAAAAGCTCTCGCAGCAATTGCACGTTCTGTACCACTCCAATGAGGCATGACAGAAACATCAAAAGAAACTGCCCTCACGGTATTACAGGTTAAATGGAGAATACAGAGGGGTCCAAAAAAATATCTCCACTGTTTAAAAGTCCATAACTGGCAAACTAATTGACGGAGTTGTCTCATCTTTGGCAGTGTAATAGTCTGTAGTTCCGGCAATCGCCTCACAAGCGTTGTATTGCGTTGTTTTGTTTTGTCAGATGCCAGTCGCCAGATAGTCAGTATTTAGTTCTTAGGTGCACCTAGTTAATCGAGTAAACATGGCTGGCGCAAGGCTTACGTTCGATGGAAGGAAGTCAGTTTTGAAGTGGTATTTTAAGTACGAAAACATTACTGCGGTTCAATGGCAATGGCGAAATGAGTATCAAACAGAGCCACCGACACGTTTAACGATTCGTCGCATTTGAGACAAATTTGAAGCCGAAGGCTGTGTTAAAGATGTACACAAACAACGATGTGGACGACCTGTAACAGTAACAAGTGCAGGTAACTCCCGTCGTGTGTTACAATTCACTCGCTCACCACAGAAGCCTGTGAGACAGTGTGCCCGTGAAACTGGAGTGAGTCGATCAAGTTTGCCAGGAGTAAAAAATGATTCAAATGGCTCTGAGCACGGGACTTAACTTCTGAGGTCATCAGTCTCCTAGACCTTAGAACTACTTAATCCTAACTAACCTAAGGACATCACACACATCCAAGCCCGAGGCACGATTCGAACCTGCGACCGGAGGGTCGCGCGGTTCCAGACTGTAGCGCCTAGAACCGCTCGGCCATCCCGGCCGGCCTTGCCAGGAGTAAATGTGTGGTGTGGGTTGTCTTACCGGGGCGTGATTGGGCCATGATTCTTTGACGGCACAGTTACCGGTGAGGTGTATCTACAGAAGCTTCAGACATCCATTTTACCTGCCATCCGAGACTTGTATGGAGAGTTAACTTTCAACAAGATGGTGCCCCAGCCCACTACCAAAATCGTGTTAGGGCATATCCCGACGAAAATCTACCAGGAAGACGGACAGGCCGTAGAAGTGCCGTGGTGTATTCACCACGTTCCCCAGACCTAACTCCTGTGGACTTTTACCTGTGGGGAACACTAAAAGACGTCGTTTATCGACAAAAGCCACGAACATTGGATGAACTTCGAGAATCCATCGTACATTCATGTACGAATATCCAACCGAACACGTTGCAGTCAGTAGTTCGCGCTGCAGTTTGGCGGCATCGTTTGTGAGTGGATTTTAATGGTGGCCATTTCGAACACCTTCAGTGATATCTTTAAGTTGGGCTTTAAGCTACACTTTCACCAAAAATGAGACAACTTCGTCAATTAGTTTGCAAGTTATGGACAAAAGTGGATACATTTTTTTGGAGCCCTCTGTATTACGCCTGCATTTCCTACGTGTATATTCGTGAGTCCTAACTTGTAATGTATGGCATCCATACACTAGAGTGATTTGTGTGTCTTTTATAGCCCATGTTTGCTCTGGGAGGACTGCTGAGGAATCGGCAGCGGTTACAGTCGGTGTAGGGCGGGCCACCTAGTGGTCCCTCAGCTGTGCCTTTGGTTGCCCAGATTTGAGAGCCTATTGCATGACTGCCGCGACGTGTCGCAAAACTGCTGCGCCGTCAGTTTGATATGATCCCTTAACAGAGGGGTAGCAGTGGCCTCATGCAGGTGCAGTACAGGTAATTCCCGTGGTACATGCAAAGCGACGCACAGAAAACTGTTTTTTAGACCTTGAAGACGCCGAATGTCAGCTGCATTCCCCCACACTACAACCGCGTGTAGCAGCAATGGTCGGATCAATGCTAGATATAGCGTGCTTCCTTAGTGTAGTGCATTTAATAGTACGTAAAGTGCCTGCATACGGCTAAGCGCTCTTCTCTTAACCTCTCTGATATGTGGTCCCCTGGTGAGGTGTCAGTCTCATGTTACGCCGAGATACTTCACCGGTTGAAGATCTAGAGCGCCGCGTAATAGTCAAGGCCTGGCTTTTGTTGGCATTAAACTTGAGACTTCGTGGCCCAGGCTCCAAGGAAGTCACAGGCCGCCTATAGGATGATGATCTGTTTTTGGGGCGCTCAACTGCGGGATCATCAGCGCCAGTACAAAGTACCAATTTTTACACAGTCCAATGTAGCCACTGTCACGAAGATGAAGATGATGAAATGATGAGGACACCACAAATACCCAGTCCCCGGGCAGAGAAAATCCCCAACCCACCGAGAATCGAACCCGTGACCCCGTGAACCAGGGGCAACAATGTTAGCCACTAGACCACGAGTTGCGGATGCCGCCTATAGGCGGATGAGTACAACTTCCTTTATGCACCACGCGTATAGAGCCGCATCGTCCACACACAGCACTAACGACACTCTCTTCGCCTTAGGTATGTCAGAGGTATATAGGAAATACATCAAAAGAGCAAGGACAGACCCATGTGGTACTCCTGTTCGTATAGGCCTCGCTGTTGAAATGCCATCTTTGGCACAGACATTTAAAGTGCGATCACTCGGTGAGCCGAATTTGCCGCGTCGGTATCCCCAGTACAAAATGTTTGTAAAGGAGGCCCTTGTGCCGCACACTGCCGAATGTCTTGCAGATGTCAGGAAGTACCACCCCTGAGTACTTCCGACGCTGCAAGGCGCCCATAGTGTCCTCCAAGAGCCGCAGTAGTTGCTGTTGCGACCGACGCCTGTGCAGAAAAGTCGTTGGTGTCAGGTCCCTGTTGACGTGGTCCAGAAGTACCTTAATATAGTGGGTGGTCCATTGATAGTTACCGGGCCAAATATCTCACTAAATAAGCATCAAACGAAGAAACTACAAAGAACGAAACTCGTCTAGCTTGAAGGGGGAAACCAGATGGCGCTATGGTTGGCCCGCTAGATGGCGCTGCCATAGGTCAAACGGATATCAACTGCGTTTTTTTTTTTTTTAATTGGTACCCCCATTTTTATTACATATTCGTGTAGTACGTAAAGAAATATGAATGTTTCAGTTGGACCACTTTTTTCACTTTGTGATAGATGGCGCTGTAATAGTCACAAACGTATAAGTACGTGGGATCACGTAACATTCCGCCAGTGCGGACTGTATTTGCTTCGTGATACATTACCCGTGCTAAAATGGACCGTTTACCAATTGTGGGAAAGGTCGATATCGTGTTGATGTTTGGCTATTGTGATCAAAATGCCCAACGGGCGTGTGCTATGTATGCTGCTCGGTATCCTGGACGACATCATCCAAGTGTCCGGACCGTTCGCCGGATAGTTACGTTATTTAAGGAAACAGGAAGTGTTCAGCCACATGTGAAACGTCAACCACGACCTGCAACAAATGATGATGGACAAGTGGGTGTTTTAGCTGCTGTCGCGGCTAATCCGCACATCAGTAGCAGACAAACCGCGCGAGAATCGAGACTCTCAAAAACGTCGGTGTTGAGAATGCTACATCAACATCGATTGCACCCGTACCATATTTCTATGCACCAGGAATTGCATGGCGACGACTTTGAACGTCGTGTACAGTTCTGCCACTGGGCACAAGAGAAATTACGGGACGATGACAGATTTTTTTGCGCGCGTTCTATTTAGCGACGAAGCGTTATTCACCGACAGCGGTAACGTAAGCCTGCATAATATGCACTATTGGGCAACGGAAAATCCACGATGGCTGTGACAAGTGGAACATCAGCGACCTTGGCGGGTTAATGTATGGTGCGGCATTATGGGAAGAAGGATAATTGGCCCCCATTTTATCGATGCCAATCTAAATGGTGAAATGTATGCTGATTTCCAACGGAATGTTCCACCGATGTTACTACAAGATGTTTCACTGCATTACAAAATGGCGATGAATTTCCAATATGATGGATGTCCGGCAAATAGCTCGCGTGCGGTTGAAGCGGTATTGAATAGCATATTTCTTGACACGTGGATTGGTCGTCTAAGCACGTTCACCGGATCTGACGTCCCCGGATTTCTTTCTGTGGGGAAAGTTGAAGAATATTTGCTATCGTGATCCACTGACAACGCCTGACAACTTGCGTCAGCGCATTGTCAATGCATGTGCTAACATTACGGAAGGCGAACTACTCGCTGTTGGGAGGAATGTCGTTACACGTATTGCCAAATGCATTGAGGTTGACAAACATCATTTTGAGCATTTATTGCATTAATGTGGTACTTACAGGTAATCATGCTGTAACAGCACGCGTTCTCAGAAATGATAAGTTCACAAAGGTACACGTATCACATTGGAAGAACCGAAATAAAACATTCAAACGTACCTACGTCCTGTATTTTATTTTAAAAACCTACCTGTTACCAACTGTTCGTCTAAAATTGTGAGCCATATGTTTGTGACTATTACAGCGAAATCTATCAGAAAGCGAAAAAAGTGGTCAAACTAAAACATTCATATTTCTTTACGTACTACACGAATATGTAATTTAAAATGGGCGTTCCTATTTTTTAAAAAAATGAAATTGATATCCGTTTGACCTACGGCAGCGCCATCTAGCGGGCCAATCATAGCGCCATCTGGTTTCCCCCTTCAAGCTGGACAAGTTTCGTTCTTTGTAGTTTTTTCGTTTGACGCCTATTTCGTGAGATAATTTGGCCCGGTCACGATCAATAGGCCACCCTGTATAGGTACTCAAAGACTTTTGAGAAGAAATCTTATAGCTCTGTAATTTTGCTGCAGCAATGCGTCCTTCCCGATTTTAGGGACGGTAGCCAGCTCCGCATGTATGCATGCAGGGTGATAGTCACCAGTCGTGACAAAATGATTGAAAATATTGTCCAGAGGTCGGAGAGCAGCAGGTGACAACTGCCTAAGCATAGCATGCTCCACTTATCACAGCCCTCAACCTTCTTGGGATTTCAGGTTTCGAGCTGTTGTTGTTGTTGTTGTTGTACCTGCTCCTAAAGTATGGCTTTATTGGATCTTCTAGTGCCGCAAGGAAGAGAGGCAGGCGTTCCTACACTGGCCGGACATGTGCTTCATCGATAACATCGTCAACTGACATGAAGTTCCCAGAGTGAGATTTTCACTCCGCAGCGGAGTGTGCGCTGGCAGACTATAACTGTGTGCCGGACCGAGACTCGAACACGGGACCTTTGTCTTTCGCGGGCAAGTGCTCTACCAACTGAGCTACCCAAGCACGACTCACGCCCCGCCCTGCGAACCTTGCAGGACTAGCACTCCTGAAAGAAAGGATATTGCGGAGACATGGGTTAGCTTCTGTAAAGTTTGGAGGGTAGCAGACGAGGTACTGGCGGAAGTAAAGCTGTGAGGACGGGGCGTGGGGTAGCTCAGTTGGTAGAGCACTTGCCCGCTAAAGGCAAAGGTCCCGAGTTCGAGTCTCGGTCGGGCACACAGTTTTAATCTGCCGACTTTCTGAGTAGGAATACGCTGCGTTTGCTCAGAAAGCGTTTAACTATCTTCCAGGCAATATCGTCGTCGAGGTGAAGTGTAGCCACCTGGTCTGTCCAGTCCCCTTTTCTGTGATTTTCAACCGACACCTTGATCTCGCGCCTCAATTGATTAAGGCAGGCTGCCTCGTCACCTGCGACTCACGGAACATACTCTTGAGCGAAATGGCTTCCAGAATCTCGGGGGCAGTTGTCGTGATTATATTGCACCCTTTGTGGCCTCGCAGAGCATCGATTGCGTGCGGCGTTACCTTACTGAGCTGTTGCAGCGTTACATCAGGTTCGACATCATTAGGATCAGGAATGCTGTCAAGTGAGTGCTGTAGGTTCTCACGGAACTGCTCCCAATCTACACTCCACTCCGTCGTTCTCCACATCTAAAGTAACCGTGAGACGATCCGACGAAAGGGAACATTATGTCGCAGCTCTCACAGCAATTACATGTCCCGTACCACTCCAGTGCTGTATAATTACAAAATGACAATGCGTCCACAGCTACCCAGCGGTTCCGGACAAGTGCCGGCCCTACAGAGTTGACAAGCCTAACGTTCAAAATTTCGCACCCCGTAGTTGAGTTCTGGGAAGAAGTGTGGCAACTTCCGCGGCGCGGACACGCGAGCAGACGCGGAGCAAGGTGGCTGGCTGGACGCACGGCCGAGGCCACGCTAGGCCAGCAACCCCGGCCGTTACTGGGTCAGTCGCGCGGCCGAGCCAGCCACATGGCACGTCCGCTGTTTCACCGCACTTCACTCCACTCCACTCCACTCTGCCCATCACGTTTTATACGGATTACGTGGCCGTGACAGTGAAAGCTGATTTCGCCTCTTTCCCATCTACCAAAGGTGCGGTTGGCCCAGTCATACTGTGACCACTGTTTTCTTTTCTACATCTGGTATCCCATTTAATAGTTAAAGCGAGAGTGTCATTCCCATTCGTCAGAAGCGGAACGGAACTGATGTACAGAACGACATACATACACAAGGCAGAGTCAAACAATGTCTACACTTACGTTATAACACACCTTCAAAAAATTCACCCTGTCCCTTTTGCGTATTGCAGTGTCAGAGCATGTAAAGTGTGCGATACACTTTGCCGCATCCGCCAAATTCGGTAACGGTATGCTTTATAATGGAATGTAGTCGAATTAAATCGGGTAATGCTGCGGGAATTAGATTAGGAAATGAGACGCTTAAAGTAATAAATGAGTTTTGCTATTTGGAGAGCAAAATAACTGATGATCGTCGAAGTAGAGACGATGTAAAATGTAGACTGGCAATGACAAGGAAAGCGTTTCTGAAGAGAAATTTGTTAACATCGGGTATAGATTTAAGTGTCAGGAAGTCTTTTCTGAAAGTATTTGTATGGAGTGTGGCCATGTATGAAAGTGAAACGTGTACGATAAATATTTTAGACAAGAAGAGAACAGAAGCTTTCGAAATGTGTTGCTACAGAAGAATGCTGAAGATTAGATGTGTAGATCACATAACTAATGAGGAGGTATTGAATAGAATTGGGGAGAAGAGAAGGCTGTGGCACAACTTTACTAGAAGAAGGGATCGGTTGCAAGGCATATTCTGAGGCATCAAGGGATCACCAATTTAGTATTGGAGGGCAGCGTGGAGGGTAAAAATCGTAGACCACGAGATGAATACACTAAACAGATTCAGAAGGATATAGGTTGCAGTAGGTACTGGGAGATGAAGAACCTTGCACAGGGAAGAGTAGCATGGAGAGCTGCATCAAACCAGTCTCTGGACTGAAGACCACAACAACATCATGCTTTATTCTTATTTTTCTGATGTTAAGTGTTTACCGTTGCAGACGATTTCTTGTGTTTTGTTTCATGTTCATCGCGCAAAACTCCAGCGGAGCGACATCCATCCAGAACAAACACCAGAATTGCCCGTGAGACAAATGCGTGGTACGAGTCTGCATTTACGAGAAGATAGGCTTCGACCGACTGCGGAAATTGCAGAAGTTGTTAAGACAGTAAAAAAAATAGGGAGGAATAAAATTGGGCAGCTACCTTTGAATCATTCTTGAGTTTCTTCGAAGTAACTTTTTGCAGAATGAATTTTTTACTCTGCAGCGGTGCGTGCGCCGATATGAAACTTCCTGGCAGATGAAAACTGTGTGCCGGATCACGATTCGAACCTTCGAGCTTTGCCTTCAGCGGGCACGTGTCCTACCGACTGAGCTACCCAAACAACTCATGAGTCGTCCTCACAGCTTTACTTCCGCCACTGAAACTATTTGCAGTTCAACTAGGTAAAAACTTGTATAAAGCACGTTTTAAAAGAATACAATTATTGCGGTTTTGTACTGTGACTGACTTGAAGAGAAACGTTTACCCGCAAAAGATTAACAGGACGTCTATCGATTAAATTTACGTACATTTAATTTTTTTTTTTACTGAAAACATTTACCACATAGATTCTAATTGTCTGGTTTAACTTTCCTGCGCTGACTATATGTCACTCCATGGAAGTGACGATTTACCAAAAAAATCTACATATCCTTTGTTACCTAGCAAAGCTAACTACTAATTTTTAAAAGTTCATCAACGTAAAATGGTACAGTATTATCATATACAGGGTGGTCCATTGATCGTGACCGGGCCAAATTATCTCACGAAATAAGCGTCAAACGAAAAAACTACAAAGAACGAAACTTGTCTAGCTTGAAGGGGGAAACCAGATGGCGCTATGGTTGGCCCACTAGATGGCGCTGCCATAGGTCAAACGGATATCAACTGCGCTTTTTTAAAATAGGAACCCCCATTTTTATTACATAATCGTGTAGTAAGTCAAGAAATATGAATGTTTTAGTTGGACCACTTTTTTCGCTTTGTCATAGATGGCGCTGTAATAGTCACAAACATATGGCTCACAATTTTAGACGAACAGTTGGTAACAGGTAGGTTTTTTAAATTAAAATACAGAACGTAGGTACGTTTGAACATTTTATTTTGGTTGTTCCAATGTGTTACATGTACCTTTGTGAACTTACCATTTCTGTGAACGCATGCTGTTACAGCGTGATTACCTGTAAATACCACATTAATGCAATAAGTGCTCGAAATGATATCAGTCATCCTCAATGCATTTGGTAATACATGTAACGACATTCCTCTCAACAGCGAGTAGTTCGCCTTCCGTAATGTTCGCACATGCATTGACAATGCGCTGACGCATGTTGTCGGGCTTTGTCGGTGGATCACGATAGCAAATATCCTTCAACTTTCCCCACAGAAAGAAATATGGGGACGTCAGATCCGGTGAACGTGCTTCAACGACCAATCCACCTGTCACGAAATATGCTATTCAATACCGCTTCAACCGCACGCGAGCTATTTGCCGGACATCCATCATATTGGAAGTACATCACCATTTTGTGATGCAGTGAAACATCTTGTAGTAACATCGGTGGAACATTACGTAGGAAATCAGCATACATTTCACCATTTAGATTGGCATCGATAAAATGGGGGCCAATTACCCTTCTTCCCATAATGCCGCACCATACATTAACCCGCCAAGGACGCTGATGTTCCACTTGTCGCAGCCATCGTGGATTTTCCGTTGCCCAATAGTGCATATTATGCAGGCTTACCGCTGTCGGTGAATGACGCTTCGTCGCTAAATAGAACGCGTGCATAAATCTGTCATCGTCCCGTAATTTCTCTTGTGCCCAGTGGCAGAACTGTACACGACGTTCAAAGTCGTCGCCATGAATTCCAGGTGCATAGAAATATGGTACGGGTGAAATCGATGTTGATGTAGCATTCTCAACACCGACGTTTTTGAGAGTCTCGATTCTCGCGCGGTTTGTCTGCTACTGATGTGCGGATTAGCCGCGACAGCAGCTAAAACACCCACTTGTCCATCATCATTTGTTGCAGGTCGTGGTTGACGTTTCACATGTGGCTGAACACTTCCTGTTTCCTTAAATAACGTAACTATCCGGCGAACGGTCCGGACACTTGGATGATGTCGTCCAGGATACCGAGCAGCATACATAGCACACGCCCGTTGGGCATTTTGATCACAATAGCCAAACATCAACACGATATCGACCTTTCCCACAATTGGTAAACGGTCCATTTTAGCACGGGTAATGTATCACGAAGCAAATACAGTCCGCACTGGCGGAATGTTACGTGATCCCACGTACTTATACGTTTGTGACTATTACAGCGCCATCTATCACAAAGTGAAAAAAGTGGTCCAACTGAAACATTCATATTTCTTTACGTACTACACGAATATGTAATAAAAATGGGGGGTACCAATTAAAAAAAAAAAAAACGCAGTTGATATCCGTTTGACCTATGGCAGCGCCATCTAGCGGGCCAACCAAAGCGCCATCTGGCTTCCCCTTCAAGCTAGACGAGTTTCGTTCTTTGTAGTTTTTTCGTTTGATGCTTATTTCATGAGATATTTGGCCCGGTCACTATCAATGGACCAACCTGTATATTTCGACGGTTCTGTGTAATACCATCTTACTTATAAAACTTCTTGGAACTATCAATACCACTGCGTAAAACTTATGCTTTTTATGAATTGCATAACCGAACGAACATTTTTACGTTAGCCCCACCTGAGCGATAATCAATCTCCGCAAGTCACCTGATGGTGTGTGGCGGAGGGTCTTCTGGTACCACTAACTCATCTCCCCTTCCCTGTTCTATTCGCGAATGGCGCATGGGGAGAATGATTTTCGGAGAGCCTCTGTGTTCTCTCTCATTTCCCGTCCTGGTTTCCTCGCGAGATGTATGTAGCAGCAAGTAATATGTTGTCCAGCTCTTGCTGAAAGTGCTGTTAAAATTTCAGTAGTGAGCCTCTCCCTGATGCACATGGCCCATCATCTCTCTTATAACGTCTGCCACTTTAATTTGATGAGCATCTCAATAACGGCCTCGCTCCGACTAAACGATCCCGTGGCCAAACTCACTGTTTTTTCGTGGGTCTTCTCTATCTCATCTTTCAGTCCTGCCTAGTAAGAATCCGTGACTGATGAACGATACACAACAATCGGCCGAACAAGCAGCTTGTAAGCCATTTCCCTCGGGGATGAACTACTTTCCCTTACGATTCTCCCTATGAATCTCAGTCTGGCATCAGCTGTTCCTACTATTCGTTTTATGTGAACATTCCACTTAAGGTCGCTCTGGATAGTTACTCCTAGATATTTTACTGTAGATACTGTTTTCAGAAATTTGTCATCAATAGTGTAGCTGCACAGTAGTGGATCATATTAACGGAAAATAAAGGCTGTTTTCTACAGTTTATCAACAAATGTACGAGGGTCACCCCAAAAGAAATGCAGACTACTTTAATCCATTTTTTATTCTACATGTTTGAAAGTTATACAGTGTGTAGATACATCCTTTAGGAACAATATTTTCATTTCTCCACATAATTTCCATCTCTCTCAACTGCCTTACGCCATCTTGGAACCAGCGCCTGTATACCCGAACGGTAAAATTCTTGACCTACCTGTTTGAGCCCCTGTTTGGCAGCGTGCACAAGGGAGTCATCATCTTCAAACCTTGTTCCACGAAGTGAGTCTTTCGGTTTCCCAAAGAGATGATAGTCACACGGAGCCAGGTCAGGACTGTAAGGCGGGTGTTTCAGTGTTGTCCATCCGAGTTTTGCGATCGCTTCCATGGTGACATGTGGCCGTGCATTGTCGTGCAACAGCAAAACATCCTGCTTTTGCCGATGTGGTAGATCACGACTCAGTCGAGCTTGAAGTTTCTTCAGTGTCGTCAAATATGCATCAGAATTTATAGTGGTTCCACATGGCACGATGTCTACAAGCAAAGAGTCCTTCGGAATCGAAAAACAGGATAGTCATAACTTTTCCAGCAAAAGGTGTGGTTTTCAAGGTTTTTTTTTTTCCATTGATTACCTCTTCGTCTCTGGTGAAAAATGATGGAGCCATGTTTCATCACCTCTCACAATTCTTCCAAGAAATTCATCTCCACCATTCTCGTACTGTTCCAAAAGTTCGCTGCATACCGATTTTCTTGTTTCTTTGTGAGCCACTGTCAACATCCTGCGAACCCACCTGGCACAAACATTTTTTAACGCCAACACTTTCACTTTCAGTATTCTGCAAACACTTCCTTCCCCTATCCCAACGTAGCGTGACAATTCGTTCACTGTGATGCGTCTGTCAGCAGCCACCAATTCGTTAACTCTCTGCACATTGTCTGGAGTGTGTGCAGTACGAGGCCTGCCGCGGCGAGGACAATCCTCAATATTGCCGTGCTCGCTTTCATCACGTAATCTGCTTGCCCACCGACTAACCGTACTGCGATCGACAGCAGCATCTCCATACACCTTTTTCAACCTCTTGTGGATGTTTCCCACTGTCTCGTTTTCACAGCACAGGAATTCTATGACAGCACGTTGCTTCTGACGAACGTCAAGTGTAGTAGCCATCTTGAAGACATGCTGTGACGGCGCCACTCACGGGAACAGGTTGAACTAAGTTTGAAAACAAGGGGGGAAGGCTGTATCTAAACACTGTAGAACTTTCACAAATGCAGAATGAAAACTGTATTTTTACAAAAATAGTGTGCGTTTCTTTTGGAGTGACTCTCGTATGTGAACGTTACAAGCATAGAAAGGTGTCTTAGTAGCGAAGACTTCATAAAAAAAAGGAAGCAGCAAACGAAAACTACAACATGGAGGCAGTGCCGATCTCCCGATAGATTGTGGGGATCAAAACGTTACTTTTGTCACTACAGCGTGCGTAACATTACAACATACACGTCTACAGTTGTTAAATGGTACCCGCAACAACAGCTTGAATCCAGCTGAGTTACACGGTGGATGACTTCGTCTACAGAAAATATTGGCCAGGTCCGAGTATGACTCGCGCACTGAGGTCTATAGCACATCGGAAGTGGTCCTCTGTGGCTTTTACGCGTCACGCTGGACACGTAGCCCCAGAGGAACGCCAGACGCAGCCATTTCATTCCATTTACAGCAACTGTGGCAGAACCTCGATGCAAATCGAAATCTAGGCTGCTCCACTGGTCGGGCTGGCGGAACTGGCGCCTCCAGCGACGTCTGTTGCCAGAGGGAAGTCGTGTCTGCCAATTATGCGTCATGACTAGCCAAGCCGCGAGCCGACCCGGACGCTACCGACTGCCAGTCCGGCGCAGCGGCACACTTCTGGGTCGCCGCCATCCGCTCGAGCAGCGGAAAACGTCACACGGGCGCACGAGGCGACAGCTCTGCTAGCGGAACGGATTGCAAGTTTCCGCGTCGACAGCCAAAGCCATTCATTTTCCGCAAATAAGCGGGCGACCATCCTGCTGCTTTATTGGCTCTGAATCCGAGACTCAATCCGCTTATTACGGGAAGAAAACTGTTTGCAGCCCATTTGGAGATAGCTCCAACTGCTATTTACACAGCTACCATACTGACCCTAAGACTTATCTTTTACAATTTGTACAGAAACCAGATGGCAGTTATAAGAGTCCAGGGGCACGAAAGGGAAACAGTGGTTGGGAAGGGAGTGAGACAGGGTTGTAGCCTCTCCCCAATGTTATTCAATCAGTGTATTGAACAAGCAGTAAAGGAAACAAAAGAAAAATTCGGAGTAGGTATTAAAATCCATGGAGAAGAAATAAAAACTTTGAGGTTCGCCGATGACATTGTAATTCTGTCAGAGACAGCAAAGGACTTGGAAGAGCAGCTGAACGGAATGGACAGGGTCTTGAAAGGAGGATATAATATGAACATCAACTAAAGCAAAACGAGGATAATGGAATGTAGTCGAATTAAGTCGGGTGATGCTGAGGAAATTAGATTAGGAAATGAGACACTTAAAGTAGTAAAGGAGTTTTGCTGTTTGGGGAGCAAAAAAACTGATGATGGTCGAAATAGAGACGATATAAAATGCAGACTGCCAATGGCAAGGAAAGCGTTTCTGAAGAAGAGAAATTTGTTAACATCAAGTATAGATGTAAGTGTCAGGAAGTCGTTTCTGAAAGTATTTGTATGGAGTGTAGCCACGTATGGAAGTGAAACATGGACGATAAATAGTTTGGACAAGAAGAGAATAGAAGCTATCGAAATGTGGTGCTACAGAAGAATGTTGAAGATTAGGTTGGTAGATCACATAACTAATGAGGAGGTATTGAATAGAATTGGGGAGAAGAGAAATTTGTGGCACAACTTGACTAGAAGAAGGGATCGGTTGGTAGGACATGTTCTGAGGCATCAAGGGATCGCCAACTTAGTATTGGAGGGCAGCGTGGAGGGTAAAAATCGTAGAGGGACACCTAGAGATTCAGAAGGATGTAGGCTGCAGTACGTACTGGGAGATGAAGCAGCTTGCACAGGGTAGAGTAGCATGGAGAGCTGCCTCAAACCAGTCTCAGGACTGAAGACAACAACAATAACACCGAGACGAAGGCATGAGTCAGAACATTGTACGAACATACCTCTCCTACACCTACACGCAAAGGCTCCCAAACCTTTAGCACACAAATGGTAGAGTTTTCTAAACTATTTTGAGATCACAAACTAATGGTCGGAATTAACGTTTACGAGAGTGCTGTGATAAGTCAGGTAAATTTCCATACAAGAATGGAACATTTTTGTTGCGCCCTCGTGGCTGGTAAGCTTGATTATTCCATGTATCGTATAAAACATTTTAGCAATGTATAGCGTACGTTCATTATTGACAGCAGCCTCAATGTCTCGACTGCGATTGGAAATTGGAGAAACCAAGTTTGGTTGGTTGGTTTGTGGGATTGAGCGGACCAGACTGCTACGGTCAGCGGTCCCTTTTTTCAAAACTTCGAACACCCACACAGAATAAAAACGAACAATGGGGATGACAACAGACGACACAGGACAAGAAAGACAAAGACCAGACAAAAGGAATTAAAATCACACAGAGTGTGACAGTGGTTGGCCGACCAGAGAGACAAAAAAGGGAAAGCCAACCACCTATAAACACACTAAAAAAATAACCCAGTCTAAAATCGTAGGCCAAAGGCCAGACTCAAAACAAAAAAATAACAAACACTCAGATTAAGTGATAAAAGCCCCCTGCCCGAATAAAACGCAAAACTAAGCCTGTCATGGCAGTGTCATCTGTTAAAAGGGCAGAGAGCGTATCAGGCAGCGCAAACGTCTGCCTGAGCAGAGCTAAAAGGGGACACTCCAACAAAATGTGGACCACCGTCAAAGCGGATCTGCAGCGACATAGAGGTGGGTCCTCACGGCGCAATAAACCAAGTTTCGTTCTGTTATTAAACATTTTCTTTTGAAGGATTGGACTGCTGCACAGATCAAAACACAATTGGATGACGTTCACGCAAACACTCTGCACAATCATTGAAAACCAATTACTTTCTGACTGATGAACTTAAAACGTGGTCGGTCAATCACCGAAGACGAACCGCGCTCCTGCCCCCCCGGTTATGTTATCACAAAGGAAACCTCTGACAAAATCAATGTTAGACTACCAGATAAAAATTCGTGAGATTGCTGAGACTGTAGGTGTCTCGACTGAACGAGTGCATAATATGGTGTGCGGAGAAATGGTTATACAGAAGCTGTGTCCGAGTTGGGTTCCGCGATTGTTAACAGTCAACAGCGCATTAGGCACATTTCAACACAATGTCTGCCGATGTTTCAGCGCAACCCGTGAGACTTTTTGCGCAAATTTGTAACTGCTGGTAAAACCTAGATTTATAATTGGATATCATAGTCAAAATGACAGTTAAAGCAACAAACAAAGGCTGGTGAGAAACTGCACTGAAGAAGACAAAGACCATTTTGACAGCTGCTAAGGTAATGGCCTGTTTCTTTTTTTTGGGGGGGGGGGGGGGGGGAAGGGATGATTCCCAAGGAATAATACTCTCATATTTCTGGGAAAAAAGGAAGAACCATGACTGGGCCCTATTGTGCTTCATTGATGAATCGTTTGAAACTTGAGTTGGCTGAAGAAATCGGGCATGGATGTGTGTGGTGTCCTTAGGTTAGTTAGGTTTAAGTAGTTCTAAGTTCTAGGGGACTGGTGACCTAAGATGTTAAGTCCCGTAGTGCTCAGAGCCATTTTGGCTGAAGAAAAACTAAGGTTGGCACGCAAAGAAGTGCTCTCTTTCACCAGGATAATGCGCCATCCAACACATGAGCAATAACAATGGCGAAAATGCATGAATTGGGCTTTGAATTGGTTCATCATCCATCCCGTTCAGCAGACTTAGTGCCACGTGACTTCCTTCGGTTTCCCAGCTTCAAACTTTGGCTTGCAGGAAAGAAATTTTCATCAAGTGAGGAAAAGATGGTTGCAGTCAATGAATATTTTGCACAGTTTGATAAAACCTTTTTTCCATGGAATGAAAAGGCTGGAGGATCGCTGGATCAAGCGTATATACCTCGAAGAAAACTATGCAGACAAGTAAGGCGAGTTGTTTAGCAAATAGACATTTTTATTGCTTTTTACCTTTTCAAACCAACCTCGTAATTTAGTATTGATATAAACTATATACACCTTACCTAGCAGGGCAGCCGCACGTGTTAACGCGACGCTTTCGGGATTTGGGCAGCGGATTCACGAAGAGGGCTGGTGCGTCGGCCAGCCTGGATATGGTTTTTAGGCGGTTTCCGACATCACACTAGGTGAATACCAGGCTAGTGCTTATGTCTCGCCTCAGCTACAGGATTCACAAACATTTAGAAAAGCGTTTATACACTTTCACGTGGCTAACACTATAAGCAAATACACTCCTGGAAATGGAAAAAAGAACACATTGACACCGGTGTGTCAGACCCACCATACTTGCTCCGGACACTGCGAGAGGGCTGTACAAGCAATGATCACACGCACGGCACAGCGGACACACCAGGAACCGCGGTGTTGGCCGTCGAATGGCGCTAGCTGCGCAGCATTTGTGCACCGCCGCCGTCAGTGTGAGCCAGTTTGCCGTGGCATACGGAGCTCCATCGCAGTCTTTAACACTGGTAGCATGCCGCGACAGCGTGGACGTGAACCTTATGTGCAGTTGACGGACTTTGAGCGAGGGCGTATAGTGGGCATGCGGGAGGCCGGGTGGACGTACCGCCGAATTGCTCAACACGTGGGGCGTGAGGTCTCCACAGTACATCGATTTTGTCGCCAGTGGTCGGCGGAAGGTGCACGTGCCCGTCGACCTGGGACCGGACCGCAGCGACGCACGGATGCACGCCAAGATCGTAGGATCCTACGCAGTGCCGTCGGGGACCGCACCGCCACTTCCCAGCAAATTAGGGACACTGTTGCTCCTGGGGTATCGGCGAGGACCATTCGCAACCATCTCCATGAAGCTGGGCTACGGTCCCGCACACCGTTAGGCCGTCTTCCGCTCACGCCCCAACATCGTGCAGCCCGCCTCCAGTGGTGTCGCGACAGGCGTGAATGGAGGGACGAATGGAGACGTGTCGTCTTCTGCGATGAGAGTCGCTTCTGCCTTGGTGCCAATGATGGTCGTATGCGTGTTTGGCGCCGTGCAGGTGAGCGCCACAATCAGGACTGCATACGACCGAGGCACACAGGGCCAACACCCGGCATCATGGTGTGGGGAGCGATCTCCTACACTGGCCATACACCACTGGTGATCGTCGAGGGGACACTGAATAGTGCACGGTACATCCAAACCGTCATCGAACCCATCGTTCTACCATTCCTAGACCGGCAAGGGAACTTGCTGTTCCAACAGAACAATGCACGTCCGCATGTATCCCGTGCCACCCAACGTGCTCTAGAAGGTGTAAGTCAACTACCCTGGCCAGCAAGATCTCCGGATCTGTCCCCCATTGAGCATGTTTGGGACTGGATGAAGCATCGTCTCACGCGGTCTGCACGTCCAGCACGAACGCTGGTCCAACTGAGGCGCCAGGTGGAAATGGCATGGCAAGCCGTTCCACAGGACTACATCCAGCATCTCTACGATCGTCTCCATGGGAGAATAGCAGCCTGCATTGCTGCGAAAGGTGGATATACACTGTACTAGTGCCGACATTGTGCATGCTCTGTTGCCTGTGTCTATGTGCCTGTGGTTCTGTCAGTGTGATCATGTGATGTATCTGACCCCAGGAATGTGTCAATAAAGTTTCCCCTTCCTGGGACAATGAATTCACGGTGTTCTTATTTCAATTTCCAGGAGTGTAGTTGTGGTACACATCTTCCTCCCAGAGGGGTAACCAGCTGGCGACAGGAAGGACATCTGGCCACCCATTATAATGAACCCTGCCAAATCAGTTGCCGACCTCGTGTAGATGTGGGACAAAGGCGAAAGAAAAAGAAGAAAGGAAAAACAAGAAGATAAATTATATATGCACCATAACAACCTCGTCAGTGAATAGAATGAAGTAAGTTTGGGACCACAGAACTCGAATGATCCATTAACAGAAGTGAACTGTGGATTAAGTGTCTGTCGTATTCAGGATCGATACTAGGGCGAGGGAGGAGGGAGCCATGTTTGTGTTACTGGCTCTCCATCCATGCCTCCTCTCTCTCACCACATATTACTTCCAGTCACCCATTATTTCAACATGTCGCAGATGTCTAGGACTTTTATATATTTTTTTGTCATCGTTACTAACTTTTTAATATAATAATTATTTGCTTACTTCAGTTTCTTTAACAAGACTTCCAAGAAATTACAAGTCGAGTAAATACATAATTGGAAAAGCATTCGTCGGAAAATTGGAAATTTACATGTAATGAAATCCATCGAAGAACTGTAATAACAATGAGCTTTCACTTCTTTGACAATGTCATCATTTAGTGTGCACTCATCATTATCGGTTTTTCTCTTAGCGCTACGATTGTGACACACATCAGCAGACTACGGCAACTCGAGCTTGTAAATGGAGGGGACGCTGCTTCTTTTAGTCACCCTATCACGCTTTTCTTAATTAAAGGTCTTTCCCTTCCGGTAATCAACTTCCAGCGGTGTGCTGGTTCTACTTGTGGGCTCAAAAAGACTTGCTATGGGGATGGGAGGAAACGACACAAAGGCAAGGAGTACGGAACGATTCACCCGTCGGTCCTTTATTCCACGATCTCACATAAATTCGAAAGATAAGACCCTACTATCTCCGACTGGCAGACTCAGATTCAACTACGGATGTTTTCGTAAACATCTTCACCTATAGCGCATTGTACGCAGGCCCTTCTGCTCTTGTGGAAAAAGAGGACGCAGATCACGTTTTATTTCGGTGCGCCAGACTATATGAATATACTACAGTCTTGTTACAAGACCTTATGAAGCTTCGTCGTGATTTGCCAAACAGCGAGACGGGTATCTTAGCAACACAGGATCATATACTTTTCCACGCGATTTACAGATTCACTGTTGCCGCAGGTATCCACATTTAAGGCCAGAATATCGCTGACAAAGAACTGCACAAAAGCGTTCTATAAAATTAGATTTTACAACAGCTGTATATTTTGCGTCACCCGATCAATAACCTTGAACGTCATTATAAAGTAAGTAGACTTCTTTCCTAGCAGTCAGTCATCTCCTGACGAAGAAAATGAGGGTAATTTTCGAAAGCTTGAGTTTTAACTACGATTTTGTGCGGCCTGAACACCAAGAAGTTTTATACTCTAAATTTGCAGACTGATACTTAGACAGTTAGCTGCTGAGCAATACAAAGACCTCGTGCTACCTGAAATTATTCACTTTCGACCACTAGCTCCTTACCTCAAAATCCTCTATTTAGAAACACTTAACGTCTATATGAATTTCACTACTCTCATCGTGATGAGGAAAGTGATCTGGTGATTTGTTCAACTGATAACCACTCTCTGGCCTAATCCACGGGGTACAAAGAGAGGAGGAAGCGAAAAAAAGGAAACAAGCTGTATGCTTCAGTAAGGGCCGAAGCCCTTTCATTGTACCCAGGCGTTACATCACAAAATTAGAAAAGCTACAGGAGCACTTCAGATTGACATGCGTGGAGAGAGACTAGAAGGTGCTTGAGCTGAATGGCAACTACACTGAAAAAGCATCACTTCCATAACAGGGGAACCGGAAAGCAAAACAAAAATTACACGATATATTAAAAGCCCGAGTGTATCAATAAAACTCTTTACAGCATGTGTTAATGTCTACACCCAACAAGACGCTCTGTTGCTTCGTGTTCATAATAAAAAATAATGATAACAAAGACTGTTCACAAGTTCAGAGAATTCTGGTAATGCTTTAAAATGATCAAAAAACTGTTCAGTAGTTTAGAGGATTCTGGTAAGGTGTTATCAGTTCCAGAAACCTCAAAGCAAAGTATTGCAACATTAATAAGCGTAATCTGTGGCGCCAATTGGACGAATGTAAGTTTAGGTTGGATGTAGTTTCGAAAAGAACAAGATACATATTTGTGTGACTTTGTAGAGTTTCTCGGCATAATAATTCTTGGTAGTCTTCTCGGGTTTGCCGCTGGATCCTAAAATCAACATGATTCGACATTTCGGCGATCCATCTGTCCGCCATCTGCAGAAGAACGCTGCACCAATCTGCGAGCATGTTATACGAAAAATTATGTAGAATGTGTGTGTAAGAACGAACTGATACATGAGAGGTGAGTGTTACAAAGTGTGTAACATTTGTAGTAAAACAAAAAATGAGTAAAAAGAAAAAATATTGGGGGTTAATATTCCATTGACGACGAGGTCAATGGAGGAGATATACAAGCTTGAAATGGATGAGGTTGAAACGGAAAATCGGCCACGACATTACAAAAACCATCCAGGCACTCATCAAAAGTAATATAGGAAGAGCACAGGAAACCTACTTTGTGATTGTAGGATAGCATTTTTAAACTTCTTCCTTGCAGATTGTATGTAGTTCAGGGATCTGGAATGTGTGGTAGAACTTCGAAAGAACAGAGGCGCATGCAGAATTTTTATGGAGGGGGATGTGGAAGATGAGGATTTTTGCGTGCGAATGATAATCGCTGGAATTAGTCCCCACGCTCGGTCAGTTGATAGTTTTAGCCTTCTGTGAAATGGTTCGAAGGTGGAAAATGGAAATTCGTGTTTAAGGAAAGGGTTTTGCATGGTTGATAGAGGCGTGCCACTGGATGCATTAAGAAATAAAGTAATATGGGTGGGGTTGAAGGAGTCGTGTGCCCAATAACCTGTAACTACGGCAAGTAGTTGCGGAGATATTTACATTGGAACAAAAATTTGCGCAGCTTTATTTCTGCAAGTCGCTTGGACAATTTAATTTCAGGAACTCGCAGCAAGTAGTGTGGTGAGGTAGGCAAACTTCTTCTGGTGAAAGAAAAAATCTATAAATTCATTTTGCACTTCTTTGGCTAACAGCGGCCAGCTAGGTATGTTCAGGGGTTTCAATGGTACATTTATTTCAGACCATCTACCATTTAACATTCTTCTTTCCGACACTAACGTTTTCGTACCAGAAGTGAATACACGAAAGTCCTGCAAGTTTTCCTCACTCTTCCGACAGCTGATAATTGGAGCAATACGAAAGGAACTGTTTCCACTAACTTGCGGAAGCTTACGAAATTTGCGTAAACATACACTGAAGAGCCAAAGAAACTGGTACACTTGCCTAACATCTACTAGCTGCGAAACCTGTTTTCTTTGTACCTTCCTCTAATGTTCACATAGGTTAGTACTTGAGGTTCTTGCCTCGTTCAGGTCTATTACATTTCGTTAGGGCTTTACGTTACCAGTAGGACTAGCAACGTGCTTGGCAAATAATGTCCTAACTCTGTTACTATTTCTGTGTTATCACCATGGTCCCATTAATTGTTTCAACTGTCTATTTCTTATTTGTCTAACCACGTATCTGTTGTGGGTCAAATGGCTCTGAGTACTATGGGACTTAACACCTGAGGTCATCAGTCCCCTAGAACGTACAAGGGAACCTCCCCACCGCACCCCCCTCAGATTTAGTTATAAGTTGGCACAGTGGAAAGGCCTTGAAAAACTGAACACAGATCAATCGAGAAAACAGGAAGAAGTTGTGTGGAACTATGAAAAAATTAAGCAAAATATACAAACTGAGTTGTCCATGCGCACATATGAAACATTAAGGAGAATGTCAGCGTAGGAGCGCCGTGGTCCCGTGGTTAGCGTGAGCGGTTACTGAACGAGAGGTCCTTGGTTCAAGTCTTCCTCGAGTGGAAAGTCCATTTTTTTTATTTTCAGACAATTATTTTGCAAAGCTGCACAGGTATACAGAGCAGTATTGTTTACGTGATGTGTGTCAATTATCAAAGTTCAGGCACTCACACATAATCAGCTTCGCTCTCCAAAATTCCAGGATATGTTCAGATTTGCTTGGACATATGCAGGATTTGACAGTCTACACACGGAAAAAATTGAAAACGTTAAAAACATATGTTTTGACAGAGCACAGGGAAAACTGTGCGACTGTGAAACTGTTGCATTCATTTGTTGCAGTTTATGTGACAAACTGTTATGTTTTTATCACTTTTTGGGAGTGATTATCACATCCACAAGAAAACCTAAATCGGGCAAGGTAGAAGAATCTTTTTATCCATTCGCCAAGTGCACAAGTTAGGTGGGTCGACAACATATTCCTGTCATGTGACACACATGCCGTCACCAATGTCGTATATGATATATCAGACGTGTTTTCCTGTGGAGAAATCGGTTGACCTATGACCTTGCGATCAAATGTTTTCGGTTCCCATTGGAGAGGCACGACCTTTCGTCTACTATTCGTACGGTTTTGCGGTGCGGTCGCAAAACACAGACGCTAAACTTATTACAGTGAACAGAGACGTCAATGAACGAACAGACAGATCATAACTTTGCGAAAATAAAGGAAGTAAAATTTATACTCGAGGGAAGACTAGAACCAAGGACCTCTCGTTCCGCAGTTCCTGACGCTAACCACAGGACCACGGTACTCCTATACTCGTAATATCCTTAATATTACATATCTTGCACATGGACAACTCAGTTTGTATATTTTGCTTATTTTTTTCATAGTTCCACACAACTTCTTCCTGTTTTCTCGATTGATCTGTGTTCAGCTTTTCAAGGCCTATCCACTGTGCCAACTTATAACTAAATCTCAAGGGGGTGCGATGGGGAGGTTCCCTTGTTAGAACTACTTAAACCTAACTAACCTAAGGACATCACACACATCCGTGCCCGAGGCAGGATTCGAACCTTCGACCGTAGCGGTTGCGCAGTTCCAGACTGAAGCGCCTAGAGCCGCTCAGCCACCCCGGCCGGCTATTTGTTGTGTTCAGCATTACAAAATGTTGTAAATTTAGGATACATGTGACATAAGAAACGGTATATATTACAGTATGAAATGCCAGAATGAAATTAGCAAATAAAAAATAATGCGCCCCAACCCAGGGTTGAACCCTCAACCTCCTGCACCAACAGCACAGCACAAGTAAAATGTGCTGTCAGAGGTAGTTACCCTTCATGTAGTTACAGTGTTGCTAGATTGCCACTCTTTAACGTCCTTTTTCTGCCAGATGTACTCACCGGATGAAATCTTGTGACAGACATTTTCTTATCGCTGGATTCGCGCCACGAAGCCCGAGTGCGCGAATTTGGCTTCACCCTGTATAGGCGTTGCCGACCGCAGCGCCATATTCTGCCTGTTTACATATATCTGTATTGGAATACGCATGTCTATACCAGTTTCTTTGGCGCTTCAGCGTATTTGCTCGTGTTGTTTGTACGCCGAAGTACCTTCTGAAAGCTACTTGCAGCACTCGACTTGCTAGTGCCAGCGGGTGAAGCCGCTGATCTCGGTGGAAGATCCGTTGTCGCCAGGAGGGTCGGCCTCCGAAACAAGTATGGCGGAAGCGAGTAGCCGGCGTGGAATTGTGCTGCGGCTGTGTGTAAGTATGCCACGGAGGCGTCGCGCGGTGCGGTGTTCGCAGAACCGGCGACAGGCTGCCGGTGGGGCTGTAGACAGCCGCGCCGGCGGAGGCAACGGGACGGCTGAGCGGAGCCCGGCGCGCTGTCCGAGTGCCCGCTACCCGCTAGCTATGCCGGCGCCTAACGGGACCCGCCGCCTCGCCTCACCACCGGCCTGGGATTACCGCCGACGCGCCGCTCGCCGGCTCCGCTGGCGGCCGTGCTCGACAAATACGGCGGCTGGACCAAGCACCATCATAACTTTTACATCTCGACAAACTGAACACTATAGGGGAGAGGTGCGGACCCCAGAAGAGCGGGAGGGTTGGGGGGAGTAAGGGACTAAACAGCGACGTTATCAGTCCCCATGTCAAGAGGTAGTTCATCTAGAGATAGTGACGTCCGCCAGAAATTTCTGCGGATTATGAAACTAAGCTGAAGTGGTAAAATCGGAGGCATCGAAAGCAACATGGTGCACCGAGCGAGGTGGCGCAGTGGTTAGACACTGGACTCGCATTCGGGAGGACGACGGTTCAATCCCGCGTCCGGCCATCCTGATTTAGGTTTTCCGTGATTTCCCTAAATCGCTCCAGGCAAATGCCGGGATGGTTCCTTTGCAAGGGCATGGCCGACTTCCTTCCCCATCCCTCCCTAATCTGATGAGACCGATGACCTGGCTGTCTGGTCTCCTTCCCCAAACAACCCAACCTCCCAACATTGGTGCCAGAGCTAAGAATTAATTAAGGAGAAGTAAAAGTATGTCTCCAGAATGAAATTTTCACTCTGCAGCGGTGTGTGCGCTGATATGAAACTTTCCTGGCACATTAAAACTGTGTACCGTACCGAGACTCGAACTCAGGACCTTTGCCTTTCGCGGGCAAGTGCTCCACAATTTAAGCTACCCAAGCACGACTCACGCCCCGTCCTCACACCTTTACTTCCGCCTATTTTAATCTGCCAGAAAAGTATACGTGTCCCGCCAGTACATAGGTCAGAAGGGACGAGTGGTTTTCCCCAAAGCTCAGAGCTGAGAATTAACTGAAGGAGAAGTATATGGATCGGGCCAGTATGTAGGTAAGAACAGACGGGGATCGCTCCCAATGCTCATCTATGGCGAGTGAAATCCCACCTGCAGCCGAACTTCCGCCAACCCGATTAAGGGCGAATACAGTTACAGAGTAAAGATGTCTTTTAGCCGGGAGATTCATAACAGTATGAAAGAGAAGGCTAAAAACGTAATGGCCATCGTTTGATCCGACAATAACATACTATTTAAAAAATGCGAGACATGCAAATGCTTATGGTCAGAAAAATTTGATGATTTGTTCAAGAGAAACAGCTTCGCAAACTGAGCAAGGGCCCTTACGCAAGCAAATATTCGACTTTGTCATCGACTGACAGAATTTTTGGATGTCCTCTTTAGGGATATCGTGCCTAATTCTGGCCAAGTGGCGAGTTAGGTCGTCAAAATCCCGAGCTATGTGGAGGGCTCTGTCAATCATGCTCCAAACATTCTCAATTGAGAAGAGACCAGAGACCTTTCTGGCCAAGATAGGGTTTGGCAAGAACCCTAACCGTGTGCGGGCGGGCATTCTATTGCTGAAATGTAAGTCCAGGATGGCTTGGCACGAAAGGCAATAAAACAGGGCGTAGACTCCTGCGCTGTGCTGTAAAAGTGCTGCCGATGATAACCAAAACAGTCCTGTTATGGAACGAAATGGCTCCCTAGACCACCACTCCTGGTTGTCGGACCGTATTGCGGGTGACTGGTTTTTTTTTCCACCACCGTATGGGGCGTCTCCAGACACATCTTCACTGGTCATTGGGACCTGGAATCTCATTGACTGTAGCAGAATTGTCTTCAGTGATTTGTCCTACTTGGAACTGACCCCCAATGACCAGCGAAGATGCGTCTAGAAACGGCCTGGACAGTGGTGGGATATCAACCTGACTGTTACCCGCCATACGATCCGACAATCATGACTGATGGTCTCGGCTGCCATTTCGATTCACAACAGGTCCGCTTTGGTTGTCATCCGCCAAAGCGGTACGTCAACGATATTCTACGTCCCGTTTTGTTGTCTTTCATAGCAAGCGATTCTCCGCTTACGTATCAGCAAGATAATTCCCGCTCGTAAACGGCGAGAGTTTTTACTGCTTGTCTTGGTGTTTTCCAAACCCTATCTTGGCCAGCAAGGTCGCAGGATCTCACCCCAATTGACAACGTTTGGAGCATTACGGGCAGAGCCCTCCAACAAGCTCGGTATTTTAACAACCTAACGCGCCTAATTGGACATAATTTCACACGACATCCCTTAGGAGGACATCCAATATCTATCAATCAATGCCAAGCCAAATAACTGTTTACATAGGCGGCATAGGTTGACCAAGGCGTTCAGACTTGCTCAATTTGTGAACCTCTTTCTCCTGAATAAATCACCCATTTCTTCCTGAAATTTAATCATTTGTTTGTCTGTGTGTGTAGGCTATGTCACATCTACTGTTTTTTGTTTCTTTTTTATTACAGTATAAAACAATGTGTGAAGGGAGCAGTTTGTGCGAGAGTTCGTTGCAATTATAGTTCTCAAATTAATTCCGTGGTCTATTACTTAGATTTTCAGACGCATGCTTTTCAAAGGCTATATTTTCCGGAATGGGAATTTCTTGAACGTTATGCTACAACATTGTACTATTCAACAAATTGTTATAATTACATAAAAATATGGGAGGGGGGGTTGGGCGGCACCCCGATGACAGTACTAAGTGTGCCGACAACCCTGAACTGAATCCTAAGTGAAGTACTGGGTACTGGTGAGCGAACAATTCGATTTCATGTTGCGTATATTATGACGTCATTGTTCGCAGAGTTTACTATTGTAGAACTTTAATCAACTAAATGACAGATTTTCGTCTCAAAAATTCTCTGTCTCTCTGAAATGCCATTTGTGTAAGTTATGCTAAAGCTATATATTGCAATTAAGCTACTTATTGTTATTATAATAAAACATTTCATATTTTTATCATTACTATTAAAATCCTTGGCATGGCAACAACTTATATTTGCGATAAGGGAGTTGGGAAAGGTGAAGGTAGAGCCAGTAAATCAAATATGACCTCACTCGCCGGCCAGGGTGGCCGAGCTGTTCTAGGCGCTTCAGTCTGTAACCGCGCGACCGCTACGGTCGTAGGTTCGAATCCTGCCTCGGGCATGGATGTGTGTGATGTCGCTAGGTTTAAGTAGTTCTAAGTTCTAGGGGACTGATGACCTCAGATGTTAAGTCCCATAGTGCTCAGAGCCATTGAACCATTTGACCTCACTCATCTCTAAACGAACCCGGGACCTGCACCAGTTGGGGGAATGTAACACTTCCAAAAGCGTATCTGCGCTCCTTAAATGGATTCACTGCGTGTGGTGGAGGGTACAGAGTATAGCAGTAGCATTTTCTCCTATTCTTCTTCCAAACACGGATGATGCAAAGGAAGAAAAACTGTCAGACCCTTAACGTAAATTTCTCTAATTTTGGAGCTATGATCGTTACGCGAGATTATGTTGGAGGAAGTAGGCTCATTGAATAAAAATGTTATTCACTCCCAGCAGACACCATGTTAAAATTAATTTAATTTCGTATGGCTTTGTGAGATGGGGTATCCCACGTGGTTCATTCAGCTGCCTAGTAGAAACAGTGTTTTTCCTGAGCGCACATTGGTCCCTTTCCTTGCGGATATGTGAGAGGTGTGTCGTATGGGAATCTGCAGAGTGTATGTGAGTGCAACGGATGTAGGATTTGTGTTATGGATGCAGGGACCTGGCACATAACTTACTGCTCTAGGTGCCCAGCAGTCCGATGGACGGATCACCCACCATCAGGTACAATATGTCATCTGTTATGCAGAATCCAAATCTGTGGCAAATGTATTGTGGCATAGTTCACATCAGTATGAGAGGGCACCACGAGAAAAAAAAGCATACCGAGATGATTCAAAAACGTTAAGAAGACAAACAGCGCCAAAGACCTTTCTCGAAGTAGACGTCGCCCTCTCAAGCATGTTCTGACAGCGCGAGCTCCATTTCAACGTACACCCCCCCCCCCCCCCTCCAGATTCGTCGCGCGTCTTGTGAATCGGAGGAAGTAAGATCAATCGTACATTCAGTGTTACATTAGCAATTACGCCTTTTCGCCTTTTGCGTGCAAAGTGCAAATGGTCCAATCATTGCAGCCAAATGGTCACCCTTTGTGGTACCCACGTACATGCTCCACTGGCCTCCACAGATGATGAACATGGCTACCAGAAAAAGTGCCTGTTTTCAGATGAAGCAACGTTTGTTCTGTATTTCTGGACATGTGTATCAGCACAACATTAAGATTTGGGGCTCTGAAAACCCACATAACACACGTGAACAAATCCGTGATAGCATAAAGCTTAATGTCTGGTGTGATCCGATGCACCATTGGGTGGTAGGTCCATTTCTTTTTGCAGAGAAAAACATAGCACAAAATATTTACCTGGACATTCTCTAATCGTTTCTGCTACCACAGATCGAAGAGCTGCAGCCGTCCATCATCTTCCAGCGTGATGGTGCATCTCCACATTGAAGTTGGGCGGATGGGGTATGCTGAATGACATTTCCTAAGAGATGAATGAGTAGTGATGATCCTATCGCATAACCCTCATGCTTTCTCAATGTCACGCCGTTATATTTCTTTTTGTGTGATTAAGTGAAGGATCACACGTACAGTACACCAGTCAATAAGTTTGTTTTCCTTCATGTACGAATCACTGAAGCAGTTTTCTATGAGTAGTACACTCAAGTTCTAGCATAACAAAAAAAGAATCTTTGAGACCTGCTAAAAGTTTTACAACAAACCGCGATGCTCTACCTCTAGCAGTTTCGGAGTAATGATTTTTTGAAATGATAGTGGAACTTTCTGGACACCCCGTTTATTAAGAAGCAAGTGTTTTCTAGCAGTTCATTGGTGAGAAGTTCGATTTTCAAAACTTTTTCAGTCGTCTCTCTGGACTTCTGAATAGAGGGCAATTGGATAATGGGCATGAACTGCACATATCATGTCTTACACCATAAACGCCAACAGAAAGCTTCGGTTCCTCTTGCATTGAAGTCACAAGCTTAGTAGTAAATGACAAAGGTCTGTATCATAAGATGATGACGAAAATGCTCACCGTGTGTGGATGCTACCTTTAGTGATCTACGACCAGTCTTTCTTTCTCCTTTTTCTTTTTTTTTTTTTTTTTTTTTTTTTTTTCAATCTCTAACATACACTCACATTTTCACTCCTATGAACTGCTCCTGAAGGGTAACTTTTCCTATTTATTCTCCATTCAGAAATTTACAAATACACAGAAAATCAAAACCAGGAAACAGAATAATTATAACACAGAAATACAATGCTGTCATATCAAATGTTGTGAGAAGAATTTAGTAATTTCCGGGGCACTCAGGACGGTGTTAATGATATCCTCTGTGCAGGATATTGGGCACCAAAGACTATAAAGTACGTGTCAAAATAAAAGCCCCTTTCGTCATAGTGTCCTTGGATATTCCCATCCCAGAACTTAAACTGTTTAGCGACTTCCACACCAACCATCTTTCACTGTGTTCACAAGGTAGCTGCTCGGCTGCCGTCATTCATCTGTGGAGTTAAGGTGTTGTCTCCTTCCACCATTCCAGTCTCATCTTCTCGAGAGATACGGTAAACTTCTTAGATGAGCATAGGAAGTTCTTCCTGCACCTCAGCCATTGATGAGAAGGTGTACGTTCTTTCTTATCATCAGCCACTTAATTTGTCATATAACGGCACTATTTGAGCTAGGTAGTAAAGTTAGTCTATTGGAGCAGACTTGAAGCAACCTACATCCAGCCTACATGTTTAAATAAATGCTGCAGTCATCTGTCTGGTACACGATGGTCTGTATCAGACCTGAAAGGCATATTCAGCAGCAGAGAGCTTTGGAGAATGTGAGCCCCATTTTCAACACGGCAATTCACGAAACAGATTGTTTCGCGTGGAGATTTCGTTTTGTTGTTCTGCTAAGTGTGACTCCCCGATATACTGGGGTCTGACAATGCTATAATAGGGCGTTCGATGAGCTTCGCTTCTGTTGATGTAATGTATAGGCCAGTCTCTCAGAAGGGTTTGGTCTTTGCTGCTTCCCATTATAGTATCCTGACTGATTTCCGAGGACAGCGATCAGATTTATCTCAACAGAGTTGCTCAGTGCAGCAAAGGCTATGTCATCTGCGTATGGAATCGAAGCTTCTTATATCTTTTCAAATTCAACAACATAGCTTGAAAACCACAACATTAAAGATTCATATATGGCTTTTAAATGCAATCTCTGTCCTTCTACACAGTTTTGGTCCCTCTTAACAAGAACATGTATGCCAGTGTAGTAAAATGCACGGTCCTGTTTCCTAAGTCATTGGCAAAAGGACGTTTTCACGGCCTCCTCATCTTCAAAGTGAACCTCACAATCAGTGACCTGGAGAGATGGAACTGATGGTGCCAGGGGAGGGCTGTATGGGGATGGGGCAAGACTTCCCATCTAATTTTCATAATCTCTTTTGTGGTGTGACTGTCACACAAAATAAGAACATCCGCTTTAGCTTTTGTTGGACGAATTTGCTGAAGACGTGCTTTAAGCTGTTTGAGGGTTCTAAAGTCTCCCCCCTCCTCGTCTACGATTTTACTCCCAATACTTCCCAATATTAAATTGGTGATTCCTTGATGTCTCAGAATGTGTCCAACCAACCGATTCTTTCTTTCGGTCAAGTTGTGCCTCTAATTTTTTGTCTCCCCAATTCTATTAATACCTCCGCATTAATTACGTGGTCTACCGATCTAATCTTCAAACCCACATTTCAACGCAAATTTCAAACGATCCAACAATGAAGCTTGATAGTGTTCAGTTATGGTTCTGCCTTTTTCAAAGTAATCTACGAAGATTATTTCTTGGTTAAAAAAAAAGTGGCCATTACCTTACCCTCTGACAAAATGGTATCTGCCCTCTTCAGTGCACTATGACTCTGGTGTGAGACAATGAATTCAGATTTCAACAGTCACAAATCGGCGCAAAAAATCTTGCGGATTACAACATTGGGTAGAAATGGTGAGCCGGGTGTGCTCTTGGAAGACTATGAAAAAGGCAGCACCCACTTCACACGCAGGCTCTTGATAGCCTATTCTCCGTACAGGATATTAAGCACTCACTCATTTGAGATACCTACAGTCTCAACAATCCCGTGAATTATTGTTCGGAGGTGTTGCATTACCGGATCATGGATTTTGTCAATTGTTTCCTTTGTGGTGACCTAAAGCAGACAGTCGTAGCGCGCTTCGCCTTTGGTGCTTGTACGCCGTGTGTAAATATATTAACCCAAAAGTAAATGGTCTTCAGTGAGTGCAGAGTCCACGTGAACATCATCCAGTTCTGCAGACCAACCCTTCAAATGAAAATGCTTAATAGAAACACTAAACTACTTTCTTTTCTCTCCATTTTCAATCGCAGTCGACACACTCACCACTTCAGACGGCTGACGAACTGTATATGTAGTACAACGGGAAGTACCCTCTGCCATGCACTTCACAGTATTTTGCGAAGTATGGATATAGGTGTAAATGCACGAGGCGCATCCAGAAAGTAAGTTTCCCTATTTTTTAAACAAAGACAACATAGTTGCACGAAAAACTTTATTGGCGACAGATACAGCCATGTGTGAGCTGTTTTTCGACATAACCACCAAAAAAAGAACTGTGACACTTATCATACCGTGAGATCAGTATGTACTCTCGTGTTATAGAAGTCTGCAGTCTGTGAATGGAACCAGCGTGAGACAGTCATCTTCAGTTCTTCGTCGTTGTCAATACGTTGGCCGGAGGACAGCAATTTCTTGACGTGCAAGAAAAGATGGAAATCTCTGGGAGCAAGTCATGAGTGAGTGCTGGATGATCAAATAGCTCGCAGCCAAACTTCTGCAAAACAGCTACTGTGCTCCGAGCCGTAAGGGGTCGAGCATTGTCACGGAGCAGTGCATTACCTGCAGTAAGCATTCAACGCCTCTCGTTCGGAATGGCACGTCGCAGTTTCACACTAACGGTCAGCGTTCACTGTTTCACCACTGGGCAGGAAGCCAATGAGCAGAACGCCCTTCCTGTCCCAGAAAACCGTCCACATCGCTTTCTGCACCGACACAATCTGTATGAATTTCGTCTTTATCGGAGATCCACTGTGACGCCATTGCATTGACTTCTGCTTGGTTTCCGGGGTCAAGTGAGAAACCCGTGTCTCATTTCCCGTGACGATCCTGTCGAGGAACTCGCCGTCGTCGTCATGACACCGCTTCAGAAATGTCAGGGCAGCTCAAAAAGTATTGTTTTGTGCTTGGGTGTCAGGTTTTCTGGCACCCGCCTGGTTCAAAATGGCTCTAAGCACTATGGGACTTAACACCTGAGGTCATCAGTCCCCTTGACTTAGAACTACTTAAACCCAACTAACCTAAGGACATCACACACATCCATGCCCGAGGTAGGATTCGAACCTGCGACGTAGCAGCTGCGCGGTTCCGGACTGAAGCGCTTAGAAACGCTCGGCCACAGTGGCCGGCTCACCCACCTGGCATACAATTTCTTGAACAGCAGGTGCTTAGTGATATTTTCATGCAACAATGATCGCGATGTCTGCGGAAAATGGTTGCTGAGCTCCGTAATCCTGAAGCGACGTTCTCCAGGATGTGCTGCTGCACCAGCTCGATCAGGCGATCATTGATGAGGGACGGTCACCCACTGCGCTCTACATCAGTCGCTTTGACGATCTTCCGAAAAAAGCCTACATCGGCGACGCACTCTCTGTTTGCTCACCATGTTCTGCCCGTAGACATGACAGAGCTGACGAATTTCGATGGGGGCTAAGCTTACTGGTACCAGGTGGGATCTGTTCGCCAGAGAATTTGATTGTCACGTCATGGATCTGATGTGCATGTGCTTGGGATGCCTATGGTTTCGTTGTGGGGGATACAGACGGTCGTGCGAAATACTTTTGAACACGTTTTCTGAAAACGTGTCTTCAGCAGACGTTGTAGCTACGAATAGCTCGGACCTTACCGACAGTGTAAGTATAGAAACGGAGATTAACGATTTTGAGGTCAATATAGCAACTATGGTTACGAAAGTTAATAAATAAGTCAAGAAGGGTATGATAGTGTTTGTGCTAGGTAGAGCAGATAGCATCTTAGACAGTGAACTGGCATCACTTCGCTCCAGTAAGATGGACGTAAACGAATTATGGGCAAAGTTGAAGCAGAGTTATGTCCCTGGTAAGTGGATAAGGAATGGAAAAGACCTACTATGGTTTAATAATTAAATTCGTAACATGCTGAGGAAGCAGAGGCTGTTGCATTCACGGTTCAAAAGATAACTCATAAATAACGAAAAGCCCAGGTTAACAAAGCTTCGTGATCCGTGAAAATATGCGCGAAGCATAAAATTACCACCATCATACCTTAGCAAAAGATCTGGCACAGAACCCCAGAAAGTTATGGCCGTGAAATCGCTAAGCGGGCCTAAGGCTTCCATTCAGTCCCTTGTTGACCAATCTACGGTGGCAGCTCAAGGCAGCAAAAGTAAAGACCAAGTTTTAAAGCTTGCCCTTTTCTCACGATATACTGCGAATTAAGGATGAAGGGCAACAAGCTGATTCCATATTTCCAGACTTCCAGAAAGCATTGCGGACTGTTAACGAAGATACGAACATACTAAGTTCACAGAAAAGGTGGCTCGAAGACTTCTTAAGTAATAGAACTTAGTATATTGTCCTCGACGGCGAGTATTCATCAGAGACAGGGAGGGTATCGCCAGGAGTGCCCCAGACAAGTGTTCAAAATGGTTCGAAATGGCTCTGAGCACTATGGGACTTAACACCTGAGGTCATCAGTCCCCTAGAACTTAGAACTACTTAAACCTAACTAACCTAAGGACATCACACACACTCATGCCCGAGGCAGGATTCGAACCTGCGACCGTAGCGGTCGCGCGGTTCCAGACTGTAGCGCCTCGAACCGCTCGGCCACTCCGGCCGGCCAGGCAAGTGTGATCGAACCGCTGCTCCTCTCTATATATACATAAATGATTTGGTGCACAGGGTGAGCAGCAATGTGCGGCTGTTGGCTGATGATGCTGTGGTGTGCGGTAAGGTATCGAAGTGATTGCACGAAGATACAAGACGCATTAGACAGAATTTATAGGTGGTGTGATGAATAGTAGCTACCTCTAAATGTGGAAAAAATGTATGTTAATGAGGATGGATAGCAAGAACAAACCTGTAACGTTCGGACACAGTATTAGTAGTGTCTTGCTGGATACAGTGAATCGTTTAAATATCTGGGAGTAACGTTGCAAAGAGATACGAAATGAAATGAACCTGTGAGAACTGTGGTAGGGAAGGCGATTGGTTGACTTCGGGTTATTGTGAGAACTTTAGGGGAGTGTGGTTCGTCTGTAAAGGAGACCGCATACAGGACACTGGTGCGACCTATTCTTAAGTACTGCTCGAGTGTTTGGAATCTGTACCAAGTCGGAGTGCAGGAAGACATCTAATAAATTCAGAGGCGGGATGCTAGATTTGTTACCGGTAGGTTCCAACAAGTAAGAGCTACTTAGATGCTTAGGGAACTCAAATGGGAATACCTGGAGGGACGGCGACGTTCTTTTCGAGGAACACTGTTGAGAAAATTGCATTTGAAGCTGACTACCGAACAATTCTACTGTCGCTGACATACACTGCGCGTAAGGACCTTAGATAGCCGCTTTTCCTTAGCTCTGTTTGGGAGTGAAACAGGGAAGAAAATGACTAATAGTGGTTAATGGTACCCTCCGCCACGCACAGCACTGTGGCTTGCAGAGTATCTATGTAGATGTAGAAATGCGTCTACTTTAAAGGAAACATCGGGAAACTTACTTTCTAGATGCGCCTCGTAGAATGGGTATTTTAAAAACTTTTAGAAAACACACACAGTAACACAAAGAAACGACGCACCACGAAGGAATTATCCGAACGGGGCGGAAATCGGCAGTGCGATGCACATGTACAGACAAATAAGTGATTACAGTTTCAGAAAAAATTGGATTTATTCAAAGAGCTTCACAAACTGAGCAAGTCAATAATGAATTGTTCCACCTCTGAGCCTGATGCAAGCAGTTATTCAACTTGGCATTTATTGATAGAGTTGTTGGATGTCCTCCTGAGAAATACCGTGCCAGATTTCGTTCAAATGGCGCGTTAGATCGTCAGAATCCCGATATGGTTGGTGGGGCCTGCCTATAATGCCCCAAACGTTCCCGATTGGGGAGAAATCCGGCGAACTTGCTGGCCAGGGTAGGGTTCAGCAAGCAGGAGGACAGGCTCTTTCTCTTGAATAAATCATCCAATTTTTCTGAAATTGTAATCATTTGTCTGTACACGCCCATCACATCCACCGATTTCCGTTCCGTTCGGACAATTTCTTCGTGGTGCGTCTTTTTGAGTGTATATGTGTTCAGCAAAAGTAAGCAAGATTCGGGTATAACGTCCCGTCGATAACGACGTCATTAGAGACTAAACACGAGCTCTGATTGTTTCAAGGGTGTGGAAGGATATCAGCCATGCCCTTTTAAAGGTAAAAGCCTGGTATTTTCCGGGAGCAATTTAGGAAAATCAGGGAAAACCTAAATCTGGATGGACGGCCGTGGATCTGAACCGTCGTCCTCCCAAACCCGCGGACAGTGTGCTAACCACATCGCCACTCGGTGATACTCTTATTCAGTAGACTATTCACTATTACAGTGTACACAGTTACTAGCATTTAAAGCTTCATTCCTCTTAATTGATGGCTGGTCAATGTATGGCTAAAGGAAGGCAATGTGTATAAATTTCCTCGATGAGTTGACGGAGCGACATCTTCAACCACAGAGTGAGTATCTGGTCGCTGTTAGACATGCAAAAAAAGCGCTAAGCATAAAAACTGGGCTAATAAAATTAATTTTCATGGTAGTGGCTATTTTGACATCGGGATAGGCAAGTGAAAGGAAAACTTCGAAATAAAGCGCGCCTGCCGGTTTTGATATAGTTTTTATTTCGCCAACGTACATTTCCAAGCAAAGCTTCATCTATAGTTGCCAGATTAAACAGACAAAATTACCGAACATAGCCTGGCGAAAGGATTTTTTTGGAATTATGGGACCAAACTGCTGAGGACATCGGTCCCTAAGCTTACACACTACTTAATCTAACTTACAACTTACGCTAAGCACAACACACACACACACACACACACACACACACACACACACACACACCCGAGGGAGGTCTCGAACCTCCGACGAGGGGAGCCGCGCGAACCGCAGCATGGAGCCTTGGACCTCGCGGCGCTGAGATGAAGGTGCACACAATAAAACAGTAAACATTAAAAATTACGTTTGTTACTACTAGTTACAGATTTCAACAAATGTTTGTTCCTTTAAATTTTTTAGTAGATGTCATTGCACGCTGCAATCTTTAAATTACAAAGAATGCATAATCGTACTCTTAACATATCGACATAGTTTACTTCTAGCTCTCTTGTGGTCTTCAGTCCAGAGACTGGTTTGATGCAGCTCTTCTTCATTTCCCAGTACCTACTGCAACCTACATCCTTTTGAATCTGTTTAGTGTATTCCTCTCTTGGTCTCCCTCTACGATTGTTACTCTTCACGCTGCCCTCCAATGCTAAATTGGTGATCCCTTGATGCCTCAGAATATGCCCTACCAACCGATCGCTTCTTCTAGTCAAGTTATGCCACAAACTCCTCTTCTCCCCAGTTCTATTCAATACCTTCTCATTAGTTATGTGATCTACCCATTTAATCTTCAGCATTCTTCTGTAGCACCACATTCCGAAAGCTTCTATTCTCTTCTTGTCGAAACTATTTATCATCCACGTTTCACTTCCATACATGGCTACACTTCATTCAAATACTTTCAGAAAAGACTTCCTGACACTTAAATCTATACTGGATGTTAAATTTCTCTTTTTCAGAAACGCTTTCCTTACCATTGCCCGTCTACATTTTATATCCTCTCTACCTCGATCATCATCAGTTATTTTGCTCTCCAAATAGAAAACTCATTTACTACTTTAAGCGCCTCATTTCCTAATCTAATACCCTCAGCATCACCAGATTTAATTCGACTACCTTCCATTATCCTCGTTTTGCTTCTGTTGATGTTCATCTTATATTCTCTTTTCAAGACACTGTCCATTCCGTTCAGCTGCTCTTCCAGGTCCTTTGCTGTCTCTGACAGAATTACAATGTCATCGGCGAACCTCAAAGTTTTTATTTCTTCTCCATGAATTTTAATTCCTACTCCGAATTTTTCTTTTCTTCCCTTTACTGCTTGCTCAATATACAGATTGAATAACATCGGAAATAGGCTACAACCTTGTCTATTTCTAGCATCAGAGCATTAACGATTCATGTGACTGAAAGGCTCTTTCCACATAGACATTGCTACATTCAGCTGAGCCATTATCCTTTTGATAATTTTGCAAAACAATAGTAAATTAGTGATATGAGTGGAATTCTAAAAATGCCGAACTACCCGTACTTCGGTAATGAACACACTGCTGAAATACCGAATGCTCTGGTAAAAAAAAAAGGAACACACGGCAAACCTGGCCTCATCAGGACTTCAGATAGTTTCTAAAGAGCTTTCATTTTGGTATCAACAAACCGAAATAGCGTTATTTGTGAATTTTTTCGATTTGCTAGCGTGTTGATAGCCATATGAAGCTTTGATAATGAATCTGATTCAAAATGTACATTGCAACATTAAATTCTCAAATTTAAAGGCATTGTCCATCTAGTAATTTAATAACCTTTTTTGACATTTGGTCAAACGTTTATAGCTATGTTTGTTGAATTTACAAACATTATTTTATAGCTGAAATTACAATTAATGTTCACAATCAAAGAAGAAAAAGCACTATTATACACTGGCGGAAAAAATTCCAACATCTAAAAATACTGTAGAGTACTGAAATTTCGGGAATACATTTGTCTCGGATTTAAATGATTAACATTGCAAGATCACAGGTTAATGTAAGCGCGATATAAACCATTGCAAACTTGAAATTATGGTACATTAATAACAAGTTGCCGCAAGAATGTTGAATGCAACCATGCAGACGTCCTTGTGTTGTGTTGTACATGTGGCAGATGTCACTTAGTGGGATGGAGTTCCATGCCTCTTATCCTTGGTCAGTCGATACAGGGACTGTTAATGCTTTTCGTGGATGACGCTGAAAAAGTTCGATGATGTCGCATATGTAATCGACTGGCGACAGATCCGGTGATCGAGATAACATGTCGACACTCTGTAGAACATGTTGGGTTACAACAGCAGTTGTAGGCGAATGGCAGAAACAGGTCGTATCAACGGACTGATGAACAAATTTGCAGTCAGCATGCGTGGGATAACCACGAGACTGCTCCTGGTGTCATACGAATCTCACCCCCAAACAATTACTCCAGGTGTAGGTCCAGTGTGTCTAGCACACAGACAGGTTGGTTCCAGGCCCTCAACTGGTCTCCTAACCAACGCAAGGCCATCACTGGCACCGATGTAGAACCAGTATTCATCAGAAAACGCAACATACGAGGCGTGTTTTTTAAGTAAGTACCGTTTTGCCACACGGTGGCCGCAGCGCTGCGGTCGGCATTCTGCACATGCGCACTGGGTACCTACATCTGTTGTCTACGCACTGACGCCATTACAGTCTGATTCTTCCTTGTTTATGTTGTGTACTGAGTGTTTAAGATGCTTCAGTTAATCGTGAGTCCCGCCGACTGTGAAGTACGGGCTGTTATGAGATTTCTTAGTGCTAAAGGCGATCGATATTCATCGTGAGATCTGTGCATTTTGCGGAGAAAACATTATGAGTGATGGAATGGTAAGAAAGTAGGTGAGAGCATTTAAAGATGGCAGCACAAATATGCACGGTGAACAACGGAGTAGGCGTCCTTCGGTCGTTAATGAAAGTTTGGTGCAAGCAGTAGACAATAAGGTGAGAGAAAACAGACGCTTTACGATTTCCTCCTTGTGAGGTGACTTTCCTAATGTTTCTCGTAGTGTTTTGTGTGGCATTGTGACCGAGCACTTGAATTATCGAAAATTGTGCACACGTTGGGTACCGAAGATGTTGACAGATGTGCACAAAACCAAATGTTTAAACAGTGCACCGACTTTTCTTGAGCGGTACCACGACGGTGATGATTTCTTAAGCCAAATTGTTACACGTGATGAAACATGAGTGGTGTACGTTACACCAGAATCAAAGCAACAGTCCATGGAATGGCGGCATACAGATTCACCCAGAAAAGTGAAGTTTACGCAAACAATTTCTGCCCAGAAAATCATGTACACAGTTTTTTGGGACAGAAAAGGAGTATTGATTGTGGAATTTCTGTCTCGTAATGAGACAATCAATGCAGTAGCTTACTGTAAGACATTGCACAACTGCGCCGTTCAATTCAGAACAAAAGACGTGGCAAGTTGAGCAAGGGCATCGTTTTGCTGCAAGACAATGCCGTCTGCATGTGGCAAATCAGACCAAAGATCTCATCAGTGTTCACGGAAATTATGTAGAAAAGTAGATTAAGGTACATGATTTCACGTAAAAAATAAAATTATTGAGATATCTTAGCACGTCTTTGTTTCCATTTCAAAATGGTGCTTACTTAGAAAACACGCCTCGTACTTACAACCTGCCCTCCAATGAGCTCTCGCTTGACACCACTGAAGTCGCAAATGGCAATGGTTTGGGGTCAGTGGAATGCATGTTACAGGGCTTCTGGCTCGGAGCTGTTCTTGAAGCAACAGATTTGTAACAGTTGTGTTACTGTGATGACAACTGCTGCTCGAATTGCAGCTGCAGATGCAGTAAGATTCAGATGGTCTTCCTTCCCGGTAGAGCTACATGGCTACATTCCTGCAAAGTCTTTCTAGAAGATCGCAGAAGGAACATACAGCTTCGTGTAACCTTATTATACGAACTCATTCAAACTTACTGTTAGTGCCTTCAAGGCATTCTTGACTAATATCAATTCGCCACGTCCAGTCTCAGGCTCACGACCATTAAGTCATGAGCTTAAAGCAAACCTGATCTGCATCCTCATAGTGGCGCTGGTAGCGCGAATCTTATGCGATTGCCGCGAAATTTGAATAGGCGTCATCTTTCAGATTTAGAAACACGCCTGCGAACTTGTTGTCACGTCGCACAACTCTTTCTTGGAGTTGCGAATTTTTCAATTCTTACGGATGAAATTCGACAATTAGATTGTCTTCGTATCAGCCTTATCACACTGCGCTCCCCAGCCACCACCCCCAGTCAAGCGTCAACAGTATTTTAAGAGAGAAAACAAACGTGTCGCTCATAATATGTCAACAGCAGAGCGTTTCCGGACTTCTGCTGTTCTGCTAGTTAAGAGGTGTGTAGTATTGACATCTTCACATGGTCAGGCAAATGTGATGTGTTTTGTCCGTCTTTAGTCTCGCTTACTTGCAATTCCACTGCAGTAAAGTTTGGTTTTTACCTACCGGCGGAGACCGTGGTAGACGTATCGTACATATCGATGTAGAATGTCTATTCGCTGTGTGTGATGACTTCACAAAGGCCGCCTCATTGTGGTTGCGATGGCGATAAGAAAAGTTCCTCGGTGCAGAAAGATGCGAGTATTCCCAAGGTGTTTAATCTCAGATTGCGATCGCCTGCATTGACATATCTGTGTTTGATGTTCAGCGTTTTGCAATTAAAATGCACAAATGTTACGACTGTAATTAACGAACGCAATCAAAGAAAATAAACACTACAGTGTTGAATGTGTCAGCAATTAAATTCACTCGAGTCTACAAATGTGTGAGCCAAGGAGTTTTCATTCTAGCTAAGCGTTAATGAACGATTCGGCCCGAAATGCAAATATGAGGCTGGTGCGTAAGTTCACAGCGTTTTTGTTTTGCATGTTGGCATTCCGGTTGTTACGGGTTTATTTATCGATTATCACTTTTTATTTGTAGTTCACTGTTGCTGTTTGCGTTTACATATTGTCATTTTATCATACGGAGATTGTGAGTTGAGCTATGGACGTAGACAAGAGCGTGCCAAAAGGAGGAATAGGGACAATTCCGACATATTCTTCTGTCCGAGTTCAATAGAGGAATGACAGCAGTGGAGGCAGCCAAAAAAATTTGTGTCGTATGTGAGGATAAAGCCATTGAACAGAGCACGGGAATAAAATGGTTATCTCGTTTTAAGGAGGATGGTTCTAACATTAATGAATCTCCACGTTTAGGAACACCTTCGGACTTCGAGGAAGCTCGTTTAAACGGATTAATCCACAATAACCCACGTCATTGTACTCTAGAGCTGGAAAATGTAACGAACTGTGATCATTCCAGCACTGTGCGTCATTAGCGTGCAGTGGGAAAGGTATAAATAAATAAAGTAAAATAAAAATAAAAACACTATACAGGAGTTGGGTTATGAAATCATTCCGCACCTACGTTATTCACGTGGTCTTACGTCCTCTGATTTTCACCTTTTCTGCTCTCTAGCTAACAACCTTTGAGGAACTTCCTTTACATATGAAAATGCGCTCCGAACATTCCTCCACGAGTTCTTCGCCTGAGACCATGTGATCTCTACAGTCGCAATATCGACAAGTTACCCCTGTGTAGGTAGATTTTTGTAAATAGGGAAGGAGAATATACACTACTGGCCATTAAAATTACTACACCAGGAAGATGACCTGCTACAGACGCGAAATTTAAACGACAGGAAGAAGATGCTGTGATGTGCAAATGATTAGCTTTTCAGAGCATTCACAAAAGGTTGGCGCCGGCGGCGACACTTAACAACGTGCTGACATGACGAAAGTCTCCAACCGATTTCTCATACACAAACAGCAGTTGACCGGCGTTGCCTGGTGAACCGTTGTTGTGATGCCTCGTGTAAGGAGGAGAAAGGTCGGATTGTAGCCTATCGCGATTGCGGTTTATCGTATCGCGACATTGCTGTTCGCGTTGGTCGAGATCCAATGACTGTTAGCAGAATATGGAATCGGTGGGTTCAAGGGGGTAATACGGAACGCCGTGCTGGATCCCAACGGCCCCGTATCACTAGCAGTCGAGATGACAGGCATCTTATCCACATGGATGTAACGGATCGTGCAGCCACGTCTCTATCCCCGAGTCAACAGATGGGGACGTTTGCAAGACAACAACCATCTGCACGAACAGTTCGACGACGTTTGCAGCAGCATGGACTATCAGCTCGGAGACCGTGGCTGCGGTTACCCTTGACGCTGCATCACAGACAGGAGCGCCTGCTATGGTGTACTCAACGACGAACCTGGGTGCACGAATGGCAAAACGTAATTTTTTCGGATGAATCCAGGTTCTGTTTACGGCATCATGATGGTCGCATCCGTGTTTGGCGACATCGCGGTGAACGCACATTGGAAGCGTGTATTCGTCATCGCCATACTGGCGAATCAACCGGCGTGATGGTATTGGGTGGCATTGGTTGCATGTCTCTGTCACCTCTTGTTGGCATTGACGGCACTTTGAACAGTGGAGCAACTGGCTCGTCACAATACGCCAGTCACTACTCTTGATGAACTGTAGTACCGTGTTGAAGCTGCATGGGCAGCTGTACCTGTACACGCCATCCAAGCTCTATTTGACTCAATGCCCAGGCGTATCAAGGCCGTTTTTACGGCCAGAGGTGGTTGTTCTGGGTACTGATTTCTCAGTATCTATGCAGCCAAATTGCGTGAAAATGTAATCACATGTCAGTTCTAGTATAATATATTTGCCCAATGAATACCCGTTTATCATCTGCATTTCTTCTTGGTATTGCAATTTTAATGGCCAGTAGTGTATTGCTGATGACCAAGATCTCTGATGTGTGTATTAAACTTACGGAAAAACGCTACGAGCTTATGCACCAACCTAATAGCTTGCAAGAAGTGATTCCAGATTACGTATTCTTGTATGTTCAAACGAATTTGGAAAATTGTTCTATTTGTCAGCTAACTTCAGGAAATGTGGTTGATTGAACGGCTGTGCCAGTAAGTATTTTTGTCTACCCTGGAAAATGTGATTCCGTTACCACAAACGGGGCTCAGTTTTTGTTAAAATGAGTCCAGGAATATGGTGTTAGCTTTCTTGCTGATGTCATGTCACCTTTGAGCGACAGGGAAATTTAAAGAAGATTGGCCATTCTAATAGCGACGTTGTTATATAGACGTTTTTCCTCTGCCATGTGAGATGGAAATAACAACCAACTTTTGAATTTTGAAACCGGTTTTGTCTGACAAGACCAAGATACTGAATCGAGAAAATGAGAATATATCACCAAGGCTACACTTCAAGTAAGCTGTTAATGCAACGTATTTCTTGTTTTTATACATTTTCGACTCCATATTATCTTTATAGTTGTCCGTATTGCAAACACGATGTCTCCCCTTTCTAAGGGACTGTCGCATGCTTGCATTTTCGAGCCGATAGCACCAAGCCAATGTACGCTCTCATACCTTTATTTTATGACGGCGGATGAAAACTGATTAATCCGAAACATGTTCACTGTTATACTGTGTGTAAAAATTTGTCACGGAGGCACGTGATTCACATACATGAATAACTGCTGTTAGTAACGCGAAACTAATAGCTATAATGTTGGAAATTGCTAATAAAGTGTGTCTTATTTCGGTTTGTCACGATGTAGCGTAGTCTTGGTATTTTTAGTACATACTTCCTACAATGAAGTACACATTTCCCGAATCTTAGTGCATATTTGAGTTAAATGAGTACATCAATCTGAAAAACAAGCTTTTTGATACTAACTAAGCTGTAAACATACAAAGGCCATATAAAATACTTTAAAAATAATTATACGCTTTGTAACATTACAAATATGTGACGTGGCAACACTGATCACATATGTGCACGGCTACTGAAGGAAGCTCTTTGCAATGCGCAAAAGATTGTATTGATGTGTTTCCTTGAGTTACTGTACATGCGAGAGACCTTACTATGATATTATTCGTTACACTGTTGCCGTGGACGTTAAGCCACGAAAACAAAGATGAGGTATATTAAACAGTTACGCGTGCAAATTACCAGACTTAAAACATTTTTGGATGTTACTCGGCTGGAACGTGTAAGACTAGCTGTGTAATTAAGAAATATCTTACCATATTAACTACATCTCCTATAAATTACCCCAATATTGTGATTCTAGGTTTATCAGTTGTTGGTAGAACTGCTAGCGACAATTGGCTTTATACAATAAAGACATTTGCTTATTCTTCAACATTAATAAGTACCGGTATGCTCATTATGCGAATGTAGACTTTCTCGGCGAATCTCCGTATTGAAGTTTTCTCGGATAATCGGCCGAGTTAAGACGTCTTTCTGCGGCAACGTGTCAACTAGTTTCCTATCTGTCATCTAAAGGCGAAGTCTGAAGATGACAAGTAAGAAACTTGTTGAAACGTTGCCGGAGAATGACGCCTAACTCGGCTAATAACCCGAGAAGACTTCATCATCAAATACGCTCAATGTTAATTATGTGGTAGTAGATTAATTGCTAACGAATAATTATAAAAGCAGTAGTGATTTTTCATGTAATTACAATGTAGCCCCGCCTATCTTAAACGTAATTTACAATTTATATTGTAGAAGCAGTTCATCACAGATGCATTTCTATGGAATCTATGGACACGAAAATCATCACCACGAATACCGTTATATCAGGTGCAGCTACACGAACGAAAGATGATTGGTCGAGTAAGACAAAGATCAGGTGAATAACTCTCTTCTTTTATGTTGATTTACTCTACCGAGTATATGCTGTGACACTTGGATCCTGCTTTACGCCAGTAGAGCACTAGTTGGACAAGAATTTTTACATACTGCGCATCACTGGCGAATCGGTAAGTGGCACATTCTGCCAAGAATGGCTTCTTTATACAACACAGCTCAACATTTTGTTTCCTCGGAGAACATACTGTGTATCTCAACGACAGTGATACGTAATACATTGATGGTAAGAAGACTCCAAATGCAACGACTATCTTGATTCTTCGGAAATGAAATGTTTCTGCTAAACGACGAGGCAATTATTAAGAAACTGAAGATGTGGGGTCAAAGCCCAATCCTGATTTGGATTTTACATATTTTCCCCAAATCCATTAGTGCGGATGCCAGCCAGTATTGCGGACTGAATATGTCCAAGACGTATTTTCTTGCCAACGCTAACTACCCAATCTTGTAAGTACGTACGAAACGATTTCAAAATGGCATAAGGTAGGCTAGTCATCTATATCAAGCTGGAAACATAACTCATTTGAAGGAAAAACGCTGAAGGTTCTGCAATTTCCTGAAAACGAGGCTCGTATACTCTTCGCGTACCTTACCTAGCAATATTTCGTAGAAGTAGGCGCTCAAAGAGCGCCTGAAAAGAATATCTCAAACAATAGCCAATGTAATTGTTGCATAGTAAAGATCAGACATCTTGTCGCTAAAGTGATATAGTATGAATGAGAAAATAATTACAGGCAAAGCATATCCTGCTATTCTAAATGAGCTAGACGCAACTTCGGCAGTAAGAGTAGCGTTGTTGAAATGACACAAACATTTCAGCCCAAGAAGCTAATGTACTTTTATAGTGAAAACACTTTACCAAAAAGAAAATGAAAATCACCGTAGCTAAAATGCAACAATAGAAATAGTAATTCAACGTTTCAGCGCACTCTTTCGCGGCAATCACCAATGCCCAGCACAGCAGAAACTGGATTTAACATAGTTCAAAATACATGAGTACGTGTGACCAGCGTCATGTTGAAAAAAATATTATAGCTCCTCCCTCAGATAACTACAACATGTTTTTCGTTTTGCTTGCACAGTGCTACATGAGACCAAGCCGTCTACATTTTTTATCTGATTGCAGCGAAAGAGCAGAGTAATAAATGTATTAACTTATGAAAAATATATGCTATTCACAAAAATCCAATGACGGTTACGATGCCCACGGGTTCAAAGTCTTCTGTAGGTTGAAGGCTGTATGAACGTAAGAAATACAAAACAGAAACAAGTATTCACGAACGCGCTGATTTTTCGGTAATGAAGACTCCTGATACCATACTGCTGAAAAGAACACTACCGTACGAGATATAATTAGTGAATGAATAAGATTTCTTAACATAAATTTTGTGCGCATCCTTACATAATTAGATAACAGATATTGCTCGTATTTTATTTAAATAACACACTCCTTTCTTTCTTGAGCATTGTAGGGCACAGGACTATGCAAAGGGAAACTCTGGTTAGAATAATGGTTTACTATGACCGCCGCGTAGTGGGAGACAGACGCATTGGTTGTTTCTCCAGTACGTAACTCGAAACCTACAGGAAGGCGACGGAACCGAACCTTAACGACATTTCATTTCTCAAAGTATTCAAATTGTTTTATTCGCTTTGGAAGTATCCAGCGTCGTACCTTACATAATTCTCACTGAAAGAAGCAAAAGTGCTAAGACATTTAGTAAATTTTCTGTCATTGCGTAATTTTTACGCATGAAACGCCCGTTATAAATATTAATACAGACAATTTTACTACGAAAAATTGTGTATTTGGATAAATTATCACATTTATTGCAAACGGGATTATAAAAACGTTTCTACTCACCTTCAGCAATAGTTCAATGTTCATTGTTGAAAATGCAGTTCCGCTCGTATGAAAATAAATATTAAAAGGGGACACTTCAATCACCGCGATACATCACGAGGTGACGATAATAAAGTCTAAATTCACTGTTTTCATTCGAGGTCTTAAAAACGAGTTAAATTTCCTGGACATCCACAGCGCTCTTGCGCTTGCACTGAACTAGTGTTTAGATTTTCGAGCGCTCAGTAGGACGCCTGACAACTGACTACCTGCTGCCCGGCAGACGACATACAAAGCTCGTCCCAGAAAGAGATCACAGTATTTGTAAGCACGTCTATTTGTATACCGCAGGATAAATATTATTATTGCATTTAGTATACAAAATTAAATTATATTTTGATGAGTGGGTAATTGTTATTGATTATCTCAAAACCTATTTTTGTTTTCGAGTTCTGTGCAATCAACGCTACCTTCTAATATTGGAGATAATAAAGAGACAAACAAACACAAATATTTTATTAGTTCTTAATTTCTGCTGATTCTACTATTTTTTTCTCAAGAAAATTTGAAGTGTCATAGAAATTAGGCTCTTGTGCAACAGAGTTATCTTTGACTCACGAAGTGTATTTGTAAATTATGGCGGAAGGAGACGAACAACAACAAGAACTCACGCCAGTAGACTTACAAAAGAAAGTTTATTTTTTGCTTGAACAACTTCAAGAAATGGCAAGCAGTTTGCCACTGTAAGTACTATAAGATGAAACTACACGATGGTACCCAATATTATTTTTCCTTTTGTAAATGACTGTTTCAAGCTTGACAAGTGTCATGTTTGAGAATTGTGTATTGTGTGATAAATAGCATAGTGCTGTACGTATTACCAAGTAAGTATAAGATAAAGACTCCTTTCTACATTTGATTTCAGGAAGTACCAGCAGCGTTTGCCTTGCGAACTACTGTCGGGACTAGCAAATTGTCTCTTGAATGATACAATTTTTGAAATAGTTAAAGGTTTAATGGAGATCCAACACGTTACAGAAAAACATTTGTACCAACAACGACTGCAAGTGCTCCATCGACATAAAAGTGAGGCTGGAATACGTGCCCTTGATTGGAAAGCTGACACAACTCGAAAGTTGCAAACTTTTGATGAGATAAGAACGTCAGTTCAGTTGTGACTGAACTGAAGATGTAGACACGAATATATGAATGTAGACATAGAAAATGACATGGCTATACGTATTGTGTTGTGTATGATACACTTGTGTTTCCCTCAAGCTCTAACGTTAATAACTGAAGATCTTTCGTGTTGGGTCAGTTTTCTTGTCCACTTTAACTACATGTCTTTAATTCATCCTATATTTAGTCGTAATGTTGTATTTTCTTTTTGTATCATGACTTTCTTAAAACGGAACATTTCGAAAGTTCACTATGATTTACAGGCATTAAAATGAAACTGAAACTTCGCGTCACTAACAGAGATAAATTACTCTTAATATAATGTTGACAGACTAATGATTACTAATTGTGCAGTCTGTTAAGAGCTGCAGTATAATGGCTGCTGGAAGTAGCTGCTTTGAGAGGTGTATGATTTCAGACCAATATAGGCCTACACTTGTTTCCAGTCGCCATCAGTCATGGCTTTCAATGCTTTGTGTGATGGACATCTTCATTAAACAAAATTCAAATAAATTCAAGTTTAGATAAAACATTTTGTGATATGTAACTCCATGTATTTGCTACTTTTGTTCACAAATATGTAGTCACCTGCTAGTTATAGTTGTAGGTTGGCTACACCAGGAACTCATCAGCACTGGCTGAATCCATTTGACTTTCATCAGAACAGCTACTCGTGTTAGCCAGCACATTGTAACTCTTCTTAGTGTGAACAATTAATTGACCAATACAGTGTTGCCTTGCAAAAGCTAGAGTTACAGTTAAGTCCCTCTCTCATACCAAGAGAGGAAAAATGTAGTACTGTAACCTCGTGAAGAAGAGATATTTGCTTTTGTATGTACAGTACAGTCTCTGTGAGTCCAATATTTGTGTGTCATCAATTCTTGTTGAAATGATGCAAAAGAGCTACAATCTAATTCTTAAAAATGTTGTGCCAAACAATCAGAATGCAAGTAGAAGATCAATAATGTCCTTCGTAGGCACCTATGAAGTGTTCTTCAAATCTAAGGATAGCTGTTAATATGCAGCATTGTTTCAGAAACTGATCAGATTACTCTTGTCTGGAAGCAAGTGTTAGATATAAGCTGAAGGCTCATTTTCTTTTCTGTGAGGAGGTTGGTGGGACATTTCTCAGTTCGTGCTACAGAGGAATGGGTTACTGTGAGTAAATCCAGTGGTTGGCCAGGTGCCCAACTACATGTGGGAAGCTCGTCACTAATTTATTTATCGTTAGCATTATATTAAGCAGTACACTTTTAAGAGCTGCATATCAAAACCTGCTATCCAAATAAGAATTTATTATTACAGCTTTGACCTTGAACATCATCAAAATGGTGCTCATAAACTATTCATTTAAATCCATTATTCGTAAGATATATGATGACAAGAATTATAGTTATTCTCATATTCATTGGCATCGCTACTTACAACCTTTCATTTTCCAATCTAATGAAGATTTCAGGTTACCCACCTGATCAATCAGTCACAATAAATTATATTGCAGAAATCATTATAGGTCCAAAATATAACTTGACACTGGCCGGTCTATCTCTGTTTGCGCCTGTATCTGGTTACTATTAATTTTAGTAATTTATATTCATCTAAAATCATTTTACAATGTTGTAGGATTTTTCAGTTTAATAAAAGGAAAAACGCAAGTCATATATACTACAGACAAGTGAATAAACATTTACATCACTAATGATACAGATACGGAATACATCCCAAGAAAGTGTAAAGAGTATAGCAAGTGGGGCTTAGGAATAAATGTGGACGAGGTGGGATGTATGTGTATGGGGCAGGATTTGATGGAAATTGACACAAGTGAAGGAGAAATAACATCCAACAGAAGCCACAAATATTTGGGAACAATAATACATAACTCCAGTACACATGACAAGGAGATTAGATCCAGTCTAGCAATGCTGAAGAGAACAACTGAAGCTTTGCATGTGATGGTATGGAATAATAACACTCAGCGGGACACTAAGAAAAGAATATTCTGCAATGCGCTGGCGAACATAGCTCTACATGGAGCTGAGATGTGGCAAGACACAATCACTACATTCACTGCACAATAGCAATGGTAATGTTACTGATGACAGTGCCACTAAAGCACAGTTACTAAATACTGTTTCCTTAACTTCCTTCACCAACGAAGTAGTAGTATATATTACCTATGGGTCTGGAGGTTATAATAGGCCTGAGGTATTCCTGCCTGTCATAAATGGCAACTAAAAGGAGTCTCACACTTTTAGACCCTGAGTTCAGGTCCCATTCTATGGTTTGACCTGCCACTTTCAAAATTCTACGGAAGTGCGGGCCATATGAGAAGGGATGCCTTACATGGTGCACGAGTTAGTCATAGTGCCCTTAGATTCGATCTCCTGAATCTCTTGTCATGGCTTTTCATCTCCACCTTCGATTCAACTATTTGGGCGAAGACACTTTTTGGGCTGTGTCATTTTCTTTCGTTGTATCCTGTCCTCTTTTGCCCCCATGACAATATTGGATTTCTCTGCGTCCAATATCCAGCATGGTAGCCAGTCCGTTTGTGGTGGGGCCCTCATGTACCCATTTGGTGGTAGCACCCCTGACAACACAGGGATCGCACTGCTGATGCCTGAGCTGCAAACTCCCCACATATCCCAAGGAGTAGATGCCTATCTTCCTGGGACATCAGAACTCCTGGTAACAGCCATGATGCCAGTTGGCCTTTGCTGTGGCCGGGTGGCGCCCATGCTGAGTGCCCCTGATCGGAGTGGGTGGCATCAGGGCGAATGACCTGCAAAGAAGCAGACAGTCTCCTGCTGATGACCATACAACACCAGCAGTCTCTAAGAAGGGCAAGATAAAATCCAGTGCCGACAGGTATGACCCTAAATCGTTTCCCTCCCTTGCTATGCCATGGGAGGAACATAGGGCTGCAGAATGGAGAGAACCATATTCGCCTCGGTTTTTAGTCTGTAACAGACCTTTTTATCTATGAAGCCTCAATTTTTTGTTGAACGCCTTGATGATAAGTGTGGAGAAGTGACAACACTGTCCAAGATGCAAAATGGCACAGACTTGGTTCAGACAGCATCCCAAGCCCAATCCCTAGTGTTACTCGCCTGTGACAGGCTGGGTGATATTCCTGTTACCATCACTCCCCATAAAAGCATCAACATGGTCCAGAGGATCATTTTCCATCACAATCTCCTCTTACATCTGTCAACGAGCTCCGGGCCAATTTAGCCCATCAAATATGAAAGATTGATACATTCAGTTGACGTTGACATATGCAGCAGCTACGTCACCATCGCAGTCCCAAGTGCCAGTGGTTCCTCACTCTATGCCACAAACAGTGGGTCCTCCAGGCCACCAGAATGCATCTGCCCCCTTGGTGGTAGGGGAAAATCTTCCTCCGTTGCTCCCAGAGCACCTTCTTTGGGAGCAATCTCTACAATGGCATAAGCAGCACCCTTCTCTGGAGCACCTCATAGCCTTTAATCGACACTGTACCCGTGTTCGCCAGCTTATCAAACAACGGAAACAGGAGTGTTGGGAGAGATACATCTCGACCATTGGGTGCCATAAGTCGCCTTCCCAAGTCTGGGCAAAGATCAAATGAGTTTTTGGGTACCAGACCCCATCAGGTGTTCCCGGTGTTAACATAAATGGGATGTTATCTACTGAAGCAAATGTGATTGCAGAGTATTTTGCTGAGCACTATGCTCGTGCCTCTGCGTCGGAGAATTGTCCCTCAGCCTTTCGCACTTTCAAATGACGGATGGGAGGGAAAGTCCTCTCATTCACTACACACCCCATTTACAGAGGGGGAGCTCCACAGAGCCCTTGCACATTGCCCCGACACAGCTCCTGGGCCAGAGTGGGTCCACAGTCAGATGATGAAACATCTCTCGCATGACTACAAGCGACATCTTCTTGTGATCTTCAACCAGAGCTGATGTGACGGTCTCTTTCCATCGCACTGGCGGTAGAGCACCACCATACCAGTGCTCAAACCCGGCAGAAACCCACTTGATGTGGATAGCTATCAGCCTCACCAATGTTCTTTGTAAGCTGCTGGAACTTAGGGTGTGTTGGCGTTTTGTTTGGGTCCTGGAGTCACGTGGCCTACTGGCTTTGTGGCAGGGCGGTTTCCGCCTGGGTCGCTCTACCGCTGATAAACTTGTGTCCCTCAAGTCTGCCATCCAAACAGCCTTTTCCAGATGCCAACACTTTGTTGCCATCTGTTTTGAATTACAAAAAGTGTATGACACCACCTGATGACGTCATATCGTTGCCATATTACACGAGTGGGGTCTCCGAGGCCCGCTCCTGATTTTTATCCAGAATTTCCTGTCACTTCGTACTTTCCATGTCCAAGTTGGTGCCTCCCATAGTTCCCCCCATATCCAGGAGAATGGGGTCTGTATTGAGTGTATCTCTATTTCTAGTGGCCATTAACAGTCTAGCAGCAGCTGTAGGGCCTTCCGTCTCACCCTCTCTGTATGCAGATGAATTTTGCATTTCGTACTGCTCCCCCAGTACTGGTGTTGCTGAGCAGCACCTACAGAGAGCTATCCACAGGGCGCAGTCATGGGCTCCAGCCCATGGCTTCCAGTTTTTGGCCACAAAGTCGTGTGTTATGCACTTCTGTCGGTGTCGTACCGTTCATCTGGAACTAGAACTTTACCTTATTGATGATCGCCTCACTGTAGTGGAGACATCAATTTTTAGTACTGGTTTTTGATGCTCGATTGACTTGGCTTCCTCACCTTCTTCAGTTTAAGCGGAAGTGCTGGCAGCACCTCAGTGCCCTCCACTACCTGAGCAACACTGACTGGGTGTAGATCGCTCTACGCTGCTGCGAGTCTACAGAGTGCTTGTTCAATCCCTCCTTGACTATGGGAGTCTGGTTTATGATTTGGTGGTGCCCTTGGCATTGGGTTTACTTGTCCCAGTCCACCACTGTGGTGTTTGACAAGTGACAGGAGCTTTTAGGGTGATTCCAGTGAGCAGCGTCCTGGCGAAGGCTGGAGTCCATCCATTGCAGGTCAGACGTGCGCAACTGCTCGCCAGTTACGTTGCACACGTCCATAGTTCTCCTGCGCATCCAAATTATCGTCTCCTTTTCCTACCCATGGCAGTTCATCTCCCACATCGGTGGCCCAGGTTAGGGCTTACAATTGCAGTTCATGTCCAATCCCTTCTATCTGAACTGGAGTCCTTGCCTTTACCACCTATACTCGAGGTCCACTCGTATACACCTCCATGATCTACACCTAAGCTGCAGCTACACCTGGACCTTTCACATGGCCCAAAGGGCTCAGTTCACCCCGCGGCTCTCCGTTGTCACTTCCTCTCGATTCTTGACATGTGCCAACGCCATAAAGTGGTTTACATAGACGGCTCGATGGCTGATGGTCGCATCAGCTTCGCGTATCTCCATGGAGGACATATTGAACAGCATTCCTTGCCCAATGGGTGCAGTGTTTTCACTGTATAGCTGGTGGCTATATCTCATGCTCTTGAGCACATCCGTTCATGCCATGGGGAGTCGTTTCTTCTGTGTACTGACTCCTTGAGCGGCCTATAAGCTATTGACCTGTGCTACCCACGTCATCCTTTGGTAGCAACCATCCAGGAGTCCATTTGTACCCTGGAATGGTCCAGTCATTCACTGGTGTTTGTGTGGACCACACGACATGGAATCCCAGGCAACAAACTTGCTGACAGGCTGACCAAACAGGCTACACGGAAACCACTTATGGAGATTGGCGTTCCAATAACTGACCTGTGTTCGTTTTTACGCTGCCAGGTTTTTCAGCTTTGGGAGACAGTACGCACAACTAACTGTGTGCCATGAAGGAGACTATGAATGTGTGGCAGTCCTCAGTGCGGGCCTCTCTCAAGGTCTCTGTGGTTCTATGCCGGCTCTGCATTGACCGTGCTTGGGCGTTCCATGGCTGCCTTCTGTGCCGTGAAGACCCACCTCAGTGTCGATGCGGCGCCCAGTTGACGGTAGCCCACATTCTGGTGCACTTTCCTACTTTGACTGCCCTGCGATGAAATCTTCGGTTACCGGACTCATTGCCGCTAATTTTATCTGACAACACCACATCGGCTGATTTAGTTTTACGTTTTATTCATGAGGGTGGGTTTTTTCATTTGATCTAAGTTTTAGTGCATGTCCTTTGTCCCCCTGTGTCCTCCACCCTAGTGCTTTTAGGGTGGAGGTTTTATTGTATTTAAGAGTGGCTGGCTTCTCCTTTTTATTCTCATGGTCAGCCAGCCATGGTAATCTGTTTTGTTGTTTTAATCTCTTCTACCTGTTTCTTGTGTTTCTGTGGTTTTCTTCTCCCCTTTTGTCCATTTAAGTGTTTGTTGCCCTTCTGTAGTTGTTGTGGTTTTTCCTGTCTCTCCATTTTGTGTTGTCAGTCTCACTTGTTTTATTCTCACCCATGTGGCATTGTTTTATTCAGAGCAAGGGACTAATGACCTAGCAGCTTGGTCCCTTCCCCCCCCCCCCCCCCCCCCCCCCCTCATGCCTGCACCTCCCCCCTCCCCCAGTTTTAAACCAACCAACCAACCATGAGTAAGTCAGAAATAGGTATCCTCATTGTAGAAAAGCAGCTTGAACCACTTAATGAAGACAAGTCTGGACGATTATATACCAATTAGGATTCCTTTTAGAATGTGTTAATATAAGAGCTGCATGCCTATCAATCACAGATAGATCCTATCATGACAAGAGATACGTGCCAATTGACTGGAAATCTGCACAGGTCTCACCAATACTCAAAAAAGGAAACAGGATTAGTCCACTGAATTACAGACCCATATCACTGACATTGACTGCCTAGCCCTCTCGAAGGCTTTCAGTGCCATTCCTTGCAAGTATCTTCTACACAGCTTGCATGCTGTTGGATATCACCTTACTTGTGGGGTGGGATGTCACTGTAAGACACCATTCGGGTGCTGGCTGTCAGAAGCATGCAAATGTCACTATCTGTGGACCCTGAAGGGCGGCACCAGGATGGCAGTATACACAAGTGAGATGCCGCACTTTCACTTTCCGGGAAGACTGAACAACACAGATTGCCTTCTCTGTTCGACAGTTCAGCCCCGCACAATAATGGCTGCTGCCATCATAGTTAGTTAGGCCTGGAAGAACGGACACACCAAGGAAGATAGTTCACTGTTGAGTTGACAAAAGACTTTATTCAGAGACTGGAAATGCTTGTCATGTTCTACGTGTTTAGTTCTCAAAAGATATATAAATGTGTATGATTATTCAATTATAGCACTGTCTATTGACATTCTGTAGTGTGCCCAGTTACCCTGGTCTGTCTCCCGCTTCCCAGTCTACAAGTTACTGTTGTGATCACTCGAGATACGGCAGTAAGATTAGATTTGGGATTTCCTGTCAGAAAGCGCACAGCTTTTAGAAAGTGATGGAAAGTCATCAAGTAAAATGGAAGTAATATCTGGCATTCAGTGTTCACTAAGAAAATGTTATAGTCCCTCTGCTGTTCCTAACCTACATAAATGACTTAGGAGACAGTCTGAGCAGCCCTCTCAGATTATTTGCGGATGATGCCGTCATTTAACATCCAGTAATGTCATCAGAATATCATAACCAGTGGCAAAATGATTTAGACAATATACAAAATGTGGCAGTTGACTCTAAACAATGAAAAATTTGAGGTTATCCCTATGGGCTCTCTAAAACTAAACTCCATCCGAACAGGCTTTGAAAGGCCCAATGGTTCCGACCATCCGCCGTGTCATCCTCAACTCACAAGCATCAATGGATGCGGAGATGGAGGGGCATGTGGTCAGCACACTGCTCTCCCAGCCGTATGTCAGTTTATGAAACCGGAGCCGCTACTTCTCAATCAAGTAAAGCCTCAGTTTGCCTCACAAGGGCTGTGTGCACCCCGCTTGCCAACATTGCTTGCCAGACTGAATGGGTGCCTATCCAAGTGATAGCCCAGCCCGACAGTGCTCAACTTTGGTGATCTGACAGGAACCAGTGTTACCACTGCAGCAAGGCCGTTGGCCCTATAGGCTCTCATTTCAACTAAACATCTAGGGATAACAATTACAGACAATTTAAATTGGAATTATCACACAGGTAATGTTGTGGTGAGACCAAACCAAAGGCAGTGTTTTATTGGCAGAACACTAAGAAGATGCCACAACTTCTCTAGAGATACTGCCTAAAATAAGCTTATCCATTCTCTGTTAGAGTATTGGTGTGTGGTATGGGATCATTATCAAATAGAGTTGATGGAGGACAATGAAGAAGTCCAAGGAGGGCAGCTCATTTTGTACTGTTGCGAAATAGAGGAGGGAGTGTCACTGATATGGTACATGAGTTGGGAGTAACAATTATTAAAACAAAGGTAGTTTATGTTTTGGCAAGATCTTTTTACTAAATTCCAATCTCCAGTTTTCTCCTTTGAATGTGAAAATATTTTGTTGATGTCCAGCTACATACGGAGAAATTATCATTGTAATGAAATACGAGAAATCGGAGCTTGATGGAGTGAATGAAGAGTTCATTTTGTCCGTGTGTGAAAAATAGTTCAGTGAACCTTCTGCCAAGCATTTAAGTATGTATTGCAGAGTAATCATATAGGTGCAGGAACAAAGTTAGGGAGAGTATTAGAACAGTAGAAATGGATATATGAGAGATATCCGCAGTTTTTTTTTTTTTTTTTTTTTCCCCCCGCTGCCAGCGACCGGGTGTTTCTGTTGCCCTCATAATATCATCATGCAGGAAGTGGTGAGATTGGAACTGGAAAGATTGGGAACTTGTATGGGCGCTGATGACCTCAATGTTGAGTGCCCCACAAACCAGTATCATCATCATCATCATCAGATATCTGCAGTTGACAAGACAGGGTACTAAGTAAGGCCCTACAGAGGTGAATTGAGGTAGTGTGCCAGAACTCCGGGTCAAAGGAGACTTACTGGACAGGATGAGAAGGATGGCCTTATGAAATCACTCTTTTCTTCTCATCCCGTCCAGTAAGTCTCTTCTGATCTGGAGTTCTTGGTGACTTTTCCAAACTCTACTGCTTTTCCTAAACTACTCCAATCCATTTTTCCTTCATCCCTCTTCCTTCCCCTTCAACCCTTTTGTCAGAAGAAGGAGCCACTGGCTCCGAAAGCTTACATACGTAAAACCTTGTTTTGTATTCTGCCACTGTTTGGTGAGGGGAATAGTGAAAATTAAATAGATTAAGAGGCATATAATAAGCATTTTTATCATGTGCACATATTATAATCAACTGCCAGCAATATTGGTGTGTATATTAATGTGTGAATTAAATGTCAAATAGTGTATCCGTTCTTGATCTAAAGAAAGAACAGCAGAGTCGTAATGATGAACATGCCAATTTGTCTCTTTTGTGAAACTGAAGACATCACAATACATTGTGCAGCCAGTCAAAGAATAATCATGTTTCATGAGTAATTTAAAATGAGGACCCACACCCATTCAATTACAAATGTTAGTCCTTACCTTTTGATATTTTTCCAGCCATTTCTTAGGTATTTTTAAATAATAATCCTGTTTTTGTCTGACTATACTGTATGCTCATGGAAAGCAAAACTTTGTTATTTGCTATCATTCCTAGTTTTGGATTTTCAATGGCCAGTAGTGTAGGTTCCTATCAACCCAGATTTTGAGCCACTTTTTTCTTATTTTTGTAGCAGACACATTTCACATAGAAACAGAGCATATCTCTTACTTCTTTGCATGATTGTAGAAATTGTACCTGCTAATTGTGTTGTTGTCTGAACTGAAATTTACACAAAGTTGACAACATTTTGCATTGAATTCAGTAGAAATTAAATTGAATTAAAATGTTATAAAATCTGTTGCACTCCTAGGCTCACAGACTCTGCATTGTATAAAAATCTTGTGAGTGAAATTTGTTTCAATTTAGAGGAGATATTGCCACCTTCATTTGACATATTAATCATACTTTGCGGAAGTTATAAAAAGAAAAATGCATTTTCATAATCTATAAGTTTGAATTATTTAATGAAATACAAATTATGTTTTTCAGTGGAATTACAGGAGATCACAACCCAGACTACTGATGAGACAATCAGAAATGCTCAACGGCTACTGTTGATCAGAAAACATCGCGAAGAAATGAAGCAAACAGATATGAAATTAGTGCTTCAGCTAGATCAGAAGGTGAGATATTCATCTTCTATTCTTAATTTCAATGTAACCATTGTTATGTTTCACATAGTAAAGATACTCAGCAATCTTCTCTCTGATTTTCCTACCGTAAGCACGAGAAGCTGTGTTCTGTATGCAGAAAATTGAATTATTATCTGAAACTAAATGTTACGGAATTTTGAGACTGAAGTAGGAACAGTTCTTTTCATTTTGAATAAAGATACTCAAATACAATAAATATTATTGGTGGGAAATTGGCATTAAGTATATTTTATATTAATATTACAACCACTATTGTGTGGTAGTTATCTATTGGGATAATTGTTGAAGAAGGGACTTTTCATTAAGCACATCAAATGACTGGTTAGATTGTTCTTCAACAACAAACAGGCACTTCTATTCAGAGTATAAGTACTTTTGCTAACACCAGGACTTAAATTTACCAAGCAGAATAGATTATTCACAACATTTTCACACACAGTGACAATTACAGAAATACTGAGTGATATTATAGAGATTTTTAAATTTCCTAAAATGTTTGTTCTTTTCAGAATCTCTCTCTCTCTCTCTCTCTCTCTCTCTCTCTCCCCCCCCTCTCTCTCTCTCCCTCTCCCTCTCTCTCTCTCCCTCTCCCTCTCCCCCCCCCACCCCATCCCTCCCTCCCTCCCTCCCTCCCTCCCTCGCCCTCTCTCTCTTTGGCACTGTAGCCTAACTGGGTTGATGGTAGTGTCAGCTGAAGCAGGTGATGTTAATAAGGAAGAGGGAAAGATGAGACATTATAGTGGGAGTGACAGCTAGCTAATAATACAGTACAAACGAGAGCTTCCCTGGGCAGAGGCTGGCAGGAGCAGTACTGTGTTGAACATAGTCGAATAGAAAGTGTGAAAGGACAGAATGAAGGGAGAGGTAGACTGCCAAGAAAGCATTCTGTTAAACCAGATTATTCAGCCGATTATTTTGGCACATAAATTTGATGTGGAACCAAAAACTCTCATCATTTTTCACATAGGCAAAATACTGTCAGAGACAAGCCACATTGTTATAATCAAGTGTTAATTTTTGCACCAATGTGCCTGTGGAAGAGTAAATAATGCGATCTTTACGCACTGTGAAACATTGTCCTAGTTCAATTTCTCCTGACATACTGTGCATTAAATTGTTGACTTCCTGTCTGAAAATTTAATGATCAGCTCCTTAGTGGCATTGGCATGCTTGATTGTTTTTCTGATATGTTAACTATAGGACACCTTTACATACGAGTTTATTGACAATGCCTCAGTTGATGGCTCAGTGAACAGATTGTTAGTATACGATATTGTCTGTATATTTTCTGTAGTATGTTTGTAAGTGCATTAGTTTTGAGTACTTGCTTGATTATCTGTTCATGAAATTTAGTTTGCTGTTCATGAAATTTAGTTTCTTTTTGAATATTCCTGCAACACTCAGAATTTTCTCTGTAGAATGTAGATTCATAGGTGTCATAGATCTGATGCACTGATCGTATTAATGACAGGTAAGGTCAGGGCTCTAGTTTTGGCTATTATCCCACTAATGGCTGCTTTGATGTAATGGGTTAATTTTTAAGCTTCTTCGGAATACCAGACGATCCTACCACAATTTACCATAAACATGAAAGGTGCTATTCAATTGTCTATATGAGCAATTCTTTCTTCTCATTTGGTGTCACTATTTTGTGAAAAGATATGTTTTGAAAAAATTGAGGGTTGTTTTTAACTCTGTTTTAGATATTGTACATGTTATATGAAACATCAGAAGAAACTGAATTTCTTAAGAGGTGAGGTTAAGGATTATATTTTCATTTCATATACGTTAAATATTATGCAACCTAAAAACATTTCATCAAACTTGTATGGACATGAACATCCATATTTAGTCTTGTTTCTCAGTCGTGGCCATGCGTATTGGACCATGTGAGTACTGTTTTTTTGCATTCTAGAGGAGCATTCGCACCTGAGCTTTATACCAGAGTCTGAAAATACTGCTACAGTTGTAAGGTTCTTTTATTTAGAAAAGACCGGTTTTGGGCTCTTATACACTCACCTTCAGGTGGTATACTGAAAATAGCAAGAGATGAGAGAATTTCTCTTGCTATTTTCAGTATAACACCTGAAGAGCCCAGAACGGGTCATGTTCTAAATAAAAGAACCTTACAGCTGTATCGCTATTTTCCACCTCTGGTCATTCAAGTAGGCTTATTTCGAATATTTTTGGTACTTTTGTATTAACTTGGACCTAATTAGTAGTATTGCCTGGGCATTTCATATTAATTTATCTGTGCTTGTAACATAGTAAAATATGCAGTAGGGACTATGCAAAACTAACATTTTTTTTTAACTCAAGGTCTTTGTGCTTTATTTGTCGGAAAAATTAGTCAATAAAAGAATGAGAATTTTCTGTATTCTCTCACCAAAGTTAAAATCATACTGAAGGCTGTTGATGCAGGAATGAAGGTTACTCCTGCAAACAATTTGTACAATGTTCTAACAACAATATTAATACATAAAATTTCTGGTGTATACTCATGAGAGTCTACAGGGCAATGTGGCACACATTCTGTCTCAAAAATAAAAATAAAAATGTGAGTGGACTTGGTTATTGACAGTTCCAACATGGGATTTTCAATTATTAAGGAAACTTTCTGTACATTGATAGAGTAGACTTGGGATGTTCTAATGCTGCATTTGCAACCAGTCGACCTGGGAAAAAGTTGTATTATGAAAAAGACATGAAGTTTTCCCTTGAATACATGCTGAATATGTTAATAGGCTTAGAGGTCTGCTACAAATGAAAAACTAAGAAATTTGTTCTGGGAAGTATCTGAAACTTTAAAGGATGAGTATGTGTGTTAAATAACTCTTAAGAGAATTTTAAATGTGGATGAAAACTACCTTTTTATTTATTTTTTTAAAGGTGAATTAATAATAGGTCCCCATGGTTGTCATATTTATGATGGGTCATCTAACACTGACAAAGGTAATGGAACTACTTTGTTTGTGGAGAATGCTGCTGGAAAAGTTACACCACCATTAACACTGTACAAGCATTCCAGCAACATTAGTGAAAGCAGCTGCTCCAGATTGGGGCATTGGAAATAGAGAAATGGATGGATGACAGGATAAAGTTTTTTTGAGTACAGAACAAATGTATTTGGTCCAAATTTAAAAGAAGTTAAAATTGTGTTGGCCTCTTGTAACATTTTTAGTCGGGCATTGCTCTTATTCAACACTTGTTGCTCTCCATCCCAATTCTACACATATCTTGCAACTACAAGATGTAGCAATCTTTGGATCAATGAAGAAAATGTGGAAGCACACTGTTTAGAAATAGCGTGCTGACAATAATGGTAATGAAATTTCAAAATCTAATGTACCTTGTATTATGTCACAAATTACTTCAGAACCCAAAATGGTGTCAAATATTTGTACTGGTTTCAGGGCAGTTGGTCTGTTTCCATTTAATGCAAACGGCATCGATCATAGGAAGATAGTTGTTCATAGTATAACAGCATAACTAGCAACTGAGTCATATGAGGAGCAAAAGAGTCTCTTTCGTGTATAGAAAATCAAATTAATGCCATCCTTTATTGAATTCAGAGTAAACAAGGAAATGAATCATGAGTGGGAAGGAAATCCAGAGGCATTATTACTTTTCAAGTTCTGGAGCAAAATAACTGATGAGGTTGAAATGCATGCAGTGAGTGGTAACACTCATCAAGTTCTACCAGATAACAGAGTCCTTATCCCTGTTAACAATCCAGCAGATAAAATTTCATCAAACACAGACAGACTTAATCCTTCATCCATCCAAAATCTTGAAATTATCCAAACATTTTTGCCACAAGCAGCACTTTACTCTGAGGATGGAAGATGGACAGACAGAGGAAGCAGTTTAGTAATGATGAGATAGAAATGCATGAAAATTTGAAAGCATCTTCCAGTAAAAATTTGAAAGTAAAGGACTTTTGTTCTGATAAAAATTTAGTTTAACAGGAAAAAAAACAACTGGAGCGGCAGTTTTTATGCATGTGTCTGTTATTTTCAAAATGCTTTCCTATTCAGAATGTGAAATTCATTGCCTAAGAAGTTCTAGTGCTCAAAAACTTGTTTTGAATACATTCAAAATGAGGTTTTGTCTATAACAGCTGAAGATATTTTAGGGAAATTGCAATATCCAGTCTTGATGCAAGAAAGACGGACACTAAAAACAAAGTTTCTTTGTTACATTGACCCACATAAAAAATAAATTTGTCTGAAGGTTGATTTAAGTAGTTTATAGGCCAACATTTTTGTTAACTCAGTTGTGTAACTTTTTCTACTTTATGTATGTTTGTTGTCTTTTGTGCTTGAACAAATTACTTTCAAGCAAACGAATTCTACAGTTATTTAGAGCCATCCTTTTATTGTAATGTGTAGAGGTTAAAAGTGGGGAGAAGACTGACCATAGGCTGGGTTAACATGGCCAAATTTGGGGAAATATGCCATATTTCAGAAATGTGATTGCTTCTATTCAAATTATTATCTTGTGAATTAGAGATGAACACGTGTATTCAGTGGCATCCCATACTGTCGTGGAAGATGCTGGGACAATCTGTTGATGACAATGACGAATGTAATCTTGCAGTGTTCGTTCACCTTCTGAGCCTCCACACATGGATATGCCCAGTGTGATACCACAGAATCCGTTCTCTTCTCAGAGGGCTGTGGGATGCCACTCCTGTGTTCATTGTTGTCATTGGGCACACTATCGTCAGCACATCTTCTTGCTATCGCATCAGGAAAACCACAACAATGGTCATCATGCTGACAGTCAGTAGGGCTCCAGATGTCATTACACTGCCAGTGCTGACACTTGTCTTGCTGCAAACAAGCCTGTCTCCTGACTCTAGGTATGATACTGCATAGCTGAGTGAACAACATGTCTGATGAGCACTACTTGGGTGGGGCTTCTGAGATCTTGTATGGTGTTCACTGTGGTATTCCTGAACCCATTCATTGTCCACATTTGCATGCCAGTATTGGAATTACTACCAACGCAAGCACTAGTATTGTGGAACAATAAATTGCATTCTGGACAGGTCATGATCCTGCTGTGTCAAATTTCTACATCTACTTACATCTGCATTTATACTCCGCAAGCCACCCAACAGTGTGTGGCGGAGGGCACTTTATGTGCCACGGTCATTACCTCCATTTTCTGTTCCAGTCGCGTATGGTTCGCGGGAAGAACGACTGTCTGAAAGCCTCTGTACGCGCTCGAATCTCTCTAATTTTACATTCGTGATCTCCTCGGGAGGTATAAGTAGGGGGAAGCAATATATTCGATACCTCATCCAGAAACGCACCCTCTTGAAACCTGGCAAGCAAGCTACACCGCGATGCAGAGCGCCTCTCTTGCAGAGTGTGCCACTTGAGTTTGCTAAACATCTCCTTAACGCTATCATGGTTACCAAATAACCCTGTGACGAAACGCGCCGCTCTTCTTTGGATCTTCTCTATCTCCTCCGTCAACCCGATCTGGTACGGATCCCACACTGATGAGCAATACTCAAGTATAGGTCGAACGAGTGTTTTGTAAGCCACCTCCTTTGTTGATGGACTACATTTTCTAAGGACTCTCCCAATGAATCTCAACCTGGTACCCGCCTTACCAACAATTAATTTTATATGATCATTCCACTTCAAATCGCTCCGCACGCATACTCCCAGATATTTTACAGAAGTAACTGCTACCAGTGTTTGTTCCGCTATCATATGATCATACAATAAAGGATCCTTCTTTCTATGTATTCGCAATACATTACATTTGTCTATGTTAAGGGACAGTTGCACCAAGTGCCTATCCGCTGCAGATCTTCCTGCATTTCGCTACAATTTTCTAATGCTGCAACTTCTCTGTATACTACAGCATCATCCCCGAAAAGCCGCATGGAACTTCCGACACTATCTACTAGGTCATTTATATATTTTGTGGAAAGCAATGGTCCCATAACACTCCCTTGTGGCACGCCAGAGGGTACTTTAACGTCTGTAGACGTCTCCCCATTGATGACAACATGCTGTGTTCTGTTTGCTAAAAACTCTTCAATCCAGCCACACAGCTGGTCTGATATTCCGTAGGCTCTTACTTTGTTTATCAGGCGACAATGCGGAACTGCATCGAACACCTTCCGGAAGTCAAGGAAAATAGCATCTACCTGGGAGCCTGTATCTAATATTTTCTGGGTCTCATGAACAAATAAAGTGAGTTGGGTCTCACACGATCGCTGTTTCCGGAATCCATGTTGATTCCTACAGAGTAGATTCTGGGTTTCCAAAAATGACATGATACTCGAGCAAAAAACATGTTCTAAAATTCTACAACAGATCAACGTCAGAGATATAGGTCTATAGTTTTGCGCATCAGCTCAACGACCCTTCTTGAAGACTGGGACTACCTGTGCTCTTTTCCAATCATTTGGAACCTTCCGTTCCTCTAGAGACTTGCGGTACACGGCTGTTAGAAGGGGGGCAAGTTCTTTCGCGTACTCTGTGTAGAATCGAATTGGTATCCCGTCAGGTCCATTGGACTTTCCTCTGTTGAGTGATTCCACTTGCTTTTCTATTCCTTGGACACTTACTTCGATGTCACCCATTTTTTCGTTTGTGCGAGGATTTAGAGAAGGAACTGCAGTGCGGTCTTCCTCTGTGAAATAGCTTTGGAAAGAGGTGTTTAGTATTTCAGCTTTACGCGTGTCATCCTCTGTTTCAATGCCATCATCATCCCGGAGTGTCTGGATATGCTGTTTCGAGCCACTTACTGATTTAACATAAGACCAGAACTTCCTAGGATTTTCTGTCAAGTCGGTACATAGAATTTTACTTTCGAATTCACTGAACGCTTCACGCATAGCCCTCCTTACGCTAACTTTGACATCGTTTAGCTTCTGTTTGTCTGAGAGGTTTTGGCTGTGTTTACACTTGGAGTGAAGCTCTCTTTGCTTTCACAGTAGTTTCCTAACTTTGTTGTTGAACCACGGTGGGTTTTTCCCGTCCCTCACAGTTTTACTCGGCACGTACCTGTCTAAAACGCATTTTAGTCTGAAATCTGCCTTCTATTAATCTTGTTAAACAGATAAACCTTCCTCCCTTTTTTTATATTCCTATTAACTTCCATATTCAGGGATGCTGCAACGGCCATGTGATCACTGATTCCCTGTTCTGCACTTACAGAGTCGAAAAGTTCGGGTCTGTTTGTTATCAGTAGGTCCAAGATGTTATCTCCATGAGTCGGTTCTCTGTTTAATTGCTCGAGGTAATTTTCGGATAGTGCACTCAGTATAATGTCACTCGATGCTCTGTCCCTACCACCCGTCCTAAACATTTGAGTGTCCCAGTCTATATCTGGTAAATTGAAATCTCCACCTAAAACTATAACATGCTGAGAAAATTTTCTCTCAGTTGTTCTGCCACTAATGCTGCTGAGTCGGGAGGTCGGTAAAAGGAGCCAACTATTAACCTAGCTCGGTTGTTGAGTGTAACCTCCACCCATAATACTTCACTACAGGATAAACTACTACTAACAGCGACAAACACGCCACCACCAGTTGCATGCAATCTATCCTTTCTAAATACCATCTGTGCCTTTGTAGAAATTTCAGCAGAATTTATCTCTGGCTTCAGCCAGCTTTCTGTACCGATAACGATTTCAGCTTCGGTGCTTTCTATCAGCATTTGAAGTTCCGGTACTTTACCAATGCAGCTTCAACAGTTTACAATTACAATACCGATTGCTGCTTGGCCCCCGCATGTCCTGACTTTGCCCCGCACCCTTTGAGGCTGCTGCCCTTTCTGTACTTGCCCGAGGCCATCTAACCTAAAAAACCGCCCAGTCCACGCCACACAACCCCTGCTACCCGTGTAGCCGCTTGCTGCGTGTAGTGGACTCCAGACCTATCCAGCGGAACCTGAAACCCCACCACCCTATGGTGCAAGTTGAGGAATCTGCAGCCCACACGGTCGCAGAACCGTCTCAGCCTCTGATTCAGACCCTCCACTCGGCTCTGTACCAAAGGTCCACAGTCAGTCCTGTCGACGATGCTGCAGATGGTGAGCTCTGCTTTCATCCTGCTAGCGAGACTGGCAGTCTTCACCAAATCAGATAGCCACCGGAAGCCAGAGAGGATTTCCTCCGATCCATAGCGACACACATCATTGGTGCCGACATGAGCGACCACCTGCAGATGGGTGCACCCTGTACCCTTCATGGCATCCGGAAGGACCCTTTCCACATCTGGAATGACTCCCCCCGGTATGCACATGGAGTGCACATTGGTTTTCTTCCCCTCTCTTGCTGCCATATCCCTAAGGGCCCCATTACGCGCCTGACGTTGGAGCTCCCAACTACCAGTAAGCCCACCCTCTGCGACCGCCCGGATCATGCAGACTGAGGGGCAACCTCTGGAACAGGACAAGCAGCCATGCCTGGCCGAAGATCAGTATCAGCCTGAAACAGAGCCTGAAACTTGTCCGTCAGACAAACTGGAGAGGCCTTCCGTTCAGCCCTCCGGAATGTCTTTTGCCCCCTGCCACACCTCGAGACGTGTTGTTGGACATTTCTCCTTTCTATGCAAGACAACAAAATCTTCTCGAAAACAGTCAACATTCAAATGCAATTTGTGAATGATAAACTCATAATTTAATCTTTTCTTATATACATAACATAGATGGTGTTGCTCAGGTCTGCTTTATGTGATTCTGCCTTTATATTTTACAATTTCTCATCTTTCAGTTCCCTGACTGCTGTTGCTCTACAGTTCCATTTTCCTTTCCAATTTGTTTTGAAGCTGCTAAGTTTTCTTTTCTAATATATGTTTTCAGTCAGCCCATCCCATATCTCTCTAACTTATCGATTGCTGTCTTTTTCACTCTTACATTTTCATGTTTCTAAACATGTCTGTTGCTCATACGATGATTGATTTATCTTCTCTTGTCCAAACATTATTTCCCCTGCCTTTTGTTGCTGAGTGACATTCGTACATAATACTAGGGAAACAGGAAAGTAGTCAGTAGGACAGTGAAAGATTGTGTTTTTTAATTTTATTTTTTTTTTAATTTTTTGTTTCCAGCTTAATGTGATGCTTTTTAATGTGGCTCCAAAATGTTTAGCAGATGATTTTTCTTTGTATGTGGGAATAGGATGAATGTATATGAGATCCATTAACTTTTCCTTTTTCCAAAGCATAGTGAGCAGGTGCACTGAGTTAATAAAAAATGATTTTCTCCTTTAGTGATACATGCTTCTTCTCATGTTTTGTTTCATCTAATTTGTTCTGACCGCTACCCATTGCTGTACCACCTGCAAAGCAGCCAATAAGAAGAATCAGTTTCGAATGCCATAATCTTCTTTCAGAAGCCTTTTAGGGGTATTGGAATCCTTAAGCCTGTCTCATGTGGTGTAAGAATGCCATAATCTTCTTTCAGAAGCCTTTTAGGGGTATTGGAATCCTTAAGCCTGTCTCACGTGGTGTAAGATTAGCTGCAAGTGTACTTGCCGGCTCACATGATAGCTCCCTTTGGGGCTCTGTCGTCTGCTAGCTGGCTGCCCTACAGTGAGGTGTGCATATTTTCTGTGACAGGTCTATTGCTGGTTTTTATTTTTGTGAGGCCTAGTAGTATTTCCTGAATACTACGTACAGTGGCCAATCGGGAGTCGTGCTTGGCGACTGAAATGACAGCATACCGGGTGAGAACTCTCAGACAATGCCTACCATCAAAACCAAACAGAACGTAACACGCCGTCCAGCCATCATTCTGTTAATGGTAATATTTTTACTGTGTTGTTTGAGGATTAAGCAAATCACTGCAGAAATTTCAGAAAGTTTGCAGTGAAAAATAGAAATCACTATTAATTTGCAAATGGTTCAAATGGCTCTGAGCACTATGGGACTCAACTGCTGTGGTCATAAGTCCCCTAGAACTTAGAACTACTTAAACCTAACTAACCTAAGGACAGCACACAACACCCAGCCATCACGAGGTAGAGAAAATCCCTGACCCCGCCGGGAATCGAACCCGGGAACCCGGGCGTGGGAAGCGAGAACGCTACCGCACGACCACGAGATGCGGGCTATTAATTTGCATTTAGTGTGCGTTAGGTCATAAGTTGGTGCTTACGAAATGTAGCTAACATATTTAATTTTTCTTTAAACTATGAAAGATATTGTTATCTATTACCAATTTCAAGAAAATGGATTGTATGTAAAGCACTTCGTCCCGAACTCGCATGCTGACGAAAAAGCCAGAGTGAAATATTTATAAAATTCCTCATATCTTATAAATGGTTTCGGGTATTGAAATAAGATTTTGTCTAATGGTAGTACACGAAGAGGAGGGTATTTCACTATATGATTAAAATGCAAAATTTTCATATCTACAACAATATTCAAGTGCCTACAGATTTTTTTCAATGAACTAATGTAATATTTAAACACCATCAATAGCTGCTGAAACAAAGAGTTACTGTGAGTTTGGAACATTATAAAGGGTGAAGAAAAATTTGTGCACTCAGGCTTCGCATTGCGATTCCTCATATATTAGCAATACATAAATATCTCGCACAAAATTTCATCCTGTGCATATTTCCAGCAGTAAATGTATGTCAAACATTGGTAATCACTGTAATCACACGCATGTTAACTACCTCTGTCAGCATATAGTAGTGCTGTGCAGTTACTGCAGTGGACAGCATTTTGGGTTAGCATGCAGGAGTTCAATTCTGGGTCGAGGCATAGTTGGTTTTATTAGCTAAATGTACTTTGCGTGGTTAGATATCTGGCATCTTAATCATCATACAGTGATTAGAGTAGGTCTTCTACAAAACATTTGCACTTACGTACTTATGAACACAGAATATCCTGGTTTGTCATTTAGGTAAAACTATATTTTGTTATATGGAGCTTCACTTTTGGGAGACAGGTTCTCTCTTTCCACCATCATGTGACAGAGCTCATCCACGGACTCACCGTACTCCAGCTACTGATTAAGCTATTCTGGAGATCATACGCCTAGGTCCCCAGTGAAGTACACATGGCGTAGCGAAGTAGCTGCGTGCCTCACAACGTGGGCTGCATCCCTATCCTTATTCTTTAACACAACACCTGCTTCTTGCAGACTGACAGGAAACCAACAATGACTTCATAAACACTCTAATATGGTTGAATGAAACAGCATTCGTTTGTGAGGCTATCTTCAATATGAACAATGCCCACCATTGTTGTAATGTTAACAGGCATGTCACTCGTGACCATGGATATCAAATTTGCTTTGGCATCAACGTCCTGGTTTGAATATTGGTAGACAAGAGTTTGGATCCCTTCTTGTTGCGTGACTGGTTGGCTGCACAAAGCTATCATGTATTTGCCTGACACACTGGAAGATGTTCCACTTCATGTTTGACAGAGGTTATGGTTCCAGTATGATGGTCCACATCCACACTTTGGAATTAATGTGCAACGATATTTATACAGAATATTTTCAGGAAAATAGCTTGGATGGAGAGGTCCAGTTGTATGGCCTCCATGTTTACCTAACCTAAGTACCCTGGATTTCTTCCTGTGGGGACACTTAAAGGAGCACGTATATTGAAATCTGCCAACAGATGCGGAAGAACTGATAATGCGTGTTCATCCTGCTCTTGTACCTGTGGCTGCATCTACTTTGCGAAGAGTCAAGATCTGTATGATCCAGCGGGTCGCGTATTATTCGAACATGCAGGGGGTTGCTTAGAGCACCTGTTCTGAGGACAACATATTCTTTTGTAAACGTCATGCAGTCATTAATATGGAAATTATTATTGTTACCGGTTGCTGATGTGTTACATCTAAGCATCTATACCACATGTAATATGAATGACAAGTAGATGATGAGTTATTTAACTGCACAATCATCTTAAACAACTCGAAATTAATGCTGTTTTTATAGTTATTCTGCCCTATGACAGGTCATTTGTTTCAGTGGTCTATTTCTGACTTGTCTGACCATGTTATTGTTATGTTCAGTGTTACGAAATATTGTGTTTTTATGTTCAGTGTTACAAAACATTGTGTTTTGTAAATGTTGGATATGTGTGACTTACAACACGGTGTGTCAACATTGGTATATGATAGAATGAAATTGGTGAATAAAAGCAAATACACCTGGACCCAGAGTTGAACCCTTGACCTTGTGCATGCTAACCCAAAACGTTATCCACTGGACCACCAACTGTGCGGCACTAGTCCTACATGCTGACAGGGGTAGTTTACCATACATGTGATAACAGTGTTGCCCGAGTTGCCCGATTCCCAATCTTTAGCATCCATTTATTGCCAAAAATATTCACAGATGAAATTTTATGAAAGACATTTTTTTTTTTTTTTTTTTTTTGCTGCAAAGCCCGAGTGCTTGAAATTTTCTTCACTCTGTATCTGAAGAAATTACAGTTTAATTTTATACTGAGAATCAGCATCGTCATGAACAATTGACTTGTCTTTCCATCAATTGCTGTTTTATGATTCTGTCGCAATTTCAGTTGCATTAGAATGTGTTAACATATGTTGTTCCAAACCCACAGTAATTCTCGTTTCACTAGCTATTGATGGCACTTAAATATTACATCTTTTCATTGAAGAAAAATCTGTAGTCGCTTGAATATTGCAGCATATATGGGAGTTTTGCATGTTAATCATATGGCAAAATACTCTCCTCTTTGCGTACTACTTTTTGTCAAAATCTTACTTATATATCTGAAACCGCTTAAGAGCTACGAGGAATTGTGTGAATATTTCATTCTGGATTTCTTTCCGGCACGCAGGTTTGAGATGAAGTGCTTTATATATGATCCATTTTCTAGAGATATATAGCAATATGCAGCAATATACTTCAAAGTTTAAAGAAAAATTCCATATGTCAGCTACATTTCATATGGAGCAACATATGACCTAATGTGCACCAAATGCGAATTCATAGCAGTAGTTTATTGAATCCTAAAATAAGTATGACCATCAACGAAATGATGGGCAGTTCACCATGAAGCTGACGAATGAATCTGTATATTGGGTGAGAATCAAATTTTTTTCTGAATAGTTTCTTTACAGTTGCTTGAGGAAGGTTGTAGTTCAGTCGGCTAGCTCGCCTTGCCATTGAGAGAGTAAAGCCAGCCAGATAGGTTTAGTGCTGAATCATACACCTTGTGTGAGGTTCAGTATGTGAGATAGCCATCACTCCCACCTGCTAGCTGGCAGTCATGCATGCCATCTAGCAAACTTGCGGCAAACCTTACTCCGTTCGTGATGGGCTTTATGCACATTTCACAATATTATTACTCCTTGATGGTTTTTGTTGCTGACAATGAAACTCAGTCTCAGCTTAACTGTGATGTAGGATAGAACTTGGGTGCCTTAAATTTCAGCTCTTGTTGTTGTTGTTGTTGTTGTTGTGGTCTTCAGTCCAGAGACAGTTTGATGCAGCTCTCCGTGCTACTCTATCCTTTTCAAGGTTCTTCCTCTCCCAGTACCTACTGCAACCTACATCTTTCTGAATCTGTTCAGTGTATTCATCTCTTGGTCTCCCTCTACGATTTTTACCCTACACGCTGCCCTCCAATACTAAACTGGTGATCCCTTGATGCCTCAGGATATGCCCTACCAACCGATCCCTTCTTCTAGTCAAGTTGTGCCACAAATTTCTCTTCTCTCCTCTTCTATTCAATACCTCCTCATTAGTTATGTGATCTACCCACCTAATCTTCAATATTCTTCTGTAGCACCACATTTCGAAAGCTTCTGTTCACTTCTTGTCTAAACTACTTATCATCCACATTTCACTTCCATTCATGGCCACACTCCATACAAATACTTTCAGAAACGACTTCCTCACAATTAAATCTATACTCGATGTTAAAAAAACTTCTCTTCTTCAGAAACACTTTCCTTGCCAGTTGCCAGTCTATATTTTATATCCTCTCTACTTCGACCATCATCAGTTATTTTGCTCCCCAAATAGCAAAATTCGTTTACTACTTTTATCGTCTCATTTCCTAACCTAATTCCCGCAACATCACACAATTTAATTCGACTACATCCCATTATCCTCGTTTTGCTTTTGTTGATGTTCATCTTATGTCCTCCTTTGAAGACACTGTCCATTCCGTTCAGCTGCTCTTCCAGATTCTTTGCTGTCTCTAACAGAATTACAGTGTCATCGGCAAACCTCAATGTTTTTATTTCTTCTCCATGGCTTTTAATTCCAACTCTGAATTTTTCTTTTGTTTCCTGTACTGCTTGCTCAATATACAGATTGAATACCATCGGGAATAGGCTACAATCCTGTCGCACTCCCTTCCCAGCCACTGCTTCCCTTTCATGTCCCTCGACTCTTGTAACTGCCATCTGGTTTCTGTACAAATTATAAATAGCCTTTCGCTCTCTGTATTTTACCCCTGCCACCTTAAGAATTTGAAAGAGAGTATTCCAGTCAATATTGTCAAAAGCTTTCTCTAAGTCTACAAATGGTAGAAACGTAGGTTTGCCTGTCCTTCATCTATTTTCTAAGATAAGTTGTAGGGTAAGTATTGCCTCACGTGTTCCAACATTTCAACGGAATCCAAACTGATCTTCCCTGAGGTCGGCTTCTACCAGTTTTTCCATTCGTCTGTAAAGAATACGTGTTAGTATTTTGCTGCCGTGTCTTATTAAACTCGTAGTTCGGTAATTTTCACATCTGTCAACACCTGCTTTCTTCGGGATTGGAATTATTATATTCTTCTTGAAGTGTGAGGGTATTTCACCTGTCTCATACATCTTGCTCACTAGATGGTAGGGTTTTGTTAGGCCTGGCTCTCCCAAGGCTGTCAGTAGTTCTAACGGAATGTTGTCTACTCCCTGGGTCTTGTTTCGACTTAGGTTTTTCAGTGCTCTGTCAAACTCTTCACGCAGTATCATATCTCCTATTTCGTCTTCATCTACATTTCCTTCCATTTCTATAATATTGTCCTCAAGAATATCGCTCTTGTATAGTCCCTCCACCTTTCTGCTTTCCCTTCTTTGCTTAGAACTGTGTTTCCATCTGAGCTCTTGATATTCACGCAAGTGGTTCTCTTTTCTCCCAAGGTTTCTTTAATTTTCCTGTAGGCAATATCTATCTTACCCCTAGTGATATGCGCCTCAACATCCTTACATTTGTCCTCTAGCCATCTCTGCTTAGCCATTTTGCACTTCCTGTCAATCTCATTTTTGAGACGTTTGTATCCAGGCCCCATCTCCTTAAATTCCCACCTTTTTGCAGTTTCTTCAGTTTTAATCTACAGTTCATAACCAATAGATTGTGGTCAGAGTCCACATCTGCCCCTAGAAATGTCTTACAATTTAAAGCCTGGTTCCTAAATCTCTGTCTTACCATTAGATAATCTATCTGAAACCTTTAAGTATCTCCAGGCTTCTTCCATGTATGCAACCTTCTTTTATGATTTTTGAACCAGGTGTTAGCAATGATTAAGTTATGCTCTGTGCAAAATTCTACCAGGCGGCTTCCTCTTTCATTCCTTAATCTCATTCCATATTCACCTACTACATTCCCTTCTCTTCCTTTTCCTACTATTGATTTCCAGTCACCCATGACTATTAAATTTTCATCTCCCTTCACTATCTGAATAATTTCTTTTATCACATCATACATTTCATCAATCTCTTCGTCATCTTCAGAGCTTGTTGGCATATAAACTTGTACTACTGTGTTAGGCATGGGCTTTGTATCTGTCTTGGCCACAATAATGCATTCACTATGCTGTTTGTAGTAGCTTACCTGCATTCCTATTTTCCTATTCATTAATAAACCTACTCCTGCATTACCCCTATTTGAGGAGCATTACCCCTATTTGATTTTGTACTTATAACCCTGTATTCATCTGACCAAAAGTCTTGTTCCTCTTGCCACTGAACTTCACTAATTCCCACTATATCTAACTTTAACCTATCCATTTCCCTTTTTAAATTTTCTAACCTACCTACCCGAGTAAGGGATCTGACATTCCACGCTCCGATCCGTAGAACGCCAGTTTTCTTTCTCCTGATAAATACGTACTCCTGAGTAGTCCCCGCCCGGAGATCTGAATGGGGGACTATTTTACCTCTGGAATATTTTACCCAAGAGGACGCCATCATTATTTATCCATACAGTAAAGCTGCATGCCCTCAGGAAAAATTACGGCCATAGTTTCCCCTTGCTTTCAGCTGTTTGCAGTACCAGCACAGCTAGTCCGTTTTGGTTAGTGTTACAAGGCCAGATCAGTCAATCATCCAGACTGTTGCCCCTGCAACTACTGAAAAGGCTGCTGCCCCTCTTCAGGAACCATGTGTTTGTCTGGCCTCTCAACAGATACCCCTTCGTTGTGGTTTCACCTAAGGTACGACTACGACTATCTGTATCGCTGAGGCACGCAAACCCCCCACCAACACCAAGGTCCATGGTTCATGGGGGGGGGGGGGGGGTCAGCTCTTATAAATGATCAGTACATTTACAAATTTTTAATTTAAATTCAGATTGCTTCTATAATCAACAACATGGTACTACTTTGGTTTCAGTATAAAATAAACCATTTCAGCATAAAAATAACAATGCCACTAGTGCAAAATATCCAGTTTTGTCTCACCTATGGGGTAAAACGGGGAACATATCTAAATGGAAGGAAGAAATTGAAAACAAGAAAACAGTTTTAGTCTACTGCAAAAAATATATGAAAACATATACAGATTGTTAAGAAAATGCAATGAAAGGACACGATAAACCTATTTTAAGTACCAAAACTGTTTTTTGGTGAAAGAACTTAAAATTTGTGAAACATTACAGCAGTGTAGCAAAGTTATCAGTAATTGATTGTAATAAGAAACAAAAATGCATGTAAATGAGAACATAAATTTTTCACAAAGCAGTTGTCTTCTCCCTCAGCATTGGACTATTGTTCATGACCCCATATGTGACAAAAGGAAGATCAAGATTTAATTTCCTGTCAACATCGAGGTTGTTAAAGATGCAGACAAGCTTAGATTTCTTCAAGGATGGGGAAGGAAATCGGCTGTGTCCTTTCAGTGAAACCATCCCAGTGTGGAGTGATTTAGAGAGATCACGGAAACCTAGACCTGGATGGTTGGTCACGGATTTGAATCATTGTCCTCCCAAATGTGAGTCCCTTGTGTCATTGTGCCTTGCTCGATAAAGGCCACTACAAGCTAAACACTGGATCCAAGCATCCTTCGATAATGTGTCTGGGTGATTTCGTCTCAAATCATAAGGCAAGAATTTCTGTGGAAAAAATATGTATTAGACCTCCATATCATAAGTGTTAAAAAATAAAGTATTTACATTTTATCTTAATTTTTGTAAATGGTATAGTTCCGTGAAAAATTTATTTTTTATAAATTACTCTTAAAACAGTAGAGAACAAAAAAAACTATTAAATCAAAAGTACTGTAGACCTGCCTCTTAGTGTGTTGAAATTTAGTTGACATCCACACATTTGTGGACCTTCTATAACCTACAAATTTAAGATGAAAATATGAAATATAAGTTTTTTTTTTAAGTTAGGAGTGTCACAGAACACTGCCTTTTCTGTTACATTACCATATACTACTGATGTAATTATAAAAAGTATCTTCTCTGCTCCAGATATCTGTATTATGTAAATATTTATTAATAAAGATGTAAAAAATTGCATTCTTATGAATTTTTATGAATTATTAACTCTGAAACCCCCATCTGAAAACTTTTGAGAATTACACAAAATATTGTTTGGTTAATATGTTAGTAGTCAGTGCAAACACACAACATTTTTCTGTGTAAAGTGTTAAAAAATTTTCAAAAGTCTGCGTATTTCGCATCACTGAATTTCTAATGCAAAATATGCATGTTGGCAACACCGTTTCCAGTGCTCTTCTGTTTATAACAGATGAGTGAAGACTTGTACATAAACCATTCTGCATCAAGTCTTGTATTTGGTTTGAACTTTTTGTTTGATGCACAGTTGTTGGAAACCTTTTAGAGATATTTCAGAAATAGCTTGGTCCTAAAGTAAAGGTAGTAGCATCGCATCCACAGTGCAGGAATTGCTACACTCACTACAAGAAGGAATTTAGCGACAGCCCACCTGAACGATCTTAATCACCCAAATGTGAAACTGAGGAAGAGTGTGCAAATGTTTATATTCCTGGGTGTGAAGTTGTTTATGCATTAAATGTTAGCATTTCTGCTGTGGCCCTTACTATATCCTCCCACAAACCTCCAGGAAAGGTAGGAAGCACAAAGAAAAGCGGAAGAAATTGAAAGAATTTTACGCAAGCAACATCTTCAAAACTTTATGAAGTGTGTAATGTAGATGCAATTGGTACAGAAGCTGAAGACAGTGCACGAAATATGATGTGTGGTTTCAGAACCTAAATACTGCTGTCACTGCAGCCGCCTATACTGAGAAGTTACACTTACTGACACTGATACCAGATAGCTAATCTGATCATCAGATACGGAAATACATATTCGCTTCCTCACATTATTTGATTTCAAAAGCTCGTAAAATAAAGAATGAGAGAGGTATTTGGGCATGCCAAAATTCTTACTGTGGACACCAGTTGTAAGATGATATGCATACTGAGGTGGTGATCAATCAGGTGGGTTGCTCTGGAATATTACCTAAGTGATGACAAAGATTGCAGTAGGCAAAGTCCTAACCAGGCTGATGTTATCTTTGTTAGTAAAAATGGTGAAAAAGTTAAAAATGTAAAAAGATACACAACAAGATCAAGAAGAGGAACATATGAAAAAAGAGAACCTGAATTTAAGAACTGGTCTCACAAAATTCCACTCCTTATGACCAAATGTGGGCAATATGCCAGCTAGTGAAGGAAGTATGTTCATGAAACTTCCTGGCAGATTAAAACTGTGTGCCCGACCGAGACTCGAACTCGGGACCTTTGCCTTTCGCGGGCAAGTGCTCTACCACTGAGTTACCGAAGCACGACTCACGCCCGGTACTCACAGCTTTACTTCTGCCAGTACCTCGTCTCCTACCTTCCAAACTTTACAGAAGCTCTCCTGCGAACCTAGCAGAACTAGCACTCCTGAAAGAAAGGATATTGCGGAGACATGGCTTAGCCACAGCCTGGGGGATGTTTCCAGAATGAGATTTTCACTCTGCAGCGGAGTGTGCGCTGATATGAAACTTCCTGGCAGATTAAAACTGTGTGCCCGATCGAGACTCGAACTCGGGACCTTTGCCTTTCGCGGGCAAGTGCTCTACTGCTGAGCTACCGAAGCACGACTCACGCCCGGTACTCACAGCTTTACTTCTGCCAGTACCTCATCTCCTACCTTCCAAACTTTACAGAAGCTCTCCTGCGAACCTAGCAGTTTGGAAGGTAGGAGACGAGGTACTGGCAGAAGTAAAGCTGTGAGTACTGGGCGTGAGTCGTGCTTCGGTAGCTCAGCGGTAGAGCACTTGCCCGCGAAAGGCAAAGGTCCCGAGTTCGAGTCTCGGTCGGCACACAGTTTTAATCTGCCAGGAAGTTTCATGTCAGCACACACTCCGCTGCAGTGTGAAAATCTCATTCTGGAAACATCCCCCAGGCTGTGGCTAAGCCATGTCTCCGCAATATCCTTTCTTTCAGGAGTGCTAGTTCTGCTAGGTTCGCAGGAGAGCTTCTGTAAAGTTTGGAAGGTAGGAGACGAGGTACTGGCAGAAGTAAAGCTGTGAGTACCGGGCGTGAGTCGTGCTTCGGTAGCTCAGTGGTGGAGCACTTGCCCGTGAAAGGCAAAGGTCCCGAGTTCGAGTCTCGGTTGGGCACACAGTTTTAATCTGCCAGGAAGTTTCATATCAGCACACACTCCGCTGCAGAGTGAAAATCTCATTCTGAAAGTATGCTCATGTATTTACTTCACGAATTTGAAACTTGTTTGTTTCGCCATAAGCTGTGTCAGAGGAAAGACATACACAGAAATAGCCCTGATGCTTTTGTATATATGTCAAGAGCTGCAAGATAAATATTGGTTGTAGGAGGGTGCAATGTGTCCTGGTGCTGAAGTGATGACTGTTGAAACTTTACACCTTCAGGATACTGACAATGATATAACCTAGGCATCGTGGGAGGGAGGAGAGTTGGTGAAGAATACAGCAGAGCCAGAGACATTTGTTACAGAGGTTAAGCATTGGTCACGAAGGGGACAGCTCACCATCATATTCACAGTATTCAGAGACAAGCTATAGCAAAAGTAAAATCAGCCACATTCCAGAATACTGACACATTAGTTCTTCATTTCGACTTAGATGAGAACTTGTCTGTTGCTTTGCAGAATGAAATTCAAAGTTAGTTCTGGCACACATCACAGGTATCAATATTCACATGTTTTACTCACTTCCTTGGGACATCACACTGTTTTGGTATTGTCAGTGATGATCTCATTCATGACAGTGCACATGCATGCTATACTGTCAGCATGATAATTGATGACATAGCATCTAGAGGCCTTGCAGTTCCTGTCATTTTTGAAGTCCTATGGAACCCTTTCATCTTGCGGTTCTGCAAATTTTTCAGTTGTAGGAGATTTGGAGACTTTAGCTTGGAGCACATTGGCTTTAGGGACACCATCTTGAAATGTCTCAGTTACTGATATTCCTTTGGTGCTTTGCCTTGGGGTTCTTTCTTTCTTTCTTTCTTCCTTTCTTCCTCTCTTCCTCCACCCTCACCCCATTTTAAAGTACCGTCAAACGGGGTGATTTCGGACGGTTTTGTCGTTATTTCGATTGTGACTTTCGTATATATTGTTAGATTAAAGTGATTGTTATGGAAGTGGTAAGGTCTATGTGTAACGAATAAAATATCCCAGAACCAGAAAGAGTATGTGTAGGTATATTTGTCTGAGGCAGTTAAATAAAGTGTCTGAAGTCACCCCATGAATTGGGGTGATTTCGAACACGTGTTTTTTAAATCTCTGTCCAAAGGTACAGTATATAGAGGGTGAATTCGGACAGTTACTGCCCCCCCCCCTCCATTTTTTTTAAATTCTACATGCTTTTTTATTTGATTTTGGTGACATTTTACACATTTTAAGGTAGCCCTTTGTTATGAGTAAATGATACGGAATGATGGTTTTATCATAGTTGATCATGTTGCTAGGTGGGAGATTTACCAGCTTTGCCTTGATATTGGAGAAAAACATCTTAACAGTTTCTTTGTTCACTTTTGCATGAGCTCATTTAATATTTTCGCTTAATTGAATGGAAAGATCTTCTGACTGTCGTTTGAGGAATAAATGCACCCATTCTTCTCTTGGCAAATTATTACGAAATTTCTTCTCTTTTCAGCCAGATTTATCAAGGTAGCCTTTAACTAAATATCTAATACCCAATTTAGTGAAGGGAAATCCCCAATGTGCAGCCCTTGCCATACTTTGCTTTAACATTTCTTCTTCTTCTTCTTCTTCTTCTTCTTCTTCTTCTTCTTTATTTAGCACTGTCTGTCCTCCCATTTTTTTTCGGGTGTGCTTCCTGCACTTTATTTTGTAAGGTTGATTTAGGTATACTATACAAATCATACGGTTTTCTGTATGATAATTTACCACTCTGAGTATCATGAACAGCTTTATCTATAAGTTCCGGGTCATAATTACACCATACTGTAGCACCTCTCCTGTTCTTATACGTTTTTGGCATTGTCCGAAATCACCCCACACAGTACACAGTTTTACAAAAACCGTCATTATTTTATAACCTTGCACGAGAAACTCGACAAACTTGTACAGAAATTGTCTCAATGCTGTTAGCTATGGAGCACGTCGACAATTATGGTTACAATAACTTCCCACTTGACGCAACAATAGAAAGTTTCCACTTTATGATAGTGCATGGATTTTTAACACTGAGACTGTTCGTCAGTTATTCACCTAGGGAAACAATGGACGTAAAATAAAAGTTGTGGAAAGCGATAAATGCAATCTTGCGCTTAAAATAACTGCCGCATGGACGTTAAAATAAGTGACTCTTTGTTTCTATGCAGTGGCAAAGAGCAAATAAGCCATACTGTCCGAATTCGCCCCTGTGTCCAAAATCACCCTGTTTGACGGTATGCGGCAAAATAGGTTCAGCCTGATTTTTCCCTAACTCTTGTGCCCGATTTTGCCCCACAGTGCAAAATTGTACAAAGATGACAATGGAAAGTCAGTATTCACTTTATGTTCATTGTACAGGTATTGAAATATCCTGAAAAACATACTGAAATGAATTAATTACTTACATATTTCTTATCGTGTAATGTTTCTTTTCAAAACATTGCACCAAGAAGCATTAACTTTGGAGAAACTTTAAGTCAGAACATTAGGGATGTATAGAAGGAAAAAGGAATAGGCATAGGCATCTGCTATCGCCAGTTATCTACAACTTCCTGAAACGGTGGCTGCTAGTAGTTACGAGCATTACTAGATCACTGTCAGCAGCATAGTCACTTAGTTTGACTAGCATACCCTGTTTTACCCAGCTATCTTCTACTCTGGTAAAAAGATATTCAACAAGTTCCCATCTAACACAGCAGCTCCCAATCTTTTTCGACCCGCGAACCCCTTCTTTAATAATCAATTATTCAAAACGACAGTCACAATCGCGTTATTTATTTTGCCGCCAGCCGGTTTCAACCTGCGATGGGGTCATGATCCCATTGCGGGTTGAAAACGGTTGGTGGCAAAATAAGTAATGTGATTGTGACTGTCATTTTGAATAAGTAAATTAATCGCTGTCATCTCCACACAACTATGTTGGCTAAAAATTTATCCCTTCTACAATGATCTGAGTTGGGTGAACAACTGACTTTTAAATATACATACTGTAAACATGTGTAAAATTTAATTCCAAGTGAAAGTTGTAATAAATAACCCTAAATTAACTTGACCCTTAATGATTAAAACCTACTCTAGTTATGGCAGTCACGCAGTGTGTGGGCTTAGTTGCAATAATAAATACAAGCTTTCATTGTAATTACTCACTTCTTCCTTGGAATTCAGTGACATGGTTGCACTGCATTCCATGGCACAGAGCTTTGAATTCAGGAACCACGGAAGTTAAATAAAGTTTCAAATCACTTTCAGCATAAAGACTGTTTATATATTTATTTTTTAAATAGGCATAGGAGGAAAGTGACTTTTCACACAAATATGTGGATGAAGAAGGTAATAAAGCTGTTACAGTTTTATTCGCTGACAATGGGAACTCCTTTAAGCTTGACCAAAAACCAGTTAATGACAATGATTTATAACTTTTCTGTGACTGAAAAGCAATGGAAATTTGAAGAAGCTATTCTTTTTCATTTACACTTAACACAGATTGTAATATTGTTGACTCTTCAAAGGGATTGCAAATGCAGTTCTTATTATTGGACAGAGCAGGGAAATCTTCTCTGAAGGTTTTTCCAAGTCCCTTAAAATAGTCTTTAACTGTGTTCTTGACATTTTCGTCCAAAGAAATATGATTTTCCACCAGGAAGTCATGACGGGTATCAAAGCACTCTGATTCCTATTGAAACATGTTTCCCAAAAATTAAGTTTCTTATGAATAACTCAATACAGTCTTGCACAAAATAAGCGTTTATACATGACCCCTGGAGAGATAAGTTTAAACTGTCAATTTTTGAGAAAATGTGCCAAATAAGTTAAAGTCTGAAGCCAGATTTCATCTCACATGCACTCTGCAGTATGAGAGGTATGGATGGTGAGAAAATGTAAACTTTGTCTTTAAGCTCATACGGTCTGGAAATAGTTCTATGTCAAGATAGCTACCTAACTTCATTATGACACAATAAACACTTTCAAATGCTTTTCTTTTCCTCATAAAGCGCTGCAAAGATGCGGGAATTTGTAGGCCAAGCCTAAATAAAATTAATCATTTTCATTGCCTTGTCCAGCACAGATTTCAATCCATCGAGCATGTGTTTAGAAACAGAAGCCTGTCTATGAATGCAACAATGTGTCCAAGAAGCATTCGGCGCAACCGGTCTCACTTTGTCAACAAACCGTCGTAAAACCCTTTGATAGATTTTGCACCTGAACAAATGCCTACACAGCAAGTCCAGACTATTGAATTTTCACAAAAGTATTCATGGATTCACTTAAATATATCTCCTCCCGCAGTTCTCTCTTTTAAGGGCCTGCAGAATAGTAGCTCCTTTTCTACACATTCACCATTAATGTAATGGGTGAAAAATAACACAATGGTTAAAGTGGCATCAGTCAATTCATCAGTTTGAATTGCAAAAGAAAAACTGTCATGGACTCCTCCCAAAATTTCGTTTTCGGCATAATGTGACATGTTTTTAATCTGGCAGTTGATCATATTGTTAGACAGTGGTACCATATTTCCTTTTTTGTGAAAGATTTGTGGGGCGTATATTAGCAATTCTGTAGTTAATGCAATAAGATACAGCAAGAACACTCTTGTTGTCAGTGTTTGCGATGGATACAAAAGTAGTTTAATCATTTTTCCACTCATTAGCAGTTTGTGTAAAAAAGAAAAAGTCAGCAGATTTGTTTACGTGGGAATGGTGTTTAGTTTCTAAATGGTGTTAAAGTAGAAAATGTGTCAACCTACTGCTAGCATGAATAGCACCATAAACAACACACCGTGGTCTTGGACAGTTCTTGTCCCTTATATATGAAAATCCAAACCTAATGTAATTATCATTGTACTTTCTTTTCCTTACACACAGTTCAGTTTTGTCGGATTTACACACATCACTAGATGCTGAATGACCTATTGACACAAAACTAACTTGCAATTTTGTTAAACCCTGTTTACCTTTCAAACTTCCAGTTTCCAGCCAGTTATCTGTTTTAATATGAACGGGAAGGATTCTGATACACAACTAACAACATACTGTATTTGTCACAAGGGAAGAGTAAGTAGGCTGTTGTTGAAAATCAAAGGCTGACCACCATGTAACCATTCCTTAATTGGGTCACAGTACTGTTGTTGGTATTGTTTGAACACAAAGCTGCTTGCAAACTAAATTTCCCTAGTAGCAAAATCAAATGCTTTCCTAACGTTGTTACATAACTGTAAATCAGGCACTCACAGTAAATATATATCAATTTTGCAAATCATGATAAATTCCCAATTTTACATGTATGTAAAATGGGGCATTATAGGGTTAATTTAAAATAATAATAATGCAGAACCTAAGGAATCAATAAAAGGCTTAACATAAAAACCCACCATTATGAAAAGAGTTTTGGCGAAACCATTGAAATATTTTGAGAGCCCCCTGGGGGTTCGCGAACCACAGGTTGGGAAACAGTGATCTAACATGAAGCTGGCACTTTCTAGTAGATTGATATCAGTGCACACTCTACTCAAGTGAAAATTTCATTCTATAAAGCAGGCAATTGGAAATCTTGACCATTTTAAAAGAAAATTAAGAACGTACCTTGTGAGCCACAAATTATCTGAATGTCCAGAAGAACTGAAAATTTAAGTTAGCTACATATTAATCATGCTCCTTGTAAAGCTGCATGACAGGTAGTAATGTACTGTAAATAAAACTCAGTATTTAAAGTTGTAGGTGATTATTTTCTTTAAAGAGTACTGTCAAACGGGGTGATTTCGGACACCGGGGCAAAATCGGACAGTATGGCTTATTTGCTTTTTGCCACAGCTTAGAAACAGTCACTTATTTTAACGTCCATGCACCAGTTATTTTATCGCAAGATTGCATTTATCGCTTTCCAAAACTTTTATTTTGCATCAATTGTTTCCCTAGATGAATCATTGACGAACAGTCTCAGTGTTAAAAATCCATCCATTATCGTAAAGTGGAACCTTTCTATTGTTGCACCGAGTGGGAAGTTATTGTAACTGTAATTGTCGACGCACTCACTAGCTAACAGCATTGGGACAATTTCTGTACAAGTTTGTCGAGTTTCTCGTGCAAGGTTATAAAATAATGATGGTTTTTGTAAAACTGTGTATTGTGTGGGGTGAATTCGGACAATGCCAAGAATGTATAAGAGCAGGAGAGGTGCTACAGTATGGTGTAATTATGACCAGGAACTTTTAGATAAAGCTGTTCATGATACTCAGAGAAGCATGTGATTTGTATGGTATATCTAAATCAACCCTACAAAGTAAAGTGCAGGAAGCACATCCGGAAAAAAAATGGGAGGACAGCCAGTGCTAAATGAAGAAGAAGAAGAAATGTTGAAGCAAGGTATGTTGAGGGCTGCACATTGGGGATTTTCCTTCACTAAATTGGATATTAGATATTTAGTTAAAGCCTACCTTGATAAATCTGGCTGAAAAGAGAAGAAATTTCGTAATAATTTGCCAGGAGAAGAATGGGTGCATTTATTCCTCAAACGACAGTCAGAAGATCTTCCCGTTCGCTTAAGCGAAAATATTAAAGGAGCTCGTGCAGAAGTGAACAGAGTGACTGTTAAGATGTTTTTCTCCAATATCAAGGCAAAGCTGGTAAATCTTCCATCTAACGACATGATCAACTATGATAAAACCAACATTTCAGATGATCCAGGCAAGCACCAGATAATTACGAAACGAGGAAGTAAGCGTGGTGAAAAAGTGATGGACTCATGAAAATCTAGTGTCACAATAATGATGGCAGCTAGTGCTGATGGTAAACTGCTTCTTCCATATGTCCTTTTCAAATCAGAGCATTTGTGGGACACGTGGCAAGAAGGCGGACCATGTGGGACATGTTTCAATAGGAACAAAAGTGGATGGTTTGACCTGCTGGTATTTGAAGACTGGTTCGTTACAATCACTTTGCCCTATTTGAAGAGGCAAAACGGGCCAACAGTCATGATTTGGAGACAACTTATTGAGTCACGTGTCTTTACATGTTATTGAAGAATGTGAGCGGAACAATATTGCATTCATTCTCCTTCCCCCCAATAGCACGCATCTCTTCCAACCGTTCGATGTAAGCTTCTTCAGGCTAATGAAAGCAGCATGGTGAGCTGTATTAACTGATTGGAAGAAACACACTTGTGGGACCATTTCCAAGGATGCCTTCCCATCTCTTCTGAAGCAGACACTGACTACAATTTCAGCAAACTCCAAGAAAAACGTAAAGGGCGGATTTCGCGCTATGGGCCTAATCCCTTTTGATCCAGATCATGTCTTACTAAAATTGCCTGTTAATGAGGAGAGCCAGCAAAGCAACGCATACGCATAGTCTTCCACTTTTGAAGAAATGCTCAAAGAAATTCGTTATCCTCCAAATAAGCTTGGTAGCTCCCGCTGCTGCCGCAAACTAGACATTCAACCTGGAAAATGAATCACTGGCCGAGATTTTCAAGGAAACGAAAACAGTGCTGAAACAAGTGACAGTGCTTCTAGCAGTAGTGAAAGTGAAAACGATACGTCAGCCAGTGAAGTTTTACTGCTGAAAGAAGAGGCTTTTCTTGTTGCAGAGTACAAATATAAACATGGAAATAAGGAGAAAACAAGCCAGTATGTTGGAGTGACCACAAATGTTGGTGCTACGGAAGTAAGTGTGAAATTCTTGCACCCACACGAGAACAGTAAAAACATATTTGTGTTTCCTAATGTCCCCGATGAAGACACAATACAATACAAAAATTGCAAATTTCGAGAATACTTCCCACACCAGTTGAGAAGAGAGGAATGTTCATTTTTCGAGAATATGTGCTTTAGACTCGAAGACAATCATTTATTTAAAGTGTTTGCAACTTAATTTAGAATGATGAGTGAGAAAAATTATTTTGACCGTTTAGTTAAATTACTTTGTTTGTTTCTGTCTGTTTCTAATATTTCAGTTAAGAACTGTAAAAATTTTTTATTTAAATTCTTGCAAAATAAAAACTTATCTGTAATATATAAAATTCATTATATCATTCCATATCACTTATTCGTAACAAAGGGCTACCTTAAAATGTGTAAAATATCACCAAAATCAAATAAAAACCATGTAGAATTACCGCACAATAAACCTAGTTTCGGTGCAGGCAGTGGCGGGGTAGACATAAGCTGTTTTAGCTCTCCTGTTAAAATCAATGTAGAATTAAAAAAGGGGGGGGGGGGGGGAGGCAGTAACTGTCCGAATTTGCCCTCTATATACTGTAACTTCGGACAGATATAAAAAAATAAAAAAAAAATAGACGTGTCCGAAATCACCTCAATCCATGGGGTGACTTTGGACACTATATTTAACTGCCTCAGATAAATATACCTACACATACACTTTCTGGTTCTGGGATATTTTATTCGTTACACATATACCCTACCACTTCCATATCAAGCAATTTAATCTAACAATATATACGAAAGTTACAATCAAAATAACGACAAAACCGTCCGAAATAACCCCGTTTGATGGAACCATTGAAGTCAAATAAATACTGATGAACCTCCAGCATGGTACAGGAAAAATGGGTTAGCAATTTACTTTTATTAAAATTGTTACTTGTACTTCTACAAGAGTAGCAATGAGAAAAACCCTTTATTTGCAGGGATGAGTTTCAGACACGATGTCTGTTATCAAACAATCGTCTTCATCATAAGTATTGACACATAATACAGGCAGTACATTTGCAAACAGTCAAAATGGGGCGTCACGGGTAACTTGTACAAACTCATCTACAGTATATTATCAGTGCTTCTTGCCAAACAGCACCTGGTTCTGCTAAATAACACTGACAACAAATGGATCCCCATGTTACATGTAGATAGTACTTCACAGGTACCTTCCAGAAACTAAAATCTAGGCAATATACACTATCATTCTGTGTTAGGAACACTGTTGTCCACAGTCACTTCAAAAGCAAGGACAAGATTCCATGTTTAGAACCGAGTGGAATTCCTAGATTTTTCCTGAAATTTGTATGGCATGTTATATGCAGATCGGTCAGGTTAGGCTATAACTACTAGTTATAGTAGTTGGAGAATGAAAAAGAAAGAGTACACCTTTGCTGTACATGTTGTGAGAGATTGTCATTCTTATGGCAAATAAAACCAGAAAACTAACGTCACTTGAAATTGTGGCTATCAGTAAACACCAATCACAAAATACTGTCTGAATCCTTAATGATCACATGTCATCCAGTTACTTACCCTTGCTAAACTAGCAGCAGTCTTTTCTCGCCATTAGGTAATGTGGTTGATCTAATTAGTGTAATTCCCCCACCGACATTTCATTGACTTCTCTCTACCCTCTGTCCCCTTGTTTGTCTATTCATCACATTCACAAATTTTGCCCATATAACATAGTAGTACTCACTTGTTAATTTGTTCATAGCTTCTATGTGTATTTCATTATACTTGTGATTTTCGTATAGAAAAATATTGAGAGGTGAACTGTCAATGGAAAAACAATTTCTGTACAGCTATAAACACTCACTGACAATGTATTGACTACCTGTTTATTCTTAAGTTGTTTGAGGGTGGCTTTGAAAGCGAAAAACTGGTTCACAAGAAACTGTAAAATATGTATTATTGTGTAACATCAGTATTGCGTATTTCAGTTGTTACTGTGTTATTTCCCAAGTACTGATAAAATATTCCATAAAAATTATGAGATTATAATATTGGATGATTTTCCACCCAAGTTTATTTGTTAACTAAGCAAAAAATAAAATAACCATACCGGCATTAAGTTCTATATGCGGCCCATTAAACAGTGGCAGACAGAGACGGAAGGAAGAAAGAAAGAAAGAAAGAAAGAAAACAATAGAGCCTCACTATTTTTCAAGTTTATGGAGCAGAGGAAATAGAGATAAATAAATAAATGGTAATGGGGATCTGTATGAGAATCTACATGGAGATTATATAATTGTAGTTATAGAATATTTAACTTAATGTTGTTACAATATTATGAAAAGAGTAGTTGCTACTCACCCTGTTGTGGAGATGCTAAGTCACAGATAGGCACAACAAAAAGACTCAGAAAGTAAGCTATCGGGTAAGAAGGCCTTCATCGAAGATAGAAAACGTGCCAGCCCACCCACGCACACACACAACTGCAGTCACTGGCTGCTGAGGCCACACTGCGAGCATCAGCGCATGATGGGAGCAAGGAGGAGGCTGGGGCATGGAGGGTGGGGATAGCAGGATAGAGGTGGAGGACAGTAAAGTGCTACTTAGCAGGAGCATACAAGGACGAGGTGGAGAGTGTTTTGGACAGCTAGGTGCAGTCAGGAGTATAGGTGGAGGGCCGGAGAGGGTTAGCAGAAAAGGAGAGAGGCAAAAGACTGTGGGTGCATTGGTGGAATAGAGAACTATGTAGTGCTGGAATGGCAACAGGTAAGGGGCTAGAGGGTAAGGACAAAAACTAATGAAGATTGAGGCCAGGAGAATTAAGAGAATGTAGGATATATTGAAGTAAGAGTTCCCTCATGCACAATTCATAAAAGCTTGTGTTGGTGGGAGGGATCCAGACAGGCCTCAGCAGCTAGAGACTGTGTGTGTGTGTGTGTGTGTGTGTGTGTGTGTGTGTGTGTGTGTGTGTGTGTGTTTCTATCTCCGAGAAAGGTCTTGTTGGCAGAAACCTCATTTTCTGGACTCAGCATCTCCCTTATATGGTGGGTAGCAACTATCCTTTTCATAATATTGTTACATTCCATCCTTGATTTTCCATTGTTGAATGCTTCCTCATTTATGTTGAATTTGTCAGGTTTCAGACCAACAAGTGGTTCTGGAAAAGGCTGGAGTTCCAGGTTTTTATGTTACAAACAATCCACTTGAAGTGAAAGTGCAAATGCATCTACTTGACTTCATTTTACGACTCAGCAAGATGAAAACACCCACCTGACGAGATGAACATGGCTTTCTGCTGTGATTACACTTCGTGGTGTCATTGCAGAATGCCATTGGTCAGTGGAAGCTATGGGATCTTTCCGGTTCCTGTGACTATCCTCGTGAATGGTAAATGTGAAGTATTAAGTAGTATTGAATTGAACTGGACAATAGATTACAGTTAGGTGGCACAAGCATGATCACTTGCTGTTCAGGCAGCCAATTTGTTTTGGTTCACTTGAGAGATTATATTTTCAAGTAACCAAAAGCTTGGAGTTTTCACTGTATTAAAATGGGCCGTTACCATTGCTCTTTGCTTGTTCATAAGATAAACTACAATCATTAAGAAATCCATACTAGTGTTGGAATGTAACAGTGTCATATGCAATTGTAAAGTACATCACCCAATATTTAAAGGAAAAGTAGACATTTTAAAGTTCTATAGCAATATAAATATTTGGGATATTATTTTTAACAAATTTTGTACATATATATAAATCATGACTATTTGGTTTAAAATTCTAAATGAGCATAAGCAATTAGTGTTACATTGTTGTTCATGTTCTTTTACAACTTGTCATGTAACCATAGAAGTAAGATGGACCATTTGTACGTGAGTAGAGAACTTACTTGTATTTCTAAGAAACATGTATAGTACAAATTACAAAATCAACATATTGTACTTGTCATCTTGTTTCATTGTTTTGTGTTACCAATGGAAATATAGGAGGAGACATAAATACACATTTTTCGTACCTTAACTTTTGACAGAGAATATGTTAAAATTTTCAATGGTCTATCTACATTGATGTAATATAACATTTGTGGAAAAAAAGAAACGTGCTTGTAGCAAAACCATAGACATTATTTCAGATTACTTCACTAAAACTCTTTAATTGTTTGTTGAGTAACTGAATTATCCTGAAGAAACACATTTTGTTCATAAGCTAAATAAATATTTTACTGAATAGTAAATCAGTGATTTTTAGATGACTTATATTTAGTTTCTGACATATTTATTTCTTATTGTGTGTGTGTGTATGCGCATGAATATACAGACTCAACCCTACTCTGTTTAATGTCATCAAACAGGGTACTAATGTTATGTTTTTGTCACCTTAGCAACCTGCCAGTTGATGATGACATAAATTGAAAGATATGTAAATACTAATACAGCTGTTTTAAGTCTGTCAAAATTTTATATTATTTTTGTATGATAAAAATATTGTAATAAATAACTGATAATTGATGATAAATGTTTTTCCTATTATAATACCTAATTGAGAGCATCTCCAACAAAGATGAAAAACATACACAGCACAAATTTTGCAGGAAAGAACATGAAACATTCAGATAATATGATACAGCACAGTCTTCAGGATTTGAATTTGCATAAGGGAATCTGTTTTGATGACACTGATGATTCTTTTGCCAAGTTGATAGGTTAAAAAATAGGTCCTATGGAGGTTAGCAGGACTATAATGAAATTTTTATGTGCCTTGAAACTTTTGTTTGATCCACAGAAATTTTGCAGAGAAGTATGCAGTATGCTGTAGCAAACACATCTTCTTCTTCTTCTTCTTCTTCTTCTTCTTCATGGATGGATCACTTAGGACCACGCGTAATCAACATTTTTTGGCCTTCCTTTTCATTCAGTATTCCTTCATACGCAACGAACAGGCTAGTTTTTGTTGTGCAAACCACTAATGTCGGTTAGTTTTTTTCTCTTCTTCCTCAAAATCCCGTGTTTTTATGATTTTTCTGATTTCATTTCTGTCATGTAGATTTGGAGACCCTAATTCTCTTGGGTCTTTTTCCGTCTGTTTGTACCAGTTCAGTCTTGTACATTAAACTACATTGAATTGTTTCTAACAGCTTCATCAGGGCAGTATTTTATACTTCACAAAGGGGCACGTGCAAGATCATGGTTACAATAGCTATTATCTTAATGAAGGATAACCATTAAATAATACTGGGTGTAGAGACAGATATGTAAACATTTCACATGATTTACTTTTGCATGAGAACTTGTAACAAGATAAATTTGTACATGCTACACGTAAAGATTGCCATTTTGGAACTTGAGTAAATAGGAGCAAAGTATGGTGAAGAGTGTCTTACATTTTCCATTAAAAATGATTAAAATTTGATTGATTATGATCTTGGAAGCAAATATATACTTTGTGGAAACTGCCACTGGTTTCTAACACCAAACATAGCGAAGTTTATTTGGCTAATGAGGAAGTTAAATTCCAATTTCAGTGGATCTATTTATGGTACACCCACTGGATATCAGTGACTGAACACATCTAATGAAAAGTTTCTGGCTATATTCATATTCTTTGATGCGCTTCATATAAAGACCATTTCAATAAAGACCATACCTGAATCATTCAACAGAACTGTATTGACTTTCATGATTTGGTTGTTTATTTATTTTTTTTTTTTTCATAAATATTTTTAGTATTTTGTCATTTTATTTGGTACGAATGTGGTGTTATATATGCTGGTAATCAATTTTATTTTTATTAGTTCAATATCTGAACTGGATAAATTATTTTACGTAATGGTGCGATGAAAAATTCATCATTGTTGAACTGTTTTGTGTAAGAACAACAAACAAAGGGTGTCACATTTAAACTGTTACATATAGTAGTCTCTCTCTCTCTCTCTCTCTTTCTCTTTCTCTTTCTTTCCCTCTTCCCCCCTCCTCCCTTCCTCCCCCCCCCCCCTCCTTCTCTCCGTCAGTCTGTCTGCCTGTCTCTAAAGAAAGAGGCGACTTCCATATTTGGAATAAACCAGAAAACCATTTCCAACCACCGTTTGGATGTCTTTTTAAACTGTAGGTCTCCATCAACAGCAAGGGAATCGAGTTTAGAGGCTGGAAGGTAGCACCTTTTTCAGAATATTATCTATTAGAGTAATTTAGGAATTCAAGTTTTTAGTGAAACATCCGCTGTGCTCTGTATTAATGTTTGATATTTAACCTTTAGAGAGCTATTTGTATGCTGTGGTAGTTCGAGAAACACAAACTTAGTTCAGTTGGCATCTTTAGAGATTGTTTTTGTTGTCTTTTTCCCCCTTTTTTCCGGCATACACTTGTGGCTTTTCTGCGTTTCTTAAAATCGGGAAGAATAATAAAAAAAGTTGAAAATGTATGGTTAGAAAAATGAATTATTGTAGGTATTTGGCAGTTTCTTTCAAAAACTTGCAGTATGTAGTAGGCTGTTATTTTCCACATTACGAATACTGTCCCAGATCACCAAATTGTATGTGATCGTGAGGTTGTGACAATGCAGCCACTCTCTGGGTCAGTTGTTGCTTCATTTTTATGTTGTATCCATATGGCTTGAGTTACTGGTTCTGCTAACAGGAAATAGATGACTTATGTTAGTGTTTTGTTGTGTAATGTCTGCAGTTGCAAAGACTTCCAGAAGTAGAAGTAGAAGTAGCACTTACAAAAACAAGTACTTCAGCCGGACACTTCACCATCTATAGTGGTTGTTCAGTTGATTCAGAACTGTGTGTGGTAAACACACCCAGTAGGAGAACATTTATTACCTCCACTCTACCTACAGGAAAAGAATTCATGTTAGTTTTATGTCTTCCTTGTATTTTTATTTTTACATGTCACCCATTTTCCGTCAGAAGCAGTCATTCATGGGGGTGCCTTAAGCCAGCAGGTGTCTTTGGACAATTATTTTCGCACAGAACGGAAACTTGATAAGTTACAGAAATAATATAAAGTTAAGATTGCAGTGATAGTATTGACATAAAATTAGCAAAAAATGTTAACAACAAAGTTCTCACACAGCTACCTCTGTGACATCACTTTAATTCTCAGATACCAAAATTTCATATTTAATGTAAACTTTGAAAATATTATACAGTCTACACTAGTGATCAGTTAGATCTGAGAAACTACTGTGAAAGTGAGTGAAATTGAGTTCCCCACCTTTCTGTTCATTCTGGACATTTTCTAACTTTCTTCAAATTTCCCATTTTTCTTTTCTGCTGGCTGCTAAAGTACCAATCATTGTTCACAAAAATTTGGAATTGTGTGTCTTTTTTTTTCATGATTCACTACAAGCCATGTACTAAGAAGGGAATCATTCTATGGCATTTGAGTTGCAAATTGAAAGAAACATGTATGGTTGTGAAAAATGGCTTAATAGAAGTCAACAAGAAGAGGATTTAGAGAGAAGGTGCACATAAGAGATAGTTATTTGATACCAGCTTTGGAACAGGGGGGAGTTAAAATGAAATATAAATTCTATTTTCATGGATATGTTCTGCATGCAAAAGCTTTTTACAAGTTAAATAACTGGTATGTTACAATATATGAGGAGCAATTATCACTCAGTGTGTTGTAAACTAAAGTCATCTTAAATACTATCTAAATAGTCAGAAGTTTGTTACCATAGAAATCCTGTATAATGCACAGTTTACACATGTCACTGACTAAGAATTATGCAGAGTAACTGTTCAGAGGGGTATGAACCACTGACAAAAGAATTACAACTTCTCAAAGTTACTACATTTTGTAGCTTCTGTTCACCATATTATGGTTATTTACCTGATAAGACCTATTACCAAGTTGGATTAATGAAATAAACTGTGAAATTCAGGCAAGAGCAGCATCTTTCATCACAGGTTGGTGTACTCAGAGGGAGAGTGTCACAAAAATGCTTGGAAGTCTCCAGCATACAACAGGCATTTACTGCACAGTAGGAGTGGGCGAGTGGTTCAGGGTGAAGGTCGGCAATGGAGTGGGTGGTGGAGGTGGTGGTCAATCAGTTGACAGAACACTTTATTGATGAACGCTAACAGACATGGTTCAGCACACCAGTATGGCTGTTCTGACGTGTTTCCTGTGCGTGGTAGCTGTGGCGTGGCTACCACAGCGTGCTGGCGGATGGCTGCAGTGTGGCAGGGAGGCGGCGTCCCTGTGCCTAGAATGGACACTCACGCTGCAGTCATTGGTTCGCTGCCTGGCAGAGGCAGTGTCATAGATGTGGCGATGAGTGACAGACCCTATCTTGTGGAAAAATTCCGTTTCACTTGTAATGACCTCTGGGGCATTTAGTTGCAAGCTTCTTGGATTGAAACAGAGTGTGTTCCCCTAATACCGGTATGATGTGTTTTCACTTTGAGGGACGAACAGTGACTTGTCTGGCTCAGCATTGTACTGACTCCACAGTGGAGAGTAGTCCTTTCTCAAATTTCTCCTCATCTTAAATGATGGAATTGATCTAGGAGACATTCATTATAAAGAATATTCAATCTAAAAGTTACAACCTAAAGTGTGTCTCATACATCTGTTCTCGTTCTCACTTACTACCAACTTACTTCCTGTCTGCTTATCTACTTCTATACAAACTACATTTAAAACAAAACATATGATTTAAATGAGACATGCTAATGTTTTAGTTTTAGTTCTATATCCTACTACCTATACATAGATGTTCCCCATAAACCTTTCTCATAGAAATAACGCAACATACATATAACCATAATACATAACCAGGGCTACCACAAGTTTAGGGAATTAAAAAAAACTGGAAAAATCTCATTTTTTGTCTCAGTAGATGAAATGGTTTGTTTACTGAGATGTCATGCATTGTCACTGGCTGGGAGCAGCTGAATATGTGCACTGCTTGCTCCTTCATTTCTACTGCTTCTCCCCTCCTTACAACTCCTCTTAACTTGCAGTCAGTGCTGCCGCCACTTCATGCCACTAGCCTAGCAGCTACCAACGAGAGGCAGGGAAGCATGAGGAGTGGTTTGTTTGGATCTGATTCTCCGAGACTGTAGACACACTGGCCAGAGATGGCAGTAATGTGTGCATGAGCTGTGTCTGAGTGATTGTGTGAATGTGCGAGTGCACTCGTTTTTTGACAGACTATGGCCGAAAATTTAGTTGTGAGAGTATGATTGTCTTTTGTACAAGTCCATCAGCAGCTCTGTGATCATCTTCATGGTGAGTTGCTGCATATCCTCATTATTCTCGATTCTCAGAGTATTCGCACAAGTTACCTGTTACATGAATTGATCACTGTGGTCTCATTTCAACGACATGCTGGCTGTTACTAGTGAATAGCTGGTCATATGAGTGGATTTCTGTGATGGGCCAAAGCCACAGGCCATTTCTGTGGGTATCTCTAATGGATTGGGCGTGCTGATCAGAAGACCATCATTTTCCACTAACATGTAAGCCCTGCCCATTGAATCTAGTCGCATTGAACTGCCTGCAGACCGGATCTCTTTGTGTGTGGTGTAACGCAGTGGATGTGCATGGTATATCCATGGACCCAGGATTGCTGTGCTCCTCAGCAGGCCAGAGGTCATGAGCGACAGATTCCAGGAATTATGACTGTCTCACTGCAAGTATGTTGTACATTACGGTGTTTTTATAGGCATTTTGCATTTTATTTATTCTAGTACATTTTGGCACTTTGAAAGTAGTTTGTATAGTAGAAAGTATGGATGAGAAGAAGAAGAAAACTGAGGCAGTCGCTGGCACTTTTGTACGCCATGTACTCATATATTTCTCAAAAGAAAAATCACACAGTACCTGTAAAATAAAAGATGTAGCACAGAGGGTAATAACTGACAATAATGAACATAGTAGAACCAATATTGTATTGGTGGTCACCTACAGTGTTGGTTTACACAACTCTACTCTGCATTATACACTTCTTTCAAGAGGCTTACTTTTTCTGAGGCTATTGTTGAAGCCAGTGAAGGTTTTTTTCAAAACTGTCTTGCAACTCCAAGGAAATCCATATTTTTGCCACCAAATGTGTTTTGTTTTACTGAAATAAAATAACATCAGTGGTCTTAACACACATTCCATTTGGCTTGTATTCTCTATCTAGAAACAGGTCGTTACAAAAGAAGTTGATGTTATTTTTGCTCACATCAGGAAGTACAGAGTATTATTATTTGGCAGAAAATAGTCACCAAACATACCCCAGTGTTTTTTAAACTTTAATGTTATATTATACAACATATTTCTTTTATGTTTGTCTGGTCCGTTGCATTAACTTGCCTGCAAAGTTCATGAATACTATATGGTATGATGGTGTTACCAAAGCATGAAACCTCACAAAAAAGGTGACTGAAAAGACCTCTGTCTAGATTTTGATGTTCAGTTTGCCAGGCTTGTCAGAATATGAATACGTATTTTATACACTCTGGTTTGTGTCAATTTTTTCCAAACCCCTCGTAATATTTAGTGCCAGAATCTTGACCGTAACAGACAGCCCATAACAATCCATGCTAATTTAGGGAAATAATCACCAGGTAACTTATGTGCCAGATGTAATTTGCACACAAAGAAAAGAAAATTCATTAAGAAATTAGTTACAACATGTGTGACATAAACAGATGCCAAAAAGTATTCCAAGACATGTATCTGAAAACATTTGTTACTCCATTTCCATCTGTTTTGAAGAAGCCTCACAACCATTTTGTGGATGAACCTCTTACTTCACAGCCTTTTCAGGCATGCATTGTTACCCATATCATGCTTCAGTCTGTCAGTACCTATCTTAACTTTCCAAATTCAATTGCAGTCTGTGTAAGAGCGTAGGTTTGCGTCCTAACCCAACACACACTACTAATTTGGCAGGAGGGTGCGTGACAACTGATAATCCTCTGTGGATGGAAAGGTGTATTCTAAAGAATAGTTTTTGATGTCATCTCTGCTGCAATATTTATCCTCACCCCATCGTTTGACTTATATGGTTTGGGACAAGACTTAAAAATATGACAGCAGTAAATCAATATTGTTAATGCACAGCTGAATAGCCATTTACAGCAATGTGTTACAAGGATGTGTACTATAGTTAGATTTGAACAGTTGTTAAAAATTGTTTTCTTCCTTAACAACTTTTCAGATGATGGGCAGGTAAACATTCAGTACTTGCTGAAAGTTAACTCAGGTTCAAATTTTTAATTTCCTATGCCTGCACCTAATAAAATATGTGATAACCCTTGTTTACAAAGGACGTTGGTCTTTTTATATTACTTTAGCTCTTGCATATAGTTGTTCCATTCCCAGATAGTAATTATTGGGACTGCTGGTAATTATTGGGACTGCAGCAATGTAAAAATACATACACTATCATTTAATACTGAACATAATGCCTGAATCCTTTGATTGCTCATTTTATACATGTAGTGTATTTTCTCACAGCTTAAAACTTGTTTGAGTTTTACTTGAAAGGGCTAAAAGTGTCATCCAGTTTGTTGAAAATTATGGAATTTTCACATATTGTAACCCCTAATGAAAAGGCAAAACTTCTGTTTAGTGATCATTTAATCATAATATTGTGAGTGTTTTAGTTATAAGAGCAGTTTTGACAGACTTCAGATTTGTTCATCAATTTTAATTTGATGAAAATTTTTCTGTTCATATTAAATTCTTGCAAGTGATTCAAACAATTTGTATGATGATATGATGTCATCACATATCTTTAAAAGGTTCGAGTCCATGGAAAATAGATTTTATCCTTAAAAGCACTGATGGAAGTTATCACATGGTCTTAATATAAACATCTTAAAATCAAAGTATTTGACATGATGTATGAAATTTTGGAGTGATAAATTTACTGCTGTCATATTTTTAAGTCTTGTCCCAAACCATATAAGTCAAACGATGGGGTGAGGATAAATATTGCAGCAGAGATGACATCAAAAACTATTCATAATATGTCTCTGTCATAGCTATTAGATGAAAAACAGTTTTAGCAAAGTAAAATTTTCTGTACACACTTTACTTCTTTGGTTTGATTAATTTTGCGTTTTTAAGGATACATCATTGACATACAGATGTGTGTCAATATTTGTTCTGTATTTGAAGAGGACTGATATTTTACCTGAATGTTTTACAATGTAATGTTCACCATCTGCGTATTCAGAAATTGGTAAAGCAACTACAAAAGTAAGCTAACAGAAGAAAAGTTCGTGAATAAAAATGTTTTTGTCTCAATTTTTTTTTATTTAGTGTTAGCAATTATGAGATTGCTGTTAATTTGAAGTTAGAGTTAACTCATCAATGAAAACAGAAATTCTTCATCTAAAAATAGCTTTAATTTACAAAACTGGCCTGTTTGCTTACCCTTCAGATCGTAAATCCTGTAAAGGAGACAACTTGCTGTTCATTCAAACCTATGCACAATTAGAAATATGCAAGTCCTTAGGTTTTTTTCGCCATCTTACATCTTTTCTTACCCTTGAGATCTCAAAATTTGTCAGGAAAAAATGCTAAACTTGTCTGGAACTCAGGGACTTTCACTTAGGGAAACTTGTAGCAAGTCTGATAACTAATAAGTAATTACAAACATTCAACTCATGAGACCACCTTGTGGTCTTAATGTGTGGATATTTTGGAACAATCTCAGGTACTGTCCCACATCACAGTCTTATTTCCACATTTCTTTCTTCTGCTTTCTTTACCCAATTCCTTTCTCCCTTTGGAAGGAGTGCTTCTGGTTCACCTAGAAATAGGTGGATTGTACTCATATGGACAACCATGGTTCAGATGGGGTGTTGTAGTTTATCATTAACTAGGAATGTCATATCGACTATCTGATAGAGTCCTTGGTACCACAGAATGAACTTCCTTGTGTTCTCCTTTGGAACATGAGGATTAGATAACGTAACCTACAGACAGATATGATACTTGGGTAATTTTGCTTTGTGTTTTTCCATCTTCCTAGAGCCTTTGTGTTAATTTCTTTCACCTTACATCATATCCTTTTTAGCTTTTAGTTAAGTCCTGAGCAGAGGATACATTCTCTCTTGGGGGAAGGTTGATGTAATTCAAAAGGTGAGCGCACTTTTCTAGCAAAAAGAACCTTGTGGGGTGAAAGACCCTTTTTTTCATGGGTTTTTGAATTATGAGCATTAATGACATATTGTAATAGGGTGCCCCAGTTGTCATGGCTACTGTTCACATAATAACTTAGCATTTTGCTCAGTGTCATATGCAATCTCTGTATCCTACCATTCACTTGTAGACGAAGGGTGCTAGTTCGTAACTTCATAACATGCTATAGCCAACATAGCTGCTTAAACAATTCAGACATGAATCATTGACATGAATCATGACAGAGGGTCTGTTATTATTGCTTCTGGTGTGTCGAATTTCAATAGCCAATGCTTAACGAAAGCATGAGCCACTTTGTCTCCTTGTTGGTTTGGTACTGTGTACATGGCCAAGTAACACAAAACAATGATCAATTATTGTTAGTGCGTTAGTACATACCACTCTCGCTGGTGTTTATGCAGAAGAGTCAAGGACATTAGGCTAATTGCAAAGGTTTCTCTGCCTCAAGCAGTCTTTGCAGTGGTATTCGCTGATGACTCATCTTTACTCTTTGAGTGCAAGAGATGTAGTTCTTAAAGTAGTGCTCAACATATTGTTTCCTCCATAGCCACCAGAAATTTTCTGCACTGCAGCAGTCCATGGCTTGTCATCCTCTGTGCCCAGCTGGAATCATAGGCTTACTTCAACGCTTCATCCCGTAAGCAGGCTGGCACAGTAATATGGCATCCACATCATATTTGCATGTAAAGTACTCTGTCATTAAGGCTGAAATGCATTTGTTTTGCATAGCACTGACAATCAGGGTCAATGGCCTGAGGTCTGCACCACTCTTCTGGTGGATTCTACAGCATGTTCTTTGGGCTTAATCCATCAGTGTTACCATGGGACTTCCCTCGACGATGCACTACCTCAAAATAAAATTCGCTAAGCCTTAAGGCCCAGCAGGTTAGCCTGTTGGTTGGATTCTTTAATACTATAGTCCAATTCACGAACGAAGGCAGTTCGCTCATGTCGAGTCATGGACGGGTTGCATTGTTTATGATTGTAAGCGACAGTTGTGGTACATGCATGTGTGTGTTTTTTGCTTGAAGAAAGCGTCTCTCACTTGCTTATGCAGAATGAATCATTTACCCCCACAATCAGCGATGACAATTTGCAACAAATGCAATCAAAATTCACTAAACAACTTGCTACGATTACATTTAATGCTCATGTTAGCTATGGCATTCAAAGTAGAGTGCTCAAAACACTACTGAATGCTCATTGGCTGTCTGAGAATATGTGACCTAGGTGCTCAAAACAAGCATAAACTTGACCACCATTGTTCGTGACACCAATTATAGAAGCCATTTTACTGCAGCATGATCTGCTATGATCTTAAAATGCCTCCCACAAAAATATGTGATACCAATTAACGCCAGAATTTCCTTTTCCATAGGTGAATAGTTTTTTCTGCTTTATTCAGTTGCCAGTTAGCATAGGTATGAGACATACCTCCCCACCAACCTCTTGGCTCAAGACACAGTTGAGGAATGGTTGCTTGAAACAGTATTTCTGTCAGGATACCTGCTGGAGCTGGAAATGATCATCCAATGAAGCCCTGAAGAGAAGGAGGTGCAACAGCAGTGGTAGTCATTGCCACAAGTTTTCAAGTAAATGCTGGCAACAAGTGTCTTAGTTTGGACCTGTCTCGCTGTGCTTGTCTTTTCCCTTCTATTTTGGCTATACTATATGATTGTGGTGGTACTTCTGAGCACAATGGCTGTCCCTGAGTAAACAACAACCCAGGAGGCAATTCAGAATCATGTGAATCAGTTAGCTAAACTTAGAGATGACAATGTAGTTTTGTGCAGAAAAGTGAATTGTTTGAAGGGTGAAAGAAGGGAATGGTCATCTTCGGGTGTGTCTTTGCGTATCCTTGATGCTGGTATGGCTTCATTTGTGACACCATTTTCCAGTAAATCTGGGAAAGATAATTTTGTATTTATGGGTAGTTTGGAAATCGTCTCAAAATTAGGGAACTGTGGCGATGAACAGCTGTTAAATGTAGCTCATTTAAAATTTGTAGGAGATACCATGACTTATGTGATGTGCAATGAGAAATTGCAAAAAGCTCAGGCCTTTGACAACTTTCAGAATGGACTAGTGGATTGTTACAAGAAGAAAAAGCAGTTTGATAGTGAACAACTTAATGGTGTAACGTAGAAACAGGGAGATTTGATAGAAGGTTTTATGGACCGCATCAGGCAAATCAATGTTAATGTGTATGAATTAATAAATGATGATTGTACCAATAAAGCCATTTTGCAGGAGACAGAACAAAGGGCACTTGATGTGTTTTTGTCAGGTCTGCAATCCAAAATATGATGGAAAGTGCTCATGGAATTTCCAAGAACCATGGACAAGGCAGTGGCAACTGCATTAGCTTTGACTGAAATTGATTGTGTAACTAGACCAAGGGAAAAGTGGGCAGGGTTTAATGCAGAGATTGTGTGTTATAGGTCTGGTGCTCCAGACCACATCTCTGTACGAAAACACGTCACAGGTGCAAGCAAATGGGGCACTCTGTTCGAAAATGCCCGCAGGTGCATAGATGGTGGAATCAATATAACATTCATGCCCCTGGGTTAAATGGAACGGGGGCAGTGTGACCGCTGTGCGATGTTCCCAGAAAGTTTGACTATGGGATGCCCGGGTGCAAAATCAGTGGCAGATATTAGTTTACTTGGTTATATCATGGGAAGATTGTGTAAGTTGTTGTTGGATACTAAATCACAGGTATCCATGGCTAGCCAGATTATATTGAGTGCAGTGAATTTATACCCACCATGCTGTAGGTTATGTGTTTATTTATGCATTTATTTTACCTGGCAAGATTAGGGCCTTCAGGCCCTCTCTTACACCTAACCAGGCATACTCGAATTCAACAAATTTCAGTTTCTACAGAACATTAAGGACATATAACATGTTATACAGTATTAATGTTAAAGAAAAAAAATAGAGATTATAAAAGTAGTACAATGATAATTATAACAATCAAAAATAATTATAACAGTCAAGAATAATAATAATAATAATAATAATAATAATAACAATAATGACTATGTATATGAAAGTAAACATATTTTTCTTTTATGAATGTCAGTCCTATTGCTAGTTGGGAATTTTCTCGTTATATTCAATTCAATTCAATTCAATTCAATTTTTATTATCACATAACATGCCTTATACAATCAAAGATTGTGACATAGGTGACTTGTCAGTTTTTACACTATATATAACAATACTAAAAATAGACAATAAACTAATAATATACATGGTGTAACATCTTCAAAGAGGTATTTTAATTACAATTATAATGCATTGTTACCATTCATGAAATCTTCTACACTATAGTAACATTTATCTTTCAGATATTTTTCCAGGTCTCTTTTGGTGCCTTTTATATTTGGGTCATCCATGTCTTTCCATATTTTATTTACAAATTTCATGCCCATATAGTATGGGGTTTTTTCATATGATTTTAAACGGTGGGTAGGTAACATGTAGCTCGTTCTATGTCTTGTATCATATTGATGCAAGAAGAAGTTGCCCTCAAAAAGTTGTGGGTTTCTTTTCTTGAAAGTGAGAGTTTCATCGATGTATATGCTTGGAATGCTCATTAGATCCAGTTTTACAAATAAAGGTTTGCAGTGTTGCTTTGGTTTTGCTCCCACCATTGCTCGGATGATTCTTTTTTGTAGTCTAAAAGCTCTAAGTAAATTTGTTTTTTCAGACCCCCAGAAAATTATACTATACCTAATGACTGAAACAAAATATGCATTATATACAGTTTTTCTTACAGCTAAATCAGTAATACTATACAAGATATTCATAATATATACAAGGCTATTCAGTCGACCCAGTATGTTATCCACATGGCGACTCCATAACAGGTTTTTATTGACTAACACGCCAAGGAATTTGACACAGTCTGTAGTCTCTAATTTTTTGTCCATATACCTTATTTCACTTGTTGACTGTGCAGATTGTTTTGTGGTAAAATGAACAATTTCTGTTTTTGTAAAATTTAATGTCAAGTTATTGTTTTTGACCCATGCCTCCACTTCCCCAAGTGTTTGTTCAATATGACGAATTAGGTCTACCTCATTTTTACAACAGACTACAGCTGTTGAGTCATCTGCATAGAGGATAGTATCAGACTGGACCTGACATGGCATATCATTAATATAATATAGAAAAAGCAGTGGCCCTAATATTGAGCCTTGTGGAACACCTAATTGAGTGTTTTTCCAGCCAGAGAGAAATTTCTTGCCGTTGATGTTAATAAGTACTCTTTGTTTTCTGTTTGCCAAGTATGATGACATCCAGCTAAGAGATTTGCCTTGAAAACCATAGCGTGCCAATTTTTGGAGAAGCAGGTCATGATTTACTGTGTCGAAGGCTTTGGACAGGTCACAAAAGATGCCTGACACACACATTCTATCATCAAGACATCTACTGACTTTTGTGACTAATTCATTTATTGCATGTATTGTGCTGCGGCCTTTTCTGAAACCATATTGATTGCCTAAGATAATGCTGTTAGATGAATTGTGATTTTCAATTTGATGACATGCAGCTCTTTCAAATATTTTTGAGAAAATTGGTAACAGTGAGATTGGCCTATAGTTGCCCAATTCATCTTGTTTGCCTTTTTTGTGTATGGGCCGAACTTCTGCATATTTTAATCGATCTGGGAAACATCCCTCATCAAATGATTGGTTGATTATGAAAGAGAGTGGATATGCAATACTGTGACGGACTATTTTTATTATTTCAGTGGGGACCTCATCCCACCCCGCAGATTTTGAATTTTTTAGGGACATGATTTTGATGACATCTGAGATGGAAACATGAGAAAACTTAAAACATGTGCAATTGCTATCTGTCATATTGGGCTTTGTATTTGGTGGTGAACAGTCACCAAATTTGTTACAATTTATGAAAAAGTCATTGAATGATTCACAAATGGCACTGGGTTCTGTAACAGCTCTACCATTTATCACTATTTTAGAAGGGCATTTTCTCTCTGCCTCACTGCCAACTTCACTTCTTATAACAGACCAAACAGCTTTTGATTTGTTTTTTGCATTTGAAATGAAGTCGTTATTTGCAGTACGTTTTGCTAGTTTAACTATTTTGTCAAATGTTTTTTTGTATGTGCTTACATACTTAAGAAATTGAGGGCTTCGATTTACTTTTGCCTCCATATGCAGTTTCCTCTTAGCAGCACTAGACACTCTAATTCCTTTTGTTACTCAGGATCTACTTTTTTGGGACCTGGTCCTCACTGTTACAAAAGGGAAGCATTCATAGAATACACCCAAGAATTCAGTTAAAAAGTTATTGCAATTGTCACTTGTGGAAGTGTGTTTGCTGACTGTCCACTTGGTTTGGCTTAGTTTTTTGCAAAATACTTCCACATTTTCTTGACTGAAATTCCTACATCTTTTTGTTGTGCAGACTGAATTTTGCTTCGGTAGTGATACAAATAGTGCTTTATGGTCTGATACTCCTAAATCTAGAAGAAATTTTTCTTTTACCTAATAATTATAACTACTTACAATATTGTCAATACATGTTGCAGAGCTTGCTGTAATTCTTGTATACTGATCGAAATTGAGATTTAGCCCATTTGTGGCTACCAGGTTCTTTAAGTGTGAAGAAAATTTGTCATCAGTCCTTACATCTATGTTGAAATCAGCACATATAACCACTTTCTTGTACAGTTTCTCACATTTTAATTTATGTAGCAATGTATCAAACTTATCTAAAAATACAGAGCTTATATGGTACCCAGGGGTGCGATATATGCTGATAATTAGTGTGTTATACTCTTTAAGTTCTATACAACAACTTTCAAATGTGCCTTCTTCATTCAGATGGCTAAAATTCTGTCTGATATCATAGTCTACCGTGGAATGAACTAATATGCAAGAGCCTCCATACCCATTGGTCCTACAAAAGCTGGTAGCCAGTTTATAACCTGTAAGTTTATTTAGGAGACTGATATTTTCAGATTTTAGCCAATGTTCATTAAGGCATATTACTTTCACAGATTGTTTCACACTTTCTAGCAAAATTTCTATATCATAAAGCTTCCTGATCATTCCTTCAGACAGACCTCTTATGTTCAAGTGCATAACGAAATTACTACTGCATATATTATTAGGTAGAGGGTCTTTAAAACTAATTTGACTATAAAGTAACGGAACGTCCACCTGAGTGTTGACTACTTGTTCTGGATTCGTTGTATTGGGCCAAATTCGGATAGAACTGGCCCCCTTCATCAGTTTCCCTGTGTGTGAGCATCTGGATGATGAGAAGGTACAGTTTTCTTGACGATAATTTCAGTCTTTGCTGTATGTTCTGAGGCTGGTTCTGGCACCTTCTTGTTCCTGTTTGAGCTGGCGCTGTGGCTGCGATTTTGAAATTGTTTTCTCGTTTATCCATTTCCTTGGTCGAAACTGGTTGCACAGCAATTGGTTTTCTTGCAACGTCGTCGTCTTTTTGTATTAATTTCGCTAGCATTTTGCCAACGTATGACTTGCCAGCGTTATTATAATGTAATGTAGTCCATGTTTCGTAAACAAATCTCTTGCATCTGGAAGATCAAGAAATGTTACATTTTGTTGGGACTTGCATATTTTGTAGAATTGTCTGTTTACTTTTGCAAGCTCCAGATTTACGATGGAATTGTCTTGCAGGTCGTATCTGTGAGGCAAACTAGTAACTATGATGTTCGGAACTTTCAGATCAAGTAATGTAGTTTTTAAACACTGGGTCGCATGTTTACTCTCATTTCTGTATACATCATTACTTCCACCCATGATTATGACGGCATCATTCTTAGATAGCTCATTAAGTGAGTTGCTGCTCTTAATTATCTCAGTCAAAGGTGCACTGGGTTTCGTCATACCTGTTGCCGTGAATAACGTACTGTACTCATTTATTTTTTCGGCAATTTTCTTGGCGTGGCTATCACCAAGTACAACAACTCGTCGTTTGATGTTTACTGGTTTATTTTTCGTATTAGATGTTTTCTTGGCTGCGCACTCAATTGGAAGTTTCGTCACTGATTTTTGTTCGTCATTGTTCTTTGTCTTATCACAGTCTTCGTCTAGTGTTGCGAATTTATTTGCTAGCGGTATCGCCGGAACTGTACTCACTGTCTGTTTGTTTTTTTCGGCAAACGCCACGTTTTTTGCGCAGAACGACGGTTAACAACACTGTCTTGTGCTAGACGATGATCTCGCTCTATCTCTTTGTATTTCGTTTCCAGTTCTTGATATTTCTGCCGAAGTTCTTCATATTTCGTATTTATAGTCATTAAATCCTCTGTAAGCACACTTATTATTTTTTCTTTTGATTTTATCGTGTCCATTGCCTCGTTTTTCGTGACACTCACAACGCACTGACGGCATGTCCAGTCATGTTCGTCTTTTATATATTTTAGATTCACTTTAACACATTTGTCGTGATACCACGACCTGCACCGGATGCATAGTATACCTCTCTTTACCTTTTTTACGCAGATTTTACACACGTCACTATCACTTTTTAAGGAAACTGAGACATCGTTACAGAACAAAGTTTCATTCGGCGCCAGCTTGTGAGTTATTCTCATCAAGCAGAGACATAAGACGATGGAATGGGGTGAAAGAGATATAGAAGAGGTAGATAGGTTAGAGGAAGAGAAATAGAATGGTAAAATTCGAAGCTATGATGGAGAGGAGAAAGAAAAAGATGAGAGGGGCACAACAATGGTGGCTGTACCGTCCCTAATATGTAAGTCTTGAGTTCCCTCTTGAATGTTGAGTGGTTTTGGATAAGACGCAGATCACAGGGGAGCGCGTTCCATAGTCGTATGGCTGAGATGGAGAATGACACGGAGAAAGATTTTGTGTTATGTAAAGGTACAGCCAAGATGCTAGACGTATCCTATCTGGTATTGCGGTTGTGGAATGATGATAGGTGTTTAATGTGAGAAGATAAGTATTGGGGGCACCAGTGGCTAAGAAATCGATGAAGTAAGCACATTGTGTGGAGATCGCGTGCCTTATGTGGGCGTATCCAACCTAGCTGGGAGTATGAAGGACTGATATGATCATACAACCGTATGTTGCATACGTATCTAACACAAGCATTCATCACTAGCTCGAGGCATCTTGAATTTTCACTATTTGTGCCGTGCTGAACTACATCACAGTAGTAAAGATTAGGCAAGACTAGTGTTTGGACTAATTTTTGTTTAACATGGGTTGGAAAAATTTTTCTAAATTTTTGAATTGCATGTAGGGAGGAGAGCGATTTCCGGCAAGCTGTGATTGTTTGTTCTTCCCAGTTTAGGTGTTCATCCAAGATTATTCCAAGGTCTTTCACTGTTTTTTGGTATGGTAGTCGGGTATTTGAGGGACTGTTTCGCGAAAGTTGTGGGTGGTAAAAGTATGAATTGTCTCGATTTCATGTTGTTGGCTTTCTGAGTGGGAGGAAGAAACTTCTGAATGGGTAAGGAAGTTCTGCCTCCCATGGACCTTAGCTATGACCTCATTCTGGATCTAGACGTCTCGAGTACACATCACATTAATGTTCACTTGCAGCAACGCATCGTAGAGCTGAATGGGACATTGTTCCATTTCAATTTTAAGGTTAAAAGGAACATGTGAGACATTGAGTTAGCCAGTTAAACTGTGTACATGGTCTCTTAGACTGAACTCGTGGAAACGATGCTGAAAGTGACAGGAATGCTGGTCTGGATGAACATAGGTGCTGATCTGCCAGTTAACAGGTGACTATGATAGAGCCCTTGCCAGAGAATGAGGTACTGGATCAGGTACAATGCTTTGTATGACAAAGTTTGTCATATATGCAAGAGCTACACAGTAGCCGAGTAGCACCTGTCAGTAAAGATAATTTTGGTTCAGAGGAGGCAAGGGTATCAAAAGGAATCTTGACGATTAACTGAGTGGTTTTATAGGATGAATTACAAAGGCATTTCAATGCAGAAAACCAAAAGCTGGGCCAATCTGTTGATTTAACTGCACTAAGGGGAAAAGTGTCGCATCTGATGAAAGGATGTGGGAGAGTACATACAAAGAAGCTGTTAGAAGACTATGCAGGATTGTTTAACCCCCTGGACCACTACCATCTCCACCTCCAGTACAACACAGAATCCCCACTGGGCACGAGCTGTCAGTATACAAGAAACCCACTATTTGCACCTGCTACTGGAGGAGCTCACGGTCCAACAGCTTTGGGGATAGAATCATAGAAGAAAGTACTAGCCCCTGGGCAGACCTAATAGTACACACTGGACTCGCATTCGGGAGGACGACGGTTCAATCCCGTATCCGGCCATCCTGATTTAGGTTTTCCGTGATTTCCCTAAACCGCTCCAGGCAAATCCCGGGGTGGTTCCTTTGAAAGGGCACGGCCGACATCCTACCCTAATCCGATGAGATCGATGACCTTGCTGTCTGGTCTCCTCCCCCCAAACAACCCCAACCTAATAGTAATCTTTCCCAAAAAGTCATCAGATGGGAAATATGCTTATAGGTTCTGCTGCAATTACAGTTTTCTAAATCAGGGAACAGTCACTGATGCATACTCAATGCCTAATGTCACAATGACAGTAGATAAAATGGGGCAATGCCATTACAAGTGATACATGATACAGAAAAGATATTGTGAATCAACAAAAGACTTGCCATGAAAATTCTGAGAGCATAATATATTCTCAGACAAATAAAGAAATCTATTACATCTAACTAAATAGATCTAATGTAATATAATGAATACCAAATCATGGAAATCTTACACAGAAGGATACCAACAGTCATTTTTCCCACGCAGCACAAATGGAACAGGGGGGGTAGAATAATACGATTGCACCTTGTCCCCTAACCACAATATGTAGTGGTTGTGGAGTGGTGATGTTATTTGGATGCAGAGTGTACTGTTCTGCAGTGTCTCAGAAATACTCAGTAGGAATTAACTTTGGAGGTCATCCAAAATTATAAAAAAGACTATGCCGTGTTCTGCACTCAGTTTCTATACCGGAGGAGTATTGTGGCTAGGCGCATTATCATAATTTTTATTCGTGCTTTATCTGTTTGGTAAACAATGTAACATTTCCAGATGCACCAATGATGCTATGAAATGATGATGCTGGAATCCAGTAGTTTGATTCTTTACTGGTGAAAGAAATCCAAGCTTTTGTCCCTCTAAAAATGCTCCACCTGTAAAAGCTGCCACTGGCACTGTGAATAGTGGGTTCTCAACTTCCAGGTAGTCACCATAGTGTGTGCACTCCCATCCTTGTCAGGATTATGAACCGTGACTCATAATACAATTTTCCAGTCCTCAACTGTCCAACTAGCATTCAGAGTACTAAATGAGTCATTTATAGTAATGACTTTGCACAAGGCATCAGTGATGCAGTGGCCACCAACTGGAAGAGGAAGACAAGAATCATCGTGAACATTACACTGTGTTGACTGTTGTTGCTCTGGGAGGCCAACTGCTCCATATTACTGCATTCGCTCCACAGAACTGCAACCAACCGCAACATTGATGAAACATTTAAATCGCTTTATTGTTGCTTGCTATCACTGGTGAGACCATATTTCGTGGCACCAGAAACGTACACAATACTCTCATATACACGTAGAAGCTAATCCTCATGATGTGTGTGTCTTGCTGCATGTTTTTGATCATCATGATGCTAGTTTTTCCTGAAAATATTCGTACTCATATTAACAAGCATTTTACTGAAAAAATATCTTTAGCTTTTATATACTGTTATATGAATAGTACCCCATACACCCAGCAGAGAAGAGCCTGCAAACTTGGACATAAGTACATTTCATTTTGTATTTTATTTATGTGACACTATAGAATGATAAGGTAATGAATTGCTGTGCAGAATGCTTTTAAGCATTTGCTACTAATTTTGGTTCAGATGGATCATAGCCTACAAGGAAATGACCCACACACTATGATCTAAGGACTATACTCTACAGCTCAAATGAAATGAGACATTGTAAAGGGACAGCCTCCCCTAGCATTATTTTTCCTCAACAGAAGTAGTCGATACCAGAACTAATTTTCAAATTTTGTCTCAACTGTTTATCTGAAAATTTCATATAATTTCATACACAGTATGTTATATTTCAAAATAAACTATGGAATTGAATTACTTTATTTTCGTTGTTACAACTGATGTGCACTAGCTCTGTATGTACAGTTAAAATTATTTGTTTTAGAAACATTTGAAAATACAAAATATTTGGCACACTTAAAATTTCTATCATTAAATATACAGTCTAGAACTGTTTATTTTGTTTATTTCTAAATTCATTTACACCTTAATAGAAATTCATTTGTCAAGAAAGTTTGTAAATACTTTGGAATATTGTTAATACTGCAGAGTGAGGAAGTAGTAGTGGGCATGCCTCTGATGAGATCGGATGTGTTTTTGAATTTTGGAAGAACAATGTAATTTTGGCTTTGTTAATGTGAAAATTCAGAAGACAGTGTGTTATAGTAAAATGTGAAGTAAATAAACATCAAAAAATCTGCATAGGCATTTATCAAATTTATTTAGCATTTATTAAATTTATTTACGTCAATTGGAACATGAGAACCTAAAATGTGAAAATTTCAGCTTCAAGAATGAGACCCCTAGACATGGAGAACTGGAGGCAACTGCAAGAAAAGAAGGTAAGTAAAAAGTTTATTGTAAATCTTACTCTTCTCATATTTTTGGAAAGACTTTACCAGCGACAATAGTAGTGACAACAACAAAGGAGGGAAGGGGAGGTTACGTGTGGCGGTGTCATCTGGGATCAATTGACTGATGTGAAGTTTTGTTTCTTGCAGGAAAGAAATTACTTTATTGCATTTACAATTTATCTATGAATGAATTTCCAATGACACAAAGAAAGAAGACCACAGGCTGCCCATCAAAGTAAATCATATGAACAGTGATGATCAACAATGACAGACAGGATCGAATGAAAGAGGACTTTACAACTACAACTAGGGACATTAAAAAGGAAAGATAAGTACAAACTATTTGTGAAGTTAATTTGTTTTGAACTCGTGTACTTTTTAACAAAATGAATAGAGATGAGGGTAGGAGTGAGGTAGAAGTGAAACCTGTAGGATCGAGTCAGGCCATGCCTGAGCTGAATGAAATTGTAGTCAGCTAAGAAACTGTAAAAACTGATATTTTGCAATTAATTTTGGCAATAATAGATGAAATAGAGACAGATAAAAATAGTAAATTAGACAAAGTACAAGCTCAAATGGACCAACTTAGTAATGAAGTTTCATAGCTAAAAATGGTTGTCAGGGGGGCTAAAAAGTGTGAATGTAAAGGCTGATGTTTTAGGAAATAAATTTATTATCCTGGAAAATGAGTTGATCATTGAGTCAGTGAGACAATTGAAGAATGTTGATGACATCAGAGTTGAACAGAAGACTGTAGCGGAAAAAATGGAACAAAACATTGCTAGTTTAAACCAAAAAATTTTAAATGTTCAAAACAATGTGCAAACTAATGAAACTGTTTTAGATCAAAAAATTTCAACAGTTCAGGAAAATTGCATTCACAAAAATCTGTCTGCGAACTATGGTATTGTGTGGCCCAACACTCCTATCAAAATTTTTCCATCAGACAATTTACATCCAGTGGATTTTCTGCACCACTACAGAGAGAGTTTTGTGTCAGACAGGAATGACAATCAAAAAACTAAATTTGTTAAAAGATCTATTGAAGGTGAAGCCATATCATGGGTAAATTTAATTTATGTCAGTGGGAAACATATCAAAATTTCGAGAAAAGTTGTTTAAATAAATTTTAGTAGGAAGCTGAACAGGGGAGAATGAAAAGTGAATTTTTGATGGTCTTAATTTTGGGAATAGGGATGGTACTTTTTTGTAAGAACCAACTTAAAAAATTAACACATCTTGACAAACCGTTCGACAAAACGACCTTGATTGGTGCATTTTAAAGGATATTACCAGAAAGGTTGCAGTGGGATTTAGTACACGGACCTGATGATTGTCGTGAACAATTTTTACGATATGTTGACAGGCTGGATATGCAGTAGAAAGAAGTATGTATCATAATAATTGGAATGATGGAAATCACAGTGGGAGCAATTACAGAAACAGAGGTAATGGTAACTTCTGTCAGGATCAAAGTGTCAATAGAGAGAGAAATTTTGAACATCAGCAAGATAGGGATAATGGGCGTAATCATGAGCATTTTAATAGAAGAAACAATTATAGAAGTAACTACTCGAGAAATGGCAGTTCGTCTCAGTGAAGGTCCACAGTTTTGGGGGCGAGGAAACAACAAGCACAGGACCCCCACGTTACACTTGCCATTTGACAATAATATCATTGTTAATGGTATGGCACATGTATCTGAAATTAAACAGAAGGAATATCAGATTTCTCATTTATGTTTTGGGCTACTATGTTTAATTACAGTGATGCAGGCACTAATCACAAACCAGAATGTGAGAGTAGTTGGAATTTTGATGTAGTGTGTTCTAATGATTTCTTCTCATCATCAGAAAACAGTGTTATTGATGTATGTAAGTCAGGTGAAGACAGTATTGGATCTGAACTAGGTCACATTTTTGGTGTAGATGTGAATGAGAGCTGTGAAATAACTGAGGGTGGTAAAGCTGCAACTAGTGGCTTACTGCAAACGGATGTAGGTGAGGTAAGTGACTTTGATGTAGATGAGACTTGTCTTGTTAGTGATGTTGATGAAGTAATTTTGGAGGAATATGATGATGATGATGATGATGATGATGATGATATCAGGTATTTGTGGAGTTTAAGAATAATGAATTTTGAGAGTTATTTGTGAATGATGTTGATAGTACAGGTAAGGTAAGTGATGTATGTGATGATGTAAGTGAGAGTCATGGAATATCAGTCAAGTCAAAACAGTTTTTCATTAATGTCATGCAGAGTTATGATCCAAACAGTAAAGGTAAGTTATCTGTGAGTCTAGAGAATAAAGATGAAAACTTTTTGCAGTTTGTTAGGGGCCAAATTGATGACAACATAGATAAATGTGCATGCTGGAGTTAGTTTGCTACAGTTAGTCAGAATCTGTACCCCTATTGGTGGAATGAAGTGAAAGAAGATCTAAGCACAAAGTGTAATTTTGACAGTAATGTGTTTTGTGTTCCTTCTGTAATTAGTCATGTTGGTTGTGCCATAGAACCCATTCATTGTGTTCAATCTTTACCTGACAAGATGAGCAACCGAAGTAATACTATGATACCAGTGAAGTTGATAACACCCTGTGAAGACAGTGTGGATGTAGCATTTGATGAAATTGAAAGTGATCTTTTGCATGAAGTGTCTGACTACAGAGAAGATGATTCAGATTTTGGGGTCCTTACATTAAAATTAAGATTGATCAGCGTGAAGGTAACTTTTTTATTGATACAAGTAGCCCGATTTGTGATATATCTGAATACTTTAGAGACAAGGTCAAGTATAGTAAAAATTTTGTGGAAATGCCCAGTGTAGGTGTTAAGATAAGAGGAGCTATAGGTAAGCAAGCAAAGCAAATTGGTAAAATTTCAGGAACTTTTAAATTTTAGCATAGAAGACAAAACCTTTGGACATGGATGCATAATGATCCATAGTCTAGAAGAAAATGTACACTATTTTTGCAGATTCACAGGACTATATAATTCTGTTTTGTTTGTCAGGAATGTAGTATGTAAAATCATGTGATTTCTAAAGTTCTGTATTATCAGTTGACTGAATTTAAATCTACGACACACTATATTTGCAGATTCATACAACTATATAATTCTGGTGTGTTTGTCAGGAATTTAGTATGTGAGATGATGTAACTTCAAAAGTTCTATGTTATCTATTGATTGAGTTTAAATCTATGGCACACTATATTTGCAGACTCATATAACTATAACTATGTTTTGTGGTAGATTTTTGATTTAGAATTTGATACATATATGCCATGATACTAAATGAGTAGATCCTTTTAAAATTTTGAAATGGGACAATGCCATTAAATATCTAGTAATAAATTTTCATATTTTGTATGTAAAAATTAGGAATAGTACTTAGTATATATGTGTGTATCACCTTACTAGTTCATTTTTTCATTGCATTTAGCTCTGTTTATTAAAGTTTCTCATGTGAACATTCTTTAATCCAGTCTGACGTAAAACCTGTATACTTGTTCTCCTCCCCCACCCCCCAATATATATAAGCAGAGCATATGCTGTGTGATGTGAGGGAGGTGTTAGACAGCATACTTAGTACACAAAACAATGTTGCAGGAATGTGAATGTATGCTTTCCCAGCGTATACAGCTGGTGAAGAGTTATCGGGCTTCCAGGCGGGTGGCGGTGTCTTCAAACTGCGATGTTTCTGCGAGTGACATACTCCTCATCTTCTGGCGAAGTGCCGAGACTTTGCGGATGCCGGTCCCTTTATACCGGCAGCGTGCCCCCCACCACCTGGCCGCAGGAGGCTGGATCCAGAGGAGCTGGCGGGTGGGGTGGAAGGGGAAGCGGGTGTGCCGTTCGTGTCTCTGTCAGAGCATTCCAGTTGCGTCTTGTGAGCTGGACGGTTCTTGGTGCGTTTCTGGCATATTGCGGCTAATGCTGGATTCTAGGCCGCACTCAGTTGATTTTACGATGAGCAGGAATGGCCATTGTCAGGGAACGCATTCACTACACACGGCAAGAACTGGACAAGAATGCATGCATCCTGATAGCACGTCACCTGAAAATGGGAGAAGCATTACCGGCACACACTTGGGAGTGGGTTGACTGCAGCTCTCACGCCGACAGTGAGGTGCAGAAACGGCATGTTGCCGCAAAACAGATCGACAAATTCGACAGTTGACCCAGAAGATGACAAATAGCACCAGAGCTATTGTAAATTTGACAGATAAGGTGCTAGATGCAGCCACAACTTCTGTCCTCACGAAAGGGTTGAACTTTGCACCTGTACCAAGGACCATACTGAAATGGGACATCATCAGCAGCGTAGAGGGAGCAATCTGGGGCCTACCCAAGGAGGGAGCTGAGCGGATCTGAAAGGAGACCTGCAGGATCATCGACAAGTCACGACTCCCGAAAGCCAACATTACTGCGCCAGAGCGAGAGGCTATCCGTGCACTGAGGGATGATGCCGACATCATGGTCCTCCCAGCAGACAAGGGAAATGCGACGGCGCTGATTCGCACAATCGACTACCAACAGAAAATCTGCTCTCTGCTGCAAGGACCAGCCTACAGGAAACTCAACAAGGACCCTACATCGATGATGACCAGGAAAACCGTGGCACTACTGAAGGACTCAGATCTACCAGAGGCAGTGCAGAAACGGCTGTATCCCAGAGCACCAACAACACCGCACCTGTATGGATTGCCCAAGATTCATAAAGATGGGGTGCCTCTACAGCCGATTCTGGACACTATCAACTTGCACAGTTATGGACTAGCCAAATACATGGCGACACTATTAAAACCACTGGTGGGACACTGCAGTCATCACGTGAAAAACTCCGCAGATTTCATAAAAATACTGAAGGACATCCGAATACAGAGAGATGACCTACTTGTGAGCATCAGCGTCACCTCCTTGTTCACGAAAGTACCTCTACAAAATGCCTTGGCACTCCTTAATCAGCACTTCGAGCCTGAAACAATGAAGCTCTTTGAATATGCACTTACGACTACCTACTTCAAGTGCAATGGAGAGCATTATGAACAAGTGGATGGAGTGGCCATGGGATCTCCCCTCGCTCCAGGAATCACGAATCTTTATGAGGAACACTTTGAGGAGGTGGCACTACAAACTGCTCACCGTAAACCTAGGCACTTCTTCCGCTATGTGGACGACACTTTCGTGATTTGGCAGCATGGCAGGCAGGCACTGGAGGAGTTTATGGACCACCTAAACAGCATACATGAGAATATCACCTTCACAATGGAAGTAGAAGAGAATGGCTGTATTCCATTCCTGGTCATACCGATCAGGAAGAAAGCGGATGGCACGCTGGGCCATTCAGTATATAGAAAGAAGATGCACACAGACCTGTACCTCCATGCAACCAGCTGCTACCATCTGGCACAACGCCAGTTGGTACTGAACACCTTGGTACATAGGGCGTGCATCATGTGTGACATAGAAAGCCTCTCAGACGAATTACACCACCTAAGAGAGGTATTTCAAAAAAAAGGGCACAGTGAAACACAGATTGGTAGGGCCTTCAAGAGGAGACAGGCTGACAAATTTCAGGAAGAGGAAGAAGGGGAAGAGGAAGTTAACAAGAGACTTGCCTTTCTTCCATATTTGGGGCCCATATCAGCCAAAATCGGGAGGCTACTGAGAAAATCAAACATAAATACCGTCTTCTGACCACCGCCAAAGATGAAAGAGCTGCTGGGCTCAGCTAAAGACCCACTCAAATTCAGCACACCTGGTATATACAGCATTGCCTGTGAATGTGGTGTACAGTACTTTGGAAAAATGCAGTGCTGCATCTCAAAAAGGTGTGAGGAACACACCAGGCACGTCCAGCTTGGACAGATAGAAAAATCTGCTATAGCGGAACATAGCATCAAAGAAAACCGCACCTTTGATTTCGAGAACACCAGGGTGCTGTGCCGAGATGGGAGCTATTCATTCTATTGATTAAAGAATCAATAGAAATACGGGTCCATGAGAATCTCGTGAACAGGGACGAAGGTTATCAACTGAGTGTGGGCTGGAATCCAGCATTAGCTGCAATACACCAGGAACGCACCAAGAACCGTCCAGCTCACAAGACATGACCAGAATGCTCTGACGGAGACACGAACGGCGCACCCGCTTCCCCCTCCACCCCGCCCGCTGGCTCCTCTGGATCCAGCCTCCTGTGGCCAGGTGGTGGGGGGCACGCTGCAGGTATAAAGGGACCGGCATCCGCAAAGTCTCGGCACTTCGCCAGAAGATGACGAGTATGTCGCGGTTTGAAGACACCGCCACCTGCCTGGAAGCCCAAGGCAGGATTCGAACCTGCGACCATAGCGGTCGCTCAGCTCCAGACTGTAGCGCCCAGAACCGCACGGCCACTCTGGCTGGCGGACTCATTTATAAAATAATGATATAATGTGGTGAAGATTCTGCTTTTGTCAAGTAAGTTTGTAAACTCTTTGGGATATTGTTAGTACCTCAGAATGAGTTAGTAGTGGGCATGCCTCTGATGTGATCAGATGTGTTTTTAATTTTGGTAGTAGCAAAGTAATTTTTGTTTTAAAAGTGGAGATTGTAAAGACAGTGTGATATAGAAAAATGTGAAAAAATTAAAATCAAGATAAAAAAGCAATTCTTCAGTAGTTATCACGTCATTTGGAATCTACAATATCAAAAATTTCAGCCTAAAGGATCAACCCCTAGATGTGATGAACTGCAGCAAACTACAAGAAAAGAAGATAAGTTAAAAAGTTATTTGTACATCTTACTCCCCTTGAAGCTTATTAAAAGAATCTATTACCAAATGAGTGAAAAGCAACAAATGATGTGAGAGAGAGTAAGAGTACAAGACAACTTACGAGAGTTCATAGGTGCTGGGTAATGTACTCAAGCATCTGTCAACTACATCAGTGTTGTGAATGAGATTTGTAAATTGTTAGCCAAGAAATTATCCCATATGAAGAACTAGTTGTTTGAAAAAAAATTCACTGGCATGGACAGTGTTATTCCACATAAATGTATGTTTTTTCAAGTAGGGGGATTAACTTCCCAATACATTATGTAACTTTAAATCAGTATGTATTTTTTGTCAATTGTAAATTAATTTTCTAGACCTCTATGTATGTAGATTAGTCTGTGTGAACAATTAGCTAATAGTGTGGAAGAGATTTACGAGTATAGACATTATGACAAGATATATACATTTATGGTTTCACACATTGATTTTCATCCTCAAGCTACTCGATTGTGTCATCATTCAAAGCTATTTATGATTCTGATTACCTGTATTTATCCTGAATCCTGCAATACTGTATCTCATTGAAACTTGAGTTGTGGGCAAACTCATGCTTAACTGTGTTTTGGGTACTCCTGGTCATCGCGACTGTGTGTTTGTACTCAAGGAGAGTGTACAACTATTGATTGAGGCTAGATGCTTGCTATTATACCTCTTTACATATGATTAAACTTATTGATATATGATTGTGCATTTTATTAATTATGTTGGTTCTAAACATTTTTTGCTGTTGTGTACCCGGTGTGTTTTGGATTCATGGGTCGGTCTCCACATTGTAAGCTTAGGCTCTAATATTTTTTCATTATTTTGTCCTTTCATGAGTCAACATATTCTTGCATATGACTTATTGATTTTGTGCTATATTCCTGCTCATGATTGAGTGAGTATATTCTTCTGGTCTGTACTCGTCATTGTGGGTTTTTTGAGTTGGCTCATTTGTCATACACTTAGGCTCTTTTGAAAATTTTGAAGGTGTGACTTTATAGATGTATGCTTGCAATTTGTAATTCTAGTAATTTACATTGTCTCTGTACTTATTTCTATAGTTTAGTGTTGTAATGTTGTAGTTTTGACTTTGTATCATTTGTCTTGTGACGGAATATTCCACAGATCTGAAAATCTGAATGCCATGTCCTGATATATGTATAAATTATGACTTGTATAGTAGATATTTTTCTTATATTTTCTGAAATATGGTATGTATCAGATGCTTCTATACATCTGTAGTCTATTTTTTGACATCATTTTGTACACCATTTGGCAAACCTTATAGTTGGTTACAAATTTTGTGAGGGGAGGATATTGGAAAGGGACACCCTCCTGTACCATTCTTTTTCTTCAACAGCAGTGGTCGATACCAGAATTAATTTTCAAATTTTGGACAGGTCAATATTATCTCAATTGTATATCTGAAAAAATTCATACAATTTTATACACAATATCTTATATTTCAAGCTAAAAACTATGAAACTGAATTACTTTATTCTCATTGTATGTACCATTAAAATTATTTTTGTAAGAAACATTTGAAATTATGAAATATTTGGCACACTTAAAATTTTTATTATTAATTACACAATCTGGCAATGTTTATTATGTTTATTTCTGGATTCATTTATAAATTAGTAGAAATTAATTTGTCAAGAAAATTTGTAAACCATTTGGAATATTGTTATTACCATAGAGTGAGGAAGTAGTTGTGGGCATGCCTCTGACGTGATCGGATGTGTTTTTGTATTTTGGAAGAACAATGTAATTTTGGCTTTGTTAATGTGAACATTCAAAAGACAGTGTGATATGGCAAAATGTGAAGCAAATAGACACCAAGAAACAAAAAAATCTGCACAGGCATTTATCAAATTTATTTACGTGAATTGGAACATGAGAACCTAAAATATGAAAATGTCAGATTGAAGAATCAGCCCCCTATACATCAAGAACTGAAGCCAATTACAAGAAAAGAAGATAAATAACAAGTTTATTGTAAATCTTATACCTCTAATATTTTTTGAAAAGACATTACCATCAACAATAGCAGTGTCAACAACAAAAAAGGGAGGAGGAGATTACAACGTGCAAGTTCTAGTACCATTTGTGGCACTTTTTCCTGCTATCACACCTTCAATCCAAGACCATTGGTGATGGGATAACAATGATGGAGAGAGGTTTTTTGGTGAAACTGGAAGCCTGTAGTTGAGACCTGCATGTTGGCAGCAGATGTGTGATGGTTGTCTCCCTGAGACCTTGACTACTCAGACGTTCAGTCCTGCGTCTGTGTTTGGGAAGGCCTATTTAGGATCACCACTGCCCAACCAGAATACAGAAGGTCCTAGAAATTGTGGGCTAAACATTGGTACTTTCACTCTCAGTTGGCTGGGACACCGTGCCCAATGCGTCACCTCTTATGCAGTCAAAAAACCAAGATTACAAAAACTCTAATGATAGGAACATGGAATGTTTGAACCTTATTTGGTTTGAAAGACAATAACAGGCCTGAGAAAAGAACAGTGTTTGTAACCCATAAGTTTGGTCGAATTAACATTGATATTGGTGCCTTAAGTGAAAGCAGATCGTCCAGTGAGGGTAAAATTATAGAGTTCAGTACAGGTTACATGAGCTTCTGGATGGGAGCAGATAAGGCATGGTGTTGTATTCACTGTGCAGACCACATTAGCGAATGATCATCAACTAACTCCATCTGCTGTCAGCAAAAGAACTATGTCTCTCCAAATCCCTTGTCTGGAAGTAAATTTATGAATCTCATCTCTGCATGTGCTCACACCTTGTATCCTGGTGTAGACACTAAAGATCAGTTCTATAACCTGCTGAGCACAACCATCAACACAGTACTACCTCGAGACATGCTCTTACTACTTAATGATTTTAACATTGGAATTAGTGAAGATCATTAACTCTTCATTACCAACACCCAACTCCACCTGCTTAATCACTACAAGACTATATGGATGCATCCTCACATCCCTGACTGCATCAGGCAATACGATAAAAAGGCTGTCCTTGTCACCAGGACCACAAGAAATGTCAGTGACTTCTGGACAGATCACAAGCTCCTTTTCTGGTGATTGAAGATCTCAATCTGTTGCAAACCAAAAAGATCCATCCACAATCTGTCCTGATAGAAATTCAGCACTTCTAAACTTCAAATTAAATCAATGCCTATAGAGTACAGAAATGCAGCCTCAAGTAAGCTGTCTCGTCATTCAGTCAGCTGATACACAATTCACACTAATAGTGAGAATCAGGATTGGGTCACACTTCAGAAGGTCATTAATGAATCAGCTGAAGAAACAATTGGTTTTGCTAAGAAAAAAAAGATAAGTCTGATTTAATGAAAATAATGAAGAACTTATGGATCTGATCAATCCCAGATGGGAAGCCCATCAATCCTTTTTTAAAGATCCATCTTCCAGTGTGAAGAAAACACATTTCTTGGAACTTGAAGGGAAATTTCAGGCACAAATTAAGGAAATCAAGAATAACTAGTGACAGCAAAAAGCTGAAGAGCTGCAAAGATTATCTGATAACTGTGACTAGCAAAACTTCTGTGCATGCACAAAGGAGATACAAGGGTCACTCCAAAAGAAATGCACACTATTTTTTTTTAAATCCATCTTTTATTCTACATGTTTGAAAGTTTTACAGTGTGTAGATACATCCTTTAGAAACATTATTTTCATTTCTCCACATAATTTCCATCCCTCTAAACTGCCTTACGCCATCTTGGACCGAGCGGTTGTATCCCCGCATGGTAAAATTCAGGACCAACCTGTTGGAGCCACTGTTTGGCAGCATGCACAAGGTAATCATCATCTTCAAACCTTGTTCCACGAAGAGAGTCTTTCAGTTTCCCAAAGAGATGATAGTCACATAGAGCCAAGTCAGGACTGTAAGGCGGGTGTTTCAGTGTTGTCCATCCGAGTTTTGTAATCACTTCCATGGGTTTTTGATTGCCATGTGACAGTGCATTATCATGCAACAGCAAAACATCCTGCTTTTGCCGATATGGTTGAACATGACTCAGTTGAGCTTGAAGCTTCTTCAGTGTTGTCACATATGCACCAGAATTTATGGTGGTTCCACTTGGCATGATGTCCAAAAGCAAGAGTCCTTCAGAATCGAAAAACACAGTAGCCATAACTTTTCCAGCAGAAGTTGTGGTTTTGAATTTTTTTTTCTTGGGTGAATTTGCATGATGCCACTCCATTGATTGCCTCTTCATCTCTGGTGAAAAATGATGGAGCCATGTTTCATCACCTGTCACAATTCTTCCAAGAAATTCATCTCCACCATTCTTGTACTGTTACAAAAGTTTGCTGCATACCATTTTTCTTGTTTCTTTGTGAGCCACTGTCAATATCCTGGGAACCCACCTGGCACAAACCTTTTTTAACGCCAACACTTTCAGTATTCTGCAAACACTTGCTTCCTCTATCCCAACGTAGCATGACAATTCATTCACTGTGATGCGTCTGTCAGCAGTCACCAATTCATTAACTCTCTGCACATTGTCTGGAGTGTGTGCAGTACGAGGCCTGCCGCTGCGAGGACAATCCTCAATATTGCCGTGCCCGCTTTCGTCACACAACTTCCTTGCTCACCGACTAACTGTACTGTGATCGACAGCAGCATCTCCATACACCTTTTTCAACCTCTTGTGAATGTTTTCCACTGTCTCGTTTTCACAGCACAGGAATTCTATGACAGAATGTTGCTTCTGATGAACATCAAGTGTAGCAGCCATCTTGAAGACATACTGTGATGGTGCCACTCACGGGAACAGGTTGAACTAAGTTCGAAAACAAGCAGGAAGGATGTATCTACACACTGTAAAATTTTCACACATGCAGAATGAAAACTGTATTTTTACAAAAATAGTGCACATTTCTTTTGGAGTGAACCTCATATATGGTCTAATTGGATTGTCGCCAGGGGTAGTGAAGACTGCTGACAATTCCATCACTTCAACTGAGAATGAAAAAAATCTTGAGAGTGCTGAAAGGAACATTTCTCTGCACTTATAAATTGTGCCTCCAATGTTGCTGGCAACTTTCCTTGTAATGTCCTCAACAATCCCAGCAATCACAGATTGCACTTCCACCCACATACAGAGACTTTATCAAATCACTGAATCAATGAAGACCAAGAAAGACTCCTGGTCCTGATAACATTCCTCTGGAATTGATACACAATGGAGCTATACCCTTGAAGACTAAACTTTTTACATTGATCCTCTTAATTTGGGAAACCTGAGAAGTACCTGATCACTTGAAGAATGCTACCATCATCACTATCTTCAAGAAATGCAACCATAGTGCATGTGGGGACCACCATGGTATATCACCATTGTCTATTGCAATTACGATTCTTGTAAAAATTCTGTTAAATTGGCTCCAAATTATTTCAAACAAAATTTTGCTGAATCTAAATTCGTTTTCCAAACTTCCAGAAGCAAAGCAGATATGATATTTTGTGCTAGACAAAGAAAATAGCAATAGAAGCCTCTACATTTCGTTTTCTATGACCTGGAAAAAAGCATTTGACTCAATGCCTAGCTCTGTCATGTGGAAGATACTAACACAGTGGAACTGGTTCAAGATCTTCATAATGGCATGTCTGGGCAGGTTCTTCATGGTAACTCTGCATTGGATTAATTTCCAATCACTCAAGAGTTCGAAACAAGGCTGTGCGCTTGCTTCAATACTCTTTTCACAGTATGTGGCTGCCATGCTGTATAAATCATCTGCGAACAACCAAGGCATGGAATCAAGTTTTGATGGAAATCTCTTCAATCTGGCAAGATTTCATTTGCAAAGGGATACCGCTGTGACAGAACTACAGTATGCTGAAGACAGTGCACCCTCCTCCAACCATTCAGTGCTATTTGCATGGATACATGTATTATGCTGGCATTGGTCAGTTCAGTCACCAGTTGAGTTGAAATGCTCGTTCTATGCAGAAAGAAGCTGTGCATACACGGAATCTAGTTGCAGCTGCTGACTAATGTCATGAAAAGAGGAAGGGGTAAAAAATGTTTCTGTGGAAGTATATCCTACATGAGATGATGCTATTCCCTATGATCTGGGTGTTCATCATCAACGCCATTGATATGTATTCAATGTGCAGTGTGGTGTTAGGCATAATTACCTACTTGACATATACTAACTGTCTCAGGGTTCATACACGAATGGGATGAAAAGAAAACCTAATACATGGTTCAATGCGAAGTACCCTCTACCATGCACTTTCAGTGCTTTGCAGGGTATAGGTTTAGATGTAGGTGAGTGGATCAGTGTACCTGACTGTCTTGATGGGCTCATCTTCATGTGTTTCTGGCAAATGAGGCCACACAGATGCTGCACCTGTATGAGAGGGGACCCAAGAGTAACGGGAATTGGACTGCAGTGGGGAGGGAGAGTGGGGGAAGCCATTGTCCAACCAGGTGTCCATTGAAGTCACACAACCTGCATCAGTGTGCGAAGTTGTGTCACTGAGTGCATTGGTTCGCCCACGACAGTTTTTTTAATAAAACAACTGTTTTCCATTTTGGTGAAAACGTGATGGTAGATTGTCAAGAGCAATGCACGGCTATGAAATTTTGTTTCTTGTTGGCAAAATTGGCTGCAGAAACTATTTAAATACTTAAGACTGCTTATGTGGATGCTGCCTTAAGTAAAACCAGAATCTACAAGTGGTTTTCACACTTTAAAAATGAGGAAATAACAATTGAAGACCAATTCCATTCAGGACGCCCTCCAAGATGCTACTCCAGGTGTGTGTAAAATGAATGTGCGCAACGGAAATAATAAATGCTAAAATGAAGATTTGGCCCTGTCTGACTACCCCCTGAAGCAGATTTTAGGATCTCTAATTCTATAAATTACAATCTAAACATAAATGAATAATGAAGACAACTAATCCTACTAAATGATAAACGTTGTACCTGCCTATATATTTATTGTAGATTTAAAAAAGCTTTTATATTACAAAGTTTACATTTCCTAAGTAAAATTACTAATCAATTGCCCAACTGTGCCCCTTATCGTGACTGCGCGATCTAGTATAAATAATGTGAAATGACTGACATCATCCATGTACCAAACACTAGAAGACACTACTTTAAAAACTGATCTATGGTGGTGTGGAACCTAAGTGGAAACAAACTAATGTGATCACAGCTGTTTAGCTTTTATTGCCCTAATGAATCTGTTCAATGTATAATATAATACTGATAAACAAAAGTCTACACTCCAACAGTGGTAAGAGAAGACACATTAAAAGATGAGGAAATACGTGAGCTTTCAGAGCCAAAAGCTCCTTCTTCTGGTAGAAGGGTTGAAGGGGAAGGAAGAGGAATAAAGTATAGGAAATGGGAAGAGTCATAGAAAAATGACCAAGAACTCCAAGTCAGGGAGACTTACAGGACGGAATGGAGACTGAGAAACTTCCTGGCAGATTAAAATTGTATGCCGGACTGAGACTCGAACTTGGGACCTTTGCCTTTCACAGGCAAGTGCTCTACCATCTGAGCTACCCAAGCACGACTCACGCCCTGTCCTCACAGTTTTACTTCTGCCAGTACAGAAGAGAGACTGTTGGTGCCTGCACACACAAGACATGGAAACCTAAGAACTTAAAGATGGAAGATACAGTAATAAGCAAGAAAGATTACTGAAAGAAGATTATGAGTGAGTTAATATGAGCAGAAAGGTGAGTGCATTATACATGGTAGATAGATTGGGCAAGGGGGGCAAGGGAAAATGTCCAGGTCAACTATTAAGAAAATAGTAACATAAAAGGGAGTGAAAAAAGGACTTCTTACTGAAAAGAAATGCCAAGACCACAAAAACTAATATAAATTTAGACCAGGTAAAAGATGAGAACCACACATATGTTGCAAAGCCAGTTCCCACTGGTGGAGCTCTGAGAAACAGGTGCCAGAAGGGAGAATCTAGATGGCACATCTGGTGAAACAGTCACTGATATCAGGAGTGTCATTATAGAGTGCAAAAAAGGACACTGTGGGCTCCCAGTATAACCTCTGTTTACATCCATTCATCCTAACTGATAACTAGTGTAGAAGGCTGAAGAGTGTTTACAAAACAGCTGGCGTTAGTGATGTTATAGTCACAGGTGGGTCTCCTTTTAATAGAATCTATAGATGTAAGGAAATATTGCTTAGAACAACAGTTTGAAGGATATGCGGTAGAAATAGGAGCAGACTGCACCACAGTAACAATACTGACGATGTACAGGGCACCTAGGGCTAACTTCTTTCTGGTACAAACTAACTTCTTTCTGGTACAAACTAACTTCTTTCTGGTACAAACTAACTTCTTTCTGGTACAAACTAACTTCTTTCTGGTACAAACTAACTTCTTTCTGGTACAAACTAACTTCTTTCTGGTACAAACTAACTTCTTTCTGGTACAAACTAACTTCTTTCTGGTACAAACTAACTTCTTTCTGGTACAAACTAACTTCTTTCTGGTACAAACTGAATTATTTTTATTCCCTTTATTTTGTAGAGAGAGTGAAATTATAATACTTGGGGATTTTAATGTTAACTTTTCAACTGAAAGCAACAAAAAAGTAGAGCTTCAACACCCAATGAATTTATAAAATCTTATATCAGTGGTTGATATTCCCACTAGGATCACATCTGAGACTATGACTGACAATATACACACATCAAAAAAAAAGTTTTGTATCACCCCGGGTCCCAGAACTTCTGAAGATAGACGTTGACTGTGGGTATTGTATCACAGATACAGTCCCTTTGACTGTTCAGAGATGTCACTAAACCCGCCCAAAGATGTAAACAACCATGAGCAGCACCTATTAGATGGGGGGGGGGGTCTGAGAGCTGATCAGTTACAGTCATTCCACCAGGAAGGAGGTACACGGCTCGTGTCATCTGTATTTCAACCATGCCTAGATGGATGGTCAATACTGCGGTTCAATCGCGTCCACATTGTTACTTTGTGCCAGGAAGGGCTCTCAACAAGGGAAGTGTCCAGGTGTGTCTGAGTGAACCAAAGCGATGTTGTTCAAACATGGAGGAAATACGGAGAGGCAGGAACTGTGGAGGACATGCCTCACTCAGGCTGCCCATGGGCTACTACTGCAGTGGATGACCACTACCTGCAGATTATGGCTCAGAGGAACCCTTACAGCAATGCCACCATGTTGAGTAGTGTTTTCTGTGCAGCCACAGGATGTCGTCTTACGACTCAAACTGTGTGGAATAGGCTGCATGATGAGCAACTTCACCCTTGATGTCTGTGGCGAGGTCCACCATTGCAACCACGACACCATGCAGTGCGGTTCAGACAGACCCAACACACTGTCCAGCGAGTGCAGCAAGGTGGAAGTTCCCTGCTGTTTTGGGGTGGCATTATGTGGGACCAACGTATGCTGCTGGTGGACATGGAAGTCACCGTAATGGCTGTACAATACACAAATGCCATCCGCTGATCGATAGTGCAACCATATTGGCAGCATGTTGGTGAGGCATTTGTCTTTGTGGATAACAATTCCAGACATGAAGCCTATTGAACATGCCCGAGATGGATTGTGAAGGGCTGTTTATGGATGACGTGACCCATGAACCACTCTGAGGGATCTAGGCCGATCGCCGTTGAGGAGTGGGACAATCTGGACCAACAGTTCCTTGATGAACATGTGGACAGTATGCAATGATGAATACAGGCATGTGTCAATGCAAGAGGATGTGCTACTGGGTATTAGAGCTACTGGTGTGTACAGCAATCTGGGACCACTGAAGGTCCCGCTATATGGTGGTACAACATGCAATGTGTGGTTTTCATGAGCAGTAAAAAGGGCAGAAATACTGTTTGTGTTGATATCTCTTCCAATTATCTGCACAGGTTCTGGAACTCTCAAAACTGAGGTGATGCAAAATGTTTTTTGATGCGTTATTTGTAGATGTCCTGCATGTTCTGAATGGGCTATCTGTCCATAATGGACAACTCCTCACTCTGCAAGGCACTACATTTCTCAAGAAAGCAGTCCCCACCTATGAATCTATAAGGTGAATGACTGAAGACTCTCTGGAAATCTGTAATCATAAACTGCAGCAGATGGTTTGGAGCCAAGTATACGGGATGGGTGAGGTTAATGATAAATTTAATGTACTCATAATTGAATTCTCATTCCTCTTTGAAGAGAGTTTTACAAAAAAATTTCTTAGGAACAATACTTTTGCATCACGGAAAACAAAGTTTTCATTGCAGTTAGAACGTCTAATGACACAAAAAAGATTGGTCGTTATCAAATGTGCTGTAAGATTGTAAGGAAGTTAATGTGAAACTCAGAAGAATTATGTTATGAACAAGAAATTGAGAAATCTGTCAAAAATAGACGACACACACACACACACACACACACACACACACACACACACACACACACACACACATTCTGGCAGCTGAAGCCAGACTACAAGCAGCAGCACTGCATGATAGGAGGGGTAACTGGGCAGGGGTAAGGAGGTGGCTGGGGTGGGGAGGGGGAGAGATAGCAGGATAGGGGTGGCAGTGCTGCTGGGGAGTATGCAGGGACGAAGTGGAGAGAGAGTAGGGCAGTTAGGTGCTGTCGGGAGGTTAGACGGTAGGGAGGGGAGGGGTAGAGGAAAAGGAGAGAAGTGAAAATACTGTGTGCATTGGTGGAACTGAGGGCTGTGTAGTGGTGGGATGGGAACAGGGAAGGGGCTAGATGGGTGAGAAAAATGACTAATGGCGGTTGAGGCCAAGAGGGTTATGGGAACATATGATATATTGCAGTTCCCACCTGTGCAATTCAGAAAAGCTGGTGCTGGTGGGAAGGATCCATATGGCACAGGCTGTGAAGCAGTCATTGAAATGAATAATGTCTTGTTGGGTGGTGTGATCAGTGAAAGGGTAGTCCAGCTGTTTCTTGGCCACAGTTTGTCGGTGACCATTCACACGGAGACAGCCCTCTGTTCCACCAATGCACCCTGTCTTTTTGCTTCTCTCCTTTCCCCTACCCCTCCCCTTCTCCGTCTAATCTCCCAATTGCACCCAGCCGCTCTACCCTCTCTCCACCTCATCTCTGTATGCTCCCCGCAGCACTCCATCATCCCCCACCTCTACCCTGCTATCCCTCCCCCTTCCCACCCAAGCCACCTCCTTAGCCCCACACATTTGCCTCTCCCATCATGCACTGCTGCTGCTGCTGCTGCTGCTTGTAGTCTGGCTTTAGTTGCTAGAGTCTGTGGTCAAGTGTGTATGAGTTGCATTTGCATTTATAGCTCAGCAAAAATCAGTTTGGTTTCTGAAAGGGTCTGTCAACCAAACAAGCAATCTATTGGTTTTTATCAATAAAGGTCTAGAGTCGCTAAATGACAAATAGTGACAATAGGATTATTTTGTAATTTATCAAAAGCCTTTGACACTGCGAACCACCAGAAACTACTACAGAAAGCTAACCTTTCAGGAATAAGTGCTGTCTCAAATAAGCAGTTACAGTCATACCTCAGAGATGGGAAGCAGAAAGTGATATTAGACAGTGTAGAGGATTATTGTTGTCTGGCTTCATCATAATAGGGAAGTATCAAATGTGGAGTCCCGCAAGGATCCTTTCTTGATCTTTTATTGTTCCTATTTTTGGTAAGTGACTTGCCACACTGTACAAAGCTACACTGCAGTTTTACCATTTTTGCAGACTACACCAATGTTATCATTGTTGGTTGTACATGTGAAAATTGTGAAGGATCTATTAACAATATTCTCATAAATTTAGTTAAATTGTTGAACGTCAATACTCTCATTAAACTTTAATAAGACTAACTATATTCAGTTCACTGCAACTGCCACAACTGAGGAAGAGCTAGCTGTTAAGTGTGTGACACAGACAATAGAAATAATTGAAACAATGAATTTCCTAGATGTTACAATTGACTTTAGAGTAAACTTGTCTCATCATGTAACAAACTTGCACAAGAAACTCAGCTTATCGATTTCTGCATTACATATTATCCCTAAGAGAGTGAATTTGCACACTATGGAAACAACATACTGTAGATACTTCTGTTCTGTAGTCGAAGAAATTTTTTCCAGAATCTAAAAATTCTTACTATTGGCTCCCAATATATATTTTTGTTTATGTGTTTCATTAGTGAAAATACTGAGTTGTATAAAAGGAATAGTGAATACCATGCATACAATAAAAGAGGGAGCATGACTTCTACAATGGCACAGATGGGTGCTCAGTACACTGGCACAAAATTTTTATTGCTATACCTCCAGATATTAAATGGAAGTCTGATAATAAGTTCACATTTATGGAGCCTTGAACGGTCATTTTACAGTTTGGAAGAGTCTCTTGGTCACGAAGAACCTTGCTAGAACTATAAAATTTGTGTGTCAGGGGTAATATGATTTAAGACTGAACAGTTATGTAGATACTCATGTAACATACTTTTTTTTTCAATAGTTCCCCTTTATTTTATTCTTTTATTTTTTACTTGCTATTGCCACTGTATATGGTGAAATCTGAAATCTTTCCACTTATGTATACTGCAAACATTACGTTTTCTTTTTTGTAACCTTACTATGTATTGATTTATTTAATAAGATCACACAGACTGTCATGGGGGGGAGGGGGAAGAGGAATTGACACACACTATATTTTTGTGAACTTATCACATATAGATTGAGAGAGTAAGAAACAAATAAATATATGTTTTGTCACTTACAGGGCTGATGTAGGAGGGTGCATCTGGCAAGCCTTACAGCAGTGACAGTAACAGAGGTATGGGCGATAGGATAGGGAAATGGGTGCAGGAGGAGCATAGCATCTAACCAGTTGGGGGGGGGGGGGTGAAATTGTTCCAATTGGGGTGGGAAAAATATCAGACAGGGTGGCTCTCACTTCAGGACAGGGTTTTAGAAAGATATAGCCATGTTGAAGTAGCTGATTAATGCATTCGAGACCAGGATAGTACTGAGTGATGATATTTACCCCTAATTTGTTTTTTTTGGGGGGGGTGGGGGGGGTGGAGAGGTCTCCAATGCCAGCATCAGATGTGATGACCTGGGAAATGTGCTTTTCAACGAGGCTCTGCTTCTGAATTAGGCTGGTGAGATAATTATATGCAGTAAAGGCTGATGTGAAAATGGTGGTGTATTGCAATAAATTGGCTGAATCTGAACAAACACATTTGACATAAAAAATATGGCAACTGTCAAAATGCAAGTACTGTCATTTATTTGTAGATCTGATGTGAACAGAAGCGTCTAGCTTATCATTTTTGGGGATGAGGTCACAATCAAGGGAAGTGGCATAAAATTTGGAATACAACCATATGAAGTTTAATTGGGGGAATGTATTTAGAGATTCCAGATTTTCAACAGATCAACTGCACCATGAGTCCATATAACAAAGATGTCATCAATGCTTCATTTATTCTTCATTTTTTAGTCTACCAGCAGATATTGAGTGGCACATACTTATAACCAGTGAATAAGGAGAAAGACAATTATACATAATAATTCCAGTCATTTACCAGTGGTATATATATTTACCAGTGTCAATTAAATGTTTAAAATGGTGATTTATGCTATCCTACTTAATAATATCAATGTGCTGGGACAACCACATGTAGTACTTGTTCTGCTGTTATTCCATGTATCATCAAGTGGCTTTGCTGGTTCATGTTGAGTTGTCATGCATGTATTGCTGCTTATGGAAGACACTTTGAGTCTAGTTTGTATTGGGGTCACTTCACATTATGTAATGTATAGTGCAGAAACAATGTTTTTGTGACATGTGATCACAGAAACACTTTGTCTTGTTTTACCTGTAGAAATTACCATGTAAAATTTGATATAAATGTTTGAAAAGCCTATAATTTTACAGTGCTAATATGAATTGTACTATAATCAAAACTATTTGTTTGAGGACTCTCTGTGAAGATATTATAAAATGGAAAGAATTAAGTAAGTTAGTCCATTTATGAGTTGATAAATAAGTTATTAGGAATAGAGATTAAGCTCGCTGTCAGATTAGTGAAATAAATTGGTTGTGTCTTTTTTTCAAAGAAATATGCCTGTCATTTGCCGTAAGTGGTTAATGTAAACTACAGGAAACACAAAGTTTAAAGGGTGGTAGGTTATTTGTGCAGTTGTGGGTAAGTGTCTTAACCACTGTTCTATATCACTTGGTTGCTCTGTTTGACTAGGAATACTTGCTAAACATGAAGTTCTCTAGTCCACTCCTAAATTATATTTCATTCTTCATGAGACATTTAATATAAACTGTCAAGTGCTTGACTACCTGTATACTGACACACACAATACTTTGTGTACAGAAGTTAACATCTTGAAATATTTGTTGTGTTTATTTTTTGTCCTAGTATTATAATCATCACATTTATTGTTTTTTGAAGAAAAACAAATATTTCATATCAAAAAAGACAATTAGAATATGAATGGTAAAATAGTCATCAAAGAATCAAGCTTTTTAAAAAGATTTCTTAATGATGATCTAGGACTAAAAACAGATGTATTTCTTATAACATTTTTCTGAATACTGAAAAGTTGTTTCTGTAAGCTGAGTCTGTAATTCATTAGCAAGTGGAAATGTGCAACGTGAAGTAGTATTTGTGTTTCAAAAACTGTTTATCATCTGTAATCATGCATGTTGCAACTGCAACTGAATTAAAACATTTCATTAGTTTCACGATGTAGTTTTCCAGCCCAGGTTGCAGTCTACTTCTAGTCATAAAAACTGACCACTTTCTTATGCTTGCATTTATACTCTGATATATTATACATTTTTGGAAGACATGCCAATTTGTATCTATTGAATTTGTCTAAATTCAATGACATTACATTGGCTCTGAATCAGTCTCAATTATTACCTTAGCTGCCCCTTTCTGATCCAATACGTACAGTCGACAAAACAAAACTGTTAGCACAGAAAATGGATAAGTCCCTCATTGGGCATTATCAGTGTGTACAGCCACCTCAAAAATTGTGGCCTCCTAATGCCCATCTAGGGTAATAGCAGCAACATATTACCATACCAGTGAAACTTACTATACACAACACGGGAAATTAATACGAATTAAAGATCATACATGGCTGTGTAGGGTGTTGACTCCAATTGTGAAATATGTAGTTATTTTATTGGCAGCCATAGATGCAATTCGAAGGAGGTGTTAGTGTCACTGTGCAAGTAGCTCATGGTCAATGTGCCTGGTCGTCACTCGTTGCATCAGAGTTTGGTTCCAGCCTTTCTGTGATGGCTTCTATTGTCTTGAGTACAGCACTTGTGAATATTATTTGTAGTCACTAAGATGACTATTGTAGTGCAAACTGGCAAAAACTATATCGCAAAACTCAGAAAATTTTAAACAAACTTCACCCAAGTTATTTTAAGCTCATTTGTTTTGCAAGAGAGAGATTATCATTACTGTGAAGCAAAACTAATCAAATAATTAATCATTTCTTTGGCACAACTGGAACTGGTAATGATAGACTTTTTTTTTTCAAATTACAAACTCAAATGTCAGTGCCAAACTCAACAGCAGTCCTTTTGCCTTTTTATTCTGGGACACTAAAATTCACTGTCACTCTCAATTTCAAAAACAATCAGGTCCAAATTAAATTGCTAAAGAGAAATTTTCCTCTGTATGCATAAACTTATTCAAAGAAGTAGCAGGCAGAAAAGGAAAGCAGATGCAGCACAAAAGATCATTAAGATGAAACTGAGTTGGAGAGTACAAAATATGTTTATTGATGAGCTCATAAATTTTGGTCTCAAAGTAAATATCCCGGGGAAAAATAATTTCAAGTATTCAGCATAATGTTGTTGAGTAACACATTTAAATTTTGTCAGACATTATTTGTTAAATTCTGGTTGGACATGTATAACAACTCTAAAGAGATAAGCACATATGGAATAATACAACCATCCAATGTAAATTATTGTTTGCCCTAATTTTTCAAGGAAAATAAAACTCAATAATTTTGGTGGTCTGCGGGTATGAAACTACACATTTCAGACAACAGAATACACTGTGCTTTGCATTAGTGCAATTAGTATGTAATTTGAGAAAATTGTTATGTTCTGATTTGGCATTGTTTTTAATTTAGCCAACAGGTACTATCATTACTGAAAATGTATTTGAATACAGAGGAAAGATATCTATTATGGGGCAGTTCACTAATGAGAGACAACTAGATTTTGACTATAGTAAGTGCTCAGATCTCTTGGGAAATATCAGAACTTAGTTCTACAGCACCTGCGGCATAGAACAGTGACAATAAGACCATTACAGAGCTGGATATCATTGAGAATCCTTGACTTTTATACGTGTTGAATTTCAACGGTTTTTATAGGGCTGTAATATCCATAATATCCAAAGTTGAGTAGCTGATGAACAATACAGTGAAACCCCTATTTTTCATTGGTCCAGACTTCAAACATGCAAAATCGAGGAAAATGCAGAATTGAGGAAAATGTTAAAACCTCCAAAAATGTGATTAAAAATTGCAATCTTCTCCAATACTTTGTATAAAATCTGCCTAAGTGAAGGAAATTAAATATACAGTACAATGTTTATACAATAATTTGTGGTAGTGAATTTCATCAGTTCTTAAAAAAATTGCAGATGTGTAACAGCAAGTAAAAGCTCGCAAAAAAAAAAAAAAAAAAAAAAAGAAAAAAAGAAAAGAAAAAATAAAAAAAAATTAAAAAAAATAAAAAAAAAAAAATTGAAATTGGCAATAGAGCTGCTTTCTGACATACTATGACTACAAATTATATGTTCAAAACATGCATTTTTGAGCACTCACCCAGAAAGAAGCAAAAACTGATGAACATGTTGAATTTAACAAAAACATCACAGCAGCTGCATGGTTAAATCATAAGCATAAAGGCGGACATCTGCTTAATGAATACTTGGTCACCATTGCTGTTATTGTTTAATGCTTTTCTTATGAGCCACACTTCATACGCTTACCACTGCTGAAGTTATTTTTGGCTCGATGAGAGAAACAGAGATGTGAAAACACGAGTTTACTTTCCCAATTCATGTTATAAGCTTATTATAAGTTGTTTTGGTGAATTTCTATACTCTGTGTAAAATGTAAATTGGAAAAGAAAGCTCAGGTACTACAGTTTCACTTCATGCCCTCTATCACTGCTACCAGTCTTTACAATCTACAGTGTGTGGTGCAAAATTTATACATGAGCAGTGTGTGTAGTTGCTGCAACTCTATCATGTCAGATTTGAACACAAAAGTCTTTCAAATGTGATATCACAGAACCCTTGTTCTATTTACGTGTGACATCTCTGTCATAGGAAGTCATCTGTGCCAAAAGTGTATTTTCAGCACTCCACAAAATGCTTTCACCCTTACCTGCAGTCCCATTGCTGAAGGACCTATCCCCTCTCCAGACATCCAGTAGATGAACACATTTTACGTGTGTTAGTGTGGTGTGATGGCTGCACTGACTGTTGTGTGACTTAACAAGTTGCCAGTTAATAACAGTTACAAGCCAGAAATGGGCGATGTTTTGTCAATTATAACCGAGCATATTCTTCGAGGCTCAGTGTTTGAATTTAAAACGTTGAGGACTGATTTTGTTGCAGAATACATTACATAGGTAATACATGGGAAAAGATGAGACTGAGTTATGCTTGGTGATAGAAAAGGTGGTGGCAGGGTCCTGTCGTCACATATTGGCTTGGTCTGCAACACCTGCAATCTAGTACTAATTGTATCGTAATTGCATAGTGAAGGTAAATGTTGCAAGCTGTGTTGGCAACACTGATTGCGGATTATGTCAGCATTTCCTCTCTCATATTTCCCCTCTCCACAAAGGCCTAAAATATTCCCTTAATTGTGTCACCACCCATGGTGCGAACCAACTGTCTTTTGATCCACTTATAACTTGTTTGGTTACATCAACTGTCAATAGGAAGAAAATGGGCAAAGTCAAGTGAGATGTCGAGTAAGAACTTAGAATCAAGGTAAACTTTGCTAGGAAGAAATGTAAAATCAGTGAATTTTTAGCATTGACCTTATGGGTTTTTCACAGGGCTACGAATTTATGGTGTAGAATCATGAAAAACGTAAAATCGGAGAATTTAAAATCAAAGTTCCCCTCTACTCATATGATTATAATCTTCTCAAAGTACTCTTTCATTCACTATAATGAATTGTCCTTCAAACCGAGCAGCTTAACTATGAGGTTAGCGATCTAGTGCAAGATGGCTTATACCTAATATGCAATACAATGTATACACTAAGATGTGGCAGTACTGCATATTAGGATGCTATGTCATATTATGATATCTTCTGCTTGCCACTCCTGTATCTGGATTGAGACTCATAGTTTTACTAAATGGTTTGACAATTTTACAAATTGTGTTTAGTGGAATGGTAATGATCCTGTTGTGCTGATACCCATTGGGCACCATTTCACAGCTTTGTGACAAACAACACAAGAGAAAACTGTCCACATCTGTTTAGCACCATATTTTGTGTGGAATCCAAGTGACTGTTTAAAGTGCATTCTGTCCAAGAAATAGAAACCTGGTGGCAAAATAACCCAGATCAAGTATTATTCTGTTTTTTAGTATGGTGTTATTTGGAGTGGCCTACTAAAGAACAGTAACAATGAAAAATGCTATAAACATCCTACAGAAAAATGTGCACTTCCCATAAAACTGGCATATACTTAGAGACAATGACTTTACAATGTACCAGAAGTTTGACATACAAGATGCAAACAAAAGAGTAAATGTGAGTCCGAGTGGTATATGGACAACTTCTGGATCAGCAAGCCACACCATGTGCGACCAACTTCAGCAAAATCAGCATGTTCTGAATCTGTTAAGTAGTTAATGTTATCTCCATACAGGGAATGTTTGAAACTATTCAAAGAGAAGAAAGCTGTAGTGGAATCAAATGAGACAGAAGCAACAGTTTTCTTGTTGACAAAGGAAAAGAGAAAAATACAGGAAATATAATCTTGCAGCCATTCAGAGTCTGATACAATTTTAACTGAGCACAGCACTTCAGATGTGAAACCTGAAGAAAAAAACGCTGAATACATATTCTACAGTGGTCATTTCTCTTCCCAGGAATATACCACAGTTTGACTTAACACGCTCTACAGGCTGTCACATCAAGGGGGACAAGGAAAATTTTTGGTCAGTAGGAAAGGCAGTGGCGCAACAAACTGCAGTTGGTCAAACCCACTATTTGGCCAGGGTGCACATCCTATTGAACTACCTAAAAGAACGAATTGGTCCTCACTCACCCTCCTATCGGACACTGCCCTTTAACACCTGCTTATCTCTAACAGCATGATGACCTCTGGAAAGCAGTGTTTGTGGCATCTCACTTGAGGTAAATCATGTTTTAATGTTATATGTTTTGTACACTGACAGAAGGGAAGCCTTTGGTCTATCTAGGGACTTACCCTCAATTATAGGCAATGATGAAACAATTGTAAAAAAATTGCTGACTTTTGTGTGGCATTAGGACTCCTGCCCAATTTAATTGGTCAGAGGTTTTAATGTGTGTGGTTCACCCTATTAGTTCCGCAATCAGTCAGCCATCTTATTGCCTTCCACTATTTTATTAATTCTTTTGATGTTTGACAGTGGTATGAATAGATCTAGAATAAATGTGAAATTTTTTATTACTGTGCTTTTGTCTTTCATTTCAACAAGAGTAACTAATTACTCATTCACCAGCACCAAGGGCGTTGATGACCATGCTGTTTGAAATGAAATGAAGTCCCATGCTTCTTTGCAGAGTGTAGGGGAACGATGCGGGAGACCTGCACCGCTTTACTAAGCAAGATCCTAGTGGAAGTGGTTTGCCACTGCCTTCCTCCGACCGTGATGGGGATGAATGATGATGATGAAGACGACACAACAACACCCAGTCATCTCAGGGCAGGAAAAATCCCTGACCCCGCCGGGAATCGAACCCGGGACCCCGTGCTCAGCAAGCAAGAACGCTACCGCGTGACCACGAGCAGCGGATGATCATGCTGTTTAGCGTCCAACAATTTTAAACTCATCCATTTCCCTGCAGACTAACATAGAGAAACAGGCACATTGTAGCAGCAAGAATCAAACACGATGAGGAAATGCTGACCAAGGGTGTCGATGGTGAGTCTCTGAAAACCATGAAAGACTGCAACAGTGAACGATTAACAACAAAACAGAGACAAGTCTGGAATGTAAACCAAACCAAGAGCCTAGATGTAGCAACATCTGGAACCAAGCAAGGAACTATTTGATAGCTCATCCGGAACACAACTTAGGTTTGGGCCCTTGCACTGCTAACCTTATAGCAAGGCCACAGATGCCAAAAGGCTGATGTGGGAGAGGTGGCCTGTGCCTAGTGGTGCAACAGTGACAAAGGCACTTACAAATATTAGGAGCACCATCTAGTGGCTATTGTCTATGTTCAAGCATCCTGGCAGGCTTTTGAACTTGTCCGGTTGGGATACCAGATCCCCACACCATCCACCACAAAATGGGCGCATAGGGGCTGAAGCACCTGGGCAATGTTTCAGAAGGTGAACTGGTGGCATGTTTGGTGTATCATTGGAGCAGCTCACCAGCTGGGAGAAGGAACACAGGACATCGGGCAATGGGCAATGTGCTGGGGAATGGCAGCACGGGAGATGACTGTTGAATGAATGGAAGTTGCTGTGAGATCTCACCCTCCATACCTGCATTCATGGGAATCACCAATGGTGCCTCGGTTGCAAACTGTACCCATGGGGTTGAAGGGTTTGCAAGTACAGGCACTCCAACTCCGAGCAACTCACTGATGGGGAATGGAGTTGGTGGGTGTGCTGATGCTCCAAAACCCTCAGCCACGGTTCGGCCACCATCATATTTGGGATGGAGGTTTGGCTCCTTATGAATGCGCTGAGACAGCAGAACCGGGAGGAGGGGGGGAGGGGGGTAAGGGGAGGGAGCGATTTTGTCTAGCAGCGTGTTTTTTGGGGCTGTGGTGCCAGGAGGTGGAGGAGAGTATGTGGCTGTTGGCCATGGAGGAGCTCTGCTAGGTTGTGGTCATGGATATGGGGGTGATCCTGTAGGTGCTCAGGAACACTGAGTGCCACTGCCTATGCCCACTGCTTTCAACAAAAGACTAGCAAAGTCTGGATGAATGCAGTCCCAGGGGCAAAAGACTGAGGAGGAGCAGCCTGATGTTGGGCACATGCAGAACAGCTGCGCACAATGGCCTCCACATCTTTGGTCAGTAGGCCTGTCACCTGGCAAGGGCTTTCATTCACAACATTCCCCAGTGCCCTCAATGGAGAAGTTCCAGGACATGAGCACGTAAGGTGGTCAGGATGACAACATAGTGGGTATTCACCTCCATATCCAGGAGGAGGACATTGAAGAGAACAGACAAATAATGATAAAGGTGAACCCAGGCCTGAAGCTCTGGATCATCAAATTTTGAAGAGTAAGTGGGTGTGTCTGACATAAAAATGGAGCACTGAATCTGTACAGAGAGAAATATGCACCTCAAAATTTGTGGTGCACTCCAGGCCAGGTTTGAACAGAGATGTGAAAGAGAGACAAATGTCATCAAGTTTCTGAAAGGGAACCATGTCCAAGATGACCTGAACCTCATCTGTGGTGGAAAACCTGAAAAGTGAGAAGGCATCTAGGCCAAAAATGTTGCCAGCTGAGTGACTATGAGCAACAAACAACATTATTGGCCATATAACTGTCTTATACGTTGCCATAGTTGTGAACTGACCTATCACCATATGGAACCAACTTGCAGGAGGATGGGGCCAATGCTTGGTAACACAGGCAAGGGTTGGGAGGTTCATCAGGTAAAACATTACTTCTGTGTCTGCTTGGAAATGAACATCATCTTATGCAATTATGAGATCAATAAACAACTTCTTACAAGGGAACCTCCCCATCGCACCCCCCTCAGATTTAGTTAAGTTAGCACAGTGGATAGCCCTTGAAAAACTGAACACAGATCAATCGAGAATACAGGAAGAAGTTGTGTGGAACTATAAAAAAAATAAGCAAAATATACAAACTGAGTAGTCCATGTGCAAGGTAGGCAACGTCATAGGAAATTGTGAGCTCAGAAGTGCTGTGGTCCCGTGGATAGCGTGAGAAACTGCGGTACGAGAGGTCTTTGTTTCAAGTCTTCCCTTGAGTGAAAAATTTTTCTTTCTTTATTTTCGCAAAGTTATGATCTGTCCATTCGTTCATTGATGTCTCTGTTCACTGTAATAAGTTTAGTGTCTGTTTTTCACGACCGCGCTGCAAGACCGTGCGATTAGTAGACAAAAGGACGTGCCTCTCCAATGGGAACCGAAAACATTTGATCGCAAGGTCATAGGTCAACCGATTCCTCCACGGGGAAACATGTCTGATATATTCTATATGACACTGGTGATGGCATGTGCATCACATGACAGGAATATGTTGTCGACCCACCTAACTTGTACACTTGGTGAATGGGTAAAAAGATTCTTCTACTTTGCCCGATTTAGGTTTTCTTGTGGATGTGATAATCACTCCCAAAAAAGTGATGAAAACATAAGAGTTTCTCTGATAAACTGCAACAAATGAATGCAACAGTTTCACAGTCGCACAGTTTTCCCTGTGTTCTGTCAAAACATATGTTTTTAACGTTTGCAAATTTTTCCGTGCATGGACCGTCAAATCCTGCATATATCCAAGCAAATCTGAACATGTCCTGGAATTTTGGAGAGTGAAGTTGATTATGAGTGAGTGCCTGAACTTTGATAATTGTCTGAAAATAAAAAATTAAACTTTTCACTCGAGGGATGACTTGAACCAAGGAGCTCTCATACTGCAGTTGTTAACGCTAACCACGGGACCACGGCGCTTCTGAGCTCAGATTCTCCTGATATGTTGCCTATCTTGCGCATGGACTACTCAGTTTGTATATTTTGCTTATTTTTTTCATAGTTCCACACAACTTCTTCCTGTTCTCGATTGATGTGTGTTCAGTTTTTTAAGGCCTATCCACTGTGCCAACTTATAACTAAATCTGAGGGGGGTGCGATGGGGAGGTTCCCTTGTTAGCAGAATTGGCCTGCGGTCCCTGCACTGCCCTTAATGCAAGTGTGAAGTGGGGCTCAACTGTCCTGTTGTTTTATGGCAGACCGTCTGGAGATGCCATCCTTTCAACAATGGATGCAGTGCACCCAGTGATCTGGTCAGTCTGTTAGTTGGTGTGTTTTGAAACAAACAGGACAGGATGGGAGACCTTGCAGCTTACACTGACATGGTATGAGAAGAGGCCATTGAGATGTCCAAAAATGACGAATCAGAAAGCCACCATCAGGAGAAGGACTCATGAGAATCTCGACCCTCTGGTGGCAGTTGAACTGCTGCTACCTGGGGACAAGTCATAAGACGTTCCTTTGCTGCCTGCGTGATCTTGAGAGGATGCACAATTTCCAAAATATTGTCTAAGGAAGGATTGTCCAGCTTGAGGGCTGCCATGTGTACTTCTGGATCAGGGGCCAATTAGTTCACCATGCCTCAGATCGAGAAATCTGTATGTGAGGTTGTGCAAGATGGGTTTGCTAAAGTCAAATCATGTCGATTCAGTCCTTGCAAAAGCATCACCCATGAGCGATATGACTGACCCAGTTTTGGTAATGATGGAACTCAAGATGCATCACTATCATGTGGAATTATTGTGAATAATAATTCAACAGCAATGAACACATCTCCTTGGGCGCAACTGCAACTGGATTTGAGCCAATTTTTATAGTACGAAAAATATCTCCTGGGAAGCCTAAGAAAGGAAGAGCAAGTACTGGAGAGCATCATCAGAAACCTGAGAAGTGGCAAAGTGCTGCTTCAGCTGCTGCAAATACGTGTTCCTATATTCTATGCTGTCATTAAATGGTAGAAATGCAGGTGGGCATGATTCTGCCTGTGAAGTGACCACAGCGTGAACAGGTTGTGAACCATGCACCTGCAAGTGTGCTGACAAAAGATGAATTTCCTGATGTAAAAAATTAGTTACCTGCTGCTACTGCTGTTGTAACTTGGAATTGCTGTTGCAATTGCTGCTGCAGGAGCAGCTTTTGCTGTGTTGTTTCATGAGGTTCATGATCATAAGACCCTGTTAACATTTTTCTTCGTTGTCAATTATAGTAACCAGAATCGGACATGATTAGGAGATGCTGGCTGTCCACCAGATGGCATAGTCACCAAAAACCACAAAAGATCACAACAGCGAAGGATGAACAAGACAAAATGATAGAATGCCAAGTCCGGAGTTCACTGGTTGGGGTGGGGTGGGGGGGTGGGGGGGGGGGGGGGGGGAGGGGGGCTGCACCTAATGCTAAGGTGGTGATAGCAACACTCACCAATATTAGGACCCCCACCTAGCATTTGTTGTCATCTAGTTCCATGCATTCTGGTGAGATTTTGAACTTGTCGGACTGGGATACCAGACACAGCACATGGAATGTTATCCTTGGTCATCTGCACATTGTTAATGTGAAAAAGAAATTTCATGTACTGGGACTGAACTTCTTTTTCACAAAATTTGGAGAGGTAGTAAGTATGAGAATATTATTAGTATTTTAGGGTTTACCTGTTCTTATATTGGTCAGCATTAACAGTTTTTTCTGGCTGTCCCAAATTAGGACATCATTTCTGATTCAAAACGATTTCTTTGTACTTTATTCAAATTAACCACTGTTTAGTAGCACGAATTCAATAAATAAAATTTAAAGTACAGTGATTTACACCTAGATCTCTCCAGTCCTTTTCCTTCATCCTTCTTCCTTCCCCTTCAACCCATCTGCCTGAAGGAGCCACTGGCTCCAGAAGCTTGTCAACCACAACAGTCTTGTGTGTGTGTTCTACTGCCTCTTTCAGTAGATTTGTTTATTTATCCAATTAAATAACATTTCCAATTATGAAACATAACTCATTTCAAGTGTTGTAATATAAAGTGGGGTAATGCAATTTGAGAAAAGTTTCGCGTTAGGTATGAGGCTGCTACGAGGTCCACCCACCATTGGAATCAATTACCTTCTTCGTCCGATGTGGCATAGTAACGGTCAGCCTCTGGAAATATTTCTCATCATTCTTGAGACTCTTCCATGTATTCAACGCTAGGTCTCACACTTGATCAGATGTGTGTGGGACCAGTGTCAGTCATTGTAATTTAATGAGTTGCTTCACTTTGGCCCACATATTTTCAGTGGGATCCAAGTCTGGCACTTGAGAAGGGCAGTTTACCACGTCGACGTCAACCTGTTGCAAAGACCATTGCTGCACAATTCGACTGAAGTGAACCAGTGACTTTTACTGCTGGAATAGGATCACTCCATTGGGATATCACATCCTCACACTCATCACCATGGCCTGTATCATGTCCGCATACTGATCTGCTATGAGATGACCATTGTTTTTTTAAATTTTATTTTACACATCTAGTTCCACAGGACCAAATTGAGGAGCAAATGTCCAAGGTCATGGAACATGTCAGTACATGAAATTACAACATCAAAGTATTAACAGATAAAATAAAATGTTTGTAACCCCCCCCCCCCCCCCCAAAAAAAAGCAAAAAACAAGCCTAAGTTTATGTAAACACAGTGAACAATACAACGTAGGAATCAGCTTAATTTTGCAAGGAACTCCTCAACAGAATAGAAGGAATGAGACATGAGGAAGCTCTTCAGTTTTGATTTGAAACTGCATGGATTACTGTTAAGATTTTTGAATTCTTGTGATGACTTACTGAAAATGGATGCGGCAGTAAACTGCACACCTCTCTGCGCAAGAGTCAAGGAAGTGGGATACAAATACAGACTGGATTTTTACTTAGTATTAACTGAGTGAAAGATGCTAATTCTTGGGAATAAGCTGACATTGTTGACAAGAAACAACAGTAAAGAATATATGTAGAGAGAGGCCAATGTCAGAATACCCAGACTAATGAACAGGGTTCAACAAATAGTTTACGAACTTGCACCACTTATTGCCCGAACTGCTCATTTCAGAGACAAAAATATCCTTTGAGAATGGGAAGAGTTACCCCAAAATATAATGCCATGCCCCCCCATGAACCATGGACCTTGCCGTTGGTGGGGAGGCTTGCGTGCCTCAGCGATACAGATAGCCGTACCGTAGGTGCAACCACAACGGAGGGGTATCTGTTGAGAGGCCAGACAAACGTGTGGTTCCTGAAGAGGGGCAGCAGCCTTTTCAGTAGTTGCAAGGGCAACAGTCTGGATGATTGACTGATCTGGCCTTGTAACAATAACCAAAACGGCCTTGCTGTGCTGGTACTGCGAACGGCTGAAAGCAAGGGGAAACTACAGTCGTAATTTTTCCCGAGGGCATGCAGCTTTACTGTATGATTACATGATGATGGCGTCCTCTTGGGTAAAATATTCCGGAGGTAAAATAGTCCCCCATTCGGATCTCCGGGCGGGGACTACTCAAGAGGATGTCGTTATCAGGAGAAAGAAAACTGGCGTTCTACGGATCGGAGCGTGGAATGTCAGATCCCTTAATCGGGCAGGTAGGTTAGAAAATTTAAAAAGGGAAATGGATATGTTGAAGTTAGATATAGTGGGAATTAGTGAAGTTCGGTGGCAGGAGGAACAAGACTTCTGGTCAGGTGACTACAGGGTTATAAACACAAAATCAAATAGGGGTAATGCAGGAGTAGGTTTAATAATGAATAGGAAAATAGGAATGCGGGTAAGCTACTACAAACAGCATAGTGAACACATTATTGTGGCCAAGATAGATACGAAGCCCACGCCTACTACAGTAGTACAAGTTTATATGCCAACTAGCTCTGCAGATGACGAAGAAATTGAAGAAATGTGTGATGAAATAAAAGAAATTATTCAGATTGTGAAGGGAGACGAAAATTTAATAGTCATGGGTGACTGGAATTCGAGTGTAGGAAAAGGGAGAGAAGGAAACATAGTAGGTGAATACGGATTGGGGGACAGAAATGAAAGAGGAAGCCGCCTGGTCGAATTTTGCACAGAGCACAACATAATCATAACTAACACTTGGTTTAAGAATCATGAAAGAAGGTTGTACACATGGAAGAACCCTGGAGATACTAAAAGGTATCAGATAGATTATATAATGGTAAGACAGAGATTTAGGAACCAGGTTTTAAATTGTAAGACATTTCCAGGGGCAGATGTGGACTCTGACCACAATCTATTGGTTATGACCTGTAGATTAAAACTGAAGAAACTGCAAAAAGGTGGGAATTTAAGGAGATGGGACCTGGATAAACTGAAAGAACCAGAGGTTGTACAGAGTTTCAGGGAGAGCATAAGGGAACAATTGAAAGGAATGGGGGAAATAAATACAGTAGAAGAAGAATGGGTAGCTCTGAGGGATGAAGTAGTGAAGGCAGCAGAGGATCAAGTAGGTAAAAAGACGAGGGCTAGTAGAAATCCTTGGGTAACAGAAGAAATATTGAATTTAATTGATGAAAGGAGAAAATATAAAAATGCAGTAAGTGAAACAGGCAAAAAGGAATACAAACGTCTCAAAAATGAGATCGACAGGAAGTGCAAAATGGCTAAGCAGGGATGGCTAGAGGACAAATGTAAGGATGTAGAGGCCTATCTCACTAGGGGTAAGATAGATACCGCCTACAGGAAAATTAAAGAGACCTTTGGAGATAAGAGAACGACTTGTATGAATATCAAGAGCTCAGATGGAAACCCAGTTCTAAGCAAAGAAGGGAAAGCAGAAACGTGGAAGGAGTATATAGAGGGTCTATACAAGGGCGATGTACTTGAGGACAATATTATGGAAATGGAAGAGGATGTAGATGAAGATGAAATGGGAGATATGATACTGCGTGAAGAGTTTGACAGAGCACTGAAAGACCTGAGTCGAAACAAGGCCCCCGGAGTAGACAATATTCCATTGGAACTACTGACGGCCGTGGGAGAGCCAGTCCTGACAAAACTCTACCATCTGGTGAGCAAAATGTATGAAACAGGCGAAATACCCTCAGACTTCAAGAAGAATATAATAATTCCAATCCCAAAGAAAGCAGGTGTTGACAGATGTGAAAATTACCGAACTATCAGCTTAATAAGTCACAGCTGCAAAATACTAACACGAATTCTTTACAGACGAATGGAAAAACTAGTAGAAGCCAACCTCGGGGAAGATCAGTTTGGATTCCGTAGAAACACTGGAACACGTGAGGCAATACTGACCTTACGACTTATCTTAGAAGAAAGATTAAGGAAAGGCAAACCTACGTTTCTAGCATTTGTAGACTTAGAGAAAGCTTTTGACAATGTTGACTGGAATACTCTCTTTCAAATTCTAAAGGTGGCAGGGGTAAAATACAGGGAGCGAAAGGCTATTTACAATTTGTACAGAAACCAGATGGCACTTATAAGAGTCGAGGGACATGAAAGGGAAGCAGTGGTTGGGAAGGGAGTAAGACAGGGTTGTAGCCTCTCCCCGATGTTGTTCAGTCTGTATATTGAGCAAGCAGTAAAGGAAACAAAAGAAAAATTCGGAGTAGGTATTAAAATTCATGGAGAAGAAATAAAAACTTTGAGGTTCGCCGATGACATTGTAATTTTGTCAGAGACAGCAAAGGACTTGGAAGAGCAGTTGAATGGAATAGACAGTGTCTTGAAAGGAGGATATAAGATGAACATCAACAAAAGCAAAACAAGGATAATGGAATGTAGTCTAATTAAGTCGGGTGATGCTGAGGGAATTAGATTAGGAAATGAGGCACTTAAAGTAGTAAAGGAGTTTTGCTATTTGGGGAGCAAAATAACTGATGATGGTCGAAGTAGAGAGGATATAAAATGTAGGATGGCAATGGCAAGGAAAGCGTTTCTGAAGAAGAGAAATTTGTTAACATCCAGTATTGATTTAAGTGTCAGGAAGTCATTTCTGAAAGTATTCGTATGGAGTGTAGCCATGTATGGAAGTGAAACATGGACGATAAATAGTCTGGACAAGAAGAGAATAGAAGCTTTCGAAATGTGGTGCTACAGAAGAATGCTGAAGATTAGATGGGTAGATCATGTAACTAATGACGAAGTATTGAATAGGATTGGGGAGAAGAGAAGTTTGTGGCACAACTTGACCAGAAGAAGGGATCGGTTGGTAGGACATGTTCTGAGGCATCAAGGGATCACCAATTTAGTATTGGAGGGCAGCGTGGAGGGTAAAAATCGTAGAGGGAGACCAAGAGATGAATACACTAAGCAGATTCAGAAGGATGTAGGTTGCAGTAGGTACTGGGAGATGAAAAAGCTTGCACAGGATAGAGTAGCATGGAGAGCTGCATCAAACCAGTCTCAGGACTGAAGACCACAACAACAACAACAGGACATAAGTGAATGAAAATAAGCAAAGTAGACTCGTGTCAAACTATCACTTACTTCCGATACTATTTCGATAGCAAAATGGCACCATTAAGTCTTTGAACACGACCCTGAATGTGGGCTTTCCACAACAGTTTACTATCTATTATCTCTAATACTAGAGGGCAAATCGTTTATATAAATAAGGAACAGGAGTGGCCCCAGCACTGATTATTGGGGCACCCTTCATGTGACCATGTCCCACTCAGGCCCCACATCACAGCCATTCTTAGCACAGTGAATAATGACCTTTTGCTGTCTGTTGTTAAAGTAAGAGGTGAACCAATTGTGAGCTACCCCTCGATTCCATAATGGTCCAACTTCTGGAGCAATATTTTCCGATCAACACAATTGAACGTCTTAGTTAAATAAATAAAAAAAAGATGCCTAGCATTAGAAACTTTTTGTTTAATCCACAGAGGAAAGAGAATATAGCATTTTCAGTTGTTAAACCACTTCTTAAGTCGAACCGTATATTTGATAGCAAATTATTTGAAACAGAATGATCAATTAACTTTACATATGAAGCCTTTTCAATAACCTTAGCAAACACTGATGGTATAGAAATAGGTCTAAAATTCTCTATATTATCCCTTTCTCCCTTTTTATAAAGCTGATTTACTACTCAGTACTTTAATTGTTCAGCAAACTGACCACTTTTAAAGGAAAAATTACAAGTATGGCTATGTATGGGCTAACATGTGCAGCACAGTACTTAAATATTCCGCTAGGCACTCTGCCATATCTATGAGAGTCTGTAGTCTTGAGTCTTCTAGACTTAATCTGCCCCCTTTCACTATCACAGAGGAGTATTTCAGACATCAAGTTGAAAAAGGGATTTTCCAAGAGAGTTATACGATTCCCTGCAGGAACTAAGTTTTTATTTAATTCACCAACAATGCTCAGTAAATAATTGTTACTGTACACATATCTGACTTATCAGTAACAGAAATATTTTGAATGCACATTGACTTCACACACACACACACACACACACACACACACACACTTGCAGCCTCTGGCAGCTGAAGCCACACTGCAAGCAACAGCAGCCTTGTATGATAGGAGTAGCAACTGGGTGGGGGTAAGGAGGAGGCTGGGGCGGGGAAGGGGAGGGATAGCAGGGTAGGGGTGGGTGACAGTGAAGTGCTGCTGCGGGGCAAGCAAGGCTGAGGTGGAGAGAGGATAGGGCAGCTAGGTGCAGTCGGGAGGTTAGATGGAGAGCAGATAGGTGGGGAGGGGGACAGGGGTAGCAGGAAAAGACTGAAGCAATAAACTGGGTGTGTAGTGGAATGAGGGCTGTGTAGTGCTGTAATGGGAACGGGGGAGGGGCTGGATGGGTGACAAAAATGACTAATAGAGGTTGAGTCCAGGAGGGTTATGGGAACATACGATATATATTGCAGGAGAGTTCCCACCTGCACAGTTAAGAAAAGCTGGCACAGCCTGTGAAGCAGTCATTGAAATGAAGAATGCCCACTTGTTTCTTGGCCACAGTTTGTCAGTGGCCATTCATGCAGAAAGACTGTTGTTTGTCATGCCCACATAGAATGCAACACAGTGGTTGCAGCTTAGCTTGTAGATTACATGACTGGTTTCACAGGTAGCCCTGCCTTTCATGAGATAGGTGATAATTGTGAAGTAGGTGGTGGTGGTGGATGTATGGGACAGGTCTTGCATCTAGATCTATTACAGGAATATGAGTCATGAGGTAAGGGGTTGGGAGGAAGGGTTGTGTAGGGATGGACGAGTTTAATATTGCGTAGGTTCGGAGGAATACTACTGTGAGAGGGGTTTGAAGGATAGTGGGCAGAACATTTCTCATATCAGGACATGATGAGAGGTAGTCGAAACCCTGGCAGAGAATGTAATTTAGTTGCTCCAGTCCTGGGTGGTATTGAGTTATGAGGGAAATGCTCTTCTGTAGCCGGACGGTTGGGAGGTTGTGGGTGACTGGAAATATAAGGCATGAATATTTGTTTCTATACAAGGCTGGGAGGATAATAACGGTCTGTGAAGGCCAAAGCGAGACCCTCGATATATTTCAAGAGGGACCACTTGTCACTGTAGATGTGATGAGCTGGCTAAGCTGTATGGAAGAGACTTCTTGGTATGGAATAGGTTGCAGCTGTCAAAGTGGAGGTCTTGCTCGTGGTTAGTAGGTTTGATATGGACAGAGGTACTGATGTTGCCATCTTTGAGGTGAAGATTAACATCTAGGAAATTCATGTAATTTACAAGCAAGCTGCAACCACTGTCTTGCACTCTATGTGGGCATGATAACCAACGAGCTGTCTGTCCACATGAATGGCTACCGACAAATGGTGGCCAAGAAAGAAGTGGACCATCCAGTTGCTGAGCACACTGGCCAACATAACATCCTTCATTTCAATGACTGCTTCCCAGTCTGTGCCATATGGATCCTTACCACCAACACGAGCTTTTCTGAACTGCACAGGTGGGAACTTTCCCTGCAATATATCCTATGTTCCCATAACCCTCCTGGCCTCAATCTCCATTAGTCATTTTTCTCACCCATCCAACCCGTTCCCTGTTCCCATTCCAGGTCTACATAGCCCTCATTCCACAACACATCGTCTTTTTACTCCTCTCCTTTTCCACTAACCCCCCCCCCCCCCCCAACCTCCCCTGCTCATTATCTAACCTCCCAACTGCAGCCAGCTGCCCTCCCTTCTCTCCGACTCATTCTTGTGTGCTCCCCAGCAGCACCCTGCTATCCCTCCCCCTCCCCACTCCAGCCTCCTCCTTACTACCACCGAGTTGCCACTCCCATCATGCACTGCTGCTGTTGCTTGCTGTGTGTGTGTGTGTGTGTGTGTGTGTGTGTGTGGTATTTTTGTTGTTGTGCCTATCTGCGACTCAGCACCTCTGCTATATGGTGAGCAGCAACTTTCCTTTTCCATTCTGGATTTTCCATTTTGATTCTGGTGATGTGTTTGCTTTGTGGGGTACTCAACTGCGCAGTTATCAGCACCCATACAAATTCCCAATCTTTACTCAGCCCATCTCGCCACCTTTTTTTTTTTATGAATGATGATGAGAACAACACAAACATCCAGTCCCCCTGTGGAGAAAATCCTCAACCTGGCCGGGAATCAACCCCGAGATTCATCCATTTTTATATAATTCCCACTTTGTTCTACATGGTATTCTTATCCCTCTAGTCAGCCACCCAGGCTGCCTTTTACTGTTACTACCCTGTTTAGAACATTAAAATGGTAAGCAACTTTCATAAAGTATAAGAAATGTGTTAAGGAAAGCATTATATTTGTCATCTATGTTATTGGCATGCTTGTTCCTTAACGAGGTTTAAAAAACACTACTGCCATTGGATTTGCTTTTCTACATAGTTTGTAATTATATATAACATTTGTTTGAGTACAAAAACCTTTTAGTGTTAAAATTTGTGCATCATGGTCTGTAAGGCCATTCATCCTTTTGCTAACAGCATGTCCATCTATTAGTGAAGAATAAAAATATTGTCTATGGCTGTGCTGTTCCCCTGCACCATGGTTGGAAAAAATCACAATCTACATCAGATGAGTTTAGCAGATCTTCCAACAGCCTTTTTCGTGCACAATTGCATACAAAATTAATATTGAAGTCACCACATACAACTAGTTTTTGTGTACTTCATATGAAGTGAATCAAGAACCCTCTCTAGCTTGAGCAGAAATGCTCTGAAGTCAGAGTTAGGAGACCTGTAAAGAACAAGATTAACATTCAAATACCTGTTCACTGCAGTGCTGTGATATGTCTATGGACTCAAATGGAATGGACTCCTTGAGAAACAGCCAGCTAATCTGTATCCTGGTAAAGGAAGCCTCTCAACTGTCAAATTTTTTAAGTGGTGCTCCAATATACCAGTAATCCCAGAGTTAACATCTATAAGCAGTTCACTAACTTTTTCTCTAATACCTCTTATGTTTGATGAATTTTGCTAATTCCTTCTCTACTTGGATTCCTGACATCCTCTGAAAGTGATTCCTTTGTTGGAGGGACTTCCTTTAAGCAGGGATTCCTATCAGCTGACTTCAATATAGAAAAGGTGCAGCTCTACCTCCAACTACTACAGGAATTTTTCCATGAGTGATCCCACCATCACCCACTACATTGTCACCTACAAGCTTTGCCAAACTCCCCTTCCCCTACCTATTAAGGAGCAGGCCATGCCTAGAGAAACCGATCTATTGATGGACTCACCTGGCACCACTGCAGTGTGAGCCATGTCTCCTGCCATCGGTGCTCTCCCCAGCCCCATGTTAACGTGCCTAACAGTAGCATTAAGATGAGGCCAATCATGACGCTGAAACAGCTGCACGAAGTGCACATTAGTGCCATTTTACCAGGTCACCACCTACATCACATTCCCCATTCTTATCAAGTCTACTCCACACACAATCACTAGCTGATCCTGTTTTGTAAAATTCCTACATAACTCCCCTACGTTAGCAGCCACCTGAGCCAACACAGCACTAGGCTTCACAATGCTGGTGGCCTGGTAGTCACTCCCCAAAACTTCCTGCATCTGCTGGCCCTTACCTCTGCCATGCAAACTACCTAACAGCAGAACTTTCTTCTTTCTGTTAGAATTTGCAACTGACTTAGGCTCCCTAACTGCTGAGGACTGCTGCAGGTTTCCTACACCTACAGCTCCAAGACACTCCTCTCCAACTCTAATGGTCGGTTAAATCTATTGATTATACACAAAGTACAACTGTCTGAATATCTCCTCCTCTTCCTCCTAGCTGCTTTCTTACCAACTATCAGTTCACATTCACCAGTGCCCTTCACCCTTCTTAATCTATCTAGTTCCTCTTTTGCATCTTTTAATTGCACCTGAAGGGCACAGATCTCAAGCTCCTGCTCCTGTATCAACTTATTTCTCATAAAAATTCTTCATTTCCAGGAGAGGATGTCACTAGTATGCCCTGTGGCTTCCCCACTGCATTCCCTACAATGAAAATACTTTTAACAAATCTCACAGTGTAACCCACTACTCACAAATCTGTGACAAAGCCCACACTTCTCACTTATGGTAAAATTTTAACAGTTACTGAAAAAACGAAATGTCGACATTACCCAAGTTCAATTATGACTGTACAACATTCAAAGAATTAACAATTGTGGTCTCAAAATTCTCTCTATACTAAGAAAGCAATTGCTTTTATCAGCACTACTAAACCACAAGTAATACCACTACCACCAAAACTTCACTCAGTTTCTTAGCTAAAACCAAAAATTCAAGTGGCCGCTGGAACACTCAATGAAATTAAACACAGTGAATGAAAATTTTACTGAAATATTTCATAATCATCTAACAGGTTCTCATTTTCTCACTGTAACACAAATATTGGTATTCAGTAACTGGAATAGATCTCAAACAGCTCACATGTGCAACAATTGAAGAGTTTTGTACACCATTCCTCCATGCCCCTATGATCTATTCTTTATCAGTCACAAGAAAATGCTTTTATTTCTTCATTATGTATTTTATGCTAGTTGATGATTAATTCCATAGAATATCAGTGCTCCATCTGATGACATCCATCCCCTGCACAAGACTGTAATGCAGCAGTCAACACACAAATGTTGTGCTACCTGCTGTAGGTTGTAATGTGCTCTGTGTGCCCTGAAGACCAGCACTTGACCTCGTCATCGAGCTAAATATCAGGTCATTGAAAAGATGATGTAGTGCCAGTCATTGTCTACATTCAGTTCAGTGAAGGCAAGCCTCTAAAGTTTTTGATCATCAGAGGTCATCTTTATTAGCTGCTTTATGGGCTCCAAGTCCTCTAGGTCCCATCATCCTGCTAACAGTTGCGAATAATTTGCGAGCACACAGGGAAACTGGTCTCATTATTGTGTTGGACTGCATTTAAAAACAGATGTTCCCTATAAGTAGGCATTGACACATTGTCTAGCTAATGTGTCACTCCTTTTATAACTTCGATCCTCTAAGCTGCCCAGTTATCCCTGTCTCATGCCATCATCGCTTTAGCCATTTCTGAGTGCGGAGACTGAATGTGAACGATACTTACTACAGCGGAATTTCAGGGCTTCAAACACTGCCCTGCAGCTACCACATAATCATATAGTTTGCTCCCATTTGTTTATTTGAGGCAAAGCATCTCAGCATTTCAAACAGATAAAAGTAACTGTTAAAAAGTATGTACAAAACAATATGAGCTAAGCACATGCAATCACACAAAATAAAAAAAACGTCTGTAAGTAAAACTAACAATAAGAAGGGAACAAATACCTCGCTAAAGTTGTAGTGCTGCCTTTGGCAGTGTATGTTGAATTAAGATTGGTGCTAGCTGTACACAACTGAAGGTAACTGAGTTTATCAAGCCATGAGAACAGTTTTGTTTTGTTGACCGTACCAGTTGCTGTACCCAGTGCTCACTCTGAATACCAACCCTTCAATATGCATCATTATCATCTAGCAGGTTGTCATTTTCACATTGTGACACATATCTTGGTATTCTTTAACTAGAATAGATTTAAAATAGCTCACAAGTGCAACGATTGAAGAGTTTTGTACACCAATCTTCCATGCCCCCATGATCTATTATTTATTAGTCATAAGCAAATGCTTTTATTTCTTCATTACATATTTTATGATAGTTAATGACTGGCTGATTAATTTAAAAGCTGTATAGTATAGTGTTATATGATGGTTTGTAGTGCACATGATCAAATTTACAGGCTGCCAGTTCGAGGAACAAGTATAACACAACATACAATCCTCAGCAGAGAGATGTCTTCAGAAATAAAGTAGCCTTGAGCATACCTCAAGTGAGTGTTAGAGGACTATCACTTTTCACAGCATGCGTAAATGACTTAGTGGATAACATCAGAAGCACCACGAAGTTGTTTGTGCACGATGCTGTAGTATACAGGGAAGTCACAGTGCTAGAAAATAGTAGCAAAGTGCAGGAAGACCTACAGAGGAGTGACACTTGATGCTAGTATTGGCAGTTGTCCCTCACCATCAACAAATGTAATGTGCTGAACATAAATAGGCAGAAAACTCATTATTATATAATTACAAAATTGCAGAACAATCACTGGAAGCAGTTACATACATTAAACATCTAAGAGTATGCATATGTGGCAATTTGAAGTAGAATGACTGTACAAAACTAATTGTAGGGAAGGCTGAAGGTAGACTGATTACTCAGAAGAATCGTCAGAAAGTGTAGGCTATTCATGAAGGAGACAGCTTGCAAATTCCTTGTTTGACATATACTTAAGTATTGCTTGTCAAGTCTGGGAGCATTACTAGATAGGCTTGACGGATGAAACATAGAATATCCCAAGAACAGCAGCACATTTCATCATAGGTTTGCCTAGTAAGTGCGAAAGAATCACTGTGATGATCACCTAATTCTAGTGGCTGATGCTACAAGAAAAGAACTGTGCATCACAATGTGGTTTATGGTTAAAATTCCAAGAATGTACATTCCCAGAAAGTAGACCAATATATTGCTCCCCCTATGTATATTTTGCAAAAATGAAGACAAAATGAGAGAGACGAACTGTTTATAGCAAGAACAGGAATTGGGGGGGGGGGGGGGGTTGGGGTTGGTGATTGACAGCGTTACACAAAGTATCACACGCCATAGGGCGACTCACAGAGTACAGATGTAGATATATTACTCAGTGAAAATTCTTCTGTCTTATATTTGCAGCTTTTGCAACTACTGCCATTTTATTGTTAATATTTACCATTTGGATGCTGACAATAAGAGAGCAGCACCAAGATACTCCTTTTTGATGAGACAGCCATTCTGTTGTGTACCTGCCAATCTGGATGTAAACTGTGTGAAAATTGTTATTTTATTTCAGAATACATGCAATTTGTATTTAGTTTTGAGCTGTTTATGGACGGTGGTATGTTTATATAGGTTAAAACAATCAAAACAGCTACCACAAGTGTGATTTAGGAATTGATTAAAATTATTTTTGTATGAGGGTACATGACAACAGCAGATATGTGGGTGGGTGAAAATGTTCTGTTCACAACACAGGAATGCTCATGATGAAAAAGAAATTATACAAACATCTCTGCCGCAACCATTATTGTCACAATTTGTACAATGAAGGCACATTAGAACTATTCCGACACTAGGATAAGCACCTCAGTGGCACAGCCAATTATGCAGGTAAGGAGTTCTTGTGGTATGATGTTCCATCCTCCATCAACACAGTTAAAAACTGCTGTACTGTCATTTGTGCACGTGGATGTGCTACAATGCGTCCCCCAAATGCGTCCCACACTGCTCGATGGGATTTAACTCGCAGGAAAGGGGCAGTCAGTCCATTTGGCAAATATTTTCTGGAACGAGACTATATTTGGTGAATGGACTGGCCTGCCTGTTCCTCTGACTTAAATTTCATCAAGCACATGCATTGGGGAGACATTTTGCAGCATGCCCACATGCACCAATAATGATGCAGAAATTGTGTATCATGCTGGTGAAGGAACTTCTTACCAACCTTGTGGCCAGCATGGGAGGAAATTGCAGAGCATGCATTCCTGTCTGCGGTGATCACACACCGTACTACGAACCATGTCCTGCCATTTGTAATATTAAGGGGACCATCATGAATTGCAGTGACTTCAGCGTAATAATTGTCTTTAAATAAAAGTGTCACTTCTGTTAGTCTCATTCCATATTTCTTTTAAGTACATTATAGTACAATGTGGCAGTTCTTTCTACGTCTACTCCAAATTCCATTGAGCTTACTTGGTAGTGACATATTACCCACAAGTTACTTGACCATGTAATGTGGACACAAATTTAAAATGAGATAGGGTTACATTTGGCATCTTAACAGACTGAGCTCTCCAGTCCCGTCAGTTTAGCAGAGAGCTGCTTCCTGCTTCCTGGACTCGGGTAGGGGAGCTGGCCCCAGATTGAATCCGCACGGCAGATTAACGAAGCAGGCCGGTGTGCCGGCCAGCCTGGATGTGGTTTTTAGGTGGTTTTCCACATCCCATGAGGTGAATACTGGGCTGGTCCCCATGTCCCACCTCAGTTACACGGCTTGCAGACATCTGAACACATTCTCACTATTCCATGGATTATGCTAGACGCAGACAGCTGGCATACACTTATTCCATCCCGGGGAGGGGGGGGGGGGGGGGGGGAGGGAGGTTATGGGATGGTGGCAGGAAGGGCATCAGGACACCCCTTAACATTGACATTGCCAAATCCATACCTCACTATGCCGACCCTGTGAAACCGTTGGATAAAGGCAGCAGAAGAAGACTGAGCTCTCCAAAGGATCAATGTACATTAAATGTGAATGTTGGCTAGTAAGATTTTATACCATTCCTCCTCATATTAACTGTTGCCATCCCATTGCTTTCCAAGGTTCTCTGTTATATCATCTTGGAAGCTGCAATGCCTTAATCAGAATAATGCCTGCTCTATTAAATGAAACACAATCGCATTAAAATATCTCACAAACGTTGTTAGTTACACATTGTATTTGAAAAACATGAAGAGGAATAACTGTTTTACAGTAGAAAGAAGTTAGCCTGGATTGTGTGCTTTGCCTGAACTCCACCATAGACAAATATCACCAGTGGAAAAGGCACCTTGTCAAAACCCAGTGTTATTTTAATATCAATATCTCATTTTTTCACAATTAATTTCAGTCATTAGATGCAAATAAATTTTTTATTGTCTTTACAGGTTTTGAAAAATTAATTTGTCATTATCAGAAGCCTACAAAATTAGGGATGTTACAAATCTTTAGACCCTGGCTGTACAGTTAGGCGAAATATAAAAAGTATACTACAGAATGTACTTAGTTTAGCAGGCAGTCAGTATCTTCTTCATAGATTATGTGATGGTAAGTTCAGAAATTTACATATTGTATTTGACAGTTTACAATAACTGAATCACATCTTTGTATCTGTTGTGCTAGCAACAAGGAACATATGTAGTAGAATGTATCCTAAAAAGATTATAGTACAGTTGCTGAAAATTACAGCCATGAATTAAATAAAAAAAAAAATTATCATCTCAGATGCTTATTAGAACATATTTGGTGCTCCCACAGAGCTACTGCTTTGTAGTTGTAAGGTGGTTGTTATTCTCATTATTGCAATCCACAGATGAAGTTTGCATGTTCTCATAACTTTAGATATACCTCATATATGTAGACCTGAGACTTGTCTCACAGTCAGACGCTCCAATTAATTTGCAGTGCAATGGTTGGTTGGTTTGGGGAAGGAGACCCGACAGCGAGGTCATTGGTCTCATCGGATTAGGGAAGGACGGGAATGGAAGTCGGCCGTGCCCTTTGAAAGGAACCATCCCGGCATTTGCCTGGAGTGATTTAGGGAAATCACGGCAAACCTAAATCAGGATGGCCGGACGTGGGATTGAACCGTCGTCCTCCCGAATGTGCAGTACAATGATCACAAATGCACTTGTAGCTTGGAATACAATCAGAGATGTTATACGGCAGGGAGAAAATAAAAGCACTATCAGTGTGTCAGAGATGAGTCAGAAAATAAGATCCAGGAATGATAGCAGGGTGTTCACATTATTTTGTGTGCATATTTGACATGCTCTATATGCTGGTTATTGCTACCACTGTGCCTATTTTGCAACACATCAAAACTAACTTTCTGGATGACTCCTGTGAACTATCTCATCACTGATACAGTACTAAATGACCAGAAGTTAGTTTGTTTCCAAAATGTATTTGTAATATCAAAGTCAATTCCCTAAACATTCAAGTTGTTTCTCTGGCTTATATGCCTAAAAACAAAACTTAATGAACAAAAACTATTTTGTTTTGAATGTTATAATGAGATGACTATTTCAGGACTGTCTAGTTCGTACGATATGTTTTCATAACAATTACATCATATACAGTCATCTGATAAAACAAGCCCTGTTTGAAGCATTGTCTCGAAACAGTGGGTAAATACAAAAACAGTACCCTGGATAGACATAGGCTAACAATTACACTATGTTTTGACTTCTTGATCAAAACACAATAAGCCCATTAAATATGATCTTTTTGTACCACTACAAGAAGCTGAAAATTCCAAAAGTGTGTTATGCACAACAGTTCTCACAGAAGGACAGGAATTGAACAGATGCACATACATGTTAGTATCACATTTACTGTACACATAATATAAGGAGAAGGGAATTGAGTGTATTCACAAAGAGTGGAATAATGTCCCACTGAATAGCTCTCTGAGGGCAGTACTTCACTAACAAACTAGGAAACATATAAGATAGTGTTTCAGAAAATAGACAGACTTCCAACAGAAAATGCCTAATACTTCTTGAGGATATTAGAGAGACTAATAAGACTCTAAAGTAACTGCACATGGTGTTGTTAACACTGATTTCATCTTGTACAATAGTTGCCCAGGGCACCTAAAGTTACAGATTTAGAGCTTAAATTTTTTCCACAGAGTAACATTCTCAACAAGATAGAAGAACTTGGCACAACTGAAAGTAATAATTTATTTTTATCATGAAATATACAGGGTGAAGAAAACTTCGTGCACTCTGACTTCGCAGTGTGATTCCTCATATACTGGCAATACAAAAGTGCCTCTCACAAAGTCTCGTCCTGTGCATATTTCAGGCAGTAAATGGACATTAAAGATTGGCAGTCTGCAACACTGTAATGACATGTATGATAACTACCTCTGTCAGTAGAGAAAGCAGCACTGTGCAGTTGGTACAGTGGACAGCGTTTTGAGTTAGCATGCAGGAGGTTGAGGGTTTAATTCTGGCTTGCGACTTATTTGCTAAAGGTAGTCTGCTTGATACAGTACCTGGCTCCTTAATCGTCATACAATGATTACAGTGGGTCTTCTACAAAACATTTGTAATTATGTACTATGAAACAAAACTGGAAATACAATCATTTTCATTGGTCAGCTTTTAAAGAAGTATTTTGCGTATCACAGGTGTGAAATGTTTCAAGCCACTGTATCTACTAGATTCCAAACCTGTTTTCTGTGTACACTCTGCCAATGGTCCCATCAAAATTACTTGCAAAGCACGTTGCTAGCCCTAATGACGACATAAGGCCGTCTATGGGACTACCGGGGGAGGGTACACATAAAACAAGTTTGGAATCTAGTAGATGCAGTGGTGTGAAACAATTTGTGTCCTCAACTTACCAACAAAAGTCAGCCGACACACAAATCTGGCAATCTAGAGATAGTAAAAATAATATGCCATCAGCAAAATTTCTAGAATGGCCAGCCTAAACTTCTCAACTCAATAACCCCTAGAGTTAGAAGGTCATATGTTATCCCAATTAAGATGCCTCATATTCTGGTCCAAAATGCAATAACTTTGATCAAATACATGCTCCACAAATGTAACACTTCACGTACTCGGCAAATTAAACTTAATGAATAACTGCAGTAATTTCATCTTAGTCAACATGTCATCCCACAATGTGGTATGCAGAGATCTACTCCTAAATTTCACCACATTAGGGAGTGCCACCACATACTCCAACATGCCTCCCGCAATCTCAATCCATTTGAAATATCCTGCACCATCATGACGTCACACAACACAAGGAAATGGGTGATGCCGCAAAGTTTGGTTGATCCATTAACAACAAACACAGGGTAATATTAACGAAGGGCACCACAGAAAAAAAAAAAAAAAGAATGAAATATGGAGCAGAGAAACAGAAAATATGACATCTTGCAAGGTTTGGTACTTGGCCCATTACGATTCTTTGTCTTCGAAAACTGATGTTTGTGACGATGAAAGTACGGTCTCAGACACACATACTGGCATACTACCATGTCTTTGCGAATAATGGAATAGGCTTACAACTGGATCATACCAACTCTTAATCTTATATTACACAGTTTGAAACAATTAAAAATTACTTGCAGGTGCCACATTAAACATCAATAGGCTAACACCAGATGAGGAACCAAGTGTGAAGCTGCTAGGCACCTGCACTAGAACAACTTAACCAAGAGCTCAGTTCTGCATGCTTCACATACCGAAGTGTGTCTCATTGTTTTGGCCTGCCCATGAGATGACTAGTATATGGTCCTATAGTAGCATATTCTGGAGAGATAGGACTAAGTTTAAAAAAATACAAGCACTTATTTAACAGAAACGTGAAGTACAAATATTATATACAGTTGATAACCAAACTTCTTGCAGAAGCGTTTTCAAGGATCTTATTATTCCTACACATGTGCACCGACACATTTTCTTCTTCTTGATATTATCGCCATAAAAACACAGATTGAAAGATTGTATCAGACTTGGGTCCGTGAACATCACAACAGATTTTTGACAGACATGAGTTCATGACAAGATAAGTTTTCAACTTCTCTCATTTTATACACTGTCATATAGGTACTTTAAGATTTTTCCAAACATACATCTAATGTCCATCCACATGGAGAGATAAAATTACTTTTCCTAATTCATGATACTGGAAATACTGCACTGTGAAAAGGTACCAATTACAGACAATATGGTTTTACAACCTTGAGTAATTTGTCCCATTTTTTGTTATGTTTAGAGCGAACACTCCACAGCTGAGCTCTTACAGAATGTGGTGTGACTGCTTGTTTAATGAGAGAGGTCACTCTGATGGGTTTCCTCTTTGCTCCATTACTGAGTTACTTGTGCAGGCTGGTCTTAACTACAGTATACCAAGAAATTCTCTAATATGATAAAAATAAAAATCCTCTCATGATGCACACAACAATGGGTGAACAAGCTGGATTCTTCTATGTAAGTGTGGATAAAGTGACGATTATTTCTCCAGCTCGCAATGTGTATATTTCCCATTATGAAACACAAAAACAATGTATTAAGCCTGATACATCAAAACAATTGCTAATGTTGTAGCAATACATTTGTGTAATGATGCTACACTAGTCATGGTCACTTAAGTTACTGGTAACTATATAGGTACCGTAATGCAGATTATGCATGGTGAAAAGATACTGACACTCTGCATTCGAGAAATACTGAAGACAGTTATATGTGCCAGGGTTAAGCAGTTTTCCTTTCGCATGACATGAACTTTGAACATCTAATTAGCTATAATTCTGTCACTACAACAGTTCCAGGTATGATTTTGAAACAAATTTAGAGATTATTTATTCTATCGTACAGGTATTATAACATTAATGTATGCACATTTGTGATTAAATTTTCATTAAACATTACTTTGTCATATTTTATGTGAGCAACAATTGCACTAAAGGTTTTAATGTGCAGTTATTTTATTCACTTTGTCATATAGATTGACTTAAGAATCTCGTGTCATCTCAATATTCTTAAAAATGTAACAATATTATGAAAACGATAGTTGCTACTCACCACATAGCGGAGATGTTGAGTAGCAGATAGGCACAACAAAAAGACTGTCACAAAATAAGCTTTTGGCCACCAAGGCCTTCGTCAAAAATAAAAATACGCACGCACGTACGCACACACACACAGTTTGAGAAAGACGTTTTTGGCTGAAAGCTTATTTTGTGACAGTCTTTTCGTCGTGCCTATCTGCAACTCAGCATCTCCACTATACGGTAAGTAGCAACTATCTATTTCATAATACTGTTACATTCCATACTGGAGCTTCCATTGTTTTATTCTTAGAAATAATACTATTAAAATTACAATAAAACAAAGCTGTTAATATTAAAACATTCATGCATTTTATTTACTTAAATATTACAAATTAAAAATAAAGCTGACTTGTACATACGATGCTTCTCTCTTGGATAAGATAAATTTATGCCACAATATTCCACTCGCAGTCTTCAATAAAATAATATTACCAAAACTATAAAATATAAAACTTGACAACAGTGACTATCATATTTACAGCAGTGCTTCAAGGCTAACTGACAATATAAAATGCTAAAAATGCCCAGTGAAAAATGTGAATGTTCACACACTATTAATACAAACAATTCATTTCAGCAATAATTATTTTGTTGCACAGTGACAGAGTCCGAGTTACATTCATCAGGAGAGCACAAATGACATGGAGATGTAAATTCTTTGTTGGCTACAACCTCTTCTAATGCCTCACCAGCATATGACAGAAGGGGCGAAATTTCACATATGGGCTTGTCACCTGTGTTATATAAAATTTTACCCCCTGCATTTTTAATATATGAACAATGAAGGGCAAGAAGATCATTACGCGCTGTTGTAGGAGTATCCTTCTGAGCAGCATCTGAATTTTTGATAGCACTGAATTCTCTCTCTCGCTCCACCTCCCATATTACAAATTTGTCAGTGAACTGAAACACATCAAAGATAAATTTCTCCATTTTTATACCATTTGGCTTTTCTGGCTTGCAGGAATTTCCCTGTGAATCAACAAATGGAATCTTTTTCTTTGCAACATGTAACTGTAAGTTAGTTTCATGATCAAATGCAACTTTACGAAGAAACTGGGTTGTGAAGAAGTGATTGCAAATATTACCTGCTCTGAATGTTAAGTTACCATCAGCATTTCTCTGTTGTGCTGTCTTTAATGTTATTTCACTATATTCAACAACCTGATAACGTCCATCCACCTGACAAACAACACCTACAGGTTCTTCTGGAAATGCTTTTTCCACTACTTTTGCACCACATTCTGCACCCTTCAGTACACAGTAGCCAATGAAAATAGGATCTGCTACTTTAATTAAGATGTTATCCACACCATGAGCATTAAGGTACATAATACCCCTTCTCTCCATATCCTCTAGTATTTTGTTATCTTTCAGTGCACGGTAAAGTCCTCCATTTCCGTCTGGTGACATTGATAGTTTATATTTCTTGTCCATGATTATTTTCCCTTGAAATGTGAAGCTTGGAAGGAAACCTTGTTCGAACATGACAACATTCTCTCTCTTCAACCCAAAATAGTTATTTCTGTCAAAGTAATCCAGAGTAGGCTGCATTGTAGCTTCACTTGTCATAATATACCATATAATGTGATTGTACACACCAGTTCTGTCAAATGCAAGCTTCTGCAGCCTCCGTATCCTTTCAGCCTGAATCTGGTACAACGATTTATGAGATGGCAGCCCTACGTCGTGCATGCCTTTTGGGTAAGGCACACCTAGCCTGGTGCCATGACCACCTGCTAAAAGCAAAACACCGACCTTACCAGCAGATATCTGCCGGAAACCTTCGTCCTCGAACTTCTGAAGATCACCAGGACTTGTTCTAAGAACGCTGCCGTAAAATTCTGCCGGTACTGGCTGCATTCGATCGTCTAATTTTGCTTGATCTTCTGCTAAAGTTTTTTTGAAACATTCTATTGCCACTGGAATGTCAATTTCTTGCAACTGTGTCAAAAGTTCGGTCCTTTCCGCATCTGACAGTTCATCCCAAAACTGTAGGATATGCCCCTGACCGTAGCTGGAGAGTTCTTCCTTAATTTTTGTCAGGTCCTGCATTGTGATCGGTGACAGTTACTAACACAACACCACAGCTGAAAGGAAACGTTCGATGCCAATATCCCTGTCGAGCACCATGTCACGCCGACAAATGTTCCGAAGACCACATAATATCAACCATGAAATCCAGCTGCAAAGACCACAAAACTTACACTTCTCGCTGGGTGGCAACTTGCACAACTCACTGTCATCACAAACAGACAGTGTTTCTTCTAAGACAACTCTTGGACAGAAACAGTGCCGGATATGTTACCGAAACGTTACTCCTCTTCTTTCCTCGGACTGCACACCTATATAAGATACAATCGTAAACATCCTATCTCCATTCATACGGGACTCTTGAGGTAAAAATCGTAAACATTCTTATCTCCCTTCATACGTGGCTCTCACTTGACAACAAACACTAGCCTCGCGCGTCCTAAGTTCAAAGATAATACTGTAGAGAAGCAGCCCAGCCGCCCCCCCACCCACCCACCTGATACGATAGGTTCTTGAACTCACAATCAGTGAGCTCCCATGAGATAGTATCAATCTCAGGACACTGATTAAATAAACTGCAACGCAACATATTGCAAAATCTAACACTTTATAACTGAAGTGAATCATACGGTTGTGTGTACCAAAGAACACATGAAATGCTACGTTAACTACAACTATGATGGCAGGCGGCAGCACTGCCCTCACGGTATTACCGGCAAGTTTAAACAAGAGAGTGTCAAACAAAGCGATTAAACTTCTAATTATGAGCATCTCTGCATTTCTCCTCATTGTTTTCGGAAGAGTTCTTTGCGTTGCTTGCTTATGTTATAGCGCTGTGATTCCAGAAAAATACTTCCTGTTGGATCAGTGCTAATCGTCACGCCCGTTAATTCTTTGGAATTAAGTTTGATTTAGTCTTACTTCTGTTCTCTTGTAGTTTTGTAACGAGTGTTAAGAAGCAGCAGCAATGACTACACAGGCAATCCATTTTGCCTTCTAGTCTATGTACATTGTCAATTTGCATAGCAGATACAGCCAGTGGCGGTTGTCGTGTAAGAGGACAAGAGCATGTGAACACCCTAACTTGACACGTTTCGGCGTCATAGGTTATTTTTCTATGAATGCTGTTTCACGTGATGTAGGTGCGGTAATCAGAAATACACGGCGCTAAATGTACTGCGCTTTGCTATATTGCTGCTCCTCTAGACTACGTGAAACTTGGCATGGGGGTTGCGATCGCACCTTCAATTGTGCACGTTTAAGGAGCTCGCATGCGCAACTGGCGTGACATAATTGCCTGACGAGCCAAATACGTACTGATTTGCCAAACAATGTGCACGCACGGTTCACGGTGTGCACAGCTAGTCCTTACCACTGAACTACCAATTTACGTCAATACTACAACTTGATAGCACACTGGAACAGACTTTATCCCCGTTCGCTTCGCATAAACCCCACTAAATTTTAGCACACTCCTCAGATATACTAATTCTCTCACTACGTAGTAAAATTAGATCGGACAACAGCATGTGTTACAGTTATACTGATAGAAAAACCTATTTTGCAGTATTATGAAAGAGATGTAATATATTAAATTTTGGTTTTTATCATACGTAATCCCTTTGAGGCACTGAGAACCATGAAGTACATCATCGTCGATTGTGAGAAAGTAGCATTTATTCATTTTCTGATGTCTGTTGAGCTTGTGGTGGTTCAGGTTTATCTACGCTGTAGGCCCGCATTGTGTATATGAACATTCACGAAAAGCTATCTCACTGGTTTCTTTGACATTCAGTTAAATGTGGGATCGACGACGGTGTGGCTTTGGCCCTTATGGTTCTCAGCGCCTCGTTTCTGTTCTAATGAAGTGATGCTTTGTGTTTGGAACTTTCGTGAGTAGTGTCAACACGAACTCTGTTGAATTTGTTTTAAGTGGTAACAGAAAAGAAAATTACCAGGAAAAGTTAGCAGCAAAGAATTAGGGTAAGAAAGTCTAATTTTCAGCCTGCAAGTTAATTCGTTAACCAAAACTTATGTTAGGAATCTTGTACGGTACATTTGTCTGAAAAAATAAAAAGGCACGAAAACTCGCACTTACACAAAAAAGCAAAATTATACTTAATTATGTACAAAATAACAAAATTATCCAAAAACAATTCTTTCTTTTTTCAGACAAGTTATACATATTATTACTATTATTATTAGTGTTATTATTATTGGCAATGGCTGTAATACTGTAAATGTGTCGATTAGCATAACTATTATGCAGGAGATGCTATTAATTTCTCACTCTGATATTTATCTGAATCTAAACAGTTTTGAACACCCAGAATGTATACTCACGAACCGCCACTGAAACAGCACAAGGGAAAGAAAACAGCTGACGCTTTATATCAGAAGGAAGTGCTTCATAATTTATTTTCGGTGATGAATCCCTCTGTAAATGCACATGAAATTCTTCCGGGGCTCAGGCCATCGTCAATAGAGGTTATTAGTTAACGACAATACTTACAAGCTTACATGGATTCGACAACGGCGTAGATAAAAATAAATAAATAAATAAATAAAAAACCACTGAGCCGTTTATATCTGAATTAATGAGTTTAAAAGTGTTCGCAGACACCCAAGTTGCAGTATTCTTCGAGCAGACTGATAAGATTATTATACAGGAAACTCATTAATGACAAAATAACGTAGAAAACTCGTGACAGTTTACTGAAGGAGGACAAGAATTCACTGGTATGTCCAGTAGGTAGGTTATTTGCATTACTTTTTGAGAGTCGTAGGGTGTAATCAAAGATTACTAGCGGGATGTTTGAAACAGGGGCTAATTGAAAGGTGACCGGGATTGACATAATAAAGTTTTCTTCCTCGAAGACGACGCTCAAATTCAGTTCCCAATATAGCATCAGCAAAAGCGAAACGTATTAGCAGGCACTTCAACTGGCATCTCATATTACTTTCCCGAGTTAACCTCGGATGATTGTTTTCCTCTCTCTTAACTTCAAAATTTTATTTGTTTACGGATGAGTTAGGCGTTTGTTACATGCAGCTAGCATCGAAATTGGCACGGAATGTGGGCCTTTAAATCGTAATACGGATATAATGAGTGCTATTTAGGGCAACTGTAAAATGCTACCCTTAAATGTGTGAGAGGAGGTAAGCATTTCAGTTGCTACTGACTGAGTGAGAATAAAATACAGAGTTTTTATAGTTCTGTCTATAAATGGATAGTGGTCATAGTGAATCACACCATCGGAGCAACTTCATGGTTTGGGCCTCTACCATTTACAAGTACGAAGACGAGTGAAAACTAGAAAACGTCAATCACAGTCAATAAAATTTCAGATAATAACTTAGTTGCTCCAGGTGAGATACTAACTTTGATAACCTCGGGGATTGTTCCTTCAGAAAGTCCCAGAGTTCGATGTTGCTGTCGTACTACTTTTTAAATAAAACACAGAGCATATCACTTTTCTTGCTTTGTATTATAACCGATTAGTATACACATTGATGGTAGACACATTTTATCGTCTGACAGCCTGCGAAAGTGTCTCACACAAACAGCTTCCGAAAGATTGTAACGCAGAATGACTATCTGCGCTCTCTCTCTCTGACTGACTGTCTCTCTTATTACTACATCCTTACTGCCCGCGTGGCTCATGCACCACTTCATTTTAGGCAAAACTAAACAATTGAATACATTGTTAAATGTATGATTTACAAAATACTAGTTAAAAGTCATTTGACATGTACAATATCAATGAGTTTTACAGTAAAACGATTTAAATTAAGTTTTAGTTAATGATAAACAAATTACTTTGAAAAAGATATTTTTGTTTGTGTTTTGAATGGCTCTCAAGTAGAGCTGTCATTGTAAATAAACATAATGAATAAACATCGTGGCTTTTCAAAAATAGAGAAATAAATTTTCAAAGTTGGATTATTAACGAACGGCTTACTCCCCTTAGTTACTAATATAAATCGGATGACATATCAATGTGAGATTTTATGTGAAATAGTAAACTCACTTGTACTAATTTTCTTAAAGAGCAGTTTACTACTGAAACTGGATATACACATAACAGTACAAAGTCCAGAAAGTTAAAAATTGGAGCTGAAATGACCTCTTCAGAGAATGTTGACGCGAGGAAGGAATTTCAGATAGGAATGGGTAGTCCCATTCCAACTGAAGTAAAATTATGATCTAGAGCAGTGGTCGTCGAACTGCTGCCCGCGGATCGCCTGCGGTCCGCTCTCGGCTCTCAGCCGTATTTTATAATTTGCATTTGGCTTTTTAAAGGTGGGGTTTTCTTGCTTAGTTACAAGCAAAAAGACTTACAGAGAGGATAATAACAGTTTAAGATATGCTTAAAGGTACGTCCCTACGATGCCTCTTTCGTGCTGCGCTGTCGCGGACGCACAGGAATAAAAGGACATGCACAAGAATTTGTGGAAAGAACGCATGTACGTTATCGTGTCCACACGTTGCTCATGGCGCAAGCAGTCTGCTATGAATCCTATTCATTGCTTTGGGGCTTGTGTTACGTTTCTTGTGATGATATGGCGACCAAAACAGAATACGCAAAATCGACTGTAAGGAAGAAGCATATAAACAACAGAGGTACGAGAAATACAAAGTGATAACGTTTTGTCTGCAAATTTCAGGAGGAGGTCACAACGAGATTTTAGATTTTCTGCTGCGGATAAGGCTGACTATAAAATTTTGTTGTTGTTGTGGTCTTCAGTCCTGAGACTGGTTTGATGCAGCTCTCCATGCTACCCTATCCTGTGCAAGCTTCTTCATCTCCCAGTCCCTACTGCAATCTACATCCCTCTGAATCTGCTTAGTGTATTCATCTCTTGGTCTACCTTTACGATTTTCACCCTCCACGCTGCCCTCCAATACCAAATTGGTGATCCCTTGATGCCTCAGAACATGTCCTACCAACAGATCCCTTCTTCTAGTCAAGTTGTGCCATGAACTCCTCTTCTCCCCAATTCTATTCAGTACCTCCTCATTAGTTATGTGATCTACCCATTTAATCTTCAGCATTCTTCAGTAGCACCACATTTCGACTGCTTCTATTCTCTTCTTGTCTAAACTATTTATCGTCCACGTTTCACTTCCACACATGGCTACACTCCATACAAATACTTTCCGAAACGACTTCCTGACATTTAAATCAATACTCGATGTTAACAAATTTCTCTTCTTCAGAAACGCTTTCCTTGCCATTGCCAGTCTACATTTTATGTCATCTCTACTTCGACCATCATCAGTTATTTTGCTCCCCAAATAGCAAAACTCCTTTACTACTTTAAGTGTCTCATTTCCTAATCTAATTCCCTCTGCATCACCAGACTTAATTCGACTACATTCCATTATCCTCGTTTTGCTTTTGTTGATGCTCATTTTATACCCTCCTTTCAAGACACTATCCATTCCGATCAACTGCTCTTCCAAGTCCTTTGCTGTCTCTGACAGAATTACAATGTCATCGGCGAACTTCAAAGTTTTTATTTCTTCTTCATGGATTTTAATACCTACTCCGAATTTTTCTTTTGTTTCCTTCACTGCTTGCTCAACATCGGGGAGAGGCTACAACCCTGTCTCACACCCTTCCCAACCACTACTTCCCTTTCGTGCCCCTCGACTCTTATAACTGCCATCTGGTTTCTGTACAAATTGTAAATAGCCTTTCGCTCCCTGTATTTTACCCCTACCACCTTCAGAATTTGAAAGAGAGTATTCCAGTCAACATTGTCAAAAGCTTACTCTAAGTCTACGAATGCTAGAATCGTAGGTTTGCCTTTCCTTAATCTAGCTTCTAAGATAAATCGTAGGGCCACTATTGCCTCACGTGTTCCAATATTTCTACGGAATCTAAACTGATCTTCCCCGAAGTTGGCTTCTACCAGTTTTTCCATTCGTCTGTAAAGAATTCGTGTTAGTATTTTGCAGTCATGGCTTATTAAACTGATGGTTCTGTAATTTTCACATCTGTCAACGCCTACTTTCTTTGGGATTGGAATTATTATATTCTTTTTGAAGTCTGAGGGTATTTCGCCTGTTTCATACATTTTGCCCACCAGATGGTAGAACTTTGTCAGCACTGGCTCTCCCAAGGCTGTCAGTAATTCTAATGGAATGGTCTACACCCGGGGCCTTGTTTCGACTCAGGTCTTTCAGTGCTCTGTCAAACTCTTCACGCAGTATCATGACTCCCATTTCATCTCCATCTCCATCCTCTTCCATTTCTATAACATTGCCTTCAAGTACATCGCCCTTGTATAGACTCCTTCCACCTTTCTGCTTTCCCTTCTTTGCTTAGAACTGGATTTCCATCTGAGCTCCTGATATTCATACAATTGGTTCTCTTTTCTCCAAAGGTCTCTTTAATTTTACCTGTAGGCAGTATCTATCTTACCCCTAGTGAGATATGCCTCTACCTCCTTACATTTGTCCTCTAGCCATCCCCGCTTAGCCATTTTGCACTTCCTGTTGATCTCATTTTTGAGACGTTTGTATTCCTTTTAGCCTGCTTCATTTACTGCATTTTTATATTTTCTCCTTTCGTCAATTAAATTCAATATTTCTTCTGTCACCCAAGGATTTCTACTAGCCCTTATCTTTTTACCTACTTGATCCTGTGCTGCCTTCACTACTTCATCCCTCAAAGCTACCCATTCTTCTTCTACTGTATTTATTTCCCCCATTCTTGTCAATTGTTCCCTTATGCTCTCCCTGAAACTCTGTACAACCTCTGGTTCTTTCAGTTTATCCAGGTCCCATCTCCTCAAATTCCCACCTTTTTGCAGTTTCTTCAGTTTTAATCTACAGTTCATAACCAATAGATTGTGGTCAGAGTCCACATCTGCCCCTGGAAATGTCTTACAATTTAAAACCTGGTTCCTAAATATCTGTCTTACCATTATATAATCTATCTGAAACCTGTCAGTATCTCCAGGCTTCTTCCATGTATACAACCTTCTTTTATGATTCTTGAACCAAGTGTTAGCTATGATTAAGTTGTGCTCTGTGCAAAATTCCACCAGGTGGCTTCCTCTTTCATTTCTTACCCCCAATCCATATTTACCTACTACATTTCCTTCTCTTCCTTTTCCTACTATCGAATTCCAGTCACCCATGTCTATTAAATTTTCGTCTCCCTTCACTATCTGAATAATTTCTTTAATCTCAACATACATTTCTTCAATTTCTTCGTCATCTGCAGAGTTAGTTGTCATATAGACTTGTACTATTGTCGTAGGCGTGAGCTTCGTGTCTATCTTGGCCACAACAATGCGTTCGCTGTGCTGTTTGTAGTAGGTTACCCGCATTCCTATTGTTTTATTCATTATTAAACCTACTCCTGCACTACCCCTATTTGATTTTGTATTTATAACCCTGTATTCACCTGATTAAAAGTCTTGTTCCTCCTGCTACCGAACTTCACTAATTCCCACTATATCCAACTTTAACTTGTCCATTTCCCTATTTAAATTTTCTAACCTACCAGCCCGATTAAGGGATCTGACATTCCACGCTCCGATCCGTAGAACGCCAGTTTTCCTTCTCCTGATAACGACATCCTCCTGAGTAGTCCCCGCCCGGAGTTCCGAATGGGGGACTATTTTACCTCCGGAATATTCCACCCAAGAGGACGCCATCATTTATCCATATAGTAAAACTGCATACCCTCGAGAAAAATTACGGCCGTAGTTTCCCCTTGCTTTCAGCCGTTCGCAGTACCAGCACAGCAAGGCCGTTTTGGTTAGTGTTACAAGGCCAGGTCAGTCAATCATCCAGACTGTTGCCCCTGCAACTACTGAAAAGGCTGCTGCCCCTCTTCAGGAACCATACGTTTGTCTGACCTCTCAACAGATACCCTTCCGTTGTGGTTGCACCTACGGTACGGCTATCTGTATCGCTGAGGCTCGTAAGCTTCCCAACCAACGGCAAGGTCTATGGTTCATACAATAGTATATCTGTTTACATTAGCTGGACATACTCTGACCATTGATAATCCACCTTAGACGGCATGTAAGGTGCACCTGTTACCATCCTTTAGACATACCTTTAAAGGTGCAAGGATGCTAAGGACCAAGATAAGCGACCAGACAAGTTAATCTGTCGATCCGTCCTCTTAACCATAACAGAAGGTCGATAACAATCATTTTTACGAAAGTACTGAGGTGACGGTGTTCTGTCACAAACGGCCTATTAACCCGAAGTGGTACTACTATTCCTTGAATTAATTTTCTCTAGTACATTGTATTCAGTTTTGACCTCTTCTCACATAAAAATCATGTGGGGTACTGTCAGTTTACAATATGACAATATATGTTCCCATCAACTGCACTTTCCAGTTCTCGCCCCCTGTGCCTCCCATACGTTTATGCGCTCACAGAAGCGCTGGGCGGCGAAACATTTTCTTCTGACAAAGAGGACATCACGTGGTGCATAGTTGTATATACAGAACCACGTTGTTACATGTAGTACGTACCAGTGAGGTCGATTTTTACTGATAACAAAGGGTAAGAAAAAGGTAACCAGTCATTGATTCCTGTTTTCTAATAAATTACGAGCGTTTCGGAGCCTGTAATCTGTTCTAGAGTTGTTTTTACAAGTAATGTTTTAACATTTCTTCGCTCGTCTTTCGTGACGCTATGACTCTACATCCATATCAACGTTCCGAAGCTTACTGCATGGCAGAAGGTATGTCTTACCAATATTGTCAGTTATCTTTCCTAATCCATTCGCCTACTGAGCAAGGGATACATGACTAATATCTTTTTATCATGACCTCTACACAAGGCTGGTGTCTTCATAATAAACTCGTAGTCATCTTCGCTCTGCCAAGGATTCCCATTTAATAACCTTGAGCAGTTTTGTTACATATTTGTATGGTCTATATCGACCTGTTACGAACCTACCAACGTGTGATTTTTATTCCATGTCAGTCGTCGTGCCTACTCGACAAGGGCTCGAGACCCTGTAAAAATACTCGAGAACTGCTCCCACTAGCTTCTGATGTGCTACTTCCATTACAGATACACAACACATCATCAGAACCCTTCCAACAAATATAAGTCTTTCAGTAGCCTTTCCTAATATTGATTTTACATGATCGTCGCGTTTCATACCGCTTCTTACTATTGTTAAAATGGAATTCTGGGTGAACGTAAAATTTTTTAAAGTTTTTCCCCAGCAAGCACAGAGACGTGTTAAGACAAGATTGAACACAGGGTCCCAACCAGGAAGGAAAGCCGTTACTGCAAATAGCGAGATACACCGCTGCGGTAGTGCAACACAACACTTTGAACAGGGAGAGCACAACGTGACCGCAGCGGAGTGACCACAGTATATTGTCATTCTGACAGCACCGCAACGGGAAGAAAGAGTGAATAAAACACGCAAGAGCGCCTCCACAACATCGAGACGTCGCAGAAAAGGCCAAGCTGAAGTTCTACCATGAAACTCCTAAGAAACTGCTGTAGGCATGCGTATTCAAATACAGAGAGATGTGAACAGGCAGAATACGGCGCTGCGGTCGGCAACGCCTATATAAGACAACAAGTGTCTGGCGCAGTTATTACATTGGTTACTGCTGCTTCAATGGCAGGTTATCAAGATTTAAGTGAGTCCGAACGTGGTGTTACAGTCGTCGCTCTAGCGATGGGACACAGCATATCTTAGATAATGATGAAGTGGGGATTTTCCCGTACGACCATTTCACGAGTATAACGTGAATATAAGTAATCCGGTGAAACATCAAATCTCTGACATCGCTGCGGCCGGAAAGAGATCCTGCAAGAACGGGACCAATGACGACTGAAGAGAATCATTCAATGTGACAGAAGTGCAATCCTTCCAGTCAATGGTGGGCCATCAGCAAGTGTCAGTGTGCGAACCATTCAACGAAACATCATCGATAAGGGCTTTCGGAGCCGGAGGCCTACTCGTGTACCCTTAATTACTGCACGAAGCAAAGCTTTACGCCGTGCTTGGGCCCGTCAGCACCGACATTGGACTGTTCCCTGGAAAGATGTTGCCTGGTCGGACGAGTTCAAATGGTTCCGAGCACTATTGGACTTCTGAGGTCATCAGTCCCCTATAACTTAGAACTACTTAAACCTAACTAACCTAAGGACATCACAAACATCCATGCCCGAGGCAGGATTCTAACCTGCGACCGTAGCGGTCGCGCGGTTCCTGACTAGCGCCTAGAACCGCTCGGCCGTCGGGCGAGTCTTGTTTCAAATTATATCGAGCAGATGGACGTGTATGGGTATGGACACAACCTCATGAATCCATGGACCCTGCATGTCCGCAAGGGACTGTTCAAGCTGGTGGAGGCTCTGTAATGGTATGGGGAGTGTCCAGTTGGAGTGATATGGAACCCCTGATGCGTCTAGGTACGATTCTGACGTAAGCATCCTGTCTGATCCCCTGCATCCATTCATGTCCATTGTGTATTCCGACGGACTTGGGCAATTCCAACAGGACAATGCGAAACCCCGCACATCCGGAAATGCTACAGAGTGGCTCCACGAGCACTCTTCTGAGTTTAAACACTTCCGATGGCTACGAAATTCCCTAGACATGAACATTATTGAGCATATGTGGGATGTCTTACAACGTACTGTTCAGAAGAGATCTCCACTCTCTCGTACTCTTACGGATTTATGGACATACCTGCAGCATTCATGGTGTCATTTCCCTCCAGCACTACTTCCGACATTAGTCGAGTCCATGCCACGTCGTGTTGCGGCACTTCTGCGTGCTCGCGGGGGCCTTACACGATATTAGGCAGATGTACCAGTTTCTTTGGCTCTTCATTGTAAAAGCAACAGCCGGGACACCACAGCGCATTATAGAGTGCTGACAAGCCTAGAAAGCCGACCAAATTCGCTCATCACCCAGGTTCGTTAAAGTCATAGGCACGACGAGGACATAACCAGAATTTTGTTAAGGACGGAGGAGGGGAGGGGGGGGGGGGGAAAGGGGGTGAGATCCGATTTGTTGAAGATGACCTTAAAAAGACTCATGTTTTCATTTATTCTGAAAATTTCCATAAAGAACGATAAACAATTTTATTCGGCTATGATCTAGGAGTTTTCACCAAGCGGAGATATAATTTCGTTACTTACGAGTGCTGAATTTTGGAAAATCACTAAGAGACATTCATGCTCCAGTTTCCCTTCACCTGAGCAGGTCATCTTACGCTCTTCTTCCTCCAGTCTGGATTTGAGCTAAGGAAGTGATCAGGAATGTTCGAGCTCGAATTTTTTGCGACACAGTGATTACTACCGACAGGGGTTTTGGAGGAAACGTATCTGTGTTCGATAGAGAAGCGAGAACAATTTTGGTGGCGAAAGTTAAAAGGATTTGGAATTATTCAACCTTTCACTTTCCCAAATTTCCTCATTTATGTATGAACCTGCCATTTTTTACAGTGTAAGAAAGATCATTTTCTGCCGATGGAGCATTCGTCTGCCGGCAGACAAATACGTGAGTCCAAACGCGTTGTATTTGGATTATTATTTATTTATTATATGAATTTTAGTGATGGGAGTCTCCGGAAAGATGCAAGAACAACGTCAATAATTACAAGGGCCCGGATCTGCAGCCCGCCCGTTATCGGGTGAAACAGCGTGTGTACTACCGCGCTGGACAGTTTCTCTTATTAAATGCTCTTCTGCAACACATGAAAACATTTAAGTAATATTGATCACAAGAATGTTTCAGTTAGTCAAAAAGATGAGTAATTATTTTTAAATTTGGAAAGCGTATGTCGAAAGGTTCGGGGTTAAGATGCGCACCTATGCTTAAAGGTTAATCAAATTAGGAAACAATTATGACAACGATAAGGCTTGCTTCAAAGCGAGAAACCTTTTGATTTCAATCAGGAACCAAGGTGCTACTGGATCCCAACCCGTCCCTTTGGACAATCTTATTCTGACTAAAGCCCTGGTAACAGTTGGCTGTTAATATGTCAAAAGTTAAGTTGCTTTTCAGTTATGAAATTCGCTCTGAAGGAACGTTTTAAATATACGTATGAGCAGTTATTACAAGAGAGCTGACTCGGCGGAACCACAACATCCAGTCAGGAACGCACCGGTTAGTACAACAGGTAGTTCAGATTATCTCAAATACAATTACAACCAAGGAATTGAACCGATTAACATCTAAACCTAACCACAAGATCCCTGTTTGTTTAACGGCAACCTGCGCCTTGGTACAATTGTTCCGACCGTATTTCCGACCAGGAGCTGATTGGTTAAAACATTAATGATCGGGTATAAATTAGAAAGGAAGGGCAATATAATATCAGAACAAAATTTCAAACGACAACTAGTGTCTAGTAAAATACTACGGTCTATATTTACGACCAAAGAGCCGACCGAGTAAAACTCTGAGGGTCGGGTACAAACCAGAAAATAATTAGGAGTACGGGTACACAATGACACCAATCACCACGAGGATTAAAGAATGTTACTCCCGTTTATCAGCAAGCAGCTCCACGGATCCACGGTGCGTCGCGGCGGTTGCTGAGTGGTGCCGATGACAGCCAGGTAAATGGGGGCAGCCAGGCCACGAGCGGTCGTCCGACACGAATGTTGCCAACCAACCGACGGGATGTCGGCCTGCTGCTTGTCGTCGACGCTGACCCCGATGAAGTTCTCCGGTATCTTTCCTCTGCGCAGACCCTCCTTGCGTAGCTCGTGGCTTCGGCCGCTCGGACCTCGTGACCGCCTCTTGTCGCGACGCTACCGCCAACCCCCAAACTTGATGCCTCTTTCCTCGTTTTTTTTTTTTTTACTTTATTGTTATTTTGACACCTGAACAAACAGGTAGGCTGGCAGCAGCACAATACGCCGCTCTTCAGCCGAAGAGAGGACATGGAGATAAACAAAGAAGAGACATCACTTAGAAAAACGGCGGGAAAAAACAGGAGACACAAGAACATAAAAGCACAAGAAGCCGTTCACACTTGATGACAATCCACACTACGAACTGGAGACCCGACGCACAAACACTGAAGAAGACGACGGCACTGGTGAACAATGGAGCGTGACGGCGAAACTGAACACTAAACATGACGGCACACACGATACACTGATGGCGGTGATCTCCGGCGCGCGAATGTCCACTGAGCGTGTGCGAGTCCGGGGACCTGCCAAGAGGGGAACAGGGGTGAGGAGGGGGAGAGGGGAGGAAAAGAGGATGCCACGGCTTAGGAGACGGGGACAGGAGGATAGGGACAGGGGAGGGGAGGCCCGGGTGACAAGGGGGGAGAAAAGGAGGAGGGAGGGAAAAGGGAGAGAAGGGAGGGAGGGTGCCCAGAGGAGTAAGTACAGGAGGAGGGTGGGAGGATCAAAGTTGGTAGGAGGGGTAGATGGAGGGGAGGAGGGCATCATCAGGGAGAGGGAGCTGGCGGAAGCCACCTTGGGAGAGGGTAAGGAGGGTGGAGAGATGGAGACCGGGCGGGACGTGGGAATACAGGCGCGGCAGCGGGCGGGGGTGGGAGAGGAGCGGGGAGACGAGCGGGTGAGGAGGATCAAGTTTACGGGAGGTGTACAGGATTTTCCTTGGGCCAGCTAAACCATATGTATATCGGTAAGCAAAGAGGTTCTGAGGACACAACCCACAGATACCAACTCTTCCTCATAGATATTGGCAACGGGGCCGCGAGAGGGATAGTCGATACTATACTTGAGCCAGTGGCGCCAGACAGGTTTACTAACTTTATGGCGTCACGGCTCAGTACTGTCACCACATACGCTTTTGCTCTCCACAAACCCCTCCTCATCGTTCCGTATCGGAACTGCTTTTCATAACTGAGTACCATCCAGATGACCAGATTGGGTGGTAGTTTGTTATTTGGGCTGCTAATGATAGAATATTGAGCAAATATTTTAAAGAATTGCAACCATCACCATTTGTGTGATGTTTTTGTTTATCAACATGGTTTTTGGGCAATACAGACAAATCTAAGAATACTTTTATGTACTGATTTTAATTTAATGTTTTTTAAATGTTGCTTACCGCTCAACTGTCTTGTGAAATACTGAAATATGTGCAACCACAAAGTTCTGCCAGACTCCAAATAACGACTCCAGTGCTGCTACAGATAGATAGACAGATAAAGGTAATTAAGCTCTTATAGTAGTGCGTACATATTTTTAACTTACCATTAAATTATCGGGCAAATCAAAATCGGTTTTCTTCTTCTTTCTTGTTTCAGACCTATCCATAATTAGAGACTAACACACAGCACACAGCACAGAAACAATAAACAGTAGCACTTACATTAAATTCAACTGCAAGTACGAACTCAGCTGATTAACAAAACAACAACTGAGTTCAAGCAAGAGCAATAATGTCTAGGCTAAGATAGGGATGGGCGATAGACGATAGTGCTGGGATGTATAAACAGTTTAAATCAATCGTTGTCCTTGTTGACTATCGAGAGTGCGCATCCCTTTTTCGTCGTTTGACTGAAAATCAAAGTGTCTATCAGTTTCACTGCACGGCAACTAGGTCGAGTGTAATTTCATGTAGGTGGCGTGGAGGGGGGGGGGGGCGGGGGGGGGGGGGGGCGTCGGGACGCCGTATGCCACTCCTTTGGCTACGTCTTTTGGAACAATCTCACCAGTATAAATACTTGGACTTTTGAAGCACAAGATCAGTTGGCATGACAGTCTTGTAAGTTACAGTGAAGCCACGCTGAAGCTGATATGTGATGTACTGTCTATGCTTCGTCTAATGACTTCAGCTTCAAGACACCAGCTAGACAGCCTGGTGCATTCCACTGCAGTGGATTGTCGTTGCCGCAACGCTTGCTGCCACCGGTGCGGACTTGACCAGCTTTGACCAACGACCCACTGGTGGTCAATCGAGGGTGACCCACAACCTGCCAATCTCACACCTTTCGGCAGTGGAACATTCGTGCAACTCCCTGGTAGAACCTGTGAGCAGCTTGGCGGTCTCTTGTTGGGAAAGGAAGGAAGGAAGATTAGGGTTTAACGCTCCGAGGTCATTAGAGACAGAACACTAGCTCGTATTGCGTCAAGGATGGCATTTGCCAGGGGTGATTTAGGGAAATCATGGAAAACCTAACTCTGGATGGCCAGACGCGGGTTTGAATCATCTCTGCGCCACCTCGCTCGGTACTTTTGATGGGAGGCGAGGGTATACCAGCGCGTGGCTACGTCATTCTGTGCGGAGCTTTTGGCTGCCTATCAGAACGCAGACTACGATGACCAGTTCGCCAAGCTGTTAGCGTCCTGACTGGACGGGCAATGCCTACAGACCTCTGGGCCAGCATCCTGTACGCAGTCCCTGACCGCGCCAAGGAACGTTGACACATGCTGAGTAGGGCAAGTCAGGAACTCCCAGTCACACGCGCCACTCTGCCTGCCGTTGGTCAACGCCACAGAGAAGCTATTTCTCACTGCATAACTCCTGACAGTAAATACATTCTAAGACAAAAGACGACGCACCATGAAAAAGTTATGTAAATTGGCCACTAAGTGATATGCATACAGGCATAGATGGAAAATGCAAAATTATAAACTTTGGCGGCCGATGGATGAATTTCACAGCGCAGCTGGCAAGAATAGTAAACAGGGATTATGTTGATACCAGAGCATAATTCCATTCCGTGTGCTCAGTTCGTCAGTAACCATGCCTCACAGACAGGAACGTGAACAACGTACGCAGATGTCAACATTTGAAAGAACCTGTTCTGGGCTCAAAGAAGCCGGTTGTAGTAATGTGCGAATCGCTCTAAATTTGAATGGGAGCGATGCCACTATTCGACGATGTTTGCAAGAACGGGTGAACCACGGCAGAACACAGAGTCAAGAAGGATGCAGTTGAAATAGAGAGACGACAGAACGAGTGAATCGAGCAATCGTCAGAGAAGGACTCAGAGCCACGGATTCATCATTATCATCGATCTGACGTGCGACTGGTGCTTCAGTGATCTCAAGGATCATTAATAGGAGGCTCACATAAACTGGGTTGCGTTCACGTCGTGCTTTGCGCCGCTTACCATTGACCGCTGTACACCAGCAAACCCGTTTGCAGTGGTTTCGGGCACATTCGGCATGGAACTTCATTGATTGTAGTAGAATTGTCGTCAGTGATGAGTCCCGATTACAATCGAGTCCCTATAACGTGCGAAGACGTGTAGTGAGGCGGCCCGGGTAGTGGTGGGATGTCAACCTGACTACCGCCCACCGTACAGCCTGACAACCAGGAGGGCCACTTTGGCTGTCATCCGCGGCACGTTAACAGCATAGCGGCACGTCGACACTGTTCTGCAGCCAGTTTTGTTGATCTTCATGACGAGTCCTCCTGGGCTTACATTTCAGCACAACAATGCCCACTTGCACACCTCGAGGATGTCTACTGCTTGTCTTTGTCCTTGCCAAACCCTACATTGTCCAGCAAGGTCTCTGGATCTCTCCCCAGTTGAGAACGTTTGGAGCATTACGGGGCTTCCAACCAGCTCGGTTTTTGAGTATGTAAATCGCGATAATCTTCAAGAGAACATCCAGTAATCAACATCAAGCCAAATAACTGATTTCATAAGGGCCAGAGAAGGACTAATGCGGTTTCTGAAACAGTAATCGTTTGTTTGAAACTTGCCCGCGAAAGGCAAAGGTCCCGAGTTCCAGTCTCGGTCCGGCACACAGTTTTAATCTGCCAGAAAGTTTCATATCAGCGCACACTCCACTGCAGAGTGAAAATCTCATTCTGGAATCATTGTTTGTCTATACATGTACATCACATCTACCGATTTCCGTCTCATTCGAATAATTCCTTTGTGGCGCGTTGGTTTTCTTTTTTTTTTTTGTAGTAGATTGCATATTCATAGCCAACACTGCTTTACTGATGCCCTCGGGTGTCCCACTGGAGCACACTCCCGTACTCCAAGCTTCACATTCACGTAAATTCCACAGTCCTCCCCAGTCTTCACAGTATTACCCCTATATACTTATACGATATGACACGGTCAAGATGTTCTTGTAATCAGGTGTTATAGGATTATAGGCATTACCTTCTATTTTTGCCATATGTGAAGAGAACTGCCATTCATTACACTAAGTGGAAATCTCGGTCAAGTCTTTCTGCAGATTCTTACGATCATCTAACGACGATACTTCCGTGTACGCAACCCCATTGTCAATGAACGATCTTATAATGCTGCTGACACTGATGGGTGGCGCAGCGGATGTTGAAACACTTGATATTTATTTCACGGTCACTCTATTACAGCGACCGGCCAAAGTGGCCGAGCGGTTCTAGGCGCTTCAGTCTGGAACCGCACGACAGCTACGGCCGCACGTTCGAATTCTGCCTCGGGCATGGATGTGTGTGATGTCCTTAGGTTAGTTCTGAGTTCTAGGGGACTGATGACCTCCGCTGTTAAGTCCCGTAGTGCTCAGAGCCATTTGAACCATTTGAACTCTATTACAGCGACGTATTCGTAACCCCAGTCGTATATACAGTGGTTCCGAGGAGCCGCTAGGGCTCAGCTCAGATCAGTTCGTTAAGATGGCGGGCAAAGGATGACCGACTGCTCATCTGAGAGCCAATTCGTGCTTTTATACCCAGAAACAAGGAGTGTTGGCATTACACAGAGACGTCTCCGTCAACATTTTAACACGAGGTGGGCATCCGCTAGAAACACAATCTATAGGTTGCCTCGGCGCTTTGAGAATAGTGGTATGTAGAACCAAAGCAGCCACATGCGTCTCAAACCCGATCACTTGAAAATATGGAAGTTGTAAGACTGGTAACGCAACGCAGCCGCTGCCAAGTCAACAAGAGAGCCGTAGCCGAACTCTGAATATCGCGTCGCCCTGTCCTGCGAATTCTTCATTCGGACCTCTCTTTACTACCGTACAGAATGACACTGTCCTCTTCTCTTCTTGATCAGCAGAAACAAGATAAGCCTAAGTTTTCTGCTTGAGTAATGCAAAGGGAAAGAGATGGATACCTGCACAACCTTTGGTTCCGTGACGAGGCGTACATACATGATAACGGCGTCGTCAGTATACAAAATGTGAGATTTTTTGTTACTGAACCTCCAGAGACCTTTCATGAAAGGAATAATTACGATCAAAAAGTGTCTGTTTGGCCTGCCACACGAAAGTCACGGATTAATTGGACCTGAATGGTACATGGGAATGAACTAGTTATTGCTGCATTTTATGCCATTCGACTTCCAATGCACACGCAGTGGTTTATGCAGAATGGAGCCAACCCGCTCACAGCCAATTTTGTTTTCGACCTTCTGCATGAAACGTTTGGTGAAAGAGTGCCTTCTTTCCTCACTGTCTTAATGTGATCAAACTTGGCCACCTCGTAGCCCCGACATCAAACTCTGCTATTGTTTATTGTCTGTGAGAATATTCAAAAGTTGTGCAACGTCAACGAAAATTTATGTATATCTGAAAGATGATACCAGTTAAGATTTCGCGGCAGTCCCGTAAGAGTGGTGCTGGTAGAGCCACTGTGAGGATGGAAATCAGGTTGCCTTTACAGAGCAGCCGCGTGCTTTAATTACCTTTGAGATTGGACGTGGTGAGTTGATATTAATCAAGAATACCTTTAAGACAACAAAGACGCCAATATCAACACCTCATTCAGTTTGAATAAGGTCAGATTATATGTCTACGAGAAGCTGGATGTTCCTTCTGCGATATTGCAGAAAGGCGTGGTAAGAATGGAGCCCCTGTACACGTTTGCTCGTCACGAGAATGTACGATCGTAAGATAACCGAGCTCCGGACGCCCACGTGGAGCTATCGAGAGGGAAGACCATCGTGTTGGACGTATGGCTCTGTGGCATATTACTGTATCTGCAGCATGAGCAGCAGTTGGCACCACTGTGACCAAGAAACTGTTACAAATCGCTTACTTCTAGGACAGCTCCCAGCCAAATGCCCTGTAGCATGCATTCCACTGACCCCAAACCACCGCCATCTGCGACTTTAGTGATAAGTGAGAGCTCACTGGAGCGCAATTTGGAGATCTGTCGTGGTTTCTGATGAAAGCTGTTCGGCCTCGGTGCCTCGGTGCATCGGTGCCATGTGTTGGTTAGGAGGCCAGTTGAGAGCGTGCAACCAACCTGTCTGCGTGCTAGACACACGGGACCTACAACTGGAGCTATGGTCAGGGGGCGATTTCTATGACAGCACTCTTGTGGTCAACCCACGCACCCTACCGAGCGAGGTGGCGCAGTGATAGCACACTGGACTCGCATTCGGGAGGACGACGGTTCAATCCCGTCTCCAGCCATCCTGATTTAGGTTTTCCGTGATTTCCCTAAATCGCTTCAGGCAAATGCCGGGATGGTCCCTTTGAAAGGGCACGGCCGATTTCCTTCCCCATCCTTCCCTCACCCGAGCTTGCGCTCCGTCTCTAATGACCTCGTTGTCGACGGGACGTTAAACACTAATCTCCTCCTCCTCCTCCCACGCACCCTGACTGCCAATTCGTGCGTAAATCCTGTGATTCTACCTGTTGTCCTGCCATTCATGAACAGCATTCCAGGATGTGTTTTCCAACAGGATAAAGCTCGTCCACATTCCACTGTTGAAACCCAACGTGCTCTACTGAGTGTCGACGTATCGCATTGGTCTGCTAGATCACCAGATCTGTCTCCCTTCGATTACGTATGGAACATCATCGGACGACAATTCCAGTGTCAACCACAACCATCATTAACGGTCCCTCAATTGACCGACCAAGTGTCACAGGCATGGAATTCCATCCCACAAACTGACATCCGGCTCATGTACAACACAATGCATGCAAGTTTGCTAGCTTGCGTTAAACATCCTGGCGGATACATCGGTTATTAATGTACCAGCATTTCATATTTGTAATGGCTTATCTCGCGCTTACATTAACCGGCGATCTTGCAATATTAATCACTTAAATGTGTTACCTAGACAAATGTATTGTCGTCATTTCATTGCTCTACGTTAATTATTTTTTAGTGCTGCAATTTTTTCATCGAAGATGTATAAGTATAAATGGCTCAACATCACCTGCGACATCGTGCATCTGATAAATACGTGTATTGGAAACATTAGTAGCCCTATTACGATTCCGATGTTACATTCGTTTCCATGGATCATTCGTCATCCTGTAATAACAACTGGTACTTCGCGTTTTTGAATGCCCTCCCTATAGCCCGGACTTGGTCCCAAGTAATCTCCGACTTAGTCACAAACTGAAAGACTGTTTGGGTGGAAAGTATAACGGGACGGATTGAATGATGACGTTAGTGACTTTTTCAATAAACTGGTGGCAACTGACGATGCCTAAGGCATAGGAAATCTTGGGATTTAAACCTGAATGATGACTAAGGAGAAAAGTAAGTAAGATATCAAAACATAATGGGTGATCAACAAGTTTTAGTTTCAGAGCGTTGCTGCAGCGTATATGTAACGTAGCGCGACTGCATTGCGGGTATATAAGCATGGAATTGTAGGAATGGGGTTAGTGTGGTATACGTATCTTTCTGATGTGTGTGCAGTAAATGCAGAAACGTGAATTATGGCGATGTTATTACCAAATGCGTCCAAACAGGACCAACGGGCTGTTTTTTTTTTAATTTTTTTTATGGCTTCTGAAGGAGAAACATTAGCAGACATCTATCGGAAGGTGATAAGTGTGAAGGGGGAGCATGTCTGTCGACAAGCACCGTTGTGGAATGGTGCGCCTAGTTCCGTGCTGGTACCGATTCGACCCCGTATCAGAAATGTCGTGACTTAGAAGTAACTCCAACTGAAATGGGAGAGACTCGAGCACCTGCCCTGCAGTCCTGATCTGTCCCTATGCAATTATCACGCCTTCGGCCCCTTATGAATGCCTTGAAGGGTCGGCGTTTACTGTGTGCCGAGGACGTGCAACAGGCTTTTCCGACGCTTCGCGCAGAAAGACTCAGTGTTGTACCAAATGGCTGTCTCCAACCTGGTGCGTCCTTGGGATGATTGTCTCAGTGCTCACGGTGACTTTGCTTGATTGGCATAACTATTCTGTATTGTGTGGCCATCGACCGAAAACTTTTTGATCGCACCTTATTATTATTATTATTACAATAAATTTTCATGGCACTATTCTCTGTCTCTTTTTCTTTTCCTTCCAAAAAACCTCACATATATTCCCTGTGATTCTCTTCCATGGTTTCCTTTACCAAATTGGTTTTCACTGTATTAGTTGTCACTATGTTAAATATTTTCTTGGTCAATCTATTTTCGTTCATGCTATGTATGCATCCGTAGAGCTTTGCTCTTCTTTTTCTGATGTTTTTTGTAATCGTCTCTGTCTGTTAGTACAGTTCTTTTATCTGTCTCTTTATCCAGATCCTCTCTTTCTGAACTGGCCCGTAGATCTTTCTCAGTATTTTTCTTTCTTGTTTTTCCATCTCCTTAATTTTCGTTATTCTCTTGATTACTGTTGTTTGTAAGGCATACAAGACCTTTGATAAGACTATTATGCTGCAGTGTCGTAATTTGGCATTGTTGTATTGGCTCCCCGTAAGTTTGTATGCTTTTTTTAGTTTCGTGATCCTTTTTTGATTGGATGTTGCGTTCACTATTGTTTTCTGTATAATCTTTTCCACGTATCTGAAACTATCTACCGGTGTCATCTTTCCATACTTTGTTACCAGTGGGTGTCTATCTGCGAATTCTTCATTGACTCCTTTGTCCCATATCCTGATTATTTTCTCCGTAAGCGAATTAAATAGAATGTCTTGATTTCAAATGGTTTCGAGATCTCTCCCATAAACTTCACCTTGGATGTTGTATTTGTTAATGTTTCCTGGTTTATCTTCCTGGTTTTGTTGTACACTTTCATTCCTTCTAGTGTGTTGAACAGTGTTTCTCTATCTGTCTACCACACCTTATATTTTATAAAATAGGTTTCCTTTCATTATTTTGAATAAAATGTCTGGAGAGACAAACGTTCTTTACTTTAACAATAACTATCTTATGTAGTGCCTTTGGGTAATATGCTGGACCGTCTTTTAGTTGTCACAGGCTGCTTTTTCCATTCATATTTACTTCGCGTAAGTTTTCTATGAGAGCTATTTTCTTTGCAAGGTCCTATCGGCCGCTATATTAAAACCACAGAGAAAATCCCATTAAGATTTGCGCACGTATGTTACGAAGTATCGATGGTACGCCCGTCAATCACGCCATGTCGCACCTTTCAGTTCTGAGTCAATGGTGAGCACGTGAAGATGTCTAGAGCAATAGACTCTCCCGCCAAGTGTCAAGTGCTTCCTGTCAATCGATTTCTTCTTGCTGAGGGGCTCTACCTGATTTCATGCAGTCCACATAACGTAAAGTGTGACAATGATATAAGAACTCTGAAGCGGGAATTGCAGGTGGATCATGGTACAGGCTGTGAGGAAAGGTAGCGAATCTCAGTCAATTATCTTGTTCAGCGATTGGATCAGGCCATTCGAAGAAATCGTCAACGAAAACAGGACGGGCCAAGAGGAACATTGTCATCAAGCACTGTCCTTCATAACAATGCTCGGTCACACACAGCAGCTGCAACAAATACGTTCCTGCAGCGTTTTCGATTGGGAAGTGTCTGATCACCACCGCACAGCACGTATTCGGCTCCCTATGATTTTCATTTCTTTCCTAATAGGAACCTCTGGCTATGAGGGCAGCATTTTTCTACAGATGACGGGCTGCAGACCAGGGTAGGGAATTGGGGAAAATCACTGGTGGCTGCCTTCTATGACGAATGTATTGGAGAATTCGTATCATGCTATGATATATGTCTAAGTCGGGGCGGTGACTATGGGGAGATAAAGCTAAATGTTGCAAATAAAACATTTTTGATTTTTCGCTGTGGTTTCCATTTCACGACTGATAGGAAGTTGAATAATAAGCAGCTGCTTTTTCCATTCTCATTTACACCGCATACGCTTTCTACAAAGTGATAGGTTCTTAATGGGGAGGCATCGTGCGGTATCACATGGGGCAGAGAGGCTCCACGCCTTACAGCCGGGTTGTCCGGGTTGCCTGCGTAGCAGGCGTTAACTGGCGAGCCGACGTAGCGATAAAAGCGCAGTTCCGATTAGAGAGTCAATCGACGGATCTGCTTCCGGAGCTGTCGCCCGGCTTTCTACTTGCGACGAGAGCCATTGGGCAACGACCTGCTACCAGTGTTTGAAGGCCGTCGCTCGTTCACCAGTTCACTGCTTCGCATTTTCTTGGAACTGGATTAGAACTTTTATGAAGGTATTTGTCTGGAGTGTAGCCTTGTACGGAAGTGTAACATGGAAGATGTTAAATATAGAATAGACGTAATTGAAAAGTGGTGCTGCAGAAGAAAGCTGCAGATTCTATGGGCGGATCGAAGTGGAGGAATCGAATCGAACCCAGGACAAAAGAAATTTATGCCACAACTTGACTAAACTGTTGACAGGACGCATCCTGAGATGGCAAGGAGTAGCTTTGGGGATCAAAATTGTAGACGGAGATCTAGGCATTGGTATGAATACAGTCAGAAGGTTCAAATGGATGTAGGCTGCAGTAGTTATGCAGGGAAGAAGAGGCGTGAACAGCATAGACTGGCGTGGAAAGCTGCATCATCTGGAAATAGCAACAACACCATAATGAGCAGCATGTGGCGGGGCGCTGGGGTGTTGGGCACTGTGCTTTAATCAGGACAATTACCGTGGAGTGCGCAGTACCTCAAGCGTTCTTGAGTGACGTCAGCAAGTATTGTTGATATACATATTACGTGTTCCTTTCATACAAGGTGCTAGTCGGTAATCGAGGATCAAGCAGAACATTTCAGTACCGTTTATATATTGAGGTGACAGGAGTCATGGGATAGCGATATGTACACATACAGGTGATGGTAGTATCGCGTACGCTAAGTATAAAAGGATAGTGCATTTGCGGACCTGTCTTTGCACTCATTTGTTTCACGTGGAAAGGTTTCCAACCTGATTACGTCCGCGGGACGTCTGAACGCGGAATGACAGTCGGACCTAGACGCATGGTACATCGTTAGGGAATTCAATATTCCGAGGTCCACAGTGTCAAGACTATGCCAAGAGTACGAAATTTCAGGTGTTACCTCTCACTACGGACAACGCACTGCAGACGGCCTTCACTTAACGGGCGAGAGCAGCAGCATTTGCATGGAGTTGTCAGTGCTAACACACAACGAACACTGCTTGAAATAACCACAGAAATCAGTATGGGACGTACGAGGAAGAACGAGGACAGTGCGTTGAAATTCTACATCTACATCTACATGGATACTCTGCAAATCACATTTAAGTGCATGGCAGAGGGTTCATCGAACCACCTTCACAATTCTCTATTATTCCAACCTCCTCGTATAGCGCGCGGAAAGAACGAACAACTATATCTTTCCGTACGAGCTCTGATTTCCCCTGGTGATCGTTTCTCCCTGTGTAGGTCGGTGTCAACAAAAATTTTCGTATTCGGAGGAGAAAGTTGGTGATTGGAATTTCGTGAGAAGATTCCGTCGCAACGAAAAGCGCCTATCTTTTAATGATGTCCAGTCCAAATCCTGTATCATTTCTGTGACACTCTCTCCCATATTTCGCGATAATACAAAACGTGCTGCCCTTCTTTGAACGTTTTCGATGTACTCCGTCAGTCCTATCTGATAAGGATCCCACACCGCCCAGCAGTATTCTAAAAGCCGGCCGCGATGGTCTAGCGGCTCTAGGCGCTCAGTCCGGAACCGCGCGACTGCTACGGTCGCAGGTTCGAATCCCGCCTCGGGCATGGATGTGTGTGATGTCCTTAGGTTAGTTAGGTTTAAGTAGTTCTAAGTTCTAGAGGACTGATGACCACAGATGTTGAGTCCCATAGTGCTCAGAGCCATTTGAGCCAGTATTCTAAAAGAGGACGGACAAGAGTAGTGTAGGTAGTCTCTTTAGTAGGTCTATCACATTTTCTAAGTGTCCTGCCAGTAAAACGTAGTCTTTGGTTAGCCTTCCCCACAGCATTTTCTATGTGTTCCTTCACATTTAAGTTGTTCGTAATTGCAATTCCTAGGTATTCAGCTGAATTTACGGCTTTTAGTTTAGACTGATTTATTGTTATTTGGCGTTAATGTGATAAAGCAGCAGACGACAGACGCATGTGCCTTTACTAACAACACGACATCATCTGCAGCGCCTCTAATGGGACCTTGAGCATACCAGTTGGACCCTAGACAACTGGAAAACCGTAGTCTGGTCAAATGAGTCCCGATTTCAGTTAGTAAGAGCTGATGGTAGAGTTCAAATGTGGCGCAGTCCCCACGAAGCCCCGGACCCAAGTTATCAAGGCACTGTGCAAGTTGGTGGTGGCTCCATAATGGTATGGGCAGTGTTTGCGTGGAATGGACTGGGTCCTCTGGTCCAAGCGAACCGATAGTTGAAGTGGTTATGTTCGACTACTTGGAGACCATCTGCGACAGTTCATGTATTTTTTGTTTCCAAACAACGATGGAATTTTTATGGATGAAGGTGCTCCACGTCACCGAGCAACAATTGTTCGCAGTTGGATTGAAGAACATTTTGGACAATTGGAGCCAATGATTTGGCCACCCAAATCGTGCGACATGAATCCCCTCAATTCTTTATGGGACGTTATCGAGAGGTCAGTTCGTGCACAAAATCCTACACAGGCTACCCTTTCGCAATTATGGATGACTACAGAGGCAGCATGGGTCAATATTTCTGCAAGGAACTTCCAACAACTTGTTGAGTCCACGCCACGTCGAGCTGCTGCACTACACAGGAAAAAAGGAGGTGCGACCCGATATTAGGAGGTGTCCCATGACTTGTCACCTCAGTGTACAGTATAGTATGCCTTTGTAAATGACGACTCAAATGAAATTATAAGGGATGGTGGATATTGTTTAAAGAGGAAATACGAGGGTCACTCCAAAAGAAATGCACACTATTTTTTTTTAAATCCATCTTTTATTCTACATGTTTGAAAGTTTTACAGTCTGTAGATACATCCCTTAGGAACAATATTTTCATTTCTCCACATAATTTCCATCCTTATCAACTGCCTTATGCCATCTTGGAACCAGAGCCTGTATACCCGCACGGTAAAATTCTGGACCAACCTCTTGGAGCCACTGTTTGGCAGCGTGCACAAGGGAGTCATCATTTTCAAACCTTGTTCCACAAAGAGAGTCTTCCAGTTACCAAAAGAGATGATAGTCACATGGATCCAGGTCAGGGCTGTAAGGCGGGTGTTTCAGTGTTGTCCATCCGAGTTTTGTGATCGTTTCCATGGTTTTTTGACTGACATGTGGCCGTGCATTGTCGTGCAACAGCAAAACATCCTACTTTTGCCGATGTGGTCGAACACGACTCAGTCGAGCTTGAAGTTTCTTCAGTGTCGTCACATATGCATCAGAATTTATAGTGGTTCCACGTGGCATGATGTCCACAAGCAAGAGTCCTTCGGAATCGAAAACCACCGTAGCCATAACTTTTTCAGCAGAAGGTGTGGTTTTGAATTTTTTTTTTCTTGGGTGAATTTGCATTATGCTACTCCATTGATCGCCTCTTCGTCTCTGGTGAAAAATGATGGAGCCATGTTTCATCGCCTGTCACAATTCATCCAAGAAATTCATCTCCACCATTCTGGTACTGTTCCAAAAGTTTTCTTGTTTCTTTTGTGAGCCACTGTCAGCATCCTGGGAACCCACCTGGCACAAACCTTTTTTAACGCCAACCAAGAAATCCTAAGTCCAATCGTGAAGCAAGGAACTGGTGGACGAGCAGCGGAAATCGAACACTGGTTGCAGGCTGTTCCCCCTAATGTTCAATGCATGTTCATAAAATTGTCCGCATGTAAGAAGAAAATAAAAATGTGAATAACATTTCAATCATTCCTCTTCGTCTTCACTTCATGGAGCAGGATTACAGCATGTTCCATCGGTTCTTTGGTTTACCTAGATGTCTCTTTCCTATTGGTTTATAAGTCATTGCTTGTTTACCTAATCTTTCTTGTCCCATTCTGTTGGGATCTTGTTTCCATTTTTACATCCTTGCTTTATTTTCTCATTTGTACAGTATGCAATGTGCTTGTTTTAACTTGAAACAACTAAATATCTCGAAAGCGACAGATAGTACGAAAAGATGTTCCAGGTGAAAAGTTAATATTAGTATATGGGACATCTGTCTATGCTACGACTGGCCACCTCCTAACCACCTTTCCTGCGTTAGTGGGGTCAACTTCGTATTTTCAAACGGGAACCTTAAATTTTTATTGAATATTCGGATTCTACGCCAAAAAATAAGCACCGTTTTCCAAACCATTGTTTTCCATTCGACAAATATCAGTTGTGACTGCTTTTGCAATTAACAACCAATGCATTTAATTCTACATTTCGTTTTCGATGTAAATGTGAACTTTTGTCTTCTAACGCTTGATATTTACGTTCCAGATGGCTTTGAGCACTATGCGACTTAACTTCTGAGGTCATCAGTCGCCGAGAACTTAGAACTAATTAAACCTAACTAACCTAAGGACATAACACACATCCATGCCCGAGGCAGGATTCGAACCTGCGACCGTAGCGGTCGCGCGGTTCCAGACTGAAGCGCCTTTAACCGCACGGCCACACCGGCCGGCCGTTCCAGATGTACTTTCATGTTGCACATTTGATTGTATGGCACAATATGGTTAGCCGTTTCAATGTCTGGCTGGGAGCTGTTTAGTGTGATCCAGGAACAATGACGTGAAGGTAATGGTTTTATGTTCCCATCAGGATGTTTGATATCGGCCTGAGTCCCCTTGTCCCTCACCAATGGGCTGGTTGACCTGATTCGGGTGAGCCCCCTTGCCTCTCGCCAGTGGAATGCTTGATTTCCGTGAGTATCCATGGCAGTTGCGCCTGCCACTATCACTTCATGGACATTTCGCCTTATCGCAAAGGTTGTGTGGTATATACTCCGCCAGCGGCCGCGTACCGGCCAGCGCGAGGGTTACGGCGGTTGGATGGAATCCCACACCAACATCACTCACCCTGACGGCGTGATGCAAGGAAATCAAGCATTCCGATGGTTTGGGAACTCACCACAATCAACCCGTTAGGGAACAGAAAACTACGTTCCCGCACAAGTTGCTAATTTTTTCAGAAATTTCATTGTCTAGCCATATTATTTGAACTGCACAATCACATTTGCAACTCTCAAGTATCGTTTGAATGTCACTACCAACTGTTAGAACACAAAATTTACATTTACGTTGTAAATGAAATGCGGAATGAAGTGCTCCAGTTCTTAATTGCGAAAACAGGCACGCTTCATATTTGTCGATTACAGCGCCATCTGCCACGAATGGAAAACAATGATTGGGAACCCGTGCGTGTTTTTTGGCTTAGAATTAGACCAGGGGTCTCCAAACTACGGCCCGCGGGCCGAAACCGGCCCGCGAGGGCCGGAAAACCGGCCCGCTTTAGCTGGCCGGATATCCCTAGTATCCGGCCCGCCAAATATTTGAGGTGTCTATACTGCCAACAATTGAGTTGCGAGGCCTATCGTGACCAATGCACCGCGACACTGCCGGAGCTCTATCTTTACAAAGCGGAAGGTCATGGTTAAACTTGTGGCTATCCACAATAAACAGATAGACCATTCTCCATGCGATAGTGAAAAAAAAGAAAAAAACGGTTAACAGACTAGTTTGGCGAAAACATTTTAAGTAAAAAAATTCCTTGCATTTTATTCTACTCACGAGTCTGGTGCAAGTCTTTCAAATGGACGCCACTTCGGCGGCTAGCCTTAGTAATCAATCATTATGGAAGATGCTTCTTAAGCAAGGTTTCACTTTATGTGTTTCGATTTTCAGATTTTCCTTGTCTCTTCGAATTCAAACTTTGAATTGTCCCACACCTACTAGTACAGCGCATAAAACACTAAAAAACTCGTGAGACACTTGCAACAGAACTATCAAATATATGCCCTGGCTCTGCTACTCGCTACAAGACTACGTAACTAAACTTATTATTGCGCTGCTTGAAATAACAATGCGTTGACATACTCTATCTCTGTTACGTCTTGTAGTAATAGTATTGCTAACAATGATTTTGAGATTTCGTTAACCTTGCAGGACGCTTTCGTGAAGAATGTGCAGTGACATACTTTTTTATCGGTGAAATTCGCCAGAATAAAATATTCCAGAAATTCGATCAGGTACGTCCACCAATCAAAATTATCTAATTAAATAATAATCTTAGTTCGCTAGTTATTCCCACAACCTTAGATATTTGCGATTTCATCTTTCCTTTAGCCATACATTACTGTGATTATGGAATGCTAGGGTTCTTTAATCCCACTAGGTAGATCTTGGCCTTTATGACTTCGTGGAGGAATCAATGTGGCCCGCAGACTAAAACGTTTGGAGACCCCTGAATTAGACTATGCAATAAAAGTGGGGGGTTTCCATTTGAAAATACAAAGTTGACCTACGAAGGAGGGATGGTGAGGCAGTGGCCACTTGTAGCACAGACGGATGCGCCCTTCACTAAAATTAACATTCAATCTAGAACATATTTTTCGTACGATCTGTCCTTTTAGAGATATTTACCTGCCTCAAGTTAAAAAAAAACGCCCTGTATATTAAGCTCTTCTCTTGTAACGGTCATTTTTATTTGGTCTCTGAGGGTACAACTTTTATTTTTTTTTAAAAATTTCATTTCATCCGACTGTATTCTTCTTTCGCCTTTCTTAATTAATTCTAATGCTAAAATTTTAGCCTTATGTCACCCAGTATTCTGAGTGTCATTTGAAACTTAATTTATTAATGACGAAATGTGACACCTGTTATCTAGCACTATTTTAAAGCCATTACTTTGGACTTTTTCCTAAAGGTTTTAGACGATAGTTCTTACACGGTTAATTTAGGCGATGTGTCGGAGACTGGATGTCGTCTTCTGTGTTCTGAGTAATTATTTGCTCATCGGCAAACAGCTGACTATTTGTGTGTGTGTGTCCTGGTCTTAACCTATCACATTGTTTAACTTCTCGTTTCCATTATCCACTACGTGGGAGGTCGCAGAAGACCAATGATGTGTACAGCATTCGACATCCCACATACTGTCTGTCTGCCATGCAATCACAATATTGGCCGCTAATAGCAATAGGGGGCGGGACTGGAGATATCCAATGGGGAGCACAGCATGAGGCAGCGGAGCATAAGTAAACAGCTTAGTTGGTCAGTAACGCATAACAGTGCTAGTAATGTTGATACAAAGCAGAGCAATGGCAAAGGTAATCAAAGTAAACATTGCATTATATCTACTACAACAACTGCCAAAGTTGACATTTCGTTCGAAAGAAACCCAAGGAATATCGCAGAGTGAGAAAAAAAATGTTCAAATGTGTGTTAAATCTTATGGGACTTAACTGCTAAGGTCATCAGTCCCTAAGCTTACACACTACTTAACCTAAATTATCCTAAGGACAAACACACACACCCATGCCCGAGGGAGGACTCGAACCTCCGCCGGGACCAGCCGCACAGCCCATGACTGCAGCGCCTCAGACCGCTCGGCTAATCCTGCGCGGCAGAGTGAGAAATAAGTGGCATATGAAACATTAGCGTTTCCGCAAGATGAGTCACTGGAATGTCGTATATGCTCAAGGATGCTCGATACGATTTACAGGATGTGCATGATAGTCACCTACTACGTTATGCTCATCAAATTGCGCACGACGTACATTACAGTGATTTCAAGGAATGCAGTACTACAGAACTGGAAGACGTAAGATAACGAAATTTCAAACAAAGCGTCAAATTGACGATGCACAGAAAACTGGGGAATCGGCCCGAAAATTTGTAGATGGGATAAAAAAAAAAAAACTTATCTCGTCGTTCAGTAACGAATTTATTTTCAACTCCGACCAATCTGGTTCAAATGGCTCTGAGCACTATGCGACTTAACTTCTGAGGTCATCAGTCGCCTAGAACTTAGAACTAATTAAACCTAAGGACATCACACACATCCATGCCCGAGGCAGGATTCGAACCTGCGACCGTAGCGGTCACGTGGTTCCAGACTGAAGCGCCTTTAACCGCACGGCCACACCGGCCGGCGACCAATCTGGATCTGAAGAGGAAATGCATGTGAAAGGAACTCTGGAAATAAGAGGTTTCAAGAGAGTTGTATCAAGATCAACCAATAGGAATGCGTTAACGCATTCGTATGCCGGCTGTTAATTTGGATGGGAAATCGCTGGAAATTTATTCATTGTGCTGCGAGAAGTTGGAGGTGCTCCGCTCCCTACGATTGTTTCTCGTATGGTGATCTTGCAAGGGCAGTAGGGAATGTTTACGTCACAGCAAGCAAGAGTGGAAAAATGGGTGCGCGAGAACTACAACTATGGTACGAGAACTGCTTTTGGCCAATAGCTGGTCCAAATAAGTTGCTTTTGCTTGATTCCTTGTCTGCGTATAAAAATCATACTCCTTTATAGCAAACTATCCCTCCTGAAAAATGTGTGACATTGCGGATTATACCACTTAGAACCAGTGGACAATTTCAGCATATTATCGCACTATCTGCTGATACTCCTTAAAGGATAGCTAGCTTGGATGGCAAACTATTTCACATTCGGTTGCAAGCTATCACATTCCATCAATATGACCGAGCGAGGTGGCGCAGTGGTTAGCACACTGAATTCGCATTCGGGAGGACGATGGTTCAAGTCGCGTCCGGCCATCCTGATTTAGATTTTCCGTGATTTCCCTAAATCACTTCAGGCGAATGCCGGGATGGTTCCTTTGAAAAAAGGACACGGCCGACTTCCTTCTCCATCCTTCCCTAATCCTATGGAACCGATGACCTCGCAGTTTGGTCCCCTCCCCCAAACCAACCAACCAATTCTTTAAGAGTAAATGATAATTAATTGAAACCCTAGCTGCCGACAGGTGTTATAGATATACCTCGATGGGGACAGCTGAAAACGTGTGTCCGGACAGGGACTCGAACGCGGTATCTCCTGCTTACATGGCAGACGCTCTATCCATCTGAGCCACCGAGAACACAGATGAACAGCGCGACTGCAGGGACTTATCCATTGCATGCTTCCCGTGAGACCCATATTCCCAACTGTCCACAATCTACATACGTAATGTTGATATTTGCCCCTTCACTCATTACTCGCGCACACTAAGGTGACGATTCCCGTAAGAGGTCGGGCAACCTGTGCGCATTCGCACAGACGAATGTCAATGGCCGGGTATCTGTTCTTTCGAGAAAAGTTACTACATATATAGTTAAATGGCTACCAGGCCATTGACCTTTGTCTGTGCGAATGCCTAAAGGTTGCCCGAACTCTTATGAGAATCGCCACCTTAGTGTGCAGAGTAATGAGTGAAGGGCCAAATACCTATTAGAAACATTACTTATGTAGATTGTGGACAGTTGGGAATGTGGGTGTCACGGGAAGCATGCAAGGGATAAGTCCCTGCAGTCGCACTATTCAACTGTGTCCTCGGTGGCTCAGATGGATAGAGCGTCTGCCATGTAAGTAGGAAATCTCGGGTTCGAGTCCCGCTCGGGGCACACATTTTCAGCTGTCCCCATCGAGGTATTTGAACAACACCTATCGGCAGGTGAGGTTTTCAATTAATTATCATTTATTCTAGAGAAGCAGCACGGTCATCAATGGTATCTGTTCTTTCGAGATCAGTTACTACCTTCATATATAATTCTTTAAGAGTGAATACCTAGCTGAACGTCCTGCACGGTTTATAACTGCTAGGAAATTCGCCTTTGATCTTGATGGTGGGAACCTTTGTGATCACTGTGGTGCACCATTTTTCATTCGGTGTTTGGGGTGCAAGTTAATGGTTTGTTCTGAACATTTCTTGAATGTCGACGATATCCACTTTGTGAAGTGCAAGACATACATCCCATAGAAGGTTGATCTCTGCACCTTTCGGATACTCATTTTCTGTCGCCCTCCTGATGCATATGGTGAGTCGTTAGCAGCTAGCTAATATTTTTCCTGTCATAATTGTCAACACAACACATTCAAATGAGCCGTTCTAAAAGTTGTACTTGCTACCTCGCACTGAAGGGGTTCCTTGTAAGAACTGAGTATAATAGATGAAATTCTACAGCATTTTCGTAGTCCTCTATTAATCGTTATTGGTCCTGTATTCTCTTTCCCCGTATTTATTATGATTTATATCTGCTCAAACAAACTTTTTCTTACTTATGTCAAATGTTTCGCATGTCCCCGTTTTCTTCCTTGATGTCCCAAAGCTTGCTTCTGTTTATTCTATCGCAAGCCTTTTCATAATCTAAAAATGCGATTTGAGTCGTCAGGTTGAATGCTCGTCGTTAATTAATTGTCTTACAATAGTATTGCTTTAACTACAAGATCGTCTCTTTGTAAAGCTATTTTGTCAGCTTTCTCATGACGTTGTCAATAATTCTCAGAGAGTTTTTCCTCCTTTTATTGTAGAGCGGTATCGCCTCCGCTTTCTTCTACAGTGCAGGTATTACCCTTGTCTTCCAGCATTCATGTAAGAGGTGTAAGAGTCTCACATGTGACAGTAATCTTCCACATTTAAAAGGATCTCTACGACTTGAAAGAGTTCTACGTTGAATGCAGTGCAATAATATTTCAGTCAGGGAAAAGCTATTGAGAAGGGCTAAGCCAGCGGAAGATGGTATCTGGTTCGTCTTCGATTGTAGGTATGCGATAGCAGGTCAAGTAATATGTGATAAAAGTATACTAATAAGCATCAACAGTAGGGTCACATTGTGGACTACAAGAAAGCCAATAATTAAATATGCAAATACTGCTTAAAGTTTGGAGGCGACGAGTCTCGATAGAAAATTCAGTGCCGTGATTAAAAAGACCGTAACCAACACGACATCCTAACTCAAGTTCAAGGTAAAATCTGGAGTCAGGCAAGGAGACGGACCTCCTCTTTGCCTATTAACTGTGTTCTTGCTAGGATGATCAGGGAATGACAAAAATGAATGAAAGGAGTGGGAGGAACGCAGTATGTAAACCAAATTTTTAGATTTCAGTAGAAAAGACATCGTATATGACGAATATAAAGACAGCTCCTAGATGGATGACATTAGAAGGAGGGAAAATTCCGAGAGCAGAGCGATTAAAATACCTGAGCGAATGGACAGAATCTGACAGAAAGGAAGCCATCGAAGCACCAATAAGCAAGAAATTCACTATGAACACCTACAAGAAGAATATTTCAAATAAATGTTATTTTATCCATGGTCGATGTTGTGAACTCCACGGTTGTTAATGATAGGCGGTGAATGCCATAACCGGTTTCGGACTATCATGTCCATCTTCAGACGGCTAATATAGGTCGTTTGACCAACGGCATGTCCTCTGCTCCTACACTGCATAAGAGTATTTGGATATTGAATGTCACTTTATGTATTGTTTCATTAACAGAAACGTGCTGAAGTGCTTGCATTTATTTAGATGCAATGCGGAATACTTTTATTCACTTGCGTAAGTTCCAGTATATGGCGATTTGTTTTGCTCTGGTCCATGTGGTTTTCAAGGTCAATGTATATCTTGTTGAACTGCAAACAACACACAAATTGTAAATAAATTACTGTGGCACAATTGATAATATTCTTAACGCCAGTGTTGAGCGTCACAAATGTGCTGCGCTTGACGTTTTTGTTTACAATGCAAAAAATTATCACTAAGCAAAACTTCAAAGATCTCATTCATTTCCTATTGTGCCAAGGATGTAAACAGAGCAAAGATGATGTGTGGGATGTGCAAAATGCAACATGTTAATAACAGAAAAATGTTTGCACCCTAAGAGTAAACTAATTATTAAAAGACTATAGTATAGGACAAACTGTTTTTAGTAAGTTTTTCCCTTGCTTTTGGTAACTGTCTGCGGAAATTTTGACGAAGTACATTACAACCAACTGATTGCATAACATAAATTAGTAATTTATGTACACATGTTTATATATACAGAATTTGACTACCGTTAAAGTTTATAAGTTAGTTGTAGGAAACACAAAATTAAAAATTTTTACTGATATCTTAAATAAGTTTATTTTGTGTGTGCAAAGTTGTGGATGTTTGGGAATCCTCTTTGTGTTTGCCTTTTGTGAACAGTCCAAGGAAATTATTTAAAAATTGTTTATTGGTTAGCCCCAGCTGCTCATTTTGAATGTGTCAGAGAGATCTGAGAGTGTGAATATATGTTTGTAGTTCCTCTAAGTGATCTATTTTCTTGCCTTTGTTAGTGATATGTCATATCTGCAAGTTGTCACTAAGCTTAGAAACAGTGTCCGTATTGATTCATGCGAATGGCTATTGCAGATTTATTCAACTTTTTGAGTCTAAACGCTTCCATGTGTTCAAGGTATCTTATACTGAAGCTTCTGCTGGTCTGTCCAAGATACAACCTGAGGCAATTGTCACAAATAATCTTGTAAGTTTGTGATTTTTTAAGGGCGAGGCCGGTGGTTTTGGTGCTGTGGGTAATGTTATGTTGCACAGTGTTGTTAGTGCGGAAACTCATTTGAACTCATGTCCCTAGGAGAAAAATTCGGTATGAAGAAGAGATTGCAAGCAAATAGTTCCTCTTCTGCTGCCGTTTGTGAATTTACTGCAGGTGATTTACTGTCTCTAATTTTCTTGCATGGAATGTCAATTGTTTGTGACTTACAGACATTTTTAGTTGCAGTTTTGGTAATACTGATTTCTTTCTTCTTGCCAGACAAACTGAGGGAAATTTTACTAAAGACAGTTTGCAATTAAACAACGTATACAAGGCCCTGGAAAACCACATGGACCACAACAAAACAAATCGCCATCTACAGTGACTTATGTAGGTGATTACAAGTATTTCACATTATATCCAAATAAATGCAAACCCTTTGGCGAGTTTCTATCAATGAAAAAACTTGTCAAGTGGCATTAAATATTCAAGTATTGTTGTGCAGTGTAGGTGCAGACGACATGCTCTTGATTAAAACATCTATATAACTGAAAATACTAGACATCTGAAGAACGGGATGGTACCTCGAAAGAGGTTATGGAACTAAAATAAAAGATTTTAATAGTATATGTGGCTGGCCACCAACTTTCGAATAAATGCAAAACGGAGACGTTACTAGACAGTGATCCACCCTGACACTTTCACGCAGCGGAGAGTCTGGACCTTGGAAGAACAAGAGTACTGTGGAGGCTGAAACCTGTGGAATGAAGGATTCTCCAGAGGCTATTAGACCTGGAAGAATAGGAGGCGGTCGATGTAGAAGACAGAATTGTATACCGGCTTACTTCAGATACAAAATTAAATTAAATTTGAAGTCCGTAAAGGCTTAACAGATTCTTATTAATGCTTTCAGAAATTTCTGACTACTATGACATACATTTTCAGGCAATTTATCTAAACAATAATAATCATTGCATACTGGTTTACTAAAGTAGTAGGTTTCCGGAAACTGAGTTCTGTACGATGTTGAACTACAGTTGCAACGCGATGATCAGTCTGCTCGGAGGAAGCATATATGTGCCATATGTTTGAAGAGTGTGTAGAGATCCACATTTACAATGCACACAACTCTTAACAATCATGGAGCAAAACGCACTGAAGAGCACATCCAGGTATTGCATCATACCGAGAAAGGCAGCTTTAGGAATTTGGTTGACTAAATTGAGGCTGGTCCCAGCGGAGGTTCGAGTCCTCCCTCAGGCACGGGTGTGTGTGTTTGTCCTTAGGATAATTTAGGTTAAGTAGTGCGTAAGCTTAGGGACTGATGACCTTAGCAGTTAAGTCTCATTAGATTTCACACACATTTTTGACTAAATTGAAATACGTGCACATAAAAGTAAATCACCACAAACTCTCCTCAATGAACAGACAGAGTTAGTCACTGCAGCCTTTCTTGAAAATTTCATTCACCTGCTTTCCATTAAAAAAAAAAAAAAAAACACTCTCCCTTTGACGATATCAACAAGCAGATACTAGCCCGATTCGAAACAGTGCATAAAATATGACAGCTTACTCAATCGTACAATACCTTCAACTAGCTATCACATTTTAGTATTACGTCCACTGTTGTAATATTTATTTATGTGCAGCTGTCCCTCGTTATTTACTTTGTTGCCAGTGTATACTAAAGTATTTACACAATGGCATTCCAGGAACACTTTATAACAAACGGCTTCTTTATTTGTTTATATAAATTGTAATTAGTTCTCATTTAACATAAATTGTAAGTAATGAAATGTTCGTAAATTTCTACTGTGATGTCAGTGTATATATCGAAATATATCTGAGAGATAAATTCTTTGGCGTTGTTATGTTTGTGATATAGCCATCTTTGTGTACATCTTACCATGTAACAAAGCTATTTGATATGTGTGTGAGAGGTTCTTTGCCGGCCGCGGTGGTCTAGCGGTTCTAGGCGTTCAGTCCGGAACCGCGCGACTGCTACGGTCGCAGGTTCGAATCCTGCCTCGGGCATGGATGTGTGTGATGTCCTTAGGTTAGTTGGGTTTAAGTAGTTCTAAGTTCTAGGGGACTGATGACCTCAGATGTTAAGTCCCATAGTGCTCAGAGCCATTTGAACCATTTTGATTTTGAGAGGCTCTTTACTCTATATGCGTATTTATGTGTATCAAAAAAGTGCTCAATATAGTCTTCGCTACTGTATGAACATAAACAGTCAGCATTGCAACGTAACGACGAGGGATTTTTGACGTAAGTAACTAAAACATTTTCAATTTAATTATTTCTTTAAATCGTTTGCAATCATTATGAGACACAATTACAGTTACATAGACAATTTCTCAAGTAGTTTTTGGTTGTAAAGCACCACCAGCTAAAGGAATTTTCACCGAGTTGTAGACACATGTGAGAAGCTACACTTGTGAGAATCTGGAATGTGGCGACACTTGTGAGAAATCCGGGATGCTTAGGGACCGGCACAGGGTGTGTCGCAAATGCTGCGCCAGTACCTGCTCGGTCACTACCTGCTGCAGCTTGGTGTCTGAGCTCTCGGCTTGTGCCGGCCCGGGCAGCTGCCGAGGGACATTCACACTCCTCCAGTGCATTCCAGAATTTTTTGGGCAAGGAAGAGTGGCCTTAGTGAAGTTAGAAATCGGAGCTGATTTTGCCCCCACAAAAACATGTCAATCTTTAGTTGCAGCACAGTTATGCGTAAGACCTTTATGAGTGGAATTTTTGTTCTGATTAATCTTGCATAGGGCATAATTTTTGCTCAACCTCATACTTAACGATGTATTTTACAGAAACTATAGAAACCGAAAATGTTTTCCATCTTTCAACCCCTCACCCAAAATTTGATATGATAGGAGTGGCAACCGATTACCATTCATTAAGAGGAGTCAACTAAAGAATTTGGTTCTCGGTAAAACTGTTTTCTTTAATTATTTCGAAATAAACCTCAATTTTCTCGTACCACGCTGGGAAGTGTACTGAGGTCTAATTTGAGTCCTGCTAGCAATTAGAGTTAAGGAATGCAATTTTTGTATTGAAACAAGATGTATTCATCGTCCACTCAAACAGACATTGTTTCTAAAATTCTCTACACAAAAATGCTGATTGTGATTGTTAGAAAAGCTATGACTTTTCAGACTTCATTAGTGAATCTTTTACAATTTGCAAGAGAGATTTAGCCGACTTTGTGTCGTTTCCAGGGAACACCACGAGGAGGTAGTCTCTCTTCGCCCCTCATTATATTTATTAACAATATTTACAGGATGATTACTTATTTACAATTTTTGCTATAGGGTGACTGGCGTGAACTGAACCCCTTTTCAATATTTGCAGGTGTTGCTGTAGCTTAGCCATTTTCTTTTCATTGTAATTTCTGTGCATAGGCCATGCAAGTAAGAAATGATTTTATATTGCCGTCAACTTGGAGTCTTGTAAGAACCTTAGAAACTATCTCATCTGCCTTAATTGCGGACTTCTTTCTTGTTTTCCTACCTAAATTTAAAACTAGTCGGTCAAGTTGGTGCCCATGATATTCTGCGTCCTCTCTGAGAATTTTTACTAAGGAGTAAAAATTTGGATGAAGCTTCGAAATTAATGTATTTATCCTCCGCCTTCCTGCGCACCGCCAGTAACTTATACCTTCATTGTTGGTATATTCCACTATATACTGGTAACTGTCATAAATCACTAGAGGCTTCCCTTTCGTTGTCGTGGTGAATTCCATCTTTACAACAGCTGTACTGAGCAGCGGTGCGCTACCTGTTTGGTGTCCACAGCAGTACTGAACTGTGGTGCACTACTTGTTTGGTGTCCCTGTAGACAGCCCGCTACCTGTTCGGCCGGGTCTCCTCACAACTGTCGCTCCTCACAAGTGCCCCAACCACTTTTCACCACATGGGGGAATAAAAAGTGAAAACTAATGTAAACTACAACAAAAGAATATCATAACCTTTTATTTGGCAATATAGCTCCGGAGCAATGTCAAAGTCGGACATTGTTTTACTAACGGTTTGAAGATTCGTCATTGTAGGGGCAATAATGCTTACAAGCAACATTTAAGCTCTCATATATAGCAGTGTGCTGTTGTCTTTGGCAAAAAGTTTCTGAATACTGTGCATCTTAAGTAGACACAGTGTAAGGTTACGTGAGTTTCAGTTACTAGTGTAGCAATTTCTTTCGATTTCGAAATTCTGTTTTTTCTTATGCAATAAAAACTGCTTATGAACGGAAAGAGGAATTCTTGAAGATGAGTTATTATACAAATGTGTTACCGAATGCTTACCCGGGACGCTGCAAATGTACTGATATGTCCTGGGAAGAAGTAGGCTGGCATTGGCCGAGAAGAAGAGAACTTTCAGCACCAATTACAGTGGATGGTGTACAATGTGGTAGTTTTGTGCACTAGCCAGATTATGCACCGAAAAGGTAGATCTGGGTTAGGCCTCCAGGGGTATTAGACTATAAATTGTGGAAAATGTGAAGCTGTTCTACGTTTTGTACCAAAAAGGAACTGTTTAAGGCATTTTACATGAAATAGTGCAAATGCAGCGATTTTTCAACCACGGAACAACATTGTAGCATTTATATTGTGGCACCTGCTCGCCTTTTGTGGGCAATGATACTTAAAGGCAACGTAATGTATTTTGAAAAGATCTATGTGTGTTTTGTTGGCCATTCACATCTAATTTAACTAACTCAACATATTTGTTTCGTAATATTTGTGTGTATGCCAAACAGAGTTAGCTTGAAAAAGCTGTCAGTTCGAAACCTATACTGGCGCTGTTTATATGAATAAATAACATTATCAAAAGTACGTGGTTGCTTTTTTCTTCTCTGCAAAAATCAACCTGTGTTTTATACGCAGCCGCACTCTCAGAATCTCAGTTTTCGACAATACAATATTTTTTTCCTTTTCGGTGAGTGTCACAAGCTCTCAGAACTTGGTAACTTCTTCGATCTGCATTTCCTCCTCTGTTATGCGCGCAGAGATAATTAACCCAGTCTCTGTGTAGCACATGTCGCCAGACACCTCACGCCACTGAAATGTGTGGAGCACCCCGGCGTGCCGGCAGATATTGCGAGCTGCTTCCGGCTTCTGCCGCCAGAGGCGCTCGCGCAGCTTCCGTCTGCGGCGGCCCGCGATTATGCAGATCATGGAGATGGCGGCTCTGCGCGGCAGATTACGTCTGCGTCCTGCGGGGAAGATGCAGAAGAAGAAGAAGAAGAAGGAGAAGGAGGAGCAGATATCGTTTGCCGGCGCGATGAAATGACGTGCTTGCGTTTTACTGTTCAAGTTGGCGCGCCCGCTCTACTCCTATCCGCGCTAGATGGCAGCGCTGGTGTGTTTTTCCTCCCGCACCGGGTTGCTGCCCTTATTTCTTCGCTTAAGCTCTTCTTGCGGCACTTTCAAGCGCCACACCACAGCATGTTGTAGCGCTACTGATATGACAACATTTACTCTGTGGTTAGTGCACCTGCATTTAAGGGACTTAAGGCAATGATGTTTTTTTGGCTAATCAGTGGACGACGGAGTATTACGTATGTGGACACAGGCACACCGGATGAAAAATCAGTCACTTGCAGGAGACATGATGCTAATACCGTAAAAGAGAGCCATTACTCCTGATAATGGCCTCAGTTCGCCAAGGAAGAATTTCTCCTCTAGGGGAACATGGGGCAGGACGGTAACGCTAACATTAAAATGACCACTGTTCAACTGGAAAGGTGAAGGACAAGCTAACATTTAGTACATACTTTAAACAGTGAAACAAAGAGAGGAGATGTAAGGGCACACAGGCGAAGAACACAAAAAAAATTAAAGAAGTCTGGCAATTGATGCGTTGTGCCCCAGGACTCGGGCAGAACAGAGCCACATTCGTAAGTTTAATATAGCGTAAGGACTACTACTAATTTGCGTTTGTTTAGAAGCTTAACTTTAAAATCTAATCGTATTTCATGAAATCTAAAATAATTACGATAAGCATATGAGTGTTTGTACGTGGTAGAATGTTAGATGCCTCCAAGTAAACTGTCATCCAATACTCAGCCGCCATTTTCAGTTCTTTATTAAACTGGTGCTTAGTTCCTTTTTCTCTGACAACTGAAAAGCTAACGCTCTGAACTCCTTCATTGTCAATCGAATCAGACTGCCAGCCTTTTAAATAACCGTAAGTTCTAACTTTCGCTCATTGTGGAAAATTTTCCCTTTGACTTGTCAATTTGAAAAGCCTCGTTTTGAAGTCTATTCTGAACAGCTCCCTGAAGAGTTGTTGTAGGAGCGTTGAACTGAACACTGTCTTTCCTAAGTCCGATTTCTATGTTTTCTGAAGACCAATTTTGACACTTAGTTTTGCGTTCGTATCTTCTAACGATCTATGAAAAACGAAGAATTGTCATTAGCAAGAATATGAAAAACCTGAAAATACAGTAATGTATCTAAGAAGTGTTAAAATAAATATGAATTCTAAAAAGTATACTCTAGGAATGAATGGCATGCCACCTGTGACAGAACGGATCCTTGGTTCGTTACAACCCAACAAACATCATAAATGCACTAAAATAAAGAGCCTATATTTTAAGAAAGAGGAAAGTAATAGATAAACCGTTTTCGCTTACCTTGTAGATAAAGAGTTACTAAAAGAAGCCGAAACACATTATTCACACACCAGTCAAAGACACACTCTTCTACAGTGGTTCCTTACCATCCTTGTCGCTTAGATAGTAGCTCCTGAAAGTGATTCTAGAGAGCAACACTTTGCTGCCAAAATGAACCCATAGTTCCGCTGTGTCCCGTAGTTCCGTCTTGCCAATTTCCCCAACGTCCAGCTGCAACAACTGATTAACTATTACATCCCGTAGTCATAGAGATACCAGACTGCAGGAACGTTGATTTCTGCGTTCCGCCTGCTGTCGCAAACGGTCCCAGACACTTTCTGTACGATTAATATCGGATGATTTTGCGGGCCATGCGAGGCGTGACAGGATGCTGGACTGTCCGTCAGACCCGGAATAGCTGCCCATACACGAGCGGGATTTAGCGACGGGCCTCTAGTATTTACGACGGATTCTGGAAAGCCCACAGACCTAGTTCGTGGGTCAGTGGAGGCGTTCGGAAATTCTGCGAGTTTTTGGGTGACAGCGAGTTATGTTTCTACACGTGTAGTCAAGGAGTGGAACTATGAAAATCTCATTGAGTTGTACGAACAAATACTTTGTTAGTTGAAATTGGCAAATGAACATTATAGGAACAAGAATGTAAATATGGGCCTACAAAGAGATGGTAGAAATAGTGCTAGACGCTGAGCCGTGGTAAAAATTGCTGTTTTGAAGAGCGCGCCACACAGCGTAGTGTGAAGCAGTCGTCCTCCGTTTCTGGCGGTGGCGCCGCTGTGGCAATCGCAGCTTTGGTGTCTCCCTCTGGCGGGAAAGGGGAAAGGTTGCCTGTTCAGGTGCATTTAAGGGGCGCTTTGAGCTCGCCAGTCGCTCAGTCTGGATCAGTCTCTCGTCCCCAGCTTGCTAGTCTGTCTCTCGTCCGCATTTGTTAGGCAGTCAGTGTCTGTCGTCTGGAGTGCTAGTACGTCTGTCGTTCGGATCAATCTTTAAAGCCGGATAAACGAAAGTATTCCCACTCCGCCAGTAAGAGAACTCTGCGAGTGGTCGCCCGGTCGGGGCTTAGTTCCTGCATCTAAGTCTGCGCGTTAGGCCGCCAGTCTGGTCGAGTTGCTCAGGCAATGGTCATTGGCGGTTGGATCGATCGGTTGGTCGGTCGCGCACTGAGACACAGGATGACTTGTCCGCCTTGAGCGTCGGCGCATGTGAGATCGCCACGTGAGTCCAGTGGGCCGCGCCGTATAGCGAGGGGTAGTGGCTTCGCGGGCCGGCCGAAGTGGCCGTGCGGTTAAAGGCGCTGCAGTCTGGAACCGCAAGGCCGCTAAGGTCGCAGGTTCGAATCCTGCCTCGGGCATGGATGTTTGTGATGTCCTTAGGTTAGTTAGGTTTAACTAGTTCTAAGTTCTAGGGGACTAATGACCTCAGCAGTTGAGTCCCATAGTGCTCAGAGCCATTTGAACCATTTTTTTGGCTTCGCGGTCGACACGAGAGCAACAGGAATCAACCCACGACATCGGTCTGGCCGGTGCGAGCTGCCACGCCTTGAGACGGGAGATCGGCACTCCTTCCTGCGCCCATTGAAGCGGCTGGCAGCGGACGGTTCGGGAGAGCGATTTGGGGGTGCTGCGCCAGGTCTTCTCGAGAAATCGCAGTTTATTAGAAGTTAAGTGATTGGTGATATGTTGTGTGATTTACTATTGTTAAATTCTACTTGTTTCCTTGGTCAGTCTCTGGTCCCCAGCTTGCTCGTCTGTCTCCAGTCCGCATTCGTTAGGCAGTTAGTGTCTGTCTGTCGTTCGGAGCTGCCTCTGTCATGTTTGTCGGATTTGGTTGGTTAACGAATTTATTGCTTGGAGTGTAACGGCTTAATTCCCAAATATGTTTTGATCTTGCCTATCATCTTGAGAGGCGCTATCTGGGTACTGTAGAGCATCATAACTTGTTTGGCCAACCTTGTAGAATTTTGTATAAGATTGCATTTTATGGGCTTTTATTTAAATTATCATTTTAGTATATAAAGTTGTCACCCTTTCACCGTAAGATTTTTCTTAGAAGTTAAACTCAAGTTGCACCTACGGTGGCAAAGTTAAGATTTTAATTCTTAGTGTTTTGTACCATTTCCATCCCTCCTACGGGGGTGCATAGTTGGTGTGCTTGTGTAAATTGTTAAAACTTTTAGTTTAAAGTAATCTGGTGTGTTGCAGATTGGCACCAGTGTAGTCTTTCAGAGGCTGTTGTGAGCGGTCGTAACTACGGCCGTGTTAAAAGGGAGCGGCAAAGTTCTCTGCCCGGAAGATCATACACTCAAAAATTTGTTTCTTTCTGCCTCTGAATAAATAGTAACTTGATATTTAGAGGGTGCTTTCTGCTTATAATTTTAAATCTGTTTCTTAAAAAAAGCTTTTAGGAATAAAATTCCCATTTGTTAAAAGCAATTTCATTTTGGTTTCATCAGTTACTCCCTGGCAACTACTTCCACGCTCACATAGTGTGATTAAATGTGTTAATGTTCTTGATTAATCGCTAGTAAATAAAGTAAATTCTTAAGAACAAGTTTTGAAAGTAAAATCACGGTTCAATTTTGTTGTTTGAAATTGGCACATGAAAATTATAGGAAGAACAATGTAAGATTGGGCCTACAAAGAGATGGTAGAAATAGTGCTAGACGCTATTCCAAATGTGGACCAAATTGTAATACAGCCTACACTGATGGGCCAAAACATTATGACCACTACCTACGGCTAGTGTCAACGCCTCATGGTGGTGTTGCAGGCACGTGACGCAGTAAGGAAACATCGTTAGCGGAAGAGAGACGAATGGGCTGTCATTATAGCGAAGGTACGGTCCGCAAATGCGGAAATCCAATAATATTAGCTGTTTTGGCAAAGGGAATATGGTCGTGGCGCTGCGGTTGGAAACGAGAATCTCTGAAACGGCGAAGCTGGTCCGCAGTTCGCGTACTACTGTCATAAGCACCTATGGAAAGTAGTTGAAGGATTGTGGAATAACGAGTAGGTCGCATGGTATTGGACGTTCGCGCCTCATCACAAGAGGCCCCACTATGTAATCCAGGATACGTAGCGATCTGTTGCACATCTGACGGCATAATTCAGTGCTGCTGCAGGGACAAGTGTTTCGGAGCACGCCGGTCAGAGGTCATAGTTCAACATACGACCCTTTCATGTTCCTGTGTTGAACCAACGACATCGTCAGTTACGACTGCAGTGCGCACGGCACCACTGAGTGTTCTCCGTGGATCAAAAGAAACGTGTCGCCTGTCGAATGAATCGCATTTCTTGCTACACCCGGTCGACGGTTGGGTCCTCACACGCCGTCATCTATGCGAATGCCTGCTTGAAACGTGCACCGCGCCACAGATGCAGGCCGATGAGAGCAGAATTGTGTGGTACAACGAATTGGGCTTCTGTGTGACCTGTGGTAGCACTCGAAGACGTCATGAGAGCGGTGAACTACGTCAACATTATTGCGGACAACCTGTATCCTTTCAAAGTTGAGGTCTTCTCTCATGGCGATGACATGTTCCAGCAGGATAACTCTCCGCGACACAAGCCTAGAATCGTGCTGCAGTGGTTTGAGGAGCATGATAGTGAAACATGGCGATGACATGTTCCAGCATGATAACTTGCAAGATACCACGTGTGGGAGGGAGAAAGAGGTGTGAATCTTATTTAGATTCTATAAATGAAACGCAAGGAGTGCTGTTCAACATATAAGTGGTTTATTCAGTGAAACTGCATTAAACTGCATATGCAATAATTATGGAAATATTATCAAATTCATTAAACATTCACTCACAAATTATTCAAATAATGATAAACAAAAATAAAAAAATTTGAGTCGCCAGATACTGTAGAAAGTATATAAAAAAAAAAATAGAATTGAATTGACACCAAGAGCACACAACAAGTGAATTATATAAGGTGCCTGCCCTGCTATTTGCCTTTTAACATGAGCATGCCTTTTAACAGGGGCAACGTTATCCACGTTGTGGTCATGGAGACACACTTTGAGAAAGATAATGTCGCTTGGCTCCATAAAATGAAAGAAGCACAACACACAACCAATAAATATAATAACAAAATAATAATTTGATACAACCAAAGGGCGAGGGCAACTCCCAACGCAATCACAGACGAGCGAGCTCTCAACAGTTCGGAGCCTTCCCACTAGAAACGGTCCCCCAAATAAACCGCTGAGAGCTCCCTGACATGCCTCCCACAACTGCCCATCACTTACGCGCCTTGGTTATGTTCTGTAATACACGACAGATAATATCAACACCACATAAAATTCAAAAATCAAATAACAATACAACAACCCGACAGCACACGGCGCCCTTAACTCGGGCGCTCTTAGCAAGTGCCGGAAGCCAACACACACAAATCTCAAACAATTCTCGCTTCTTAAAACGAAACAATAAAATTAATAGTCAAACCACAGTCTTAGAAGTGCCTTAACGACACCAAACGCGACTATTCCACCAAGTTAATAATAACACAGTAAAAAAATTACATAACATACCACAAAATGCTGTTACACAACCAAATTGACTAGATCGTGTTGTTCAGGTCCCAGAAGACCACATACACCAAGCAGCAGTAATTCACTATGTATATACTGTACAAAACCGCCCTTCCTAGGCAGACTTTACCTAACACATCGACTGCCAAATGTACCATACATGAACGCAACTCTGGGCAGGACTCCAGTTGAGCAAATAAATTAGTACCAACAAATATCATAACGAGCCACACACACAGCCAAATGTTCCAACAACACCGCCCACAACAGAAAAGTTCAGAAACCGCTGCTGGACCTTCCAGGAGAAAATCTGAAGAGCCAACCGAGCCCACACCCTAACCTGACAGACGACTCCAAAATTCAGCAACTAGTTGTCTCCGGGCCAGAGTATCACAGGACCCCACCGGACCTCCACATCAGACAGGTAGACAGAACAAGTACGCCGACTCCAATTAATCACCACCGCATGGCCAGCACAGCGGCGAGTCGCCTCCGCCCCAGACCGCTCTGCTCATATTGCGAGGCACAACAACCTTAGCGCTAGTCACTAGCAGGTCAGGCAGAGCGAACTTCACGTTCCATCCAATACCCGGAAAACCAACTACCCTCTCGCTTTCCGCCGACCACCGCAAACACACGCCAGCGACGTCGTAGCAAATCGCCACCGGAGCGCCACCCGCACCACGACAGCGAACTATAATCGATTACAGTGCGCGCTCTGAACAAGATCACAGGATAGCGGCGCGCGCCATATCAACCTGTACAAAATTTAGAGTCGTATCTTCATTTTTTCTAAAGGTAAAGGTGCAAGAACTGGGCTTGTTTAACACTGGCAGCATTGACCTCTCAAACCTTCCTTAAACGAAATATAGGCAAGCAATGTGACCTTATGCTTCGTTCGGCTTGACGCAAGTTGACAAATCAGAGAAATATTTCGAGGAATGTTCTCGCGACATTGTTATAGTGAAGTCCTGGCGTGTAACGTTGTGCGGTGTAGAGAGAAATATCTCAAACTAGAAAAGGGTTTTGACAAACAAATAAACGTGTTTATTCCAGAGAATCTGGAAAAACATTCAGTAATTAAAATATTGTAGGAAACTTGAAAGACTGTCTGTAGCAAGATGAAATTATTGCCGTTGATGTTAGCAACTGATAATAAAGTTTTTGAACGTTTTAAGACTTCCGATTTCCTAGGAAGAAATGCAAATTCCTGTAATTTTAAGTAATATTTCTGGTTGTTTTTGTGCAAATTTTGGATATTTTTTGCCCGCACCAATCTGCCTTCTAACAATAAACTTATGACAGAATATTTTTTGAAAGAAAACTATTCATAAGTGTCTTCGAGGAGATATGAGGAGACACAGAATATATGATAAGAGAAACAGTGAAAAACAATAAGCCTAACAAGAAAACAAAACAGAAATGGGTATGAATTTTCAGGTTTCCTCAGCTCGATTAATGACGTGCTTTCGACTGGTTGTCCGAGTTGTAGATCCCATTTTATGCACAAACTTTTGACAACGGACCCAATCGTCTCCTTCATGTGTCGTGAGGTGTTTCGTTTTGGGTACTCGCTGCCTGGACTCCAGAAGTACCGCCGAGTTCGACCACAGGCCTCGTACCTGCAACGTCCTTTTCGTCTTAGAGCGGAGAGCAAGAAAATGTTCAGATGTGTGTGAATTCTTAAGGGACCAAACTGCTGAGGTCATCGGTCCCTAGACTTACACACCACTTAAGCTAGCTTAAACTACCTTATGGTAAGAACAACACACACACACACACACACACACACACACACACACACACACACACACACACACACACAAACGCGCGCGCGCATGACCGAGGAAGGACTCGAATCTCCGGCGGGAGGGGCCGCGCAATTCGTGACATGGCGCCTCAAACCGCGCGGCCACTCCGCGCAGCGGTGGGCGAGAAACTCGTCTGTTGCTGACTGGTGCTACACTGCGACTGAGTTGATCAAAATGGTTCAAATGGGTCTAAGCACTATGGGACCTGACATCTGAGGTCATCAGTCCCCTAGACTTAGAACTACTTAATCCTAACTAACCTAAGGACATCACACACATCCATGCTCGAGGCAGGATTCGAACCTGCGACCGTAGCAGCCGCTTGGTTCCTAACTGAAGCGCCTAGAACCGCTCGGTCACAGCGGCCGGCTGAGTTGATCACTTGCGATGAAACGCGGTAAGGGATGTGAGGACAGAGTTCGAGCTCGAGAAATTCGCACTCTAACATGTTAGTAATGTGAGGAAACTCTTTACTTTTATGTAGTGATTGTACACCGAGGTGACAAAAGCCATGGGATACCTCCTACTATGGTGTAGGACCTCGTTTTGCCCGGCGTAGTGCAGCAGCTCTACTTGCCATGGACTCAACAAGTCATTGGAAGTCTCCTGCAGGAGAGTCTATGCCGCTTCTATAGCAGTGAAAGTATTGCCGGTGCAGGATTTCGAGCACAAATTGACCTCTCTATTATGTTCCACAAATTTTCGATGGGATTCGCGTCGGGCGGTTGGGGTGGCCAAATCATTCGCTCGGAATGTCTTTCAGACCAATGGCGAACATCTGAGGCCTAGTGATGTGGCGAATTGTCATCCATAAAAAATTTCATCGTTGAATGGTTACAAATGGTCTCCAAGTAGCCGAACATAACCACTTCCTGTCAATGATCGGTTCAGTTGGACCAGAGGACCCAGTCTATTCCAAGTAAACACAGCCCACACAATTATTGGGCCAACACCAACTTACAGAGTACCTCGTTGACAACTTGGGTTCATGGCTACGTGTGGTCTGCAGCACACTCAAAGTATACCATCAGCTCTTACTGAAATCAGGACTCATCTGACGAGGCCATGGTTTACCAGTCTCCTAGGGTTCAACCGCTATGGTCATGAGTCCAGGAAAGGTGCTGCAGACAATGACGTGCTGTTAACGAAGGCACTCGCGTCTACTGCCATAGCTCACTAATGCGATATTTCGCCGCACTGTCCGGATGGACACGTTCATCGTACGTCCCACATTGATTTCTGCTATTACTTAACGCATTGTTGCTTCTCTGTTATCACTGACGACTTTACGCGAACGCCGCTACTCTCGATCTTTAAGTGAGCGTCGTTGGCCACTGTATTGACCGTGGTCAGAGGTACTGCCTGAAATTTTGTATTCTCAGCACGCTCCTGACGCTGTGAATCTCGGAATATTGGATTCCCTGACGGTTTCCGAAATGGAATGTCCCATACATCTAGCTCCAACTACCATTCCCCCTTCAAAGTCTGTTACCGTCGTGCGGCAGTAATCACTTCGGAAACTTTTTGACGTGGATCACCTGAGCGCAAATTGCAGCTTCGCCAACGCACCGTCCTTTTATACCTTCCGTACGCGGTTCTACCACCATCTGTGTGCATATCGTTATTCCGTGCCTTTTGTCACCTCAGTGTATTCTGATATTCGTACAGTTTCACCGAGCGAGGTGGCGCAGTGGTTAGCACGCTGGACTCGCATTCGGGAGAACGACGGTTCAATTCCGCATCCGGCCATCTTGATTTAGGTTTTCCGTGATTTCCCTAAATCGCTTCAGGCAAATGCCGGGATGGTTCCTTTCAAAGGGCACGACACAATTCCTCCCCTAATCCGATGAGACCGATGACCTCGCAGTTTGGTGTCCTCCCCCAAATCAACCCAACTCGTGTAATTTCAAGTGGGACGGGGGAGTGAGGCAGACCTGAATCTGAACTTGGGAGCCTGACAGAAGGTGGTTTCTGAAGTATCACGAGTAGCAGTTAGCTCACCACAAAAAGCACACTCAAAGATCAAAAGCATCCGTACACCCGTCTGTGAAGTGGAACTAACCATTAGATGTTAGCAGAGGCGGACATGCCAGTATAGAAGAAGGCGTTGGGTTTTGTCCGTGGAGAAGCAGCAGAATTCGTCAGTCAGGAGGGCTCACTGACTTCTAACGTGGAATTCAACCCTTCTACAGCTGCCCAAGTCGACTGCTGTGATAGATTATGAAGTGGAAGCGCGAAAGAACGACCACAGTTAACCTAAGACCAGACAGACGTCATGTACTGGGGACCAGGGACCGTCGAGCATTGCGGAGCATGCAAGTAAAAAATCGCACGAAATCAGCCGAAAGAAAAGTTTTGTGACCAGACGAAATCATCCGGTCGTTGCTGTGCGTTCTTTGACTGCCCGGTAAGGTGACGCATAGGAATCGTAACTCATGAAATATTAGGTCACTTTATTACATTAGTGGATAAAAGATTTACTTAATTTTGACGCACTTCTTTGCCGCAGGAGTACTGGATAATTTACAAGTGTAATTTTGCAGCAAAGCATCACCTGATACACCAATTAACAAATTGGTCTCTTGAGCTACAACGATTCATATTTACTAAAATACAAGTTCATCAGGAACTTTAACAACTTGATCCTGTACTATGATGTTGACTTCTTCAGATGAAGAGCTGGGCTGAACGCTTGCATGTTCGACACTATATTGACGTCAGCGTGAGGGCGCTGCTGTGTTGAGATGGAGGCATGGTCTTCAACAGCTCCTCCCCTACATCATTACGCATTGCAGGAAGACCTTGATAATGTCTGTGATATAGATTCGCATTGCCGACTTCGTTGTGGCACCACTGTCTCTGGACAGAAGCTCGTGAGTTCCAAAGTGCTCCCGGCAGTCGAGCTAGCACACTGACTGCGCATAGTGAGTTGATCACCTCCTTGTGAGCCATACTTTTCTGTAGGCAGTAAGGGACGTTTGATGTGGTGCGAAGAGCGAAGCCGCTGGACAGTGGATGTTTGAAAACGACTGATTTGGAGCGATGAATCACGCTGTAACCTGCGTCAATCCAGTAGAAAGCTTCGGTGTTGGTGAATACCTGGAGAATGTTACCTGCCCTTATGTGTAGCGCCAGCAGTGAAGAACGAAGGCGATGTTACGGCATGAAAATATTTTTCATGGTTATGGTGTGATCCCGTTATTGTCATTTAGAGAACGCAAAATGCGGAAGGGTATGAACACATTTTACGGCATTGTAGAGGAGCAGCATGACAATGCACCCTGCCATAAAGTAGTACCTGTGAGGCAGTGGCTTAATAACAATCCTGACATGGAGTAGTCTGCCCGGAGTCCCCGCTGAAGCCAATGGAAGACCTTTGGGATGAGTTAGGTCGACTCCACTCCAGACCCCAGCGTCGAACGTCAGTGCCTGTCTGGTTTCGGTTGCGCGGGGTAGCCGCGCGGTCTGCGGGCGTCTGGCCACGGTTCGCGCGACTCCCCCCATCGGAGGCTCGCGGCCTCCCTCGGGCATGGGTGTGTGTGTTGTCCTTAGCGTAAGTTAGTTTAAGTTAGATTAAGCAGGGACCGATGACCTCAGCAGTTTGGTCCCATAGGAACTTACCACAAATTTCCAAAATATTTTCTCTAGTTTCGGCTCTCGAGGAAGAATGGACTGCCATTCGTCCACAGTCATTGAAACACCTTACTCAAATTGTCAGCGGCAGGGTTCATTCCGTCGTAGTAACGTTGTGGGGCGGCGGGTGGAATAATTGTTATTAATAATGTAGAATGTAATGTAGAAGAGATGCATTTCCCGGCCGATGCACCATATGTGGGGCGGTGGGTGGAGTTATTGTTATATAAAATGTGGAATGTAATGTAGAAAAGATGAATTTCCCGGCCGATTAGCAACATACGTGGGGTGGCGGGTGGAGTTAATTGTTATATGAAATGTTCCTATTATTTATCTAATGCTGTTGTTTGCCGTTCTCAACAGTGGCTCTCTAACTACAGTATTGGCAACCAGAAAGTGATTAGCAAAACGTGAAGCCTGTAATTAGAATTCCTAATGCCCACTTCATCTGAGAAATACACTTATAGTTACAGCTTATAGCTCTGAGGAATTAGGAAATTGTCTGGGATTCATAATCAAAAACGATTCTCTCTAAAATGTTCACTATATTCTGAAAGTCACAGACCAAAAAGAGAATCCACACAATCCAACTACCAGAGCAGTTCAGAGTCTAATGCGCTGAAGCAACTATAACTGTTCAAATTAAAGGTTGAAGTGAATGCTCGCCATAATTTGATGATAAAGTTCATCAAACGCCACGCTAAATAATGGTAGAATGTCTGTCCCGCGACGGCACGTGAAAATACGACATACGCAAATGAAGATAGATCATTAAAGTCATCCCAGAATTAACACTTCACTCGAAAACGATTTCATAGTTACGCGTATCCCGAGTAACTTATTACGGCATCCGAGGCTGTTTATAGCAATGATACCGATGCGACGCGACTCCCGGCACAGGTGGTGCGCTAATCAGCGTCTGGAGAGAACTGGGGCCTTTTTCTCTCGCGCAGCGCTCTCATATATAAAGGGAACGCCTGACCAAATCCGCTCTCCCGACTAGCCGCTGGGCTAGTAATGCACCACTTTAAGTTATCGAATAAATCATTGCTTCCTTTGCTGATGGCCGATGAAGCTCTCAATTTAAATGTGCAATCAGTACACAGGTAAGTAATCACAATAAAAGTCTGACGTGGCTAAGTCAAATATTTTGGGCGAGAGAATTAATTTAATTACACTACACGCAGTAGACGAGCTCTGAACTTGCCCTTTGGAGATACGCTATCGCTATAGTTTTATAGTTATTCAGTTGAAACTTCTCATATCTTTATGATTATATCGGACGCCCTTCTACTTAAATTTAAACATCCTAGCTTTATTTATTCGCCTACTTAATCTATCTTGCTTCCTCAATTTTTAAGACAAAAACCAGAAAATCATGAATTTCAACTAAAATTTTAATTTGTGAGATCCAGAATACTGTTTGTACTAAATTATTATGAAAAAGGAATCTAAATATAAATTTTTAAGTTTCTAGCTCTTTTCTGTTGCGCCAATGATTTTTACAGAAAAACATCCAAATTTCGAAAATGGTTAAAGTTATTGAACTGATATTCAGCACATATTGATTTAGTGTTACTTCTGACATGCTAGAAACGTTTCAGGTTATTTACTTGATTTTTAAAGTATTGCGCAACATTTATGACGTCAGAGCTAGTTACAGCGGACTGGCTGGCACACAATGGAAAGACTGATGTGAATTTTGTACGGCGTGAGTAGGCTGCTTCCCTACAATGTCCACTAATAGCTGTCTGGATACATTTGATCAGATAGTGCAGTAGTTCTCGACCTGGGGGTAACTACCCCCCTGAGAGAAAAATGAAATTTTCTGTTTCAATCACGTAACTACATTATTTTCAAAAGATCATTATATTATCATAATTTTGTAAGACTCTAATATTGTTTATGTAAGTTATCAATAATTACTTTTTCTCAATTGCTAACATTAGTCCGGTGGAGGTTACAGGTTCCTCACATAGTCCACTCCACTACAGACTACACTGAAGAGCCATACAAACTCCTACACTCGCCTTGTATCGTGTAGGGCCCCTGCGAGCACGCAGAAGTGCCGCAGCACGACGTGGCATGGGCTCGAATAGTGTCTGAAGTAGTGCTGGAGGGAACTGACACCATGAATCCTGCAGGACTGTCCATAAATCCGTAAGAGTACGGGGGGTTGAGATCTATTCTGAACAGCGCGTTGCAAGGCATCCGAGATACACTATGTAATAAAAAGTATCCGGACAAACCGAAAACCACTCGTTTTTCATATTAGGTGCATTGTGTTTCCACCTACTGCCAGTTACTCCATATCAGCGACCTCAGTACTCAGTAGACATCGTAAGAGACCAGAATGTGGCCCTCAGCGGAACTCACGGACTTCGAACGTGGTCAGGTGATTGGGTGTCACTTGCGTCATACGTCTGTACGCGATATTTCCACACTCCTAAACATCCCCAGGTCCACTGTTTCCGATGTGATAGTGAAGTGGAAAAGTGAAGGGACATGTACGGCACAAAACCGTACAGGCCGACCTCGTCTGTTGACTGACAGAGACCACCGACAGTTGAAGAGGGTCGTAATGAGTGTTAGGCAGACATCTGTCCAGACTATCACACAGGAATTCCAAACTGCATCAGGATCCACTGCAAGTACTATGACAGGTGGGAGGTGAGAAAACCTGGATTTAATGGTCGATCGGCTACTTATAAGCCACACATCACGCCGGTAGATGCCTAACGACGCCTCGCTTGGTGTAAGGAGCTAAACATCGAACAATTGAACACTGGAAAAGCGTTGTGTGGACTGCCGAATCACGGTACACAACGTGGCGATCCGATAGCAGGATGTTCGTATCATGAATGGCCGGTGAACGTCATCTGCCAGCGTGTGTAGTGCCAACAGTAAAATTCGGAGGCGGTGGTATTATGATGTGGTCGTGTTTTTCAAGGGAGGGGTTTACACCCCTCGTTGTGTTACGTGGCACTATCACAGGCCTACACTGATGTCTTAAGCACCGTCTTGCTTCCCACTGTTGAAGAGCGATTTGGGGATGGCGATTGCATCTTTCAACACGATCGGGCACCTGTTTATAATGCACGACCTGCAGCGGAGTGGTTACACGACAACAACATCCCTGTAATGGACTGACCTGCACACAGTCCTGACTTGAATCGTATAGAACACCTTTGGGATGTTTTAGGAAAACTCGACTTCGTGCCAGGCCTCACCAACCGACATCGATACCTCTCCTCAGTGCAGGACTCCGTGAAGAATGGGCTGCCATTCTACAAGAAACATTCCAGCACCTGATTGAACGTACACCTGCGTTATCGATAGAGGGCCCCACGAACTTGTAAGTCATTTTCAGCCAGGTGCTCGGATACTTTTGATCACATTGTGTATGCTCAATAATGTTCACGTCTGGGGAGTTTGGTAGCCAGCGGAAGTGTTTAGACTCAGAAGGTTGTTCCTCGAACCACTCTATAGCAATTATGGACATGTGGGGTGTCGTATTGTCCTACTGGAATTGCCCGCCGGACGCACAAAGGACACGAATGGACGAAAGTGATCAAGCCACCTTCTCTATTCAGTGTGTTACCGCAAACACACTGAACAGAGACGGTGGCTTGCAGCTCAGCGCTGCGTGGGATCCAGCGATGGCGCGGTTGAAGAGAGCACATTGAACGCCGACTCAAAACATGCCCATATATGGCAATGTTACGGGCACCAGTGACATCACAACCGGCAGCTAGCGTATATAAGGGCGTACCAACAGCCCGCTGGCAGTCATAACACTTGACAATGGCCAAGGAGTGCTTGCCCGAAAGCTCGTGTAATTTTAAGCAATTGACGCGGTTGGAAACCCGAGAACATTGTATTCAGGGGGAAGGTAGGTCGTAGCCCTCCATAGTTGTAACCTAGCTTTTTCAGCAGTGGTTCTAAGTTCCTTCGATGTCCTGAGGAAACTCTTCCTTAACTTCAGCCGTTGCGAATGCGTTCATGCCCATACAGAGGATGGGTAATTTCCTATTCCACTCCTTTCTTTCCTTGTTCGCAACTATCTCTCTTCGGACTCTCGATGGTGGTGCTATTCCTGCTTCTCTGCAGCGAGTTACAAATTCTTTCAAACATTCCTGCATCATTTCGTATATCTTGACAAACCAGCACAACTCGGTGGCCCAGTTCTTCAACTGTATCAACGGGAGTGCTGTACACTTCATTTTTGAGATAACCCCAGACCCTAAGTAAGCACTAAAATGTGCCGGTGCCATATCGTGCACGTACCACGTTGCCCAACCACGGGCCTTGAGTGAAATTTGAGACCAGTTAGATGGGGACTTAAACGGAACCTTTACATTTCAACTGCACTTCTTCTAACTAGGACAATATATCAGAATGGACTCTGTGGCGCTTCACAGCCATGTTAACTGGAACGTTTTTTGCTTCTAATATCGTATGATACGTTTGAAGTTCTCTAACGCTATAGATACAGCAATAAGGAATAGCGCAGTAGGCAGTACAGTTGAAGAGGAATGGACATCTCTAAAAAGGGCCATCACAGAAGTTGGGAAGGAAAACATAGGTACAAAGAAGGTAGCTGCGAAGAAACCATGGGTAACAGAAGAAATACTTCAGTTGATTGATGAAAGGAGGAAGTACAAACATGTTCCGGGAAAATCAGGAATACAGAAATACAAGTCGCTGAGGAATGAAATAAATAGGAAGTGCGGGGAAGCTAAGACGAAATGGCTGCAGGAAAAATGTGAAGACATCGAAAAAGATACGATTGTCGGAAGGACAGACTCAGCATACAGGAATGTCAAAACAACCTTTGGTGACATTAAAAGTAACGGTGGTAACATTAAGAGTGCAACGGGAATTCCACTGTTAAATGCAGAGGAGAGAGCAGATAGGTGGAAAGAATGCATTGAAAGCCTCTATGAGGGTGAAGATTTGTCTGATGTGATAGAAGAAGAAACAGGAGTCGATTTAGAAGAGATAGGGGATCCAGTATTAGAATCGGAATTTAAAAGAGCTTTGGAGGACTCATGGTCAAATAAGGCAGAAGGGATAGATAACATTCCATCAGAATTTCTAAAATCATTCGGGGAAGTGGCAACAAAACGACTATTCACGTTGGTGTGTAGAATATATGAGTCTGGCGATATACCATCTGACTTTCGGAAAAGCATCATCCACACAATTCCGAAGACGGCAAGAGCTGACAAGTGCGAGAATTATCGCACAATCAGCTTAACAGCTCATGCATCGAAGCTGCTTACAAGAATAATATACAGGAGAATGGAAAAGAAAATTGAGAATGCGCTAGGTGACGATCAGTTTGGCTTTGGGAAAAGTAAAGGGACGAGAGAGGCAATTCTGACGTTACGGCTAATAATGGAAGCAAGGCTAAAGAAAAATCAAGACACTTTCATAGGATTTGTCGACCTGGAAAAAGCGTTCGACAATATAAAATGGTGCAAGCTGTTCGAGATTCTGAAAAAAGTAGGGGTAAGCTTTAGGGAGAGACGGGTCATATACAATATGTACAACAACCAAGAGGGAATAATAAGAGTGGACGATCAAGAACGAAGTGCTCGTATTAAGAAGGGTGTAAGACAAGGCTGTAGCCTTTCGCCCCTACTCTTCAATCTGTACATCGAGGAAGCAATGATGGAAATAAAAGAAAGGTTCCTCGCTTCCCACGCCCGGGTTCCCGGGTTCGATTCCCGGCGGGGTCAGGGATTTTCTCAGCCTCGTGATGGCTGGGTGTTGTGTGCTGTCCTTAGGTTAGTTAGGTTTAAGTAGTTCTAAGTTCTAGGGGACTTATGACCACAGAAGTTGAGTCCCATAGTGCTCAGAGCCATTTGAACCATTTGAAAAGAAAGGTTCAGGCGTGGAATTAAAATACATGGTGAAAGGATATCAATGACACGATTCGCTGATGACATTGCTATCCTGAGTGAATTTGAAGAAGAATTAAATGATCTGCTGAACGGAATGAACAGTCTAACGAGTACACAGTATAGTCTGAGAGTAAATCGGAGAAAGACGAAGGTAATGAGAAGTAGTAGAAATGAGAACAGCGAGAAACTTAACATCAGGATTGATGGTCACGAAGTCAATGAAGTTAAGCAATTCTGCTACCTAGGCAGTAAAATAACCAATGACGGACGGAGCAAGGAGGATATCAAAAGCAGACTTGTTATGGCGAAAAAGGCATTTCTGGCCAGGAGAAGTCTACTAATATCAAATACCGGCCTTAATTTGAGGAACAGATTTCAGAGGATGTACGTCTGGAGTACAGCGTTGTATGGTCGTGAAACATGGACTGTGGGAAAACCGGAAGAGAAGAGAATCGAAGCATTTGAGATGTGGTGCTATAGACGAATGTTGAAAATTAGGTGGACTGATAAGGTAAGGAATGAGGAGGTTCTACGCAGAATCGGAGAGGAAAGGAATATGTGGAAAACACTGATAAGGAGAAGGGACAGGATGATAGGGCATCTGCTAAGACATGAGGGAATGACTTCCATGGTACTAGAGGGAGCTGTAGAGGGCAAAAACTGTAGAGGAAGACAGAGATTGGAATACGTCAAGCAAATAATAGAGGACGTAGGTTGCAAGTGCTACTCTGAGATGAAGAGGTTAGCACAGGAAATGAATTCGTGGCGGGCCGCATCAGACCAGTCAGTAGACTGTTGAATTTAAAAAAAAAAAAAAAAAAAAAAAAAAAAAAAAAAAAAAAAAAAAAATCGTATGTTTTCATCCACATTAGTTTTCGCTATTAGTTATGATACACCCTGTATCTGTCAAACATAGTTGAATGTATCTTTAAATATTAAGTAAATGTAGAAGGGGACTGCTGGGGGAGAGCAGAACCTCCTGGTTGGTGAGACAGAACCTTCTTACTCTGGAGCAGAATTGAGTAGCGTCCAGACTGCTGGTCATTGCCTTGGCTGCTGACACTGATTAGAAGCGAACGGGTGATTTTGCTTATTGTTAGTGGACGAGAATATGAGTCTGATGCCACAGCCTACGTATGTATTTGTGTTGATACTGAACCTGGTCTCTATTTGATGTTGGAGTTTTTTTGAAGTTAGGAACAATCTTCCCGTAATTCTTAGAACTCAAGTAAGTTGATAGTTTTCCATTTCAGAGCACTTTTATTTAAGGTATGTATGTTTTCTGTGGCTGACTGAAGTTACCACGATTATGTTGAACTCTTTTCTGAAATTTACTTCAGACGGATGCGGCGATGCCCCAACACATATGTTTCCTACGTTGTAAATTCGTCACCGTGATTGGCGTACTAATAAGAATAGCATTACAATATAAATAATCTTCCACCCCTCCCCCAGCCCCTTCTATAGTTCCCCATCTCTCGCAATCCCACCTCTAGCTAACGGTTTCCGTTTTACGTCATTCTGCTACATCGGCCAATAACACGATTTCCAACAGCCGTCTAGGAAATGCCGGGTTCAGTCTATTCTCTGACTCAGAAATAAAAAAAAATGATAACATTCTGATTGCCAGGGAGCATCCCATATTAGGTTAAAGTGAAATGATGGCGTCCGGAGTGGAACTGAGGCAAAGAAATCAAAAATATCATAAAATTCGGATGGGAAATTGCTTGTGCTTTGCAGACCATTAGAAACTGGGAACAAGAGAAAGTAAAAAAGGAAACGAGTGTAATAACGCTTGCAATTGTTTCGCTGTGCGTTTACAAGCATAGGCTCTTCCTTAAGATATTTTCACTCTCAACATTCAAGTTCTGTAGTTGATGATCTGTTTAGTGTTACTAGTATTATTATTTTCGAGGTCAAGACTTTTTAAATTATATTTTAGAGAATTAAAACACAGTTTGTGAATTATCTTTTAACTGTAAGGTAAATATTTCTCGCCCTGCCATCATCGAAAGTACGAACTGTTTGGTCTGATGTAAGAGATGGCCTCAAAAACTATCGAGGACAGATAAAGTATGTAAACAAACACGAGCTCTTCTTAAGCAGCAGCGAGTCAATCTAATCTTCGAGTGGTGAGGCGGTGCGAGCCGAGCAAACAGATCCTGCGTCACTGTTTGTACTGTTGAGATAACCACTCCACCGATCGGCGATGAAAAATTAGGCGGGGTGATTGACCTCTTATCGCATTAATGAGGTTTACGCAATCACGAGACATTCAGGCAGGTACAAACACCATGTTTTATGACTAAATGAATTTGATCGAAAGGCGTAAGGACGTACTGAAGTGACAAGAGAGTGAAGAGAGTACGTTGTGACGAACTTTGGACATTGTTACGTGCAGGATGCGGCGAAAACATTACGGCCGCACATTCGTCACTGGATTTCTTACAGCAACAACAGTTCAAATCATCATTACAGACATGGCGAGCATATACACTGGCGGGAAAAAAATCGCAACACCAAAAAATAAACAATTCTCTACGTAACATATTTAAGTGATTAACACTATGAGATCACAGGTTAATGCAAGCGCGAGATAAGCTTATCTCGCACAACTACCTGGTGTTGCGATTTTTTTTCCGTCAGTGTAGTTCGTACATCGCTAGCCATTAAAAATGCAACATAGTGAAGACGGTACGCAATAAACGACAAATTAGCATGAAGTGTACCGATGCTTGGATCTGCAGATGATTAGCACGTCAGCGCAACTGGAGAAAATAGACAGGAGTAGCGCCGCCTACATTCTGTACATAGGGAAACACTGTACAGCGGGTTTCCCACTCAGAAATCGCATTTAAATGTGCTGCTCTCGTTAGTTGGCCTTCTGACTGGCCTGCGCGTGTAGAGTCGATGGATCTATTGTCGTTGTTGTGGACGTCAGTCAGGAGACTGGTTTGATGCAGCTCTCTACGCTATCTATTCTGTGTAAGCTTCTTCATGACTCATTCCTAACGGCCCGGCTTAGATTCCCCGCTGGGTCGGAGATTTTCTCCGCTCAGGAACTGGGTGTTGTGTTGTCCTGATCATCGTCATTTCACCCCCATCGACACGCAAGTCGCCGAAGTGGCGTCCACTTGAAAGACTTGCACCAGGCGAACGGTCTACCCGACAGGAGGCCCTAGCTACGCGGCACGGCATGACTGAATAACTGCTACAACCTACCTCCACTTGAATCTGCTTACTGTATTCAAGCATAGATCTCCCTCTACACTTTTTATGCCCCTCCCTCACCCTCCATTAGCAACCTAATTATTCATTGGTGCCTCGGATGTGTCCTAGCAATCGACCCCTTCTTTTAGTCATCTTGTACCATAAATTCCTTTTCTCTCCAATTAGATTCATTACCTCCTAATTAGTTCCGCGATCTACCCATCTAAGCTTCAGCATTCTTCTGTAGCATCACACTTCAAATGTTTCTATTCTTGTCTTAACTGCTTACCATCCTTAGTTCATATCGGTACGAGGTTACACTCCATAGCCTTCAGAAAAAGCTTCATAACACTTACATTGACATCAGGTTCTATCAAATCACTCTTTTTCAGAAATGCTTTCCTGTTCTACATCTACATGGATACTCTGCAAATCACATTTAAGTGCCTGGCAGAGGGTTCATCGAACCACCTTCACAATTCTCTATTATTCCAATCTCGTATAGCGCGCGGAAAGAATGAACACCTATATCTTTCCGTACGAGCTCTGATTTCCCTTATTTTATCTTGGTGACCGTTTCTCCCTATGTTGGTCGGCGTCAACAAAATATTTTCGCATTCAGAGGAGAAAGTTGGTGATTGGAATTTCGTGAGAGGATCCGTCGCAACGAAAAACGCCTTTCTTTCAATGATGTTCAACCCAAATCCTGTATCATTTCTGTGACACTCTCTCCCATATTTCGCGATAATACAAAATGTGCTGCCTTTCTTTGAACTTTTTCGATGTACTCCGTCAGTCCTACCTGGTAAGGATCCCACATCGCGCAGCAGCAGTCTAAAAGAGGATGGACAAGCGTAGTGTAGGCAGTGTCCTTAGTAGATCTGTTATATTTTCTATGAGTCCTGCCAATAAAACGCAGTCTTTGGGTAGCCCTCCCCGCAACATTTTCGATGTGATCCTTCCAATTTAAGTTGTTCGTAATTGTAATACCTAGGTGTTTAGTTGAATTTACGGCTTTTAGATTAGCCTGATTTATCGTGTAACCGAAGTTTAACGAGTTCCTTTTAGCACTCATGTGGATGACCTCACACTTTTCGTTATTTAGGGTCAACTGCCACTTTTCGCACCATTCAGATATCTTTTCTAAATCGTTTTCCAGTTTGTTTTGGTCTTCTGATGACTTTATTAGTCGATAAACGACAGCGTCATCTGCAAACAACCGAAGACGGCTGCTCAGATTGTCTCCAAAATCGTTAATATAGATAAAGAACAGCAAAGGGCCTGTAACAGTCTGCGTTTTATATTCTCTCTTCTTTTTTTACTGTCAGTTATTTTGCTGACAAAAGAGCAAATATCAACTATTAACTTTAGTGTTCCGTCCCCTAATCTACGAGGGCCATTTATTAAATAGTGCAACATCTTTTTTCTCGGTCAATTTAGGCTGGAAAAACGCGGAATTTGTCACGGGCCATCGTGGAATATTCCCGCTTCAGTTCCTGTACTTTCATGAAGTTCCGAAAGTGCGGTGCTACATGTACTTCAAAATGGGGTATGTAACGGAGGTGCGTGCCAAGCATAGAGCTGTCATTGAATTTCTCTTGGGGGCAACCAGAGCAACGCAGATATACATAGGCGCTTGCAGAATGTCTTCGAAGACCTGGTAGCAGACAAAAGCACGGTGAGTCGTTGGGCGAGGCGTCCGTCATCATCGCAACAAGGTCGCGCAAACCTGTCCGATCTCCCACGTGGCGGCCGGCCACACACAGCTGTGACTCCTGCAGTGTAGGAACGTGCGGACACTCTCATTCCAGGTGATCGACGGATTACAATCAAATACCTCGCTACTCAACGGGACGTCTCTGTTGGTAATGCTCACTTGCAACGTAGCCCAATGCTCCCCCTGAAACTCACATCTGGTTCTTCCGATTTATCCAAATCCCATCTCCTCCACCTGCGGTAGTTAAAGGTGTGTGCCCGCCGGGTACCTCGCCACCTAACAACAGAAGACCATAAAAAGGAACGAAGGACCATATGTACGGAGTTGCTTATGCGCTACAAGGATGATCGTGACAATGTTTTGTCGAACATCGTCATAAGGGATGAACTTTGGATTCATCATTTCGAAACTGAAACAAAGTAGCAATCCATGGGGTGGCACCACACCCCCTCTCCTCCGTAGCAAAAGTTCAAAGCCGCACCCTCGGCCGCTAAGTCATGGCGAAGGTCTTCTGGAACTCTGAAGGGATTATTATGTTTTATACACTACTGGCCATTAAAATTGCTACACCACACCACGAAGATGACGTGCTACAGAGCCGAAATTTAACCGACAGGAAGAAGATGCTGTGATATGCGAATGATTAGCTTTTCAGAGCATTCACACAAGGTTGGCGCCGGTGGCGACACCTACAACGTGCTGACATGAGGAACGTTTCCAACCAATTTCTCATACACAAACACCGGTTGACCGGCGTTCCCTGGTGAAACGTTGTTGTGATGCGTCGTGTAAGGAGGAGAAATGCGTACCATCACGTTTCCGACTTTGATAAAGGTCGGGTTGCAGTCTATCGCGATTGCGGTTTATCGTATCGTGACATTGCTGCTCGCGTTGGTCGAGATCCAATGACTGCTAGCAGAATATGGAATCGGTGGGTTGAGGAGGGTAATACGGAACGCCGTGCTGGATCCCAACGGCCTCGTATCACTAGGAGTCGACAGGCATCTTATCCGCATGGCTGTAACGGATCGTGCAGCCACGTTTCGATCCCTGAGTCAACAGATGGGGACGTTTGCAAGACAACAACCATCTGCACGAACAGATCCAAGACGTTTTTCAGCAGCATGGACTATCAGCTGGGAGACCACGGCTGCGGTTACCCTTGACGCTGCATCACAGACAGGAGCGCCTGCGATGGTGTACTCATCGACAAATCTCGGTGCACGAATGGCAAAACGTCATTTTTTCAGATGAATCCAGGTTATGTTTACAGCATCAAGATGGTCGCATCCGTGTTCGGCGACATCGCGGTGAACGCACGTTGGAAGCTTGTATTCGTCATCGCCATACTGGCGTATCACCCGGCGTGATGGTATGGGTTGCCATTGGCTACACGTCTCGGTCACCTCTTGTTCGCACTGACGGCACTTTGAACAGTGGACCTCACATTTCAGCTGTGTTACGACCCGTAGCTCTACCCTTTATTCGATCCCTGCGAAACCCTACATTTCAGCAGGATATTGCACGACCGCATTTTGCAGGTCCTGTACGGGCCTTTCTGGACACAGAAAATGTTCGACTGCTGCCCTGGCCAGCACATTCTCCAGATGACTCACCAACTGAAAACGTCTGGTCAATGGTGGCCGAGCAACTGGCTCGTCACAAAAGGCCAGCCACTACTCTTGATCAACTGTGGTATCGTGTTGAAGCTGCATGGGCAGCTGTACCTGTACACGCCATCCAAGCTCTGTTTGACTCAATGCCCAGGCGTATCAAGGCCGTTATTACGGCCAGATGTGGTTGTTCTGGGTTCCGATTTCTGAGGATCTATGCACCCAAATAGCGTGAAAATGTAATCAAATGTCAGTTCTAGTATCATATATTTGTCCAATGAATACCCGTTTATCATCTGCATTTCTTCTTGGTGTAGCAATTTTAATGGCCGGTAGTGTATTTTTTCTCATGATGCAACGATCAACTCGGACGTGTATTCTGCTACCCTCAACAAACTGAAGTAAACGACTTCAGTGCGTTCGTCGCCACAAAATTGCAAAAGAAGTTCTTCTTCTCCATGACAACGCAAGGCCTCAAACAAATCAGCGCACCCTAGAGGAACTCACAAAACTTCATTGGGCTGTTCTTCCTCACCCACCCTGCAGCCCGGATCTCGCGCCTTCCGACTTCCATCCGTTTGGCCCAACGAAGGACGCACTCCGTGGGAAGCAGTACGTGGGTGATTGGGGGGGGGGGGGTTATTGATGCAGCAGGACGTTGGCTCTGACGTCGACCTGTGGCGTGGCACCATGCGGGCATACAGGGCCTCCCAGTAAGGCCGTCGCACGGAACAGAGATGACGTTGAAAAATAGGGTTTTGAAGCCAAAATAATGGCGAATAATATGGTCTATTGAAATCCTGAATGAAAGCAACCTGCTTTCAGAAAAAAGTATCTTTCATTATTTATCGAGCGCCTCACGTAATTACCTCAGCATCGATTTAAATCCAACACTCCATACCCCTCGTCTTACTTCTGTTGATGCTGGTCTCATAATCTCTTTTCAAGACACTCAGTATCTTTCAACTGCCCTCCCAAGTCGACTGTGGTCTATGACAGAGTTAAAATGTCGTCGGTAAAACTCAAAGTTTTTATTTGTTCTCCCTGAACTTTAATACCATTACCAGATTTCTCCTTGGTTTCCTTCGCTGCTTGCTCAGTGTGCAGAGTGAATAACATCGAGGAAACGTTCCAGCCGTAGTTCATTTTCAATTGCAACGTCCCTTTCATGTCCTTTGAATCTTACAACTGCCATTTGGTTTTTGTCATAAGTGATCTTTCACTCCCTCTATTTTACCCTCTCTATCTTAAAAATTTCAACGACTGTAGTCTAGTCAGCATTATGAAAAGATTTCTAAAATTCTGCAGATGTTATAAACGTTTCTTCATCCTATCTTCTAACATCAGTCGTAGGGTCAGTATTTCTTCTCGTGTTCCTACGTTTCTCCGGAACCAAAACCGATCTTCCCAAGAATCGGCTTCAAGTTTTTCCACGCTTCTGTAAATAATTCGCGTCAAAATTTTGCAACCATACCTAATTAAACTGACCGCTCCGTAGTGTTCGCACTTGACAGCATCTGCGTTTTGGGAATTATTATACTGCTCTTCAAGTCTTAGGGTATTTCTACTGTCTCACATATCTTGTACACGAGGTGGAAGAAGTTCGTCATGTCTGTCGCTCTCAAGGATCTCAATAATTCTGTGGAAATGTCGTCTACTCCAGGGGATTTGTTTCTACTTCGGACTCTGCCAAATTCTTCTTGCAGTATCATATTACCCATCTCCTCTTCACCTGATACCTCTTATCTTTTTGTAACAGCGTTCCCAAGTTTGTTTCTCTCATCTGTGACCATCTACATATTCTTTCCACCTTTACCTTTCCCTTGTTTGGTTTGTACTGGATTGCCATCTGAGCTTTCGCTATTCGTACAACTGCTTCTCTTTTCTCCAGTAGTCTCTTTAATTTTTCTGTAAGTTGCGTCTATCATTCCCCTAATCATGCTTCTTTCTACAGACTTACAATTGTCCTCTAGCCATTCCTGTTTAGCCACTTCGTATTTTCTGTCAATTTCACTTTTTAGATATCCCTACTGCCTTTCGCCCGCTCCATTTGCTATATTTTTATATTTTCGCCTTTCATCAATTAAATTCAGTGTCTCTTGTATTATCTAAGGATTACTACTAGGTCTTGTCTCTTTACCTACGTGATCTTCTGCTGTTTTCACTATTTCATCTTGCGCTCGTCCTCTATTACATTCGTCTCCTCTGTTTCAGTCCAATGTAGCCTAATGCTCCCTCTGAAACTCAAAACAACATCTGGTTCTTTCGATTTATCCAAATCCCATCTCCTTAATATCCTATCTTTCCGTAAATTTTTTCAGTTTTAATCTGCAGCCAAAAACCAATAAATTATGGTCAGAGTCTACATTTTCCAGTAGAAATGTTCTACAGTTGAAAATCTGACTCCGAAATTTCTGACTTACCAAAACTGACTGTACAAAACTGTATTATGTGGCTTCCTCTTCCTTTCATTTCTCACACTCCATGTTCTCGTACTATTTTTCCTACTCATCGTTCCCTACTACTGAATCGCAGTCACCCGTCACAATTAAATTTTCGTCTCCCGTAACTACTTGAATAATTTCCTTTATCTCATAGTACATTCTTTCAGTCCCTTCATTGTCTGCGAAACGTTGAAATACGAAGTTGTACAACTTCGGTGAGTGTTGATTTTGGGTCTATCTTGGCTATGGTAATGCGTTCGTTATGCTGTTCATAGTAGCGTAACCACATTTCTATTTTCTTATTAAATATTAAGTCTACTCCTGCTTTGCTCCCTTTTTGATTTTGTGTTAATAACCCTATATAGACTTAATCAGAAGTCCTGCTCATCCTGTTACCGCACTTCACTTACTCCCACTATGTCTAACGTCGACCAATCTATTTCCCTTTTTGTATTCTGTAATCCGCTTACCAGATTAAGGGATCTCACATTCTACGCTCTGACCTGTAGGATGACAGTTTTGTTTTCTTGATGTCCTCCTGAGAGATCCGAGTGGGAGACTATATTACTCTGCAATATTTTACCGAAGGGGATGTCATCATCATAAAACCATACCATAGACCTGCGTGGCCTCGGGAAAGATAAGGGATCTGGTTTCCCCTTGCTTTCAGCCGTTCGCAGTACCACCAGCATGACAAGTCCACGTTGGCTAACGTTACAAAGCCAGATGAGTCGGTTATCTAGACTTTCGACCCTGCAACTACTGAAAAGGCTACTACCCCTCTTCAGGAACCACAAGATAGTCTGACGTCTGAAGAGCCATCCCTCTACGGTCACTGCAGCTATGCTGCGGCTATCGGTATTGTTGAGGGCACGCAAGCCTTCCCACCTCGGTATGATCCCAGGTTCATTGTTGGGGGTGGCGGCAGTGAGGGCGGGGAGGGGGGGGGGGAGGGGGGGCAGATGGCTCCCGGAGGGTCATACTCAACTCCATACAGAATCTCAATGGCCACATGTGGCTAGCGTCTGATGTTGTGTTGTTGTGGTCTCCAGTACAGAGACTGGTTTGATGCAGCTCTCCACGCTACTCTGTCCTGTGAAAGCCTCCTGATGTCCGAATGACTACAACAACTGGCATCCTTCTGAATCTGCTTACTGTATTCGTCTCTTGGTCTCCCTAAACGACTTTTACCTCTCACACTTCCGTCCAATACTAAATTGGTGATCGCTTGATGTTTCAGAATATGTCCTGTCAACCGATCCCTTATTCTAGTCAGGTAGTGCTGCAGATTCCTTTCCGCCCCAATTCTGTTCAGTAAAGCGCTCCGTCTTCAGGCCACAAGTGGCCCATCGGGACCATCCGACGGCCGTGTCATCCTCAGCTGAGAATGCGGATAGGAGGGGCGTGTGGTCAGCATACTGCTCTCCCAGTCGTTATGATGGTTTTCTGAGACCGGAGCTGGTCGAGTAGCTCCTCAATTGGCATCACACGGTAGGGTGCACCACGAAAAATGGCTACAGGGCATGGCGGCCCAGATGGTCACCCATCATGTGCCGGCCACGCCCGACAGCGCTTAACTTCGGTGATCCGACGGGAACCGGTGTATAGACCGTGGCAAGGCGGTTGCCAATTCTATTCAGTTGTTCCTCATTAATTACGCGTTCTACCCATCTAAGCTTCAGCATTCTTCTGTAGCACCACATTTCAAAAGCTCCTATTCTCTTCTTGTCTAAACTGTTAACCATCTATACACTCCTCACAAATGCTTTCAGGAAACACTTCCTAACGCCTAAGTCAATACTGAGTGTATAAATTTCTCTTGCTATTGCCAGTGTACATTTTATATCCTCTCTACTTCGGCCATCATCAGTTTTTGCTGCACAAATAACAAAACTCATCTACTACCTTAAGTGTCTTATTTCCTGAACTAATTCCATCAGCATCACTTGATTTAATTAGACTGCATTACATTATCCTTGTTTTGCTGCTCTTGATGCTCATCGTATATCTTCCTTTCAAGACACTGTCCATTCCAGCCCACAGCTCCTCTAAACCCTTTGCTGTCTCTGAGAGAATTACAACGTCAGGGACATATCTCAAAGTTTTTATTTCTTCTCCCCATACTTTACTTCCTATTCCAAATGTTTCTTTGGTTTCCTTTACTGCTTGCTGAATGTAAGTATTGAATGATCCTGTCTCAATCCTTCTCAATCACTGTTTCCCTCTCGTGCCCCTCGTATAACTGTCGTCTGTTGTTGTAAATAGCCTTCCGCTGCCTGTATTTTTCACTGCTACCTTCAGAATATCAAAGAGAATATTCCAGTCAGCTATGTCAAAAGTTTTCTCTAAGTCCACAAATGTTATAAATGTACGTTTGTCTTTCTTTAATGTATCTTCTAGGATAAATGATAGGGCCAGTATGGCCTCGCGTGTGCCTACATTTCTCCGACCATACAGTCACGTCACGTACCTTGGAACAGGAAATGAGCTTGCTTCCAGCAAGACAAGTATCCACACAGATAGCTCGACATGTTTGGAGGAAAACCGTCTATCTGCACAGCGACCGTTGTTCCAGCTACCTTTGATGCGGCAATAGAGGTATGTACGTCCACAGTGGAGAACCCAACGGCATCACTGGACACAGAGTACAGCATCACTATAGGTGTTTCCCTGTGTGGAGGTTCTGCGTAGGAGGAATACAGATCGTCATATGGGCCCAGAACGTGGCGTACCAGCTGGTACACAACACGACCGCTTCTGATTTGGACAGCATCCGCTACAGTTCACCGTGTTAAGGCCGGTTTTTGTTCCCATCTTCCTCGCCTCTGTGACGTCCTGTTTCAACGAGCATGGCATGGCATCTTGCCCGTGATGTCCTGGCCTACCTCGATACAGAGCATGTGATGATATTTGGTTTATGGGGCGCTCAATTTCGCGGTTAAATTCTCACTCTTTACAGACTCGTCATTTTCACGAATGATGAGGAAATGACACGCACAGCACAAGCACCCAGTCCCCGAGCGGAGAAAATCGGGATTCGAACCCGGGACATCGTGATCCAAAGGCAGCAATGCTAGCCACTGGACCACGAGCTGCAGACATCGATATAGATGATGTGGGACTAGGCTAGCAGGTTCTCCGGATCTCTCACCCATTGGAAACCTGTGTTCTGGAACTGGAGAGAGACTGACACGCTAGCATTCGCCAACCACTATGATTGATTGCTACAGGTTGAGTTTAATTCTATACTGAACAGTGTTTGAGCCTTTGTTATTGCCTGAGATTAAATCGCCGTATACCAAATTTCGCATCCTATAAACTTCCAAACCACCTATTAAATAGCTAGCAACGTTTTAGCAAAAATACTAGTCTCTACAGTGTGCAGCTTGAAACATATTGAGGTTGCGTGATTAGTTCCTTTTGAAAGCCAATGCAAATTGGCCAATTTGACGATGCTGGTCACTGTCAAAAGGGAGACATAACTGCAGTGTCCACTGGTCGCAATGGTGAGCTCCGGCGATGGGCAAAGCTATTGATCAGGGAGTTCCTGGCGGCCGCCTTGTCCACTCGGCGGGAGAGAGAGTGTGCGGGCGCTAAGTCCCCTGGGGGATCCGGTGGCAATCGGCAGCAGCAGCGGCAGCGGCAGCCGCTCCGCCCACGACAGCCGCGTCGGCGGAAGTCGCGTCACGTCCGGGGCGACAGATTACCGCGGCTTACATGCCGCCCAGCCTGCAGCCCTATCCACAAACTACGCCGCTCGCCATTACTCGCGAAACACTTTCTCGTGCGATACCAGCTGTTGTGCCGAGTTTTCAAATGAAGTTCGGCTTTCAATTCGGGGTTCAATAAAAAGAGCCGTGTTAGGCGGTTCGGTTTTCATATTGCATCTTTGACTGCGGATGGTCTTCCACAAGGTTCGATACCTGGTCCGTTTCTGTCCTTGCAGCATGCAGGACGTTTGGGAATTCCCGTTACAAACTTCTAGGACTTGCAGAGGGAAATAAGTATATAATATTTTGAATAGGAACCCTTGTTAGGAAACGTACCGTTTTCGTTCTACGACGGTCTCAATGCAGATGTTTAACTCAAACTACTTCTGCTTGACGAATAGAAGTAGACGTGGTATAGTACAATTATGTGGTAACAATTCGAAAGGAAATATAACGAAACATACTTTTATCAGCTGAACACATTTGTTTGTATTAACACATTACGTGTCTACATTATTCAAGAACAAAAACGAAGCGAGCAAAAAATGGTTCAAATGGCTCTAAGCACTATGGGACTTAGCAGCTGAGGTCATCAGTCCCCTAAACTTAGAATTACTTAAACCTAACTAACCTAAGGACGACACACACATCCATGCCTGAGGACTGAAGCGCCTAGAATCGCTCGGCTACCTTGGACGGCACCATGCTCGTCGCAAACCAGAAATCAAGTGACTTCAGGTGGCCGTCTGACGTAGTACACGTCATCCTGTCTACCCTGCTGCATACCAAGGCAAGGAGAGACTTTTCTCTTTTTCTCTGCAGACGTGGACGCGTTACACTTCTGTACTGACACCAGAAACGGTACGTTTTCGTACATGGGGTCCTACTCAAAATATTACGTACACACTCCGCTCTACTAGTCGTAGAAGACTGTTAAAAGATTTTCCGAACACCCTGTGTAAATGACCTACGATCTTAACTAGTTTTGTCTCAAGTACAGATAATGTTGAGGATCAGTGGACAAAGTTCATAACCATCGTACAATATGCGTTAGATGAGTATGTGCCAAGTAAGATAGTAAGAGATGGAAAAAAACCACCGTGGTACAACAACCGAGTTAGAAAACTGCTGCGGAAGCAAAGGGAACTTCACAGCAAACATAAACATAGCCAAAGCCTTGCATACAAACAAAAATTACGCGAAGCGAAATTTAGTGTGAGGAGGGCTATGCGAGAGGCGTTCAATGAATTCGAAAGTAAAGTTCTATGTACTGACTTCGCAGAAAATTCTAAGAAATTTTGGTCTTATGTCAAAGCGGTAAGTGGATAAAAAAAAAAATGTCCAGACACTCTGTGACCAAAATGGAACTGAAACAGAGGATGACACACTAAAGGCCGAAATACTAAATGTCTTTTTCCAAAGCTGTTTCACAGTGGAAGACTTCTTTAGATTGTGGCACAGATGACAAAATGGTAGATATAGAAATAGACGACAGAGGGATAGAGAAACAATTAAAATCGTTCAAAAGAGGAAAGGCCGCTGGACCTGACGGGATACCAGTTCGATTTTACACGGAGTACGCGAAGGAACTTGCCCCCCTTTCTTGCAGCGGTGTACCGTAGGTTAGAAGAGCGTAGCGTTCCAAAGGATTGGAAAAGGGCGCTGGTCATCCCCGTTTTCAAGAAGGGACGTCGAACAGATGTGCAGAACTATAGACCTATATCTCTAACGTCGATCAGTTGTAGAATTTTGGAACATGTATTATGTTCGAGTATAATGACTTTTCTGGAGACTAGAAATCTACTCTGTAGGAATCAGCATGGGTTTCGAAAAAGACGTTCGTGTGAAACCCAGTTCACGCTATTCGTCCACGAGACTCAGAGGGCTATAGACACGGGTTCCCAGGTAGATGCCGTGTTTCTTGACTTCCGCAAGGCGTTCGATACAGTTCCCCACAGTCGTTTAATGAGCAAAGTAAGAGCATATGGACTATCAGACCAATTGTGTGATTGGATTGAAGAGTTCCTAGATAACAGAATGCAGCATGTCATTCTCAATGGAGAGAAGTCTTCCGAAGTAAGAGTGATTTCAGGTGTGCCGCAGGGGAGTGTCGTAGGACCGTTGCTATTCACAATATACATAAATGACCTTGTGGATGACATCGGAAGGTCACTGAGGCTTTTTGCGGATGATGCTGTGGTATATCGAGAGGTTGAAACAATGGAAAATTGTACTGAAATGCAGGAGGATCTGCAGCGAATTGACGCATGGTGCAGGGAATGGCAATTGAATCTCAATGTAGACAAGTGTAATGTGCTGCGAATACATAGAAAGAAAGATCCCTTTCATTTAGCTACAATATAGCAGGTCAGCAACTGGAAGCAGTTAATGCCATAAATTATCTGGGAGTACGCATTAGGAGTGATTTAAAATGGAATGATCATATAAAGTTGATCGTCGGTAAAGCAGATGCCAGACTGAGATTTATTGGAAGAATCCTAAGGAAATGCAATCCGGAAACAAAGGAAGTAGGTTACAGTACGCTAGTTCGCCCGCTACTTGAATACTGCTCAGCAGTGTGGGATGCGTACCAGATAGGGTTGATAGAAGAGATAGAGAAGATCCAACGGAGAGCAGCAGGCCTCGTTACAGGATCATTTAGTAATCGCGAAAGCGTTACGGAGTTGATAGATAAATTCCAGTGGAAGACTCTGCAGGAGAGACGCTCATTAGCTCGGTACGGGCTTTTGTTGAAGTTTCGAGAACATACCTTCACCGAAGAGTCAAGCAATATATTGCTCCCTCCTATGTATATCTCGCGAAGAGACCATGAGGATAAAATCAGAGAGATTAGAGCCCACACAGAGGCATACCGACAATCCTTCTTTCCACGAACAATACGAGCCTGGAATAGAAGGGAGAACCGATAGAGGTACTCAAGGTACCCTCCGCCACACACCGTCAGGTGGCTTGCGGAGTATGGATGTAGATGTAGATTATGGTTTCATTTGCAGACTCCCTCTCCTTATTCCCAGTGGGGTAAACGGAACAGTATTTACGCCAATTTACAAGAAAAATTAGTATTGCCAAAGGTCAGCACCACGTTAGCGAAATAAATGTAGTAATCCCTATCAATGCAAAACAGAATTAAAACGTACGTCATTAGCCACTCTGAGTAAATTATGTGAAATTCGGTAGGTAGGAAATGTGGTACTGGCGGAGGTAAAGGTGTGGGGCCGGATCGTGAGTCGTGGTTTGACAGCTTAGTCAACTGGGTATTTGCCCGCAAAAGACTACGGTTCGAGACCCGCTCCAGCACACAACTTTAATATGACATGAAATTTTAAATTTGTTGTTCACTGTAATGCTGCGTGACAAGTTGTAACGCACCGCGTGGGGCGCGTTGCTGCATTTGTAGAGCATTATATACTTACTCTCTTTGAAGACTGACGATGTGTTCATTTGAGTGTACTTGATATACCCACGGAAGCGGCAGTTTTCTAAAAGAGTAGCACCCTTCCTTTAGCTGGCATAGCCAGTTGACAGCATTAAGTTGTATAATGTATGTTCGTTTGTTAATATGGTTTACAGATTACGCGTGTACGATTTCTCTGTATGCGGTTAGTGCGTACCTTTATTCGTTCCAGATCCCTGCAGCCTCTCCTCCTAGATCGCTTCTGCCGAACGTGACGACAGAATTAAAGGAAGTCGTTCTTTTGCTGACGTTGCAGACTTCATAAAAAAAGCCTATTACAAATGCACTAGTAGAATTTATCCATAAATGAAATTTTCATTACAACCATAGATGATTTTGAGAAAATGGTTTGCAACTTACGCCAGAAAATAAAAGCAACACAAGTAATTCAGTTCTGCACAAGGCATAACATAAAATCGCCAATGAAAATGGTACACGGCGGAAAGAAGAACGCAAAACTAAATGTTTAAATTTCTTAGGTGTGGTTTCTGACTGCAAGTTGAACTGGAACGTCTGTGTTAACTGATTGTTCAGCCGCTTCTTGGTAGAACAGCTTCGTAATTATTAATGAAAGACTGAATGTAATATGGCAATTATTAAGTCTGTTGATGGCCTTGTATGCCAGAAAATGGTTTAACAAAATATATTAATACCGTAGAAACATACACAATATTGTGTTCTCCATTTATAAACACGGAAAAGGTTTGTTGAAGATCTTCTAAAACATTTCATTTTAGCTACAGTTGTTCTGCGTAAGATTGCTGCTGTTGATGGTGAGGGATATTTCACTACACTCTGACTGTACATCAAAGGAAATAAATACAGATATTTTTTGAGGCCAGTCGCTTATGAAATATTCCTTAGTTTCCATAAACTAGTTTTCGAGCCTTCCCAAAATCATCTTCCGTTGAAAGATACAGAACTTAAATGGTCATGTTTTGTTAGCTTTAATTTACACATCCAAAAAGCGCGTAATTTTCTAAATACTTAGTGAGGTAGCAACACCGTGACTGTGTAATAGCTGAATAAAAATACGGATAACTGCAACCAATCACTTATGAAATACTATCTTGCTTCCATGAATATGTCTGATCTGAAAGTGAGTATGGAAAGGCTCGAAAACTGGGTAATGAAAGTACACAAATATTTAATAAGTGACGGGGCGCAGATATGTGTACCTATCTTCAGGCAAAGAAAGATAATTTTTGCGTACTTTGATTCATTAATATGATGTGAAATGACATTCTGGAGCAATTCCACACTTACACACAAAGTATTCATTGCACAGAAGTGTGCTGTACGTCCTCGATTTAAAAATCTGGGCCTACTAATAACAGCCACTCAGTACTCTTCTGTGAATGATGATTGTTAAGAGCCAGTTTCACTTCCAAAAGAATTGTAACAATCATAGCACGTGGAACAGAAATTGTCTCCACTACTAAAAACGTAGCCTTTCTGTTGCACAGTTGGTATCACGTCGTTCGTATATAAGAAAATTGGTAAATTTCCTTACATAAAAGTGCTTATAACACAATTTTATAAACAACTTGAAATCATTTCTGCTAGACAATTCTTTCTACTCCGCAGGTGAAATTTTGAAGAAATAATATTTCTCAGAGAGTGAGTTTCTATTACTATTTATGTACATTAAAATTTACGAAACAGTCAACTGTTTTAAGTGATGAAATTATGAACGATATTTGTTGTCTTCTTGACATATTTCACGGAACACAGCACACATAGAAAATCGTCGAGCTATCTACGACTGAGAAACAACAAAGTTATGATACGAACCCAGACAGCCCTCAAACGACAAAGGATGTATTACGCATGCACCGTACGTCATACAAATGTACTGAAGAGCCAAGAACATCGGTACACCTGCCTAATATCGTGTAGGGCCCTCGCGAGCACGCAGAAGTGCAGCAACACGACGTGGCATGGACTCCACTAATGTCTGTAGTAGTGCTGGAGGGAACTGACACCATGGATTCTGCAGGGCGGTCCATAAATCCGTCAAGGTACGTGGGGGTGGACATCTCTTTTGAACAGCACGTTTCAAGGCTTCCCGGATATGCTGAATAATGTTCATGTCTGGGGAGTTTGGTGGCCAGCGGAAGTGTTTAAACTTAGAAGAGTGTTCCTGGAGCCACTGTGTAGCAATTCTGAACGTGTGGGGTGTCGCATTGTCCTGCTGGAACTGCCCGTCGGAATGCACAATGGACATGAATGGATGCAGGTGATCAGACAGGATGCTTATGTACGTGTCATCTGCCAGAGTCGTATCTAGGCATATCAGAGGTTCCATATCACTCCAACTGCATACGCCCCACAGAGCCTCCAGCAGCTTGAACAGTCCGCTGCTGACATGCAGGGTTCATAGATTCATGAGGTTGTCTCCATACCAGTACCCGTCCATCCACTCGATACAATTTGAAACGATACTCGTCCGACCAGGCAGCATGCTTCTAGTCATCATCAGTCCAACGTCGGTTCTGACGGGCCTGGTCGAGGCGTAGATCTTTGTGTCGTGCAGCCATTAAGGGTACACGAGTGTGCCTTCGGCTCCGAAAGCCCATACCGATGATGTTTTGTTGAATGGTACGCACGCTGACGCATGTTGATGGTCCAGAACTGAAATCTGCAGCAATTTGCGGAAGGGTTGCACTTCTGTCACGTTAAACGATTCTGTTCAGTCGTCGTTGGTCCCGTTCTTGCAGCGATATGGGAAATTTGATGTTTTACGGTATGCCTGATATTCACGGTACACTCGTGAAATGGTCGTACGGGAAAATCCCCACTGCATAGCTCGTGCGCCGATTCTAGCACCACGTTTAAAATCACTTAAATCTTGATAACCTGCCATTGTAGCAGCAGTAATCGATCTAACAACTGCGCCAAACTCTTATCTTATATAGGCTTTTCCGACCGCAGTGCCGTATTCTGCCTGTTTACATATCTCTGTATTTGAATACGTATGCCTATACCAGTTTTTTTGGCGCTTCAGCGTATTTTGTCTCTAATGACATCAATGTAGACGGGACAGGGCACTCTTAAATTTCTTTCCATTGCGTGTGTGATTACCATCGGTGCAAGTTTTAGGTGCTTTATAGTGAATAAATTCGGAAGCTCCTTGAGGCTGTGGGTAGGCGATGCCATTGTCCTGCTGGAACTGCCCGTCGGAAAGAAGACTTGGAAAGTGTGGACGATTCACGCAGTGACTAGCAGTTGGCCCTGAACGTAAATACAAGTAACGTACTGCGCACAAACAGCCAGAGATATCGACTACTGTTGGGTTACGCTGTTGCATGTATATCACTGCAAACAGTAATTACCGTAGAAATAATCGTGGCTCAAATGGCTCTGAGCACTATGGGACTCAACTGCCGAGGTCATTAGTCCCCTAGAACTTAGAACTAGTTAAACCTAACTAACCTAAGGACATCACAAACATCCATGCCCGAGGCAGGATTCGAACCTGCGACCGTAGCGGTCTTGCGGTTCCAGACTGCAGCGCCTTTAACCGCACGGTCACTTCGGCCGGCAAATAATCGTGTAGAGCGACCTATAGGAGAAAGACCACGTAAACCTAGATTTAATAAAAGTGGCTGCCAGACTAAGATTCAATGGGTTAGTCCTAAAGAAATATAACTCATCCGTCATAGAAGTGACTTGTAAAATACACGTGTAAAGAACCTTGTCACTCTGGGATCGTTACCTGGTTGAATTCTTACGAGAGGCAGACAAGTCATAATGTAGAGCCGTGCGTTTCACGAAGATGTTCATCAAACTTCATTGGCAGAAGACGCTGCAAGAGAAAGTGCTGGGCATCAAGAAGAGGCCGGCTGTTGAATGATTAGAGAGTAGGTTCCAAGAAAATTCGAGCAACATAATACTTCCTTCCACGTACATCCATCGAAATGGATTCTATGACAAAATCAGAGAAATCAAGGCGCATACGGAAGCATAGTGAGATTCGTTCTCCAGTGCACCATTCGTGAACGGAAGAAAAAAAGGGAGTGACAGAATTACCCTCCGCCAAACACAGTAAGGTGGCTTGCAGCCCAAAGATGTTGTATGGACGAAGAATAGACATTTGAAGATATAGAAAACAATAAGCGAAAGACGTCTTCAGGAAGCTGTGATACGTGAGCCATTTCAGGTTAAATGAACTCATATTACGTTCAAACAACCATCGATGTTTTACCACGCCAGATTTTCCTTTTTATAAGATTCGACGTTCAGTTTTACACTCTATGTACGTAAATAGCTCTGATAACTACGTACTTCAGGTCGGTCTTGTTCAGAATTGAACACATCTTACGCAATCGCACACTGCCGAGAGCCTTCTTGAGATAAACGAATACGATAATTGTGTTCCAGTTAGATAAAATTAGATAGTTACGCCTCCAGTATATTGCAGTGCCGTTGAAAATACTGTGTAGCGTCGACCGCGTTGGAAGGTGGGGATGCATGGAGAAGATTTGTCAGGATGATCGGTCACACCCCCTCACTCCAGGCGTGCAAGTTCTACAGTGGGAAGCAGGAGCAATCCAGACGCTCCCACGCTGGAGCTAGTTGTTGTATTTCTGTTGTATGGCATACGTTGGAGGTTCAATAGCCGCCGGCCGCTGTGGCCTAACGGTTCTAGGCGCTTCAGTCCGGAACCGTGCGACTGCTACGGTCGCAGGTTCGAATCCTGCCTGAGGCATGGATATGTGTGATGTCCTTAGGTTAGTTAGGTTTAAGTAGTTCTAAGTTCTAGGGGACTGATGACCTCAGTTGTTAAGTCCCATAGTGCTCAGAACCATTTAAACCAGTTTTTCAATAGCCACGTTGCCAGTTGGGCGTTGAAGCCTCGGTACTCGGCGGCGGTGCGCCGTCACGATCCCGCCCACAGCGCAGCGAGGCTCGGAGGGTAGCGTGCTTGCTAGGCTCGGCTGACGCTGATTTGCGAGTCAGTATTGGCAGCAGAGCCCTGCCTCGCAGCCTAAGAGCCCATTTCTACGTTCGTTAAAGCATGCAATAAAGCGAATGAGAAAATCGAGTGTGCTTAGACGCGCCACAAAGCGCAAATCAGTAGAATCTACTGTATCCAGAGAGAGCAAGTTGTTACGGCGTCGAGTGCAAGTCTTGTTTTGTCTGCAGCTGCTGCATTATACCTATATACCTTGGCAGTGAATGACACTAAAAGACAAATGGGTCATCATGTTGGAAAAATGGATGAGTAGGCGGCAGGATAGGGGAAGTCTGACAATTCTTCGAAAGTATTTTAGAGGACGATAACTCGTTTTTAGATTAATTGAGCATGAGCGATGACTTCTAGTGGATTTCGTCCAATAGGCTTTAAAGTAACAGGAGAGTGATGAAAAAGCACTTACACCTTCCGAAAAGTTCTCGACTGCTCTAAGATTCCATGGCACTGGCAAACCCAAGTCTGCAAAAGAAACTATACTTATTGGCACCAAAGTATGTAAAAAGGTATATTTATGATACGTGAACGCCGTTCTTCGAGGTCTCAAGTAATGCCGTGAATGCAAAGTTATATTTTCGTTTTGATTTTTTTTTTCTCTGTTGTCTGCTGGTTGCTCTCTTTTAACGTACAGCATATTTCGATTAATGCCGTACCATATTTATCGCTGTCGTGATTACCTTTACTTTTGATATCAAACAGACGCAGTTCCAGTTCATATTGTGCAGTCACAACAGTGAAGTGTTCTTTGCACCAAGCTGCCTTATTCTACCTTCTTTCTTCTCGAAATCACTCCCCGCTGCGCGCTGTGGGAACTGCGATGTGTACGTCTTCCCCGCTGGAAAGCACATGTGTGAGCGAACAGTTCAGCTTCAATCGACAACATTAGTGCGTTATATGCTTACATTCGGTACTATGTAACATGCAGCGCAAAGGTAGGAATAGCTAATTAGGCAGTCTGCGCTACGTCGCGCTAAAATGAATGTGTAAATGTGGACTGACAGCAGCCAACTGATGCTGCTGGCCTGCCCGGCGGTGCCGTCCAAGGAGCGAACCGAGGACCCCGACTCCAGGCTGGTGGCGCCGGGTGATGGTAGTTGCTAAGTGGGTCGCAGGCCCATCACAGCTGATGATGGATCGTACGGGAGGTGCCGCCGTAGGCTGACGGATGTCGACGGCTGTACCAGCGGAAAGCGGTAGAGAGACGATGCTTCTCCGGGTCACACTCCTACAGCCCGCTGCACAGTGGCTGTTGACTCGATGTCTCTTCCCGATTGGGCAGTCAATACTCTCACATAAGGGGATCAGGCGTGTTCATGTTAAGGACGGCGGCGGTTATCGCTGAAACAACTGGTTTTCGGTTACACCGATTCTTTTCGTCTCCAGTTTAACCTGTCAGTTAAAACAGCTAAAAACCGGTTTCTGAAATAACCATTTTCTGCTTTTTGTTGCTATTGCTTCCAGTAATAAAAGTAGACTTCGATCAAATAAGGAAAAATTCTAATGAAGGTGAAGATGTAGGAGGTAAAGATCGGTATAGTGTTCAAGGTGCATCATAAATCGGGCTCCCTGTCTGCATCAAAGATCGCGAAGGTGAAATAGAAGGGCGCGGCGGCAACGAGAGCGAAAGATCATAGTATGATGACATCCCTGCACCATCACTTTTGGATGATATCAGTTTTCGCCATGAAGCAGCCTAGTCATAACCCCAAGTTCGTTGAACACCAATAAGATTGGAAGTATATCCATCAAATTTATCTTCTCTTCCAACGAACATTGTGGATGTTTTCTCCTTGTATGACGTCGCAAGTGTATTGTGCCTGCTCCAGTTTTTAATCTTTTAAAGCAAATGGAGCATTGTACTACATTGCTGCCGCACTTTGTAAAATACTTCCAAACTAGGCATAGTACCATACTGTAATACAGCAGATGTCCCAGGATGACAACGAGAAACTACCGTGTAGACCAGGTGGGGTCTTCGACACTGAGCTTACAAGCGCACCGTCTAATAGGCCACGACACATGGGAACAAGAATTTACCGTCGCAGCAGTGCCGTACCAATAATTAGTAAAAATTGTCCGCCACCGGTAGCTGAGTGGTCAGCGCGACAGAATGTCAATCGTAAGAGCCCGGGTTTGACAGTCAGTAGCGAGCCAATGGGTGTGTTGGACCTTCCATCGAGCTACGGACCCCCTTGAAGATGTCTCCCGCAGTCGGAGACGAAACGTTGGGAATTGAGGCAAAATTCATCAACCGACCACGGCATAACAGCCCGGATAATTATAATGGACATTTACATTTTTAGTAAAAACTGAAAGAAATCTTTTATAACCGAGACTAGAAAAGTACGGAAAACCAACGGTTATTCAGAACTAATACCGGTATCGTGTTCAACCGGTAGCTTTTTCCACCCCTAGTTCACATGTAGACTGCCTGGCTTCACGATGCCCTGCTGTGGTAAAACTGCAGGAGCATTCTGGATTGCCGTTAACACCTCTGGTTGCTGACTGGATGGTTGTACCATTGTACTGAAATTGGATGTGATAGCGAAACGGTACGACAACTGATTACTGTACTTAGTGTATTGTATTGTGTGTTAACCGGGGGCCTAGAAACGACGAAGAGGCTCCGCCCCCGCCGCAGCTGCAGTGGTCCACAACCCCATGACGACTACCCCAGTCCACGTCATCCCTCCGCCGCCCTAACCGAACCACCCTTTCAGGGTTATTGGGCGGTTCGGCCCCCGGTGGACTCGCCTACACTGAACTGTAGCACACCCGAAGAAGTACCTCGCTGGATTTTTCACCGTTGGGGGACCGTCTCCAGTCGTGTTATTATCCTCGATGATCTGCACTACAGTTACACGAGAAGGAGCAAACTTCTCCGCCGAATAAATATTAGGATTGTGTGGACGTATTCCCACTACTTCAAATGCTTTTGCTGCTTTCTCTACTGCTGCTGTACACTCCTGAATAAACCGTCACACTGTTGAGTACTCTTGCCATCAAGTTCACCAGCTAACAAATGTATCCTTAGGTCGCACCACATGACAGACAGCCAGGGAACATATCACGTAGATTTACCCTGATGAGCCAAAACATTACGACCACCTGTTAATAGCTTGTTTGTCCGTCTTAGGAACGAAATACATCGCTGATTCTGCATATCAGGGATCCGACAGTTTGTTGGTAGGTTTATGGAGGTATGTGGCACTAGATGTCTACTCACAGGTGATATAATTCGCGTAAATAAGGGACTGGTGATTTGCACACGCGGTGATAGCGCTCGATAGCGAGCCAGACGGGTTTCATGAGATTTATATCAGACGCATTTGATCGCTAAGACATCAACGTGAGTTCACTATAATGCTCCTCAAACCACTGTAGCACGGTTCTCGCTCCGAGACACGGACAATTATACTGCTGAAAGATGACGTCACTGTCGGGGAAGACATCAAATGGTTCAAATGGCTCTGAGCACTATGGGACTTAACATCTGAGGTCATCAGTCCCCTAGAACTTAGAACTACTTAAACCTAACTAACCTAAAGACATCACACACATCCGTGCCCGAGGCAGGATTCGAACCTGCGACCGTAGCGGTCACGCGGTTCCGAACTGAAGCGCCTAGAACCGCGCGGCCACTCCGACCGGCGGGGAAGACATCAAGCATGAAAGCATGCAGGTGGTTCGCAGCTGTCAGCGTGTCTTCGATTACTACCACAGGTCTCAAGCAAGGGCAGGAGAATGTCTCCCATTGCATAATACTGCTCCCACTAGCCTCCATCCATGGCGCGCTGCACGTCTCGAGCCACACCGTTCACGGCGTTCGTGTAACAAAACTGTGATCAGCCGAAGAGCCGACACGTTTCCATTGATCGATAGTCGAATCCTCATGGTCCTGTGCCCACTGCAGTCGTCGTTGGGTGAAGATGTGAACACGTAGGGGTGGCCTGCTGCGGAGATTTTACGCAGTGGTCTAGGGGTAGCGTCTTTGATTCATAATCAAAACGTCTTCGGTCCCGGGTTCGATCCCCGCCACTGCCTAAATTTTGATAAATAATCAGCATTGGCGGCCGAAGACTTCCGGCATAAGAAGTCAGCCTCATTCTGCCAACTGCCTTGCCAAAGAGAGCGGAGGAGCGGATAGAGGTTCAGGGCACTCTCTTGTCCTAGGGGTGGGAAATTGCCCCTAAAGGCGGAAGAATCAGCAATGATCAACGACATGAGGATGCAGAAGGCAATGGAAACCACTGCATTAAAGACACGTAACGTGTATCCACAGGACATGAGGCCAGTAATTGAAGAAGTGTCATGATGATCTCTCCATTGGCAAAAGATTCCGGAATAGTCCCCCATTCGGATCTCCGGGAGGGGACTGCCAAGGGGGAGGTTACCACGAAAAAAAGATTGAATAATCAACGAAAGGATAACGTTCTACGAATCGGGGCGTGGAATGTCAGAAGCTTGAACGTGGTAAGGAAACTAGAAAATTTGAAAAGGGAAATGCAAAGGCTCAATCTAGATATAGTAGGGGTCAGTGAAGTGAAGTGGAAGGAAGACAAGGATTTCTGGTCAGATGAGTATCGGGTAATATCAACAGCAGCAGAAAATGGTATAACAGGTGTAGGATTCGTTATGAATAGGAAGGTAGGGCAGAGGATGTGTTACTGTGAACAGTTCAGTGACCGGGTTGTTCTAATCAGAATCGACAGCAGACCAACACCGACAACGATAGTTCAGGTATACATGCCGACGTCGCAAGCTGAAGATGAACAGATAGAGAAAGTGTATGAGGATATTGAAAGGGTAATGCAGTATGTAAAGGGGGACGAAAATCTAATACTCATCGGCGACTGGAATGCAGTTGTAGGGGAAGGAGTAGAAGAAAAGGTTACAGGAGAATATGGGCTTGGGACAAGGAATGAAAGAGGAGAAAGACTAATTGAGTTCTGTAACAAGTTTCAGCTAGTAATAGCGAATACCCTGTTCAAGAATCACAAGAGGAGGAGGTACACTTGGAAAAGGCCGGGAGATACGGGAAGATTTCAATTAGATTACATCATGGTCAGACAGAGATTCCGAAATCAGATACTGGATTGTAAGGCGTACCCAGGAGCAGATATAGACTCAGATCACAATATAGTAGTGATGAAGAGTAGGCTGAAGTTCAAGACATTAGTCAGGAAGAATCAATACGCAAAGAAGTGGGATACGGAAATACTAAGGAATGACGAGATACGTTTGAAGTTCTCTAACGCTATAGATACAGCAATAAGGAATAGCGCAGTAGGCAGTGCAGTTGAAGAGGAATGGACATCTCTAAAAAGGGCAATCACAGAAGTTGGGAAGGAAAACATAGGTATAAAGAAGGTAGCTGCGAAGAAACCATAGGTAACAGAAGAAATACTTCAGCTGATTGATGAAAGGAGGAAGTACAAACATGTTCCGGGAAAATCAGGAATACAGAAATACAAGTCGCTGAGGAATGAAATAAATAGGAAGTGCAGGGAAGCTAAGACGAAATGGCTGCAGGAAAAATGTGAAGACATCGAAAAAGATATGATTGTCGGAAGGACAGACTCAGCATACAGGAAAGTCAAAACAACCTTTGGTGACATTAAAAGCAACGGTGGTAACATTAAGAGTGCAACGGGAATTCCACTGTTAAATGCAGAGGAGAGAGCAGATAGGTGGAAAGAATACATTGAAAGCCTCTATGAGGGTGAAGATTTGTCTGATGTGATAGAAGAAGAAACAGGAGTCGATTTAGAAGAGACAGGGGATCCAGTACTAGAATCGGAATTTAAAAGAGCTTTGGAGGACTTACGGTCAAGTAAGGCAGAAGGGATGGATAACATTCCATCAGAATTTCTAAAGTCATTGGGGGAAGTGGCAACACAACGACTATTCACGTTGGTGTGCAGAATATATGAGTCTGGCGATATACCATCTGACTTTCGGAAAAGCATCATCCACACAATTCCGAAGACGGCAAGAGCTGACAAGTGCGAGAATTATCGCACAATCAGCTTAACAGCTCATGCATCGAAGCTGCTTACAAGAATAATATACAGGAGAATGGAAAAGAAAATTGAGAATGCGCTAGGTGACGATCAGTTTGGCTTTGGGAAAAGTAAAGGAACGAGAGAGGCAATTCTGACGTTACGGCTAATAATGGAAACAAGACTAAAGAAAAATAAATACACTTTCATAGGATTTGTCGACCTGGAAAAAGCGTTCGACAATATAAAATGGTGCAAGCTGTTCGAGATTCTGAAAAAAGTAGGGGTAAGCTTTAGGGAGAGACGGGTCATATACAATATGTACAACAACCAAGAGGGAATAATAAGAGTGGACTACCAAGAACGAAGTGCTCGCATTAAGAAGGGTGTAAGTCAAGGCTGTAGTCTTTGGCCCGTACTCTTCAATCTGTACATCGAGGAAGCAATGATGGAAATAAAAGAAAGGTTCAGGAGTGGAATTAAAATACAAGGTGAAAGGATATCAATGACACGATTCGCTGATGACATTGCTATCCTGAGTGAAAGTGAAGAAGAATTAAATGATCTGAACGGAATGAACAGTCTAATGAGTACACAGTATAGTCTGCGAGTAAATCAGAGAAAGACGAAGGTAATGAGAAGTAGTAGAAATGAGAACAGCGAGAAACTTTACATCAGGATTGATGGTCACGAAGTCAATGAAGTTAAGGAATTCTGCTACCTAGGCAGTAAAATAACCAATGACGGACTGAGCAAGGAGGACATCAAAAGCAGACTCACTATGGCAAAAAAGGCATTTCTGGCCAAGAGAAGTCTGCTAATATCAAATACCGGCCTTAATTTGAGGAAGAAATTTCTGAGGATGTACGTCTGGAGTACAGCATTGTATGGTAGTGAAACATGGACTGTGGGAAAACCGGAACAGAAGAGAATCGAAGCATTTGAGATGTGGTGCTATAGACGAATGTTGAAAATTAGGTGGACTGATAAGGTAAGGAATGAGGAGGTTCCACGCAGAATCGGAGTGGAAAGGAATATGTGGAAAACACTGATAAGGAGAGGGGACAGGATGATAGGACATCTGCTAAGACATGAGGGAATGACTTCCATGGTACTAGAGGGAGCTGTAGAGGGCAAAAACTGTAGAGGAAGACAGAGATTGGAATACGTCAAGCAAATAATTGAGGACGTAGGTTGCAAGTGCTACTCTGAGATGAAGAGGTTAGCACAGGAAAGCAATTCGTGGCGGGCCGCATCACACCAGTCAGTAGACTGATGACCAAAAAAAAAAAAAAAAAAAAAAAAAAAAAAAAACTGAGGTTCGAAAAATGAACTCCGAGACATCTTGTGGCAGGAGGCGCAATTCATCCCCTACAAAACATTCTATTTCATACATCTTCCGTCGTTTGTGTTAGTTTAATTGTTGTGAGATGTCCTGCTTAAATCCGCAGGACAGACCAGATGAATTGTGGAAAGCGGTCAAAAAGGGGCTGTCAGTTACACACATATAACTTCATTTAGTTGTCCAAACAATACAGCGAAAAAATTTGAACTTAGTTATCGGCTGAATAGGCCACACTATCTTACCACTTAAATTTAAAGACGGCTGGAAGCCATCAAAATTCAGACTCAAAACATAATATTTAGAAGGCAGAAGGTCTGGCGTAAGTAAGTTCTATAACTTGGCTGAAGGCCCAATAAATCTAACACTTGAAAAGCAAACAAATTTAATTTAAAGACAGCTGAAGGCCCATGATTTAAGGGTGCAGGTAAAGTTAATAAAAAAAAAATATACAAGGCAGAAGGCCTTATCTCCAATTAGGCTCAAGGACCTACACAGTCTGATACTTGAAAGACAAGAACTTTAATTTAAAAACGGCTGAAGGCCGATTACTTAAAACAACTAAAATAATTTGTAGTAGGCAGAAGGCCCAAAGCTTTATCTTTAAACAATATTTTACACAGGCTGAAGGCCCAAACAATCTAAGGTGTAACAAGTAAGGAATTTAAATTTTAAAGCGGCTGAAGGCCCATTATTGGAAAACACAACTACAATAAATTTTCAAAAGGCAGAAGGCCCAAAGCTTTATCCAAAAAATATTTTAAATGAGGTCAAAACAATGCAAGACTTGACAAGTAAGGAACTTTCAATTTTAAAGCGGCTGAAGGCCCATTATTTAAAACCCAACAAAAGCATACAAATTCAAACCATCGGCTATAAGCCATTAAAATACACAATCAAACACCAATAAGAAAAGTCAGTACAGCCAGTTGCGCTCAGAAGTTTCCGGGGGTCGGTCTGCACTTGAAATATTAACGTTCGCTTAGGGGAGACAGGTAGTCGGCCCAACTATATCCGATCCGCCGGCAACCCAACCAAGAGACACTCAACGGGCGCACCGAGAAGACGACTTGCTTTCCACCCGACCAGTGCACAAGGAACTCCAAAGTCAAAACGTAAAAGGCGTAGCCGCCCACAACTAAGTATGCTTAAGCAGTCAAAACTGCACACACGTGTTGGACAGCGACCACACGGTGAGGGAAGGATGCGATGTGCCGGGGCTAGCAGTGTATTTAACGCTAAATTCTTCTCGAATCTTCATATGGAAATGATGCTTTAAGCCCCCCCTTTTCTAACTCCGACTTTTGCTGTTGCACGTGGATTAAGAAGAAACGCGAACCTCTCAAGGACAATGCCTGAATTTTACGTCAGCGGCTAGGGCGGGTAACCGGAACGCTAACGGCCACAAGGCAGGAAATTCCGTTGGTACACTTGGACTTCAAATAACCAAAATACAGTTAAACTCCACCGGATATTGGCCAAACTTTAGCCAACTCGAACACTCGCTGTTGCTCACGGGAATACCCCCAACAGCCAACCATGAAACCAACAGCCCAATGTGAACAGTCAGACTTCGGTAATTAAATCACCACTCAACTTTGATGTCCTAGGTCGGTGAGCCACGAACCCCGCAGCAATTGGAACAGCTCCCACACACTCTGACACTGCGTAGAGACCGCCAATGGGCCCGGCCCACTGCGCCGCGCGGAGGTTTCCTGGCTGATCCACACGAACTGACCGACCACAGCACACTGGCTAGCCGGAAACAACAATCACCAGACCAAAGATTGTACAAAGTACGAATATCGATACATAGCGCTGCTGCCACACGGAGACAGGGGAAGAACCACGGCATAACCGTAATAACCGCGGGAAATCAAACGCAGAGTAACAGTCAAGATTTAAACCAACGCATAAGCTGGTGTTAGCTCGGATCATGTGGCTTGGTGATGAGAAAACGCCTTGATGGTCGATGAAGGCGGACTCTGGGACGCTACGCCGATGTAAACAAACACGCACTCGCTCGCAAGCAGCACAACAGGCGAGATGCAAACAAGGTGAGCGCGCCTCACCACAGCCGAAAGCAGACTGCAACCACTTAGACTACCCGAACAAGCGCCCAGTGCCCGTCCAGATCCTCATTTGTCAAGCAGTCACAGTCCAAATGCTTGCAGAGTCATGCACGTGCATGCATCTCTGAAGGATTGTAATAAATGCAGCTGCTGCATGAATATAGATACTGTCGCCATCACTGCCATAATTACGACTGGTGGGGCTAAAATAACATTTGTCTTCCTATGTTCAGTTTCACTAATATTCGGGTATTTGAACTGGGACTGCATGACATATGGACATTTGAACTGGCAATGGGGGGACGGATAGCCAAAGTCGTTAAGGCAATCACTCATGACAAGCGGGAAATCCGGAGTCCCAGTCCAGCACAAATTTCCATGTGACACTAATACCATAGCTGATGTTAATACATATTCATAGCACGTGAGTCCATGTCAGTAGGTCTTTTGGGACGGCTTTTCCTCAGAACGTTTAATTACAAGCCGCATCCAGTCTGTGACACGTTCAGTTGGTGAAATGGAAGTTCATAATGGAAGCACAGGTGTTTGAACCTAGTGTACATTAAAATATTTCTATTGGCTTGAAGGTAAAAATTGTACAAAAAGTTACTGACTATAAGACTGCTCTACAACTGTATATTGAGGTGTTTTTGACACGCCTATGGTTGTCATAACCCCCACATATTTCCGATTTACAGTACAGTGTTTTACCACAATGTAGTGGTAAGTTCTGTGCGTCCCGCGCATCTTGAGGCAATGGCGGGGATCCCCAGGTGCAGCTTGGGGGAGCCCCCGATCTGTGAGGGGAGGCACGTGTGCGGGAGCCTCACTGTTCGGGGCTTCCCCGCGAGAGCGAGAGATAGCGGCGGGCGCGCAAGACGTTGCGAGCTGCGCCGAGCCGCGCTCGCATTCCAGTCACGAGCAAGGTTCTCCTCTCGGCCGTGCCGTGCCGCGCCGCGCAGCGCCGCAAAACAGTAATCATAACAATTACAAATCTTAGTCCGGTTTGAGTTAATTACTGGCGTAAAAGATAGCCGCGCAAGGAGGCCCGGATTTGCATACAAGGAGCTCCTTGCTAATTGTTTCGCCGTGTTATCTGCCGGGAGGTGGGCGCGCCCCTTGTACGTGACGCCCCCGCGCGCTCCTCCGCGCCTCCCCCACTCCTCACGCCTTTGTTCTTCCGCGGGCGGCGTCTTCTGGTGTCACGCGCGCCGTAAAGTGCAAAAATGCGGGCACGTGCTCTCGCCACCCCGCTGCCGCCGCCGCCGCTGCCGGGGTTTTTAATGGGCGGCCTCGCAGTGTCGGCCGAGCCGTATTATTCACCGCGCAGCCACTCTCGCTTTTTATACCCCGCTGTTTCCTTTGTCTTAATTTCTCGAGCGAGTACTTCACTCTTAACCTCGCGGCTACGGTGGAGAGAAAAGAGAAAGAATTTTTCTTAGTTTTAGTACATGTGACTGTATGACCCCGATTAACGCCTGAATTAGCTTCGAGATCTTTTAATTTGAAGAGTTGCGCTGCAAACGCTGTCATGGTTTCCAATTCAGAATTTCCTTTAACGGATGTAGCTCATACCTAGTGTTGCCAGATATCCAGATTTCCGCGGCAACTCCCTATTTTTAGGGGTGCAGGTACCCGTCCCGTATAAGTCAAACCCGGGACACCAAATGTTCGACTTTTGAGCACTCCTAGCGATTCGAAATCACTCCCTGACATAGAAAATGAAGCACCCCAAAGGCAGTAGTAAACAAATTAACACTCCATTGATTGAGAGAGTGTGTATTGTTATATCAGTGATTACAAAATCGAGTCACATTTACAAAGCTGTTTATCAGTATGACGTCCCACTCTCGGGGCAGGCCGAATACAATGATTCGTTTGGTGTCATAAGTCCATCGTATCCTCTCCTGAAGCAAACTGCCCCAACACTGTTGTAACTGGTCCTTCATGTCTTGAAAACTTCAAAATGGTTCAAATGGCTCTAAGCACTATGGGACATAATATCTGAGGTCGTCAGTCCCCTAGAACTTAGAACCACTTAAACCTAAGTAACCTAAGGACATCACACACATCCATGCCCGAAGCAGGATTCGAACATGCGACCGTAGCAGTCGCGCGGTTCTAGACTGAAGCGCCTAGAACCGCTCGGTCACCGCGGCATGCTATCATGGAAACTGGCATGTAGTTGAGTCCGAGCTCGCTCCACTTAACCTTCTTCAGGGACAGATCTTGCTTGCAACGAGATTACAACAAAATCACTCAGGCAGTTCACAGAGACAGGAGCGTTGTGTAGACGAGCTTTGTTCTGTTGAAAAATGGCACCACGATACTGGCGCGTAAGAGGTAACATATGTGGACAAAGGACGTCTGGGAAATGCCATCATGCCCCAATAGCTCTCTCAATCACAGCCAGTCCTGACCTGAAGTCATACCTCATAGCTCACCATACTATAACGTCGGGAGTAACACTGCCGTGCCTCTCCATAACGTTATATGACCGGGACATCCGACCAGTTCGCCACAGTACTCAGCGATGCTTGTCATCGACGGTAGCGCAGAAATACAATTTATCGCCGAGCACAGTGTGATACCATTCATCAGCAGTCCAGCCCCCCTTCACAGCAGCACATCCAACTCTGCTATTTGTCTACGATAATGATCGAAGCAGGCGAAATGAATTAAAATTTGTGCTGCGGCCAGGACTCGAATCCAGTTCTTTATGCTTGGTAGGCAGACATGCTAACCATTCGATCATTATCATAGATAATAAAAAGAAAGTTCTCAGGGAAAAATTTAATTATAAGATCTATAAGAGCACCAACGGTACAAGGACGTCCCATTACGTCCAATGCTGGGGTGCTTACCAATATCGGAGAGCTCTGGCAGTAGTGACAATCTGTAAGGGAAAAATCAACTGAAGTTTGTGTTGGAGAGGGCACTCAGCTTAGGTAGTTCGTGCAGCAGTCTTGGTCATCGTACTGCAGTGGTCTAGTTGTGCCGCCACGGTAACTCAGCGTGTTCGGTCACAGGGTTAGCCGCCCTCTATAATAAAAAAAAACAAAACCTGAGTTAATGGATTAACGACGAAATGAAACGGGTATCTTGCGACGTCCGCCCCAAGTATATGCAACAAATGAAAGCGAACAAAATGAGATTAAAAAAAAAAGAAAAAATGGTGAGCATTTTTTCACAGCAAGCAAGAAGACCCGGGTTCGAGTCCCGGCCGTAATACAAATTTTAATTCATTTCGTCTGCTTCGGGAGACTTAAATGTCTCAGGTAAACATTTAATTATAAGATCTGCTATTTGTGTTGTGGTGTTGTAGGTAGCCTAAGAATAGCGCAGTAATTCCCTAATCCAGCTGCTGCTAGTCTTCAGCCAATGGCGCAGGATGGCATAGAACGTCGCAGGAAGTCCATTACCTGTTCACGGATGCCAGGTGCAGATCTGAAGAGGTTATGATGTGCTTGATGCACAATATGGCGATCTTTCCTTGTGGTGGTCACACGTGGTCTTCCGAGCCTTGGCGAAGAGTATGCCTGTCATCACTTTCCTGTGCAGTCAAACATTGGCCCAATCTCATATCCGAATGCCCACAAGTCTAGATATTGCAGGATTCGACTAGCTGGCCAAATGGAGACACAAAATGAGGCTCCTTTCAAACTCTGTCAGCTACTGATATAACTGTCTCATACGACCGCATGGCATTCACAGTGATCACTCAACATCTGACGCTCTCCACGTCTCCTGCATACACCACCATACCTGGGAACAACACTAAACACGAAGAGCACTAATGCATTCTTGTGTCGGTCCCACATTTCATACCGAATTGCAGCTGCAATCATTTACATACGCGACGATTCTATGTACACGCACGAAGTTAGGTACGCATACGAAAATGTCTTCTTCCTTTGTCGGGCTATGTATTGTAAGCAAATACTTGTGTAATGAATGAAAATTTACTCCTTTTTTTGCTTTCTTCTTTTTGTTCTTTGTTCCTCTTTTTATGTTTCGACATATTGGTCTCTAACCATCAGTCTACAAGCCCCAATTGTTTTTTGCAAATTAAATCTGGCAACGCTACTTATTTATGTAAGTCGTCATTTCTCATGCTCACTGCGTGAATTATTTGTTCTGTGAAATCTTGCTGTTAACCCTTTCGTGACGGAATAAGTTAAAAGTGTGCATATTATAGAAAAAAAAGGTTTCCTGGTTTTGGAATGGATACTGAGTCAGGTCATATTTCGATTGTTATTTCTAGTTTTAAATTTTTTTATGTGGGACGTATTTGTCCCTCTGGACTCGAGGAGGAATGATTAATTCTCTAAATTTATTCCTCCTCGAGTCCAGCGGGACATCATACATCCACTTAAAGTAATTTATTGTACTAGGAATTATTTCCTGTAAAAAGAGGAAAGTAAGTGCCGTTATTATGTCAAACAAATTTATTTAGTCACAGCTTAACATTTTTACGAAATTTTTCAAAACATGCTTGAGTACATAATGGTACTTTGCAGTAGCTACGTATGAAATTAGTCCTCTTGCTTCAATGTGCTGTATAGTCTTTATCGCCACTTTGTGCTCTTTGTTGGGAAATGTTTTGCAACTGCATGTAAGCGCACATATCCGTACAAAAGGGTGTGCATCTGCAGTAAAATAAAGAAGCAAGTTCTGGGTTTGTCAATTGCTACCACCTGAAAAATATGAGTTTAAAGAAAAAATAGAGATGATACAGCCTTAGCTGTACCCTGCCCTGCATTCATAACTGAATACACAGCTGTAATGTGAGCTCTAAACCAGTTCGAGCAGTGGAGAGAAAGATGTGCTATTCGCAAGAGGTCACTCAGATGGCGGCGTCGTCTTTTTTACTTTCTTTTAGATGTTGCAATAGCAGACAGTTTCATCATGTGGAACTGCAATAATGTGACAAACTTTCTTGTCATCTTACTTTTGTAAGGCAGCTTACAACTGGGAGAAATATAAGAATTTAAGAAGGACAATAAAGAGCTTTACTTAGCTTACACACTTTAAACAAGGGAAAAAGTACATAAAACCACCCAAACACAATGCGCAAAACGCGTAACTGAAACAGTTAACCGATATCTCGCGCACTAGGTGCCAAACAATGAGCCTGTTGGCTCCAGACAGTTGATGCATTCAACGCTAGATTGCAGCACCTCACAAATGTGGGAACCACAAAAAATAAACCAGCAGTTCGTGGGTACACCTGCGAATAAAACATATAAATGCAAAAATTTAGGCACAAATATGAACGAAAGGCGCAAATAGAAATTCTCTACACCCATTGGCCGTGAGGCAAAACTATCAAATGAATTTAGAAGCGTTTTGTAAATAAATATATGCATAAATCTTCATATTTCCAGAAAACAATGTGAAGAGAGACAATAAATAACTTTACTCAACTGTCTATTGTAAACAGGAGAAAACATGTAAAATCACCGAAACACAAGGCACACGGCGCACAACTGAGACAGATAAGCTATGTCTCGCGCATGGCTCTAGACAGTTGATACATTCAACGCTACATCGCAGGACCTTACAAATGCGGGACTTCCATTCTCTGTGACGCCAGGGAAATAAATTTGTATGCGGGGCATATATATACCACTGATCACGAAAGGATCCTAGGATACTGTTTCTTGAAGATACTAGTTAAAAAAGCATTTTCAAGTGAAACGAGCGTAAAATTTGTTGCCGAGGGCAGGACAGTGGTGGTGAAGCGATGGTAAGTCGCAGCGTGGCACTGGTCCCTAGGCGGGTTTCAGGAGTCGCACACTCAACGCCGTTCCACTGGCGGACTGTGACTGGCTCCTGTCAGACAGGGCGCATGGGAACTTCCGATGTGTGCGTCTAGCTGACTCGCTTCTGTTTTCGTCTGGAGGTTTTCGATATGTCAGAACTTTCTGTGTTTGAAGCGGAACAACGCTGCAACAATCTATGCTGGATTCGCTGAAGTCCAGAACAAAAGAGTAGATCTACTGTCATACCCAGTGGTTCGTGTCGCAAGTGCTTCCAAAAACGTTTAACAAATCTGAATGATGCAAACGAAGTGGCAGACCATCTCTCTTTGAAGAACGGGATGACCGATAGAAAACCGGAGGCACTGGTGGTCGCCGACCGGCGTATCACAGTCGAAGCGATTGGAGAAAAACTTAATTGATCAGCTTGTAATCCCTTGGACTATATTTAGGAGACCGCTGGGTTCCCCGTCCGCTCACACCCATTCAAGAAAAGCTGGCGAACCGAGGCAGCATCGGAAGTGTTGCAGCTGCGTCAGGCCAACCCAGGCGGCGTCCTTAAGCACCTACACGCCACTGACGAAAGCTGGATGTATGACTATCACCACGAGACAAATGTACAAAGGAAGTTGTGGAAACCACTGGATTCACCGCCACCAAAAGACAGCGAAGTGATGCTGAGGGTTTTTTTCGGACTGCCAAGGTGTGGTGCTAACAGACCCTCGTAAGGGGCGACTCGTCACAGTATCGTACGATCGATGTCTCCTGGGCATGTTACGGGAGGCTATGAAGAGTAAGGGTCGTGGGAAGGTGTACGAGGGCGTGTGCAGGCTTCATCTCTATTTACACAATAATGACGAGATGAGCTTTGAGATGGAACGTTATCTCAACAGACACAATGAAGCCTTAGAACACCCAAGGTCTCCGCTAGTTCATCCTAGTCCTGAAAAATGTATCACACTCGAGGGTGAATGTGTAAGGTAACAGTAACACAATCACCTACTTTCAGCGTCACAGTCTGACTTTTTCGAGGCAATGTTTAAATTCTTTTAGGCTGCCGTAAAAACAGCCTTTCGTACCCACGATCTTGAGAACTATAACGCCGCGTCTTCAGACTTCTTCAGTGCTCGAGGTTTCGACTGCACTGCTCAGATCTTCCTTCTTTATGGCTAACCGCCGTCGCGGAAGTGACACCTGGTATAGATAACTACCGGGAAACACGTGGGGCGGGGAAACAACAGTAATATTTTGGGTTCGTCCTCTCCTTCATTTCAATATGTGCATTCGGTATTTATCCAATGACGACGGCCTGCGGATGACAGCCTGAAGAGTTTTGCCCGGTACTCCGGAAAAGCGCGGGAAAATAGCCTTTTCTAAGTGAACGCAACAATGTCATTCGACATTGTTCAGTCATCCAGAAACATAAACAGATGGATAGAAACGTCGACCATTGAAGACTGAAGAGGAATATAACATGACTTAACAACAGATTTGACTATCATTAGCGATTAGTCCTGTTACTGATTGCTAATAATCAAATATTCATTATTATCTTTGTTTTTATTATCATTATTATTTGCTTTATTTCGACCTTTTAAGATAACCAATGTCTCGTTCAGAACGTCTTCTTTCTTCACAATACATTTTCATTCTCTGCCCCCTCCTGGTTCTTTCTGCTTTCAAATTTTGATTCTGGTATAATCTTCTGCTGTATTCCTATAGCTGTACCTATCCTGTGCTGCTACGTATCCACATTATCAGTGTGTTGTCATTCCCCTCGATTTATTTCACACAGCTGTTTCCTATTAAGCATGTTGCGTCCTCCATCACAAAAATATGCCGGGAAAATCTCAGTCTTCTCTTCCACGTTGGTCCAAATCTATCATGCAGTTTCTGCCTTCATCTACGTAGCGAGACCCCGCTTTGTTTTCTCGTACCCCAAATGTCCCTCAATATCTGATGCTCCACATTCTCAAGCCGGACACAGCCTCTCTAGCTACAGATAGTCAATTCAAAAATTGGTACAAATGGCTCTGAGCACTATGGGACTTAACATCTGAGGTCATCAGTCCCCTAGAACTTAGAACTACTTAAACCTAACTAACCTAAGGACATCACACACATCCATGCCCGAGACAGGATTCGAACCTACGACCGTAGCAGTCGCGCGGTTCCGGACTGAAGCGCCTAGAACCGCTCGGCCACCGCGGCCGGCGATAGTCAATTCCTTTGCGTACAAAGCGGAATTTCTGATTGTTGACATATAGAAAGGTTTTTGTTTCCAGAGATTGTTTTTGCAAGATATAGTAGTTTGTCCAACGTTTGTGATACGTCTGTTATGTTATTTCTGGGCTGTAACTTATCTGTTAGGTTTCCGCACAGGTAACGGAAGCTGTTTACATTCACCTCTTGACCTTCAACCTTCATGTTGGCCTCTGAATTCAGGACTTGGTCTTATCGTACTCTATCTTGAGTCCGGATTTTGCTGCAACTACTGCAAGATTTTCCAATGCCATTGTTGTATCTTCTTCTTTCGTATGTAGCAACGCCACATCATCGCCAAGGGTTAAGCACTATATGTGGTGTTATGTTTTATTTTGTACCCAATTCTGCACACCTTGAATAGAGATGGTTTTGTTCTTCTGTCTCCACTGTTGGACCATTTCATCGAGCGACAAGCTGAACAGAATCGTTGAAATCTATCTCCTTGACGAACTCCTGTCCCTGTTTCAAAGTCTTCAGACACTAAGCTTCGGTGTCTGACCATAGCAGTTGTGCCTTTCAGTGTCTCTTTTAGTACGACCAATGTTACCAGGGCCTGTCCTCTGACACGAAGGACATTCAACAACACATTCCTGTCTACAGTATGGTAACGTTGGATAAAGTCCACATAGGTTACTACTGTGTTTTTAACCTTTCCTGAAATAGTGACCTAATATTCGTCAAAAATATTCTCGGTACGGTACCCGTGGTCTAGGGGCAGTGTTGCCTTGATCGTCGCGCGAGCAATCATAGTTAACTTCCGCCTGTGCCAGAGCGCCACTTGTGTCGGAGCAACTCAGTTTGTCGGTGTATCGGCCGAGGTCACATCGTAGTTGCGTAGCGGAATTTGTTGTCGTTTTTTTCTCGGCGGCGGTGTTTTCTGCCCGCAGTGTCCTAAGTCTGTTCCTCGTCGAGCTGCTGTTCATTTCAGTTTTGACAAGAGTGCGCGTCGTGTTCTGACCGGCTCTTTTCTCATGTCATTACGTTGCCATGTGAATTGCGGACCGAGCCGGTTTATCGGCTTATCGAATAATCCGCTAATAACCCCTCGGTGTCGAAACTGGTGAACTGCGTAACAGCCATTTGCTCACGTACGAGAAACACGTCGTTCTGGTCACTCACTCCGTTTTATTCACTTTTATTTACTCACTACTCATGTAAGTGATTCACATTCCCGCTTCATCATGTCCTACACGTGGTATGATCGCCCATCGATACCACAAAGCACGATATCGATTTGGTCACAGAAGTTGGCTATGAAGAGTTCGGCGGTGACCGGTAGAGGAAGACATAGCAGCTACAGCCGCCCAATCACTGGACGCGGGAAACGCCGCCACAGAACGACGGCCCAAATAAATAAGATGAATAACACAGGCACTGCAATTTCGTGATTATCTGCCGATGCCGGGCAGGCAACTTTCAAATACAACGCCTGACCTGTACGTGAATATACAAAATTGATGAACGGGTGCAGACAGTAGACGCATGGTTGACAACATATGGATGTTTGGGTTTGACCGTGAGTCGTGCTCGGATAGCCAAATGGTAAGACAACGGCTCGCGAAAAGCGGGAAATTCGGGTTCGAGTCCCGGTCTGGCGTAAATTTTCACTGTCTTCGTTCCATTCTACGGCTGATGGTTGTCCTTATTCGCAACTGCGAATTTATTTAAAGTGAATAAGAGGCCGCCGATTGCTCTGGGAGAGACAGTTTGTGGGGAGCAGCGTAATTGTGTGGAGAGCAGGTATTGAAACAAAACCCTGAAATAGTAAAAATTACCGACTACGTTTTCGACACGTACGTATGCCTCGAAGCCATGTTTCCGCCAGCTATCTGGGCCAAACACTTGCCGATCTGCAGCAGTACCATCAAGAGTTGTGAAGCTTCGTTTTATTCTGCCTGTCCTTCTGTCTACCGTCTTGCGGAGACTCTGTACGGGGGCAGATGGAAGACTTGAGGGAAAGAGTCATCGACCGGTTCGGTTTTGGCCCCAGGAACTGAAGAAGAAGAAACCGGACGACTTATTTTTGACCATTTGATGTTTGTCAGTGATGTGTTTGTTGACTGATGTTTTAGTTATGATTTTAGTGACAAATATGGGAGACAATCAGCCAATCTGCTCGCAGTGTCTCCCTTGTAACGCTAACTGGCTGACTAATCCTCTGTCAGCAGAGTTTACATGCCCCAGTTTACCCCTGTCCACAATTCACAAAGTTAAGAGAGGGCTGTTCGCAGTTCAAAAGCTGTGAATTCTAGATCGAATATTCCTAGGATACAGGATTGGACGTGATAGATCCGAGAAGTGGCCCCCCACTTTCTCCCGAAATCATAACATTGCATTTTTTCTCTGGGGCTACGAGAAAGCTAGTGTGTTCGCCACTGCAGTGTGGGACCTTCGAGACCTTTGTACTCGACTGTGGAAGTCATTGGTATCATCCCTAAGGTCATGTTACAGCAGACCTGGATAAAACCTGAATATACGAGGCGTGTTTTTTTAAGTAAGTACCGTTTTGAAATTAAGAAAAGACGTGCTAAGATATCTCAATAATTTTATTTTTACATGAAAGCCTGTACCTTAATCTACTTTTCTACATAATATCCGTCAATGTTGAGGCACTTGTCATAACGTTGTACCAGTTTTTGAATACCCTCCTCATAGAAGTCTGCCGCCTGACTTGTTAACCACTGCATCACCACTGTTTTGACTTCGTCATCGTCTTGAAGACGCTGACAGCCCAGGTGTTTCTTCAAGTGCAGGAACAGATGGTAGTCACTGGGCGCAAGATCGGGGCTGTACGGAGGATGATCTAGAGTTTCTCATCGAAAAGATATGATGAGATATTTGGTCTGATTCGACAGATGCGGACAGGTATTGTCTTGCAGCAAAACGATGCCCTTGCTCGACTTCCATGGACTGTTACTTTGATTCTGGTGTGACGTAGGCCACCCATCTTTCATCCCCCGTAACAATTTGGCTTAAGAAATCATCACCGTCATTGTGATACCGCTCAAGGAAAGTCAATGCACTGTCTAAACGTTTGGTTTTCTGCACAACCGTCAACATTTTCGGTACCCAACGTGCGCACAATTTTCGGTAATTCAAGTGCTCGTTCACAATGTCATACAAAACACTACGAGAAACATTAGGAAAGTCATCCCGGAAGGAGGAAATCGTAAATCGTCTGTTTTCTCTCACCTTATTGTCCACTTCCTGCACCAAGCTTTCATTAACGACCGAAGGACGCCCACTCCGTTGTTCATCATGCACATTTGTGCGGCCATCTTTAAATGCTCTCACCCACTTTCTTACCATTCCATCACTCATAATGTTTTCTCCTTAAACTGCACAGATCTCACGATGAATATCGATCGCTTTTAGGCCTTTAGCACTAAGAAATCTTATAACAGCCCGTACTTCACAGTCGGCGTGACTCAGGGTTATCAGAGGCATCTTAAAGACTCAGTACACAACGTAAACAAGGAAGAATCTGATTGTAATGGTGTCAGTGCTTAGATTAAGGTACAGGCTTTCATGTACAAACAAAATTATTGAGATATCTTTGCACGTCTTTTTTTAATTTCATAACGGTACTTACTTAAAAAAACACGCCTCGTGTTTGACAAACAACTTACTTCTGCGAAGAGATTAATTTTGTGTTGGGGAAAATTGAAAATAGGGTATCTCGCTGTAGACACTGTGTATAAACTTCAGCATTTGGTTCATTAAAGCCTTGAATGAGTTAAGATTTTTTCCTGGCCTCATTCCCTTCCGCACTTCTCCCACACTCCTGGCCGAGAGAATCCCTTACGCAGTTGTTGTCGAGCGACTGTGCCGCGTGTCTCCCGATACACCCACCAGAGCGAGTCGGCCGTCGGAGGGAGCGCTTACGGTGCAGCCGCAGTGCGACAGATGTCTCGCCTCGTTAGCCCGGACCAGCGCGGACGAGACCGCAGCGGAGCAGACCGTTCGGACTCCGTCTGTCTGCTCGGCTGGCACGGCGTTAGTCGGGTCGCCGCGGACTTAACTCGATAACGGCCCTGAGGGCGGTCGTCAGCGAGCGACGGGGCCCGCCCGGAATCGATCACGATACAGCGCCGGCCATGAATAATGCATGGCCGACACATTCTCACTGCCGGCGCAACGTCCCACAACATCTTCTGCTCGAGACAGGTCTGCCCTCGGCCATACGTGCTAGAACCCGGAGGTCGTCGTATGTGTTCTACATCTGCGCCTACAGCCATTCTCTGCAAACCACTGTTAAGTGCTTGGCGGAGGATACATCGTATTCCACCACATATTAGTCTTCCTTCCTGTCCCTTCGCGTATGTTGCACGGGAATGCCTTGTGTGTGCTGTAATTAGACTAATACCACTACAGACCATTAAAATTGCTACACCACGAAGATGACGTGCTACAGACGCGAAATTTAACCGACAGGAAGAAGATGGTGTGATATGCAAATGATTAGCTTTTCAGACATTCACACAAGGATGGCGCCGGTGGCGACACCTGCAGCGTGCTGACATCAGGAAAGTTTTCAACCGATTTCTCATATACAAACAGCAGTTGAGAGGCGTTGCCTGGTGAAACGTTGTTGAGATGCCTCGTGTAAGGAGGAGAAATGCGTACCATCACGTTTCCGACTTTGATTAAGGTCGGATTGTAGCCTATCGCGATTGCGGTTTGTCGTATCGCGACATTGCTGCTCGCGTAGGGTCGAGATCCAATGACTGCTAGCAAAATATGGAATCGGTGGGTTCAGGAGGGTGATACAAAACGCCGTGCTGGATCCCAACGGCCCGTATCACTAGCAGTCGAGATGACAGGCATCTTATCCGCATGGCTGTAACGGATCGTGCAGCCACGTCTCGATTCCTGAGTCAACAGATGGGGTCGTTTGCAAGACAACTATCTGCACCAACAGTTCGACGACGTTTTCAGCAGCACGGACAATCAGCTCGGAGACCACGGCTGCGGTTACCCTTGACGCTGCATCACAGACAGGAGCGCCTGCGATGGTGTACTCAATGACGTACCTGGGTGCACGAATGGCAAAACGTCATTTTTTCGGATGAAGCCAGGTTCTGTTTACAGCATCATGATGGTCGCATCAGTGTTTGGCGACATCGCGGTGAACGCACATTGGAAGCGTGTATTTGTCATCGCCATACTGGCGCATCACCCGGCGTGATGGTATGGGATGCCATTGGTTACACGTCTCTGTCACCTCTTGTTCGCATTGACGGCACTTTGAACAGTGGACGTCACATTTCAGATGTGTTACGACCCGTGGCTCTACCCTTCATTCGATCCCTGCGAAACCCTACATTTCAGCAGGATAATGCACGACCGCATGTTGCAGGTCCTGTACGGGTCTTTCTGGATACAGAAAATGTTCGACTGCTGCCCTGGCCAGCACATTCTCCAGATCTCTCACCAACTGAGAACGTCTGGTCAATGGTGGTCGAGCAACTGGCTCGTCACAATACGCCAGTCACTACTCTTGATGAACTGTGGTATCGTGTTGAAGCTGCATGGGCAGCAGTACCTGTACACATCATCCAAGCTCTGTTTGACTCAATGCCCAGGCGTATCAAGACGGTTATTACGGCCAGAGGTGGTTGTTCTCGGTACTGATTTCTCAGGATCTCTCCAGCCAAATTGGGTGAAAATGTAATCACATGTCAGTTCTAGTATAATACACTCCTGGAAATGGAAAAAAGAACACATTGACGCCGGTGTGTCAGACCCACCATACTTACTCCGGACACTGCGAGAGGGCTGTACAAGCAATGATCACACGCACGGCACAGCGAACACACCAGGAACCGCGGTGTTGGCCGTCGAATGGCGCTAGCTGCGCAGCATTTGTGCACCGCCGCCGTCAGTGTCAGCCAGTTTGCCGTGGCATACGGAGCTCCATCGCAGTCTTTAACACTGGTAGCATGCCGCGACAGCGTGGACGTGGACCGTATGTGCAGTTGACGGACTTTGAGCGAGGGCGTATGGTGGGCATGCGGGAGGCCGGGTGGACGTACCGCCGAATTGCTCAACACGTGGGGCGTGAGGTCTCCACAGTACATCGATGTTGTCGCCAGTGGTCGGCGGAAGGTGCACGTGCCCGTCGACCTGGGACCGGACCGCAGCGACGCACGGATGCACGCCAAGACCGTAGGATCCTACGCAGTGCCGTAGGGGACCGCACCGCCACTTCCCAGCAAATTAGGGACACTGTTGCTCCTGGGGTATCGGCGAGGACCATTCGCAACCGTCTCCATGAAGCTGGGCTACGGTCCCGCACACCGTTAGGCCGTCTTCCGCTCACGCCCCAACATCGTGCAGCCCGCCTCCAGTGGTGTCGCGACAGGCGTGAATGGAGGGACGAATGGAGACGTGTCGTCTTCAGCGATGAGAGTCGCTTCTGCCTTGGTGCCAATGATGGTCGTATGCGTGTTTGGCGACGTGCAGGTGAGCACCACAATCAGGACTGCATACGACCGAGGCACACAGGGCCAACACCCGGCATCATGGTGTGGGGAGCGATCTCCTACACTGGCCGTACACCACTGGTGATCGTCGAGGGGACACTGAATAGTGCACGGTACATCCAAACCGTCATCGAACCCATTGTTCTACCATTCCTAGACCGGCAAGGGAACTTGCTGTTCCAACAGGACAATGCACGTCCGCATGTATCCCGTGCCACCCAACGTGCTCTAGAAGGTGTAAGTCAACTACCCTGGCCAGCAAGATCTCCGGATCTGTCCCCCATTGAGCATGTTTGGGACTGGATGAAGCGTCGTCTCACGCGGTCTGCACGTTCAGCACGAACGCTGGTCCAACTGAGGCGCCAGGTGGAAATGGCATGGCAAGCCGTTCCACAGGACTACATCCAGCATCTCTACAATCGTCTCCATGGGAGAATAGCAGCCTGCATTGCTGCGAAAGGTGGATATACACTGTACTAGTGCCGACATTGTGCATGCTCTGTTGCCTGTGTCTATGTGCCTGTGGTTCTGTCAGTGTGATCATGTGATGTATCTGACCCCAGGAATGTGTCAATAAAGTTTCCCCTTCCTGGGACAATGAATTCATGGTGTTCTTATTTCAATTTCCAGGAGTGTATGTTTGTCCAATGAAAACCCGTTTATCATCTGCATTTCTTCTTGGTGTAGCAATTTTAATGGCCAGTAGTGTATTCAGCATCATTTGGTTTCCAAGCAGGGCACTTGCAGAACGAAAATAACATTATAAGTGACTGCCGTACACTATGCAATGGCATACCGTTTTATTTACATGAACTTTCTAGCTGAGAAACGCGGCGTTGTCCAGGTATTTATTTACAGTTCTGCGTCCTCTCCTGTACCGCACAGCGTCTGGCCTAGTGATTAATATTTATGACGTCATACTACGTGTCGTACAATGGTACGATACTGTTGGTATAGTCAGCGCCATATGTGGATACTGTCTCCGTAATTAATTGTTAAATGGTTGGTAGCAAAGAAGTAATAGATTTAAACGTCAATTTTGGTTCCCAGTTTTTCAGGCATCTCATTGTTTATGACGTCATATTTCGTGAATTATGCGTCGTACAGTAATATAATTTTGCGGTTACATTCAGTGCTATATGTGCATATTGCCTGTAAAATGTGTCGCGAATACAGTTAATAGTAAAGAAATAATAAATTATAATGTCGTGCCCCATGCGGTACTTTTACTGCACGGATAAATAGTAAGAGCTGAACATTTTTTCCTTTCATCATTTTGTAGGGGTTGTCAGCCAGAAAAAGTTTCGTAAGGGTTTGAAATGATGTGTAAACTCTGTTACAAGTCGCTAAGTGCTCTCATTCTTAAAGAATGGATAAAGAAAGTCTGGCAGCTCATGAGTTGCGAGCTACGCTTATTTTTCACTCTCACCCCTACCCCTTTGGTAGGTAAGTGGTTCTTACCTACCCTCAGCTATTGTCGCCTGATATATGCACCAAGTTAGGTGATATCCATTTTTGTAACATGTATTACGTTCTGCGAGCGAAAGTTACTTGGCCATGGACAAGTCAGTTCAAGGTTTACAGAACGCCGATAAGAAAATTTATAAACAAAAAAGTAAAGAATTCAAAAATGGTTCAAATGGCTCTGAGCACTATGGGACTAAACATCTGAGGTCATCAGTCCCCTAGGACTTACAACCACTTAAACCTAACTAACCAAGGAGATCACGCACATCCATGCCCTAGGCAGGATTCGAACCTGCGACCGTAGCGGTCACGCTGTTCCAGACTGAAGCGCCTAGAACCGCTCGGCTGCACCAGCCGGCAAAGTAAAGAATTAATAAAACACGAAAAATGTTATGAGGGAGTATAAGAACAAATAACACATTTAGAAAAAAGTTCTGAACTACTGCGAGGAATTCCTACACAGAATATGAGAAATGCACCAAAGAAACCTTTCAACTTGGTGCCAATACTTGGGGTTCATCACTGAATTTTTTCCACCTGCTGTGTCTATTGTAAATGAAATCTATTGAACATTGCACATCTTTCTCTATAACGCTTAAGGAAACGTTATCGGAGTGCAAATTGTATTCCCGTCTCGCGTTCACGGAATGAATATTGCAGTTTCTTCTGAAATAGATATAACTGTCTGTAACAAGTGCCATGATGGATAAATCTTCAATTGTGTCAGAGTATAATTCATTGACACATTAGCCCTAGGTTACTGAACCCTCATGCAATTTACGATTGCAGTAGGGGATAGACCAGGACATTTTGTACTTAATTTGACATGTAATATTCCACTGGGTATCTAATAACTGTAATTAACTAATGCATAACCTGTACATTACGACTTTCTTTGAATAAAATGTGGAGTAGGTGGCAACGTAGCATTTTCTCCCCTTTAGTGTTCCGGAGTTAAAGGAACCATAAACAGAAGACAAACAGTAAAAAAAATAGATAGAAAACTGAACGCGGATGCAGACACAGACACACACACATCCAAATTTACCGCTAAATTCAGTTTGCTGTTTAATTAAGTGATCTATAATACACTCCTCGAAATGGAAAAAAGAACACATTGACACCGGTGTGCCAGACCCACCATACTTGCTCCGGACACTGCGAGAGGGCTGTACAAGCAATGATCACACGCACGGCACAGCGGACACACCAGGAACCGCGGTGTTGGCCGTCGAATGGCGTTAGCTGCGCAGCATTTGTGCACCGCCGCCGTCAGTGTCAGCCAGTTTGCCGTGGCATACGGAGCTCCATCGCAGTCTTTAACACTGGTAGCATGCCGCGACAGCGTGGACGTGAATCGTATGTGCAGTTGACGGACTTTGAGCGAGGGCGTATAGTGGGTATGCGGGAGGCCGGGTGGACGTACCGCCGAATTGCTCAACACGTGGGGCGTGAGGTCTCCACAGTACATCGATGTTGCCGTCAGTGGTCGGCGGAAGGTGCACGTGCCCGTCGACCTGGGACCGGACCGCAGCGATGCACGGATGCACGCCAAGACCGTAGGATCCTACGCAGTGCCGTAGGGGACCACACCGCCACTTCCCAGCAAATTAGGGACACTGTTGCTCCTGAGGTATCGGCGAGGACCATTCGCAACCGTCTCCATGAAGCTGGGCTACGGTCCCGCACACCGTTAGGCCGTCTTCCGCTCACGCCCCAACATCGTGCAGCCCGCCTCCAGTGGTGTCGCGACAGGCGTGAATGGAGGGACGAATGGAGACGTGTCGTCTTCAGCGGTGAGAGTCGCTACTGCCTTGGTGCCAATGATGGTCGTATGCGTGTTTGGCGCCGTGCAGGTGAGCGCCACAATCAGGACTGCATTCGACCGAGGCACACAGGGCCAACACCCGGCATCATGGTGTGGGGAGCGATCTCCTACACTGGCCGTACACCACTGGTGATCGTCGAGGGGACACTGAATAGTGCACGGTACTTCCAAACCGTCATCGAACCCATCGTTCTACCATTTCTAGACCGACAAGGGAACTTGCTGTTCCAACAGGACAATGCACGTCCGCATGTATCCCGTGCCGCCCAACGTGCTCTAGAAGGTGTAAGTCAACTACCCTGGCCAGCAAGATCTCCGGATCTGTCCCCCATTGAGAATGTTTGGGACTGGATGAAGCGTCGTCTCACGCGGTCTGCACGTCCAGCACGAACGCTGGTCCAACTGAGGCGCCAGGTGGAAATGGCATGGCAAGCCGTTCCACAGGACTACATCCAGCATCTCTACGATCGTCTCCATGGGGGAATAGCAGCCTGCATTGCTGCGAAAGGTGGATATACACTGTACTAGTGCCGACATTGTGCATGCTCTGTTGCCTGTGTCTATGTGCCTGTGGTTCTGTCAGTGTGATCATGTGATGTGTCTGACCCCAGGAATGTGTCAATAAAGTTTCCCCTTCCTGGGACAATGAATTCACGGTGTTCTTATTTCAATTTCCAGGAGTGTATAAATAATAGTCCCGGTTTTTGGTACATACAAATCATCTTTACAACATACTGATTGGTTGATTTGGAGGGGGTGGGGAGAGGGGATCAGATAGCAAGGTCATCGGTCCAAACGGATTAGGTAAGGACGGAGAAGGAAATGAGAGGTGCCTTTTCAAAGGAACCATCCCGGCATTTGCCTGAAGCAATTTGTGGAAATCACGGAAAATCTAAATTTGGATGGCCGGACGCGGGTTTGAACCGTCGCCCTCCCGCATGCGCGTCCATTCTGCTAACCACACTGACTGAAGCAACGTAACACGACAGTAGTAATGCTACAAACACAGAATAATTATAATACTGTCATAATAAAAGTTAAGTGGAATGTCATCTTCATGTATATCAATAGGTAGAATTTGAACTGGAGAATACGTATCTGTGCTCTTATTTTGTTCGGTATTATTGATGAAAAGTTTGTTATATTTCCTTGTCACTGTTTTCATTTAAATATCTTCTTGGGATGTCGGAACTGCCGTATTTTGACGTCCTGCATCGATAGCCAGGATAAACCAGAAGCTTTATATAAAAAATGTTACTCTACAATCTCCTCTTCTTGATGGCCAAACACTGGCGGTGGAAATTTCTCCCGAACCCGGAACTGGAGGCTGCATACTTTCGAATCGAGCGTTATTCACAGACGAGCCTTGTCTTATCAGATCTAAGGATGCCGACGTACGATCAAAGAACACGGGAACGAAATCTGACTGTACGACTTATCCTAGAAGATAGATTGAAGAAAAGTAGCCCTATGTTTATAGCAATTGTAACTTTAGAGAAAGTTTTTGACATTGTTGACTGGACTTACACTATTTGAAATTCCGAATGTACTACGTATAAGCCACGCGATCTGAGGCGTCTTGTCACGGTCGCGGCGGCTCCCCCCGTCGGAGGTTCGAGTCCTCCCTCGGGCATGGGTGTGTGTCTGTTGTCATTAGCGTAAGTTAGTTTAAGTTAGATTAACTACTGCGTAAGCTTAGGAACCGATGACCTCAGCAATTTGGTCCCATACGACCTTTCCACAAATTTCCAATTTACCACGTATAAAATATAGAGAGTTAAAGTTATTTACAACTTGTACAGAAATCAGACTGCAGTTATAAGAGCATAAAAGAGAAGGGATGAAACAGTGTTGTTGCCTATCTTCGATGTTGTTCAATCTGTACTTTCCACAAGCAGTAAACGCAAGGAAATAAAAAATTTGGAGAGCTAATTAAGGTCCATGGAGAAAAAATAAAAAGTTTAAAGTATGTCGATTACGTTGTCAGTTTCTCAGACGACAAAGGATGTGGAAGAACAGCTGAACTGAATGGTGTCATTTGAAGAGGTTACAAGATGAAGATCAACAAAAGTAAAACAAGGGTAATGGAAAGTAATGAAATTAAATCAGGCGATATTTAGAGAACTAGACTGGGAAACAACAAATTAAAAGTAATAGATGAGTTGTGCTCTCTGGGCAGAAAAATAACTTATGATGGCCGAAATAGAGATAATATAAAATGCAGTCTGTTAACAGCAGGGAAAGCATTTCTGAAGTAGGAGGATTTGTTAGAATCTAATAACAATTTATGTGTTAGAAATTCTTTTCTGATGGTATTTGTCTGGAGCGTAGCCATGTACTAAAATGAAAATTGGACGCTAAACAACTTTAACAACAAGAGAGTGGAAGCTTCTGAAATGGGGTGCTGTAGAATAATGCAGGGCTGTACAGGACGGACTGGAATGGAAACCTGCATCAAACCAGTTTTTCGATTGAACTGCAACAGACATGTGTACCACTAAGGTTCAATTTCGAGTACAGAACAGAAGCGTACTTTGTATGTAAAATCGTTAAATTAATAACTGACACTAACTGCAAGAGGCTGCAATAAACGGAAATCGTATCGAAAAGATCTTCAGAATCAGCGACCACGATAATACATTCAAACATATCTCAGACCGGAATAACTCGCAGCTTGTTTTTCTCGTGGCGCCTGATGCGTAGGCATCCGTTCCTGCACTAAAGTCTGCACAAGGATGCGTCAGGTGCTAATCGCGTAAAAGGTGAGTCGACTGATTAGAACTAGTTGCGGCAAATTAGTCACGCGGATCATTGGAAAGTAGTTTTTGAGAATCGATTTAGTTCACTATGTTTAAGTTCCCGAAATTATCATCAATGGACAAGGCGCAAGGCGAGTGAAGGACTAGGTGGTATCGTTAGAACACTCGAAAGTGAGGAAATAATGGTCGACATGGAGGTGTATGGGAGAGGGTTGGCTCTAGTGAAGTACAATACATATGTGTAACATGTAGTAATAAAGGTACGTCATAACATCATTTATTTTAAAATAAAGTAAGTAATTAAGCAAAAGGAGGAACTAATGATTCAAATAACACTTTACATTTTATACTGTCTATTAAATACGTAATGTGTAACAGTATGTTCCAGATACGGTAGAAATTTTGTTTAAATTGTTTCACATTAAGCTTTATTATTCAGTATTTAGTTACTAGCTTCCTGATCCTAATAGAGTAGTGAGTTTTATTTAAAGTTTTCGTAAAGAAATATGATAAAATTACAATACCTACAAGGAATGTATTGCCTATTACTTCTAGACAGATGGAAGTTATTTCTATGAGCCCTGGCAAACCTCAAATGAAACGTCCTTTTCTACCCTTTTGAAACGACAATTTTCTTTTTCCAAAAATAATTTGTTTGGGAAGTTAATGATGATAAAAACATTCGCATTCTACAAAATTCTTTTTAAAATTGAGATTTGAATAACCGAAAGATACTATGCCACTCGCCTGAAGAAACTTAAAATTTATTTCACTTCCATGTAGAAGCTGTATCGCGAACGGCTGATCTAATGTTAATGAAGGACGAAATTTGAGTCATCACATGACAAACTAAACCTTAGACAACGAGCAGGAAGCAAGAGGGAAAGATAAGTAAAACGTATTTTGTTTGTAATTGTTTCCTCTCAATGATAATTCAGTAGTGCAAGAATCGTAAATACTTATACCTAAAATGCAATTACTTTTTTTGTTGTTGCTTGCTGATTGGAACAGACTATTACTACACATTGTTGGTCTTTCTGTTGCTGCTGTGTTGTGGTCTTTAGTCCGAAGACTCGTTTGATGCGACTACTCACGCTACTAGGTCCTGTGCAAGCCTCTTCATCTCAGAGTAACTGCAATACAACACGTAAAGGCTGCAAACTAATAGTTTTCGAGAACTCAGAGACTCTGTCACGTAGTACAAGTTTACTGGAGAAGAGAGTGCTTGTTAAAGAGGGCAATGGGTAGGTCGTTTAAGACACGCGCACCAATTACGGGCAATATTCTTGCTCGGAATAGGACTTCTTGTAATATTTTCATACTCTGTGTTAGAAAATTATATACGAGGTGGTGCGCAAAAGTTCCCAGAATACACTCTAAGAAAAAAATGAAAGACTCACCACGAAGTCTGATGCCAGTTGGCGAGCGATCCCAACGGTCAGTCAATGTTCTCCTATTCGCCCGTTTTGTTCTGTCTTCCCCAAGTTGAAATCAAAAGTTTATACAGGCAAGCTACTCTTTCAGGCCAGCCGCCGCAAAAGCACAATCTTACGTATACATGGCAATGGAAATATACTCACAAATATCTAACCAAACTGTCAGCCAGTAGTCACACAAAAAGTACGAAGCGTATAGCATGTCAAACAGCTTATGTATAGACAGAATTTAGTTTTGTCCAAATACTGATAATCACGCCTTCAGACCTTAAATAACCATAACAGTTCTTTGTAGAAGAAGTAACGCAACCATACCGATATTCGCATCTTGACATCGTATGTTCAACATATACATGAGATATTTACGTTGACCTGTTGTCTTTTATTTAGAACCATAATTGCTGTTTTAGCATTCTGGTCCCCATTGATAACTGCTGCCTGGACGACACGGAGAAATTTCGCATTTCGTATGGACGGCTCCTGTAAGCGTGTTACGTATACGTCCAGTCCCTCCCATATCCTTCATGATTTGGCCATAGCCACTGTACGTAGCATTGAGTTTTAAAATTCTAATACTCCTAAATGTGGGTTGTATGAATGGAACATGTAAGTGCGGACTGGGTGTGTTCAACGTACATACGTCATTTCACACAGACCTGGAAGGCTTGTTCCAAGTTGAACACTTTATGCCTCCTGAGGAATACGTTCCTGCTTAAATCAGTTAAGTGTTATAACTCAGTAGCAGTTGTACTACTTTAACATCATGAGCTCTATGGCTTTCGGAGTGGAAAACGTGACGGTCGATTCTTTGGGTGTTAAGCGTGTAGACTATGAGTAGTGTGCGACTGAGAAAGAGGCTGAGTGATGAATTATGTGGAGACAGAGATGTAAAATGCTTTGCGATGTCGCCAGTTTGCTCTCTGTCTCTGCCCTGTTTCACACATTGCAGCCGTTGCATACTCTAGAAGCCGCCAACGCAGGGGTAAGCGCCAGATTCGGCTTGTGACTTTCACTAGGAAAATTTAAATGCTCAGAAAACTGTCGATTTTACATGTCTTCTTTATGTCTCCCATAATGAAAACTACAGTGGCCGTGTATCCTCATGTTCATCAGGCGGTAAAGGTAAGGCCTTCACGCAACTGTCTGTAGCGTACTGACCGTATATGGGAATGTTTAGGCGTATCTGAGTGGCGTATTGTAGCAGCGCAGACAGCAGGCAAGCACGGGATTTTGTCACTATAACAATTCAACAAGGCAGATGCAGTATTGCGAAGCAGTTTGGCTTGCTGAAACGGTAAATTCGACGGTGTTGCACAGACTTGTGCAGTAAGGTGCGAGGCAGATTTCCGCACACATAGTGGTTGTGGTGTTTTTAGGATACGTGACTGGTAGCGGACTTGGCTCTGGGAATGAGAGTGAAGAAGACTAAATGAGTTCTGCAGTAAATTTCCGTTAGTAATAGATTATACTCTGTTCAAGAATCACAAGAGGAGAAGGTATACTTGCAAAACTCCAGGAAATACCGAAATATAGACACATATCACAACTGAGTAGTGATGAAGAGTAAGCTGAAATTCAAGAGGTTAGTCAGGAAGAATCATTGAGCAAAGAAGTGGGATACGGAAGTACCAAAGAACGAAGACATTCGCTTGAAGTTCTGAGGCAATAGAAACTGCGATAAGCAATAGTTGAACAGGCAGTTCGATTGAAGTGGAACTGACATCTCTAAAAAGGACAGTCGCAGAAGTCGGAAAGAAAAACGTAGGTACACAGAATGTAACTGCGAAGAAACAATGGGTAACAGAAGAAATACTTCAGTTGATGGACGCAAAAAAGAAGTACAGAAATTCAAGAATGTAGAAATACAAGTCTCTTATGAATGAAATAAATAGGAAGTGCAGAGAAGCTAAGATGAAATGACTGCATGAAAAATGTGAAGCAACCGAAAAAGAAATGATTGTCGGAAGAACTTACTCAGCATATAGAAAAGTCAAAACAATTTTTGGGTGAAATTAAAAGCAAGGTTGGCAACATTAAGAGTGCAATGGGAATTCCGCTGCTAAATGCAGAGAAGAGAGTGGATAGGTGGGAAGAGTACATCGAAGGCCTCTATTCAGGTGACGACTTACCTGACGATGTGATAGAAGAAGAAGCAGGAATCGATAGAGAGGAGATGGGAGGTCCAGTATTACAATTTAGAAGAGCTTTGGAAGACTTAAGGTCGAATAAAGCAGTAGGGATAGATATCATTCCATCAGAATACCTAAAACCATTGGGGGAAATGGCAATAAAACTATTCACGTTGGTGTGTAGAATGTCTGAGTCTGGCAGTATACTTTCTGACTTTCGGGAAAAGATCATTCACAAAATTACGAAAATTAGAAGAGCCGACAAGTGAGAGAATTATCGAGCAATGAGTTTAACAGCTCGTGTATCCAAGTTGCTAACAATGATAATACACAGAAGAATGGAAAAGAAACTTGAAGATGCGTTAGAAGATCAGTTTGGCTCTAGGAAAGGTAAAGGCACCAGGGAGGCAATTCTGACGTTGCTGTAGATAATGGAAGCAACACTAAAGAAAATCAGGACACGTTCATAGGATTTGTCGGTCTTAAAAAAGCGTTCGACAATGTGAAGTGGTGCAAGAGATTCGAAATTCTTAGAAAAGTAGGGATAAGCTATAAGGAAAGGTGGGTGATATACAATATGGACAAGAAACCAAAAGGGAACAAGAAAAGTGGAAGATCAAGAACAAAGTGCTCGAATTAATAAGGATGTGAAACAGAGATGTGGCCTTTCGTCCCTACTGTTCAATCTATACATCGAAGAGCCAATGGCGGAAATAAAAGAAAGGTTGAAGACTGAAATCAAAATTCAAGGTGAAAGTATCTCAGTGATAAGATTCGCTGATGACATTGCTATCTCCAGTGAAAGTGAAGAAGAATTACAGGATGTGTTGAATGGAAGGAAATTCTAATGAGATTGTGAATTGAGAGTAAATCGAAGAAAGTAATGAGAAGTAGCAGAAATGAGGACAGCGAGAAACTTGAATTGGTGATCCGGAAGCAGACGAAGTTAAGGAATTCCGCTAGCTGGGCAGCAAAGTAACCCATGACCGATGGAGTAGGGAGGACATAAAAAGCAAATTAGCACTGTCAAAAGGGGCATTCCTGAACACTAGTAGCCGGTCGGAGTGGCCGTGCGGTTCTAGGCGCTACAGTCTGGAGCCGAGCGACCGCTACGGTCGTAGGTTCGAATCCTGCCTCGGGCATGGATGTGTGTGATGTCCTTAGGTTAGTTAGGTTTAATTAGTTCTAAGTGCTAGGCGACTGATGACCTGGGAAGTTAAGCCGCATAGTGCTCAGAGCCATTTGAACCATTTTTTGAACACTAGTATCAAACATAGGCCTTAAATTAAGGAAGAAGTTTCCGCTTGCCTGAAGCACAGCAGTGTACTGTAGTGTTTGAAAACCTGAACAGAAGAGAATTGAAGCACTTGAGATGTGGTGTTACAGAAGAATGTTGAAAGTTAGGTGCACTGATAAAGTAAGGAAAGCAGGTTCTCCAGAGAATCTTCGAGGAAAACATGACAAGAAGAAGTGGGAGGGCGGCAGGACGCTTATTAACGTCAGCGAATAACTTCCATGGTACTAGAGGGAGCTGTAGAGGGTAAAAACTGGAGAGGAAGACAGAAGCTGGGATACCTCCAGCAAATTATTGAGAACTTAGGGTTGCAAATTCTACTCTGAGATGAATAGGTTGGCACAGGAGAGGAATTCATGGCTGGCTGCATCACAATAGTCAGGACACTCATGACTTTAAAAAAAGTGTCGTGTATGCGCAAGAAGCACACCACTGCCGGTTATCAGTACAGGACATTTTGTAACGAAATGTTTCTCGGTCTCGCAGTCCTGCAACATGAAGTGGGTTTGCAAGGAGAAGTCAGCGGTTCAGGGCCACGGCAGGACAACAGTCCTACGCACAGTTATGCGTCCAGAATATTAGGGAGACTTGATGATACGGCTCGAGTTTTATCCCGTGACAAAAAAGAAAACACTAAGAGGCATTAAAAGGGCATAAGAAAAGTAATATTTTAATATCGAAGTTAAGGAAGGTACAGAAGAACAGAAACTGCATCTCAGAGTTCATTTTTAGAATTATATTTGCTTGGTTAAAAATACGAGCGTAACAAAAGACTAATAGTATAGTTTCATATTCTGTGTGACGGAAGTACTTCAGCGAAAAGAAAGTTTTTTTTCGACTCATTTCTCATACGTCGGAAAAATAGGCTGGTAAAAACTGATAGTAACGATCATATATAAATATTTGGTTAATACTGTTAGGATTAGTTAGAGATACTAACATTTTTAAATTTATTCTTCAGTCTCTGACGCTCTTTTCCACTTAAATGACATGTTTGGAGATTATTGCATCCTCATTAGATCTAAGTAGTTGCGTCAGCAAAACGTCTTGTCTGTGTCAGAACCTCATATATTTCACATCACTGATTCTGCGTATCAGGGACCGGACAGTTTGTTGGTAGGTTTGTGGATGTGCGTGGAATTAGATGTATACTCACAGGTCATGTAATTCGCGTAAATAACGGGCTGTCGATTTTGCGTACCTGGTAATGGCACCCGATAGCGACCCAGAGGGCTTCGACAGGATTTACACCAGGCGCATTTGGTCGCCGACACATCAACGTGAGTTCACTTTAATGCTCCTCAAATCGCTGTAGTACGGTTCCGGCACCGAGATGTGGACAATTATACTGCTGAAAGAGTACATCACCGTTGGGGAAGAAATCAAAGATGAAGGGATGCAGGTGGTTCGCAGCTGTCAGCGTGTCTTCGATTACTATCACAGGTGACATGCAAGCGCAGGTGAGTGTCTCCCATAGCATAATACTGCTCCGTGGTGAGCTGCACGTTTCAGGCCGCCGTTCACCTCGATGGCGGCGTTAGTGGAGACGACTATGGACCTAATGTAGGAAACATATGATTCATCGGAAGAACCGACACGTTTGTCTTGATCGACGGTCGATCCCGATCGTCCCGTGCCCACTGCAGTATTTATTGACAATGTCATTGGCTCAATATGTGAACACGTAGGGGTGGTCAGCTGCGGAGTTCCATGTTTAACAATGTACGATGAACGGTGTGCTCGGAAACACTTGCACTTGCACCAGGCTTGTGCTCTTCCAGCGGAGATGCCACAGAGCAGGTAAGCCTCCGTCTCCCACGTTCTTTGAAGAGTCGTGGACGTCCAACCATTTAGCGACTAGTAGTATTTTCACTGTCCTTCTACCTCTTTCCATAGATGCTCATGACTGTAGCACGTGAAAATTCGACCAGCTTCGCCTTTTTCGAGATACTCTTTCACAGGCTCTGCGTAATAGAAACTGCCCTTTGTCAAAGTTCTTTATCTCAATGGATTTCCCTATTTGCTGCCATATCTTCGCTAGGATGATCCCTTGACCGCTTCTGCTCCGCTGAGATACTTCTGTTGCCGCGTCGCGTGTTCGAAACGCCACCTGGTGGCAACCAACGTCGCGATGGGGAATGGTCATAATGTTTTAACTTAGCAGTATTTGTATAAGTCTGTGTAGAGCGATACGCACTGTTCACTTTCATACATTTGATTATTCATAGAAAATTTACTGTATCCCTATACACGAAGCATTTGTTATTGATTTATATATATATATATATATATATATATATATATATATATATATATATATATATATATATATAGGGTTATATAGGGATTTATATATATAGGGTGTTTCACTAAATGTGTAAGTTACGAAGTAATAGGCAACGGAAATATTTATTGCGGTAGGTCACCATTAGAAACGTTACACTGTCTGCGGAGCTATGAACATCGTTTATTGTGTTACAGCAAAAAGATACAATTTTTTAAATAGAACAATAGTTATTTCTATCATGCACTGGAATCAGTAACACCAGCTGTGTATACATCAATTTAAATTATATTCCTATCACTTTTAGTTTGGGAGCTACAGCCCTTCAAAATTTCAGGGGCAGATACCACACGCTGTACATAATACACGACTGTGTGGTGGCTCAATGGTTCAAATGGCTCTGAGCACCATGGGACTTAACTGCTGAGGTCATCAGTCCCCTAGAACTTAGAACTACTTAAACCTAACTAACCTAAGGACATCACACACATCCATGCTCGAGGCAGGATTCGAACCTGCGATCGTAGCGGTCGCGCGGTTCCAGACTGTAGTCCCTAGAATCGCTCGGCTACACCGGCCGGCGACTGTGTGGTGGGTGATGTATGTTCTGGTGGTGGGAAGTTGATTTAAATGAGATGTTCAAATGTGTGTCCATGTCCTGAATGCACAATGCATGCGCCTTCTAAAGGATCTGCGGACGAGATGTAACATCGCCGGTGTCACGGAGCAACAAGCGTCCTCGATGCGACGTTTTAGATCGTTGGGGATGTGGGTTCAGTGATATAAACACGTTCCTTTAGATATACCCACAAAAAGAAATCTAATGGTGTTAAACCGGGTGACCTTGAGGGCAATGAATGAGGACCATGGCGCCCCAACAACCTTCCTGCAATCCTGTTGTTTAGTTCTTCCACAACAGAACGCGCAGAATGGGCTGAGTCACCATCGTGCTGCATCCACATATAGACGTGTTCAACGTGACCACCGAAACTGTCGACTATAAACTCGCGATGTAATTCACCTGTCAGTGTACCTGGGAAGTAGTGTGGACTGATGATTTCATCCCCAAGGATTCCACACCATGCATTAATAGACCACCTCCGTTGACGGTCGACAGGTCGTACCCACCCGAGGATTTTCTGCGGCCCACTAGTGCACGTTATGCCGATTCACTGCACCACAATTTGTGAACGTGGACTCATCAGAGAATATGACACCTTGTAAAGGCTCCAGCGTGAAATTACGCATGGCCCATTCATAGAATGTAGTTCTCTCACGGAAATCGTTCCCATGCAGCTCCTGGATCAATGACAGGCGGTATGGGTGAAACCTGTGGCCGTGTGATATACGCCACACAGATGTGAGACTGACACCAGAGACTGCAGCAACGGCTCGTAAGCTGACATGAGAATCGTGGTGTACTGCCGCTAAAACAAACACCACCGTCTCCTCACTTCTTGCAGTTCTTCGTCTGTTACTGCGGCGCATTACCAAGCTGTCTGTTTCTCGAAGTCGTTGATCGGCACGAAAGAACGTAAAGGCTGCCGGAGCTCTTCGCCTAGGATATCTCACGGCGTACGCCATGGCTGCTTCAGTGGCATCGTGTCGGCACTCGCCGAGCATCAGCAACATGTTCGTGTATGCCATCATCATCCGATATCAGTAACTGTGATGTATTTAGCCCCGTTTGTTTGTGTGGCTCGAACTGTCGGGTATACGGCTGTCTAACAGCGTATCGAGGAAGCTTCTCGCTCCGTGACACGGGGGACGTTACAACTCGGCCGCACCACATTTAGAAGGCGCATTGCGTTATGCGCAGCGTGTGTGGTATCTGCCCCTGAAATTTTGAAGGGTTGTAGCTCCCAAACTAAAAGTGATAGGAATGTAATTTAAATTGATGTATACACAGCTGGTGTTACTGATTCCACTGCATGATAGAAACAACCATTGGTCCATTTAAAAAATTGTATCTTTTTTGCTGTAACTCTTTAGATAATAACACAATAAACTATGTTCATAGCTCCGGAGACAGTGTAACGTTTCTTATGGTGACCTACTGCAATAAATATTTCCGTAAATATCATATATATATATATATATATATATATATATATATATATATATAGTTTAAAGTACAGACAATTTTACCATTTTGCTGAATTAAATTAAGAGTCAGATGTCGAGCTGTTGCGATCAGTAAGATTGCGCTTACGTACGAGAACAGAACATCTGTACTGGGAGGAAAGGCAAAAGTAACGATAGTATCAGGACATGCCTCCCGGAAAAGTACATGTTCCACCAACCATTCAGTTCATCGACTGTAGAAATTCACTCCTTGGGTTACGGTTCCATTCGAGAAACTCTGTGTGAACATTCTCACCGTCGGAAAAACTGCGAGTGCTGCGAATCAGGTACCCGACTACTTAGGCACTGTCGCCTGTATACGACTTCGACGGGCTTCCTTCTCAATCAGCATCACACACATCTCTCTGGCCTTGGTCAAATTGTAGGCACTATTTTACTGTGGTTGGATGCGACATTGCATTTGGTCTACATACCATCAAATCATGGTGAATTTGTCTGGCACGAATTAATTTTTGGCCCACAAGAATCGTACTATCATGTGTACTTCAACTTTGGAGTACGTTCTTGAGCTGTGCTCACTCCCAGCTATGCGTTTTCGTGGACTTGGCTGTCTATCTGTGTTTGATTTCTCGCCCTTGTTGCGGTTATGCCGTGGTCCTCCTTCCTTCTACGTGTGGCAGCAGCGATGTGTATCGATATTTGCACCGTGTACCATCTTTGGTTTTGGGCATATAGTTTCCAGCCAGGGGGTCTGCAGTGAGTCGGTCGGTTGCTGCGGACCAGGGAAGATATCTCCGCGCAGTGTAGTCTGCTGGGTCCGCTGGTGGTCCTTGCGCATTGTCGGAGCGTGTGTGGAGCTGTCCGATCGCTACGAGCTTTGTGGCTCACCGACCCAAAACGTCAAAGTTGAGTGGTGTTTTAAGTACCCAAGCCACGTCCATTTATATTGTGTGGTTCGTTTCGGTGTTCGCTATTGGGGAGGTTTTCCTGTGAGCAACACCAAGTGTTTGTATCGCTGAAATGTAGCCGCCATGCGGTGGAGTTAACTATATTGGTTGACTACAATTTAAGTGCACCAGCGGAATTTTCTGCCTTGTGGCCGTTAGTGTTTTGGTTACCTGCCATGGCCACTGACGTAAATTCAGGCTGTGTTCCTTTTGGGTGAAGTTAACTATATTACCGTATTTCAAATTCAATTTTCTGCCTTGTGGCCGTTAGTGTTCCGATTATCTGCCCTGACCACTAACGTAATTTCAGGCAGCGTCATTTTCTCACCTGCTGTCACTGTCCAACATGGTGTGTAGTTTTGACAGCTTAATACATATTTCATTGTGGATAATCACGTTCGTAACATTTTGTGTTTTAGTTCTCATGTACCGATTGGTAGCAAGCAAGTCGTTTTGTCGGTCGGTCCGTGGCTGTCCCTTGGTTGCGTTACCGACCAATCAAGTGTAGTTGATTGAGGACAGACCGACCCCTTGGAGGATTCTGAGTGCCGTTGTCTTTATTGTCTTTCTCACCGGTGCTTAATTGTCTGTTTATAATCTATCATAGCCAATGATTTAAAAAATTCTTGGTTTTACTGTATTTTATGTAAATGAAAGGCCCTTAGCCGCATATAAGTAAGTTTGAAATCGGGCAAGTGGATATTTCCTGAAGGTTATTGCTGTTGTATTGTCTTTTCTTTTAGTGCGTTTCAGTCACCTAAAACGTAAGACTTATGGCTATAGTTTTTTTTTAATTTTGAAAAATTAACTGTGAGCCTTCAGCCGCTTGGAACCTTAATCTCAAAATTACCTTTCGAGCTTAAACATTAAGGCATCCTGCCCTTAAAGGTTTATGGTATTTTTGAATTCTGGAAAATCAATTGTGGGCCTTCAGCCATTTAAAGTTACCCTTTAAGCAAAAACATTGCGGCCCTCTGCCTATGAAAAGTTATGGTAATTTATTTTTAAATCTCTAAAATTTTATTGTGGGCCTTCAGCCGTTTGTATTGCAGCTTGTTTATATATGTATATACTTCAATGATTTTATTTTTAATTGTAGCTGCGTTTCTTTAGTCACTTGAAATTACTTTGTTGATTTTTTAAGATTTCTTGTTTGGAGGCCTTCAGCCGTGAAAGATTTGCAGTTTCATGTGTTATTAATTTACACTAAATTACAATTTTAAGGTGAAACTGACCCCAACCTTGCCGGTTGGGGTGGCCGAGGGGTTCTAGGCGCTACAGTCTGGAACCGCGCGACAGCTACGGTCGCAGGCTCGAATCCTGCTTCGGGCATGGATGTGTGTGATGTCCTTAGGTTAGTTAGGTTTAAGTAGTTCTAAGTTCTAGGGGACTGATGACCTCAGAAGTTAAGTCGCTTAGTGCTCAGAGCCATTTGAACCATTTTTTGCCCACAACCTTATTAGGCCCTTTCCAAAATCCTAATCACCTTTTCTGCGCAGCGGGTTTAGCGGGCGAATCAGTTCCCAGTCGCCACGCCATTTCACTCACACTACGGTGCACCTGTTCTCCATACCACAGTAGAGCAGCGTCTGCAGGAAACCCAGAACACGTACCCTCTTTTGGCGACGCACCACTCTTTTTGCGTAATGATCGTAGTGTGCGATGACATGCGTAACTCATCTTTTGAGGTTCCCTCGTACTTATCTAAGAGTGAGTGCCATTAGAAAGACATATTTTGTCTTATCCGGTGTAGAGAAGAAAATAGTGTTTCCTGGCGCCACTGATACAAGACTCCCAAAATATAAGAATTCTAAGAGCTCGTGCTTACGATAAATATCGGTGCCGCCAAAGTATGTAATGGAGCACTTATATCAGGCGCCGGACTCCAATGAAGTCGTTCATTCAGCTGAGATGGCGCAATTCAGATGCGAACGCGGAGGAATCTCTCCCACTAATCATTGCAATCAGAGCAATATGCGGAGAATGCTGCCAGAAATTCTGCCGACGGCAGCCGGAAAATAATGCCGGGGCCAGGCGAGCGGCGGCGCTTGCGTCGCGACGCCGAGGAGAGCCCTGCATTCCCTCTTTCTCCGTGGCAGAGCGCCCGTTCGGCTCGCCACGAGTCATTAGGGTTTTTATTTTGTTGTATTGTCTCCGTAATTAGATTGCGACGGGCCTCGGTTGGCAGCGCTGCGCCGCGCCGCGCCGCGGGGGTTCCCCGCCCGTTCTGCTGCTCATTAGGAAGGACGGGCGCGCCGCCATGTTGCTGACGTCAGGGGCCCAGTATGTTGTCCTCGTTAAGGCCGCCAAGTCCCTGCGGCTCTGGAGAAATCTGCGGTAATTTCCCGCAAGCTTTCATTTCGCATTGCTTCAGAGGAAGCCGAGTCTGAGCAATCCCGTCCGCGGTTTGAAAACTGACAGGGGCTCTATCCCAGCCGCCTGGCTGCTCCTGTCGTTCTCTCATCTTCTGCAGCTGAATCAACAAGTGATTATTTGCTCTACGTCGGAAATTTCGAAGGCTCCTATAACTACGTATAAAAAGCGAGCCATGGTCAGTAGATTCTCAAATGCACAACACACGTAGATAGAACTTTCTTGTAGTTGCTGATTTGTGCTAGATTTCAGGTCCAGAACTTCAAGTAATGTTTGAGATGATTTTAAAATTATAAATAAGAAATATAAGATCTCCAGGCTTTAGTGATCACTGTCAAGAATGACGAAATATTTTGAGTTGTTTCGCCACCTCATGTTGCTCTTCAAATTTCACCGCTCGATGTTTCGATTTCTCTGCTGGGGTCTTCTTCCCAATTCTCCGGAAGAATGGTTTAATGACTACGTTTTTTAGTCGACACCAGGTAAAAGACATCTTCCTATTCACAACGCAGGTGCCGGACTGCCTCCACACTGTCGTAGTTCATGACGTATGGTTGTGGCAAAGGAGGCTGGTGTGCAGAACTTAAGGACGGAAGTGTCCTTCGCCTGTCGTGTCACTGCCAAGTAACAAAGCTCGTGGCGCTTGCCTCTACATGGAACAACTGCTACAGTGTAGGACTGAAAGTAACTGAAACAAATACCAAATGAGACAAACAGAAATGACAAAAAAAATGGTTCAAATGGCTCTGAGCACTATGGGACTTAACTTAGAACTACTTAAACCTAACTAACCCAAGGACATCACGCACATCCATGCCCGGGGCAGAGTTCGAACCTGCGACCGTAGCTGTCGCGCGGTTACAGACTGTAGCGCCTAGAACTGCCGGCCGCCCAGAAATGACACTTTTATTCAAAGAGATATGCAGTTAGGTAGAAGACAAGAGCAGGAAGAATTTCTTGAAACAGATGGCGAGAGGTTCAAGAGAGTACACCAGTTCAAATACTTGGGATCTTGGTTTACCACGGACAACAACATAAAAATGGACATCAAGGAAAGAATAGCAGTGGGAATGAAATGCATGCATTCCCTCAGAGAGACGATCGGCTCTAAATCCATCTCAGTGAACACTAAGGTGAAAATCTACAACACAGTGATAGGCCCAGCAGTAATGTATGGTTCAGAAACATGGAGCGAGAAAGGGAAACACTATTAATACACTACTGGTCATTAAAATTGCTACACCAAGAAGAAATGCAGATGATAAACGGGTATTCATTGGACAAATATTATATACTAGAACTGACATGTGATTACATTTTCACGCAATTTGGGTGCATAGATCCTGAGAATTCAGTACCCAGAACAACCATCTCTGGCCGTAATAACGGCTTTGATACGCCTGGGCAATGTGTCAAACAGAGCTTGGATGGCGTGTACAGGTACAGCTGCCCATGCAGCTTCAACGCGATACCACAGTTCATCAAGAGTAGTGACTGGCGTATTGTGACGAGCCAGTTGCTCTGACCAGATGTTTTCAATTGGTGACAGATCTGGAGAATGTGCAGGCCAGGGCAGCAGTCGAACATTTTCTGTATCCAGAAAGGCCCGTACAGGACCTGCAACATGCAGTCGTGCATTATCTTGCTGAAATGTGGGGTTTCACAGGGATCGAATGAAGGGTAGAGCCACGGGTCGTAACACATCTGAAATGTAACGTCCACTGTTCAAAGTACCGTCAATGCGAACAAGAGGTGACAGAGACGTGTAACCAATGGCATCCCATACCAACACGCAGGGTGATACGCCAGTATGGCGATGACGAATACACGCTTCCAATGTGCGTTCACCGAGATGTCGCCAAACACGGATGCGACCATCATGATGCTGTAAACAGAACCTGGATTCATCCGAAAAAATGACGTTTCGCCATTCGTGCACCCAGCTTCGTCGTTGAGTACACCATCGCAGGCGCTCCTGTCTGTGATGCAGCGTCAAGAGTAACCGCAGCCATGGTCTCCGAGCTGATGGTCCATGTTGCTGCAAACGTCGTCGAACTGTTCGTGCAGACGGTTTTTGTCTTGCAAACGTCCCCATCTGTTGACTCAGGGATCGAGACGTGGCCACACGATCCGTTACAGCCATGCGGATAAGATGCCTGTCATCTCGACTGTTAGTGATACGAGACCGTTGGGATCCAGCACGGCGTTCCGTATTTCCCTCCTGAACTCACCGATTCCATATTCTGCTAACAGTCATTGGATCTCGACCAACGCGAGCAACAATGTCGCGATACGATAAACTGCAATCGCGATAGGCTACAATCCGACCTCTATCAAAGTCGGAAACGTGATGGTGCGCATTTCGCCTTACACGAGGCATCACAACAACGTTTCACCAGGAAACGCCAGTCAACTGCTGTTTGTGTATGAGAAATCGGTTGGAAACTTTCCTCATGTCAGCACGTTGTAGGTGTCGCTACCGGCGCCAACCTTGTGTGAATGAAAAGCAAATCATTTGCATATGACAGCATCTTCTTCCTGTCGGTTAATTTTCGCGTCTGTGGCACGTCATCTTCTTGGTTTAGCAATTTTAATGGCCAGTGGTGTATTTGAAAGGAGAGTAATGAGGAAGATATGGGGACCAGTTTTAGATAACGGAGATTGGAGGAGGAGGAAAAACGAGGAAATCTACCTGCTGATGCGACAACCAACAATCCTACAGAAGATAAAGAGCAAAACAATATAGTGGGTGGGCTATGTAGCCCGTATGCCAGATGGAAGACAGGCAAAAATGGCACCAGCGGGGAAACCAAAAACCGAATGCCTCATTGAACGACCAAGGCGGCGCTGGATGGACGACCTGGCGAATGACCTAGCAGCTCTGGGAATTGAAGACACCTGGAGGAACCGGGCACAAATCAGGAAGGAATAGAGGCAGTTTGTGGAAGCAGCGCATGGTCTGCAGGGCCTGTGATCGCTGAATATCTATTTAACCACAAAGACAATAATTACACTGAGGTCGCTGCGAGTTTTGATGGTTCCCTTACAGTATAAACAGCTGGACATAGTTCTTAATAGGCTGTGTGAGCACCACGGACAGAAAAGCATGCTCTGCAGTGTGTTCCCATGCTGGCCACATGGTTGGTAAGTAATTCTTGAGGTAAGACTTTCCATTTATTCATCAGTGCACTTGATACTTGCTGGATGGTCATCGTTATATGTGGATGTACTGCAATACTTCTCCCCAACGCATCCCTCACTGGCTCGATGGGATTTACGTTGGGAGAAAGAGTAGATCAATGCATTCGCCGAATATTCCCTCGTACGAAGAGCTCCTCCATCTGCTGTGTTCGATGCGGTTGCACATTGTCATCCATGTAAGTGAACCTCTCAACAGAAGCATGTGGGGAAGGGTTACAGTGTCACAGTTACGTTGAGTAATTTGTCCACCATGTTCAAAGATTTGTAGGTCAATACACCTATGCAACATTACCTGCCCCCACCCCATAACACCGGAATAACCGAAATGATCCTGTTCGACAATGTAAGCGTAGGTTTCCGTGCCCGTTGGCACTGTCAATAAAATTCTGCTTGGCTGTTGACTGCATTGTCAATATACAGAATTGTCCGACATTTCGGCCACCATTGCAAACAGCCTTCCTCAGAGCTCTGTGCTGAGCTGGACGATTGTCACCGAAGTTAATAAACCCATCAAGAAGGCCAGAAGTGTTTCTGCTGTAAAAAGCAGATAAGCAGTTGCCAGCATCCCACTTAGACAATGAGTGGACATCATTTGGCTGCAGTATGAAGGACATATAGGGATTATGTACAAAGGTGCACCCTGTCTTCTATAGTGATCATAGGATCCAGGACGTACTAGGCTCCACTAAGGACAAGGTGGACGCATTACACACTGCACGTGTTTACAAGGTGGAATGCGAATGTGGAGATGCATACATAAAAAAATGGCTCTGAGCACTATGGGACTTAACTTCTGAGGTCATCAGTCCCCTAGAACTTAGAACTACTTAAACCTAACTAACCTAACGACCTCACACACATCCATGCCCAAGGCAGGATTCGAACCTGCGACCGTTGCGAGGCATACATCGGCGAGACTGGTAGGCCAATAGCAATGCGCATTCGGGAACACGAGCGCTATATTCGTCTAGGTCAACACTACGAATCTGAAATGGCAGAACATCAGCAAGACTGCGTGTTGGCCAAGGAGTCGGTTATGAGGAAACGCAAAATCAGAGAGGCCATCGAAATACTCAAACACCCTAATAACATGGAGAGGGAGGATGGACTCAGGCTTGCCCCATCTTGGCTGCCAGTAATCAAACAGACCGCACTGTCAACACGAGGCACGAGCACTACCGGCGAGTAACTGCCTCCTCGCGGCCGACGTCCAGCATCTGGTGAACAGCAGCCAACTTCTCATTCGACGGTGACCACCAATCATGACACATAAAACAAGAGCCAATAGACAACAGAGGTTACGTTCTCCCTCCACCGCAACAACCTATTAAAATAAAGTGCCTTCTCTTTCTTCCTTAAGTGACCAATGACACTAGCTACCTTTTTAAAATTATGACGTAATGGTATGCGCAGTGAACAGTAACAACGAAATATAAAGGACACTGCATAGCTAGAACGCACGATTAGCCCCAGAAGAAGGGCGCTGCAACTGTCCGTTTCTCTCCAGCAGCAGTAGTTTTGTACATTATGATGCGATATAATACCCAGAAAACTTTTATGGAGACTGACTCTGGCCGCAGAAGCCTACGCAGTTATAAAAGTTTAAACTGATCGTAAATCGCGCTCTAGAGACGTATCTGCCAAACAAGTGGATTAAGGATCGAAAGGACCCTCAGTGCTTTGTACTCAAATTTTGAAAATGCTGAGGAAATAGAGATCGTTGCACTCTCGATTAAAAATAGAGCGCACAAACGTTGACAGGCAAAAGTTCGAAGAAATTCGTACATCCAAAGTATGCATCTTCCACCGTCATACGTTAGCAAAAGAGTATTAATATTCGCAGGCATTTTTCTCAGTTACGGCGCCTTCCATGACCACCAGCGGCGTACGTCGGCCCCACATAATGCCACCCCAAAACAATAGAGGCCCTCGACTTTGCTGCACTCGCTGGACAGTGTATCTAAGGCGTTTAGCCTGACCCGGTTGCCTCCAAACACGTCCCCGACCGACTGGTTGATGGCATATGCGACACTCATCTTTGAAGAGAACGTGATGTCAGTCCTGAACTGCCCATCCGGCATGTTGTTGGGCCCATCTGTACCGCGCTGCATGGTGTCGCGGTTGCAAAGATGGACCTCGCCATGGACGTCGGGAGTGAAGTTGCGCATCATGCAGCCTATTGTGCGCAGTTTGAGTCATTACATGACGTCCTGTGGCTGACGAAAAGCATTATTCAAGATCGTGGCGCTGCTGTCAGGGTTCCTCCGAGCCAAAATCCGTAGGTAGCGTTAATCCACTTCAGTAGTAGCCCTTGGGCGGTCTGAGCGAGGGATGTCATCGACTGTTCCTGTCTCTGTATTTCCTCCATGTCCGAAAAACATCGCTTTGGTTCACTCCAAGACGCTTGGACACTTCCCTGGCACAAAGTAACAATGCGGACGCGATCGGATCGCGGTTTTGATCGTCTAGGCATGGCTGAATGATTGGATCTGATCTGCTGTCGTCCCCCTCCATCTAATAGGTGCTGCTCATTTATGGTTGTTTACATGTTTGGGCGGGTTTAGTGACACCTCTGAACAGTCAAAGGGACTGTCCTGTGATACCATATCCAACGTATATCCTCAGGCGTTCTGGGAACCAGGGTGATGCAAAACTTTTTTTGATGTGAGTATATAAAAAAATCATAAAAGAGCTGCACTGGAAAGGACAAGGCGGACTGCCATCATTGTTGGCAGGCAGGTAGAAGGTACCACACGCACCAAGTGATTACGCTTTCAACTTGGAGAGACCAACATGTATTGTGCTACACGGCCACAAAGGGTTGGACCTAGTACGGCATTAGACCTGCATGATTGTGAGTAAGAGCGTCAAGACATGGGGCACGGATCTGAACATATTTGGTGTAATAGTGTGATAATACTTCCAGTGGCATTTGAACCTGAGAGCAGAGGTCATGCGGGTTAGTGGATGGAGGTGACAGCATGCTCCAACGCATCCAACACATTCTGAACTGGAGAGAGATTGGGCAATGTGGCTTGCCCTGGAAGAGTAGAACACATTCATGGTCGTTCATGAACAGCACGGCTACATCTTGCAGGACCTCATCCATGTACCGTGCAGCCGTCACAGGCCCCATTAGGCACACTAACAGTGAACGCGCACCATAGAATAATGCTTCCCACATTATAATACCAGGCTGACTGGACATGTGATGGGAGATCACAAACTACTCTATGGCGCTCTCCACTGCATCTCCAGACAAAGGCCTAGTGGTTGTCACCTTTAAGATAGATACTGGACCCGTTAGTAAAGATAAAAGACTGCCAATCTGGAGAGCCCCAAGCCCATTGTTGCTGACAGCAGGCGAGTCAGAAACGATGCTTGGGCGTATGAGTGGCAGGCGTCTTGTGTCGATTTTTCTTGCAGCCGTTTCACCTTGGCTTCAGTCTCTACCTATTTATTTTGTTCCTAAGTGACTTAGATTGGAGTATTACTCCCTTTAATTGAACATTTTTGTTCTTCCTTCTTTCGGCGATCAGTTTAAGTATTTCTCTGTTACCCAAGCTATCTTCGGAGTTACCTTCATTGGACGTTTGTTTACGTGTCCATCTTCTGTGATTGCCCTTTTTAGAGATGTCCATTCCTCTTCAGCTGCGGCCGGCCGGAGTGGCCGAGCGGTTCTAGGCGCTACAGTCTGGAACCGCGTGACCGCTACGGTCGCAGGTTCGAATCCTGCCTCTGGCATGGATGTGTGTGATGTCCTTCGGTTAGTTAGGTTTAAGTAGTTCTAAGTTCTAGGGGACTGATGACCTCAAAAGTTAAGTCCCATAGTGCTCAGAGCCATTCGAACCATTTCTTCAGCTGCACTACCTATTGTGGTTCTCATTGTGATAATACCTATAGCCTTAAGGGACCTCAAACACATTTCTTTATTTCTCAGTAGTTCACTTTCCCATTTCCTCCCACATTAATTGTGCTGGACGATATTCTTAACTTCAGTCCACTCTTCATCACTGCTAAGCTGTCATCCCAGTCTATATCTGTTCCTGGGTACGCCTTACAATCCAACATCGCATTTGGCAATAGCTGTCTGATCACAGTGTAATGAAGCTGGGGCCTGCCCTTGGCTTTGGGCGTTTTTTCCAAGAACACCTCTTCATCTTGTGGTTTTTGAACAGAGTACTCGCTCTTAGCATCTGAAGTTTATTGCAGAATTCAGTCAGTTTTTGTCTTCTGCCATTCCCACTGTCAAGCCCATATTTTCCGATAACTATGTCTTGTATTCCTTGCCCTGTTACAGTTTTCCAGTCATCCATTATTATTTGCTTATCATCTCGTTTTACGTACTACATTATCCCTTCTGTATCCTCAGACACTTCCTCTACTTTTTCATCGTCTTCTTGTTACATAATGATGAATACCTAAACTGTTGTTATTGACGTTCGTTTGCTGTCGATGCTAATGAGAACAACCGGACCAGTGAACTAGTTGCAGTAATTCATTCCTTGCCCTGTCTTTCTATTTTTAACGAATCCTGCTCCAGTTATACCATTTACTGCTGTTGTTGATGTTATCCTATATTCGCCTGGCCAGAAATCATTATGTTCTTTCCATTTAAATTTAATGATCCCCATTATGACTTGATTGAACAATTTCACTTCCCTTTTTAGATTTTCTGGGTTGCCTACACCTCTCAAACTTCTGTCATTGTGTTCTCCAACATGTAGAATGTTATCTTTCCATTTGTTAATCAGTGTTACACACATGGTTGCCTCACCCTTGGCAGTCCCACCCAGTGATCAGAATGGACGATTAATTCGGAACATTTTGTCAATGGAGAGATCATGATACTTTTTCAGTTACAGGCCACATGTCCTTTGGATCAATATTATGTGTCTTTAATGCAGTTGTTTCGGTTGCTTTCCACCGTCTCATGCCCTTGATCATTGCTGGTTGTTTCACCATTTAGAGGTAGTTCCACATAGCAGAGTGTTGTGACGACAATGAAGCGACCTACAGGCTGAGAAACTCTCCACCAATCGCAAATGTGATTGTGGAAGAAAATGTAATTGGACACCACCAGTTTAATGCGTTGCAGATGACAAGGAAAGTGACCCCCATAGTTTTTACACATTTGTGTAAGGGAATTTTGTCTCATTCTTGGAACGAGATCCAAAAATTAAATTTGTGAGTCTGCAAACGTTCCACTTACAAGGATTTTGAGAAGTCATTCATTGTCAGATACTGTCGCATTGTATACAGGAATGCCTCCATAAAGAGGTATTGAATCCAGAGCTGTCCAACGAGTGCCAAAGGTAGCTATGTGTGTGACTCTGAAAAATATAGAAATAAGACAAAGTACTGGAACAAGGCTATCACGAACCGTGATGTATTGTGCATCTTTAAAGCACAGCTTCGTGTTCAAATAAGTGACAAACTGATTAAAATACCAGATGAAGAGGTCTTATCTGTGATAAACAATATCTACCACAATACGAGAGTCCTGAAGATTGAAATGAAAATTGTGAGCATAACAACAGACATGATCGTAATGTCAGTTCAACAGCTGATGACAGAATCGACAGAACAGTAGATATGGTCACCGGCCCAGGAGTTAGGAACATGGGGTGATCTTCATTGAGGTTCAAACATTGCAGTAAGTAGCATGCCAAGCACACATTTAGAATTGGCTGCTAATAAAATATTTACTGACATAAATAAATAATTTAAAGGTAATTTACTGTCATTAAACTTTGAGAAGACCCACTGTATGCAGTTCAGAACCTGTGAGAGATTTCCTTCCAGCACGTGTATAACATATGAAGACATGCAGATCGAAGAGGTTCACAATGTTAAATTTCTGGGATTACAACTCGATAACAGATTCAGTTGGGAAGGGCATACCACAGAACTGACGAGTCGTCTAAGCAAGTATGTATTTGCAGTGAGAATTTTGGCAAAAAAAAAAAAAAACCTTGCATACTCTGCTTACTTTCATTTCATTATGTCATACGGGATCATATTCTGGGGTAACTCATCAAACGGACCAAATTATTTTAGCAGACAAAAGTGTGAAATACAAAATCATTTGTGGTGTAGGCCTAATCAAGAAGATCACGTAGAAACCTGTTCAGAGAGCTTTGTATTCTAACCACTGCTTCTCAGTATAATTGTTCCTTAATGAAATTTGTTGTAAATAATATATTTCTATTTGTAACCAATAGTTCAATACATAGCATCAATACTAGGAATAAGAACAGTCTATATAAAGATGTAAAATCACTTACCTTGGTCCAAAAAGAGGTTCAATATTCAGAAACACACATTTGCAATAAATTTCCAGTGACCATCAAAAACTTGGTTTCAGATAAAGCACGGTTTAAACAGAGTCTGAAAGAATTTTTGATAACCAACTGTTTGTACTCTATAGGTTTTACAGGGTCTTTTAGACCAGCTTGAGTAGGAATGTCTATTACATTTCAGTTTTGACAGAACTTGGTCACAACAATCAAGATTAGGTATTTTGTATATGATAAATTTATTAAAAGTGCATAACTATCTTTCATTTTGACAGTGTATTAATTCTGTAAATATTAGCAGTTCCAATTTACTGTAATGTGTTCACCTATTCTGACAGTCTCCTGATAAATGATCAGGGTAGTGACTACTACATTCAAATGTTTTATGTTTTTCATGTTATACTTTCTGACATGTTCCACACCCTCGAGAATCATCTCATTTTTGGGTCTATGGAACGAAAACTGAATCTAATGTAATATAATCACTCTGATGATCACCAAAACAAGTCAGCAAACCAACTGACAAATGAAAAGGCCCTGCCGACCTTGTCTAAGAGAACTGTAGGTACACACAGCATGAACTGTGTTTGATTAGATATAGTGGTGGCTTGAACATTCAAGATTAATTGTGTCAGGAGTGCATGAATGGTATACGCACACAGAACTAATTATGCAATCCGAAATTAAAACCATGATGAACAAATTGCCTGTGATGGTAAGTGCCATATGTGCTGGTCTATGAAGTGCATTAGTGAGCAAATGAAGCACCGATATTCCCAGTGAACAGATGAGGGACTGTGGGAGCAATTAGCCCCCAGTTTAAGCTCATTAAAAATCAGACCATACTACAGACTAAATTAGGGGAAATGATAGTGAGGTGCACGTTCCTCATTGTGGATAGCCTAACCACTGAATATATTGTGGACATTGATTTCTTGAGTGAGAGGGACTCAGTGATTGACCTCTCAGCTAGTAACTTACAAGTGAAAGTAGGTTGTGATGATGTTCCAGCGGATTTCATAACTGCACCCATGAGCAATGAGCATGCCAGAGAGTGAAGATGAGATTCATTGGCCAGGTGAATGATCTTTTAATACACAACGATAAGTTGAACGCTAACGTACTGGGTATAAATTGTGAGAAAAGTCTGAGTCTGCTTGTCTCCATGCTTCACAGCAGACTGAAGTAGAGCAAGTACTAAAGGACTATGTTACTGTTTCTGAGAAATGTCCTGTTATCATCCAGTAGTACTAGTGAAAACTTGACATTTGACCCCATAAAATCTTCTGCCATGCTTCCTTCACAGAAGAAATTCAAAAAATGGTAGACTGAAGAACTACTGATCACTCTAAAAGTCCATATTACAGTCTGTTACTCGCTATTTCTAAACTAAGTGGAAATGTGCTACACACAAAGATTATAAACAGAATATTGGTTCTTGTCAGAACTTCCTGGAAAACCTAGGGGAGAAAACTAAGGTTTTCATGGTATGAAGTGCTTTTAAAGTATTAACCTGAGAACATCATACTGGCACACCCCAGTGGCTAGAGAATCACACAAGTATACAGTTTTTACCTTTGTTGGTAGAAGTTACCAGTTCAAATGTAAGTTATGAAGTATTCATCTCCTCACTTAATATGATATTGGGCTCTGATCTGATTGACAGTCACTCTACTTGTAGACAACCTGTTAACAGCCACCTCTACCTACACTGAATGTATGGGAATACTTGAAAAAGTGTTACAGAAGTTTAAGGGTGCTTCAGTGACAGCAAACCTCCATAAATCAAAATTTTTTGTTTGAAACATCTAAGTTAAGTGCTTTAAGAAATTTTCCCGTCCCCAATTCTAAAAAGCAACTAAAGTCATTTTTTGAATTAATATCATTTTATTGTCACTTTATTCCAAACTAGTTGCTAAATTATGCAGAAAATTCACAGCTGCTAAGAAAGTGTACTGTATGACACTGATTAAATGAGTTCAGTATGACTTAGACAAAATTAAACAAGTAGTTTGAAATGCCAAGATATTTTACCATCCTGACATGAGTTTGGCAAATGATGCAACAAATATCGGTCTGGATGGATGCTCTACCCCATATACGCTCTATTAATGGTAAGCTAACAATCTATACCACTGATTTTGCAAGCACTATTCTCACCTGCTGTGAGAGATCTTATTTCATTAAAGAACTGCAATCTCTGGTTGTAATGTGAGCCCTTAGAACATCTCATTATTATTTGTGGGGGCAACATACTGATACATAATGTGACAATGAATTACTTAATTATCTACTGATTTATAGATTGCTATATGCCAGGTTGTCAAGATGATTGCTAGCCTTGGAAGAACAAAGCTTTAAAATCATCCATGTCAAGGGTCAGGATAATGTTGTGGCTGATGCCCTGTCTAGGCTACCTGAAGGGTTACATTACGTATCAACTGTTAATGATCAGTGGTTTGACATTAATGTATATCTAATGAAGGATGGGACCAACCACAAGTATTTCTCGAATAAACATGGTACTGATGCAGGATATTGATCTGAACTGGTGAAGAATGAAACAGCTACTACAGGACAATCCACCTGCAAAGCTTTATAATCAATTTTTCAAAAATATTATTTTTTTGATCCACACAGTTTAATCTATGTTGTGTGTGAATTTTATCGTGATAGCAGCTTTAGAAGTGCCTTTAAACTGTTAAACTGATTAACTCTGCACTGGCAGATACTCCCACCTTTTCCGACATTTGGGAAACTGCTTGCTTCAGTGAAATATTTGTCAGTGTGAAGGCTATTTTTTTCGATATCTTTGGCTTCTAATAACATAAAAAAATTGTAAAACAGAGAAAATGATGTTCAAAGATTTTCTTCTCTTACTTCTGCTTACCTCAATTTTAAAATCATCCATACTGATACTCCTCATCCTCCAGGTTTCTCTTCCTTCCTCTTCGAATCTGCCTGCCATGTATTTGCAGTTAAGACACTGATCTATTAGCTTCCTTGACACTGCACTCGTCGATGGTGTAAAAAGCTTTTGTTGTAAACGCACCAGAATCTAAACCATCTCTCTTCAGCACTTCACTTCTGCCATTATTTACGTTATTGTAACATAAAACTCATTACCAGAACCTGTTATGAATGCAATTGAGCCCAAATTCAGGTTTCTTGAAAATCCTGATTTATTGAGGAAGTGTCTTCACGGAAAGACATATAATGCAAATGAAAGCCTCAATACTTTAATTCGGACTAGATGCTCAAAAAGAACATCTAACAGGTGTCTATGACGCAGTTTTATGTTACAATAACGGAAATAATGGCAGAATTGAAGTGCTGAAGAGAGTTAGTATAGACTCTGGTGTGCAAGATCTCTAAATACCATCCTGAAGCAAGTCCAGCTAAGAGAGGGTTTAGAGTGTTCAGTCAGTTCACCTGAACCTACTGTCACCAAAATCGTAGCGCATGGCACTAGTACCTAGGAAAATTTGATGAAATAATAAATGATCTGTCTCACACGACAACAAACTGCGCTCTGAGGGGATTAATGCTTGACCAGCCAGAGAACAGTGAGTGGAACTCACCTACTGCTAAACTACCACATGATGGAACCACATGGGAAGAAAAAAGTAGACAACCTATCATTATGGTTACTGACAAGCGTAGGGTATGTAGGGAGTATTTTTACAGTAGGATATGATAGATATGTTTCTGTCAGCTGGGTGACAAAGTTCTAAAAAGATGCCATCGCAAGTCATCCCTACTGACTAAATGGAATAAAAAAGGGCAATCTGGTCTTTCTGTGGTAGCCAAATTACCTAATCCTGGCAGTTATCTCTTAGTTTATCCTTAGTCTATTAGAGTTAAGAGACTGTATCCCTATCGAGTTTTTAAGAAGTTCCACAAATAAGGTGTGGGCAGCTAGGAGCCGCAAGTACTTCAAATGGTTCTAATGGCTCTGAGCACTATGGGACTTAACATCTGAGGTCATCTGTCACCTAGAACGTAGAACTACTTAAACCTAACTAACCTAAGGACATCACACACATCCATGCCCGAGGCAGGATTCGAACCTGGCACAGTAGTGGTCGCGTGGTTCCAGACTGAAGCGCCTAGAAACGCTGGGCCACACCGGTCGGCTCCGCAACTGCTACACAACAAAGCATGTAGTTTACAGAATTACTTTCTTGTTAATAGTATTTAGTGAACATATAAATATAGATTATATTTGTTTCATCTGTGTTAGTCAAAAATATTGCACGCTAATTACTGTGGGGCTAATGCAGTCACAGTTAACTGAGAGCAAATGTTAAGCTTTCTGATGTATTTAGTTTCCCCACTAACACAGTTGAATGAATCAATGCTTGTCCGTATTTTCGGAATTCTGTTTGATATGTCTTAAGGTGGCTAGTTAACATGATGAAATATGAATATATGAACACTCTCCTGTTTTAAATGCCATGAATTATTCCTGAGCTGCGATATTTTACTGCTCTGTCAGGTGATATTGACTCTCTGTAGGCTTTCGCCGGATTGATGGAGGGAAAAATAACCTCTTTTGCTTGCGATCAAGGTCATATAAAAATATATACATAAATTAGTCAGCTAAGATGAAGCAAGAGAAATTTTAATATAATTATTTGTATATTTATACAGAATGTGCATACATATCGTTTGAGTGATTCATTGTATTTTGTAGTATTTCATGTTTATTCATATAAGCTCAATGGTATTAGTAACAATCTGTTGGGGTAATCACCAAACTCTTCATATTTCATGGTAAAGATTCTGTAAACAGATAGATTGAGAAGTGGTATTAGAAATGTTTTTGTCTCCCTATTACGACTTGGTGCATGATGGAAGTTGAGCAGCGTGATAGAGCGCCTATGCTGCTCTACAAATGCACGAACTGCAAGCCTTATGCTGCGATGACAAACATTCGAGAGTAGTGACGAAATTCGAATACGGCATATTATTGAGAGAAATGAGTGATGTGTTGTCCAGGTTGATGTGACTGGTTAAAGATGAACGATTTCTGGTATTGAAGTGTTACACAGTCTCTTGAAAGAACACTGATTAATGTGTGCCATGTATACAACTAACTAAAGTTGGTGTTAAGCCTGGCTATTATTGTCAGTTGTTTGAATTCAACGCGAACGTCGTATCGTAAAGTGAGTGCTGCGTACTGGTGACATGCAGTGAGAGACGTGAACGATTCTGCGACAGGATTGCGCCAAACTGGTTGAGGAGCAGACTGTTAAGTGTTCGCCATAGACGACAAATGGAACTAATGTCAAATACCACTCGCTTCACAACTAGTAGAGACATGCTTGCGGCCACGAGCTATGAAATTTACTGTGACTATGGAAATATTTGCCTATACACTGAGTACATGTAATTAAAGACAAAACTAGGTACAGATGCTCTAAGCAAATGTCACATTCTTTCCCAAGTGCAAGAACGCACAGAGTAGTTTAAATGTATTGTTTCTGTTTCCTTTTGTGCATCTCAGAGTACTAATATTGTAGAATAACGAAAAACTTTCCTTCGGGAAATAAATTATCTTTTATTGATCTAATCCTTGTTGTATGATTTTGTCTATTTCATGTAAGGCCGTCAGGCACCTGGCATACTTCCACCTTGCTGTTATATTGCAAAACAATGTCAACATAAATCTTGGTGCGGATTGCAGTGTCTTGTCCATAGCTATGATGGTTTCCTGTGTGACTGACGTGGAAACCAGGGTGTAGCTAAATCAGCAAAAATCGTTTAACCATCGATGACTGCAGTGAATAAACATAATGCTCTCTCTAAGTCGCCTAACATAATAAAGATTGTAATAGAACATTAGCTTAGCTTCACTCCTGGATGACATGTCCATGCACCAAAACCCAATTTCTAAACTTTATGTCAAGTTCTGTATACACATATGGGTTATTGTAATCCATGATTATGCATTTTACCTGTACATGTAAATAAGTGATTTTATTCTCGTGTGTAGCCATTTAGATAGGTGTTCTATAGCTATACGCTTCCCAAATTGTTATTTATCTATGTAAGCATGTTGATTTGCCTGTACGACAGACTGATATAAACAAACACTATTAAAGTGTATGAGTGTATGTGATTATATTTCTATCCAGCCTTTCAGCTAGGAACACCATAGGTATACCAACTTGCCATATAGTTGTCTTTTATGTAAATTCGTTGATTTATCTTTAGGGTAGATTGATGTAAAGTGAACAGTATGATTCATTGTGAACGAGAATAAGCTTAATGCTATAAAACATGACATTTATCCCTGCCACCACTGGCTAAGAAATTTAGAATGTTAATGTAAGTTATCTGATGGACACACCTGCCTTAGAAAAGAGAGCAGGTGAGTGATGTTGATTTCTCCATCGATTACGTCATGCAAACAAGTGTATGTCGACATTAGCGGCAGTGTAACATCTTAACGCGATTTTTCTTAAATATTAATGCGCATTTCATTCAGTCAGTAATCAATAAGTTTCCTTTAATTTACGTCTATGGTCACAAACTTTTTGTTAACAGATTACCGGTTTCAGTCTATAATGACCGTCATCAGATCTGCAGCAAAAAATGGGAAAAAACATAAATTCACTCGCAGTTGTCTACAGCTTAAAAACAATAAATCGATCATATTGAAAAGTACTACTGACATATATATGCGTTTGTGCGCTGTAATGGAACGATGCGGGAGACCCGCACTGCCGTACTAGGCAAGGTCCTAAGGGAGGTGGTTTGCCGTTGCTTTCCTTCGACCGTAATGGGGATGAATCATGATGATGAAGACGACACAACACCCAGTCATCTCGAGGCAGGTGAAAGTCCCTGACCCCGCCGGGAATTGAACCAGGGACCCCGTGCTCGGGAAGCGAGAACGCTACTACGAGACGTAAATTAAAGGAAACTTATATTATACACGGGCCACTGTCTTATTCGCGACAATGTCGCAGCTTGTGAAACAGTAAGTAAACTTCGCAGGCAAACAGCCACTAGAATTTGTTATGTCAGTTACCTGATGGACACAACTGCCATAGAAAAAAAATTAGGTGAATGATGTTGAATTCTCCATTCATTACGCCATGAAAACAAATGTATGTCGACATTAGCGGCAGTGTAACATCTTAACACGATTTTTCTTAAATATTAATGCGCATTTCATTCAGTCAGTAATCTTCGCAAGCAAACAGCTACTAGAATTTGTTATGTCATGTCAAGTATGTACCTGTCTGGTATTTGAAATGGTAGGACGTGATTGAAACCACTTTCATAATAATGCATTTACGTGTAAATAATCACATATCAAAAGTGTAAGGCTGAAGTGTAAGGCAAAAGTGGTGTACAACGTATAGGGGCGTTGTAATGTATTGTAATATATTTGTATGTCAACAACTTAACATGATTTATTAACATAAGACCGCTCTTATAAATTTTGTGCCATTCTCTGCTGTGTCACTGCGAGAAGGAATAGAAAGATTAGATTGGTGATAGGCCTTATCTTGATATAATATTTATGCAGCTTAGACCATTTATTTATTTAGTACCTGACGCCACAGGATCTGTTAGATGACTATCGTTTTAGCTGTCAGAAAGACAACGTCACCAGAAAGGCAGTTCATACCTTGCATTTGATAACGCTTATGAAGGATGTTGATAATTAGGTGGACTGATAGGGTAAGGAATGAGGAGGATCACCTCAGAATTTGCGAAGAAAGGAACAAACGGGAAACACTGACAAGAAGAAGGGGCAGGATTTAGGTCTTGTGTTAGGAGAGGGTATTACTTCCATGGTACTAGAAATGTGTGTAGCGCGTAAATACAGTTGAGGAAGACAGAGATTAGAAAACATCCAACAACTAATTGAGAATGTAGGGTGCAAGTGCTCCTCTGTGCTGAAGAAGTTGGGACAAGATAGGTAAAGAAAAAAAAGGAAGTAAAATTGTCTTCTACTTAACCTCTCAATCTATCCATCTCATTCACTGAAACACTGTTGTTGAACTAGTAGCAGGCTTTACAATTTAATGTGATGGCTCTGCCTACATGCACGTCCACTCTCATTTAAAGAAAACACTCACCTAGAAAACCAGGAAATTCAATCTTAAAAACATGCCCCATCCTCAAAATAGACTTCTGCCATCACTCAGTGTTCCATATTGGAGGAAACAACTCGACTGATGATGAACAATCACATACTCCTGGCTTCAGAGCTACACAACAGAAACACCACCTCCACCCCTGGAGGCACTCGTCTTCTACACACCACGACGGCTGTCACCTGACTTCTCACTTTCATTGTGTTCCAGACTACTCCACGAAATTATTCAACATTGAGGTTGTAAGATGGCAAGAACTATGCCCCATATGTGAAGTCATTAAAGATCACCTAACTCACGTTGAGCGAACAGTAGGGCTGAACAAAAAAAAGGAACAATGCATCTTGTAGAGGGTATAGTATGGACGTATTGGAATAATTAATGTTGGGTGATGGTTTTAAAGTAATTTGCATGACATGAAAACTTTGTGGTAACGAGTCGATTTACTGGACGCTAGTTTACCCCAGGGAAGCATTTAGAGTTGACCATGGCTGGCGGGGGAACGGCGAAGGGAAGCGACAATAGGCAGCTTAGGGCGGCTCAAGCTCTGAGAAAGCGGTAACGCGGCGTGGCCTCCAGCCGCCTTAAGATGACTGACAGTGAGTGGGTGGTTGACCCCGACTCCATGCTGGTGTACCGGGAAACTGACGGAAAACTTGTACATCTGTTGATAAATGTCTGTTGTCCCATTTTCTGTGAAACATGCGAGAAAGCCGCGCAAAGCTACAGGGGAGCAGTCAACAGAGGTCAAAATATGCGTGTTTGTGACTATAGCAACTTCACGCTGAATTCACGGTCCACAGAGTCTGAAGCAAATCAGGGGAAGAGCGACAGAATGAAATACGCTGCCCTCCGATGGGAACGTAGGACCAAGGAATTTGAAGTACTCTCCTGGGAGTCAGAATTCCGGAAAACTTGGTGTTTGTGCAGACGCTAACCTCGGAGGGTGGCCTGGGAAGAGCTATATAGCAGAATTTGAGAGGAAGGGAAATTTTGTGGGAATTTGTTCACTTCCCAGAGCAGGCATTGGTCGGCACTGGGAAGCGACGCATAATTAACGTGACTTGCGCTGCAATTGGCGTAAGTGATTTTGCTGGAGGGGAAACCGAGGCGAAGAGCAGACTGTGAGAAGTCTCCATAGAGTTCTTCCGTTCCCAGCTTGCCTAGAGTGCGGACGTGGCGTTCTTGACTCAGCTTGCCTGAGAAAGAGTGAGCATCTCTGCAGTTTAGGACTTAGCAAATGGAACGATTGAGCTTGGAGATAGAAAGTTTTGGTTCAGCTATGTACTGAGCAAGATAGCTAGCAGTGAATAGATGAGCGCAGCCTTGCAGCACCACGAGGTCTGCCGACGTCCACACAACGACGCCACTTCGTCACGCTGTATTCGGTGATATTGCGCCCGCTCCGGCCACTGATTAATTTGTTGGATCATGTCGGCAAAGTTTCCACGAGGGTTTCATGGGCCGTGTATTGTAGAATTCTTCTCGCACTTCGCATTACCCCTGGGTAAGTCAATAGGAATTACTTTTCAGTTATCGCGCCTTACTCCACACAAACGCAATTTATTACCACTGCCTAATAGGGGAGTCTTGTAATGTGATGATTGAAGTTCAGGAGTTAAAATAAATTTGTGCTAATCGACTGCATCTGTTTTCAATCAAGTAGTTGAAATCCCAAGTCACTTCCTTAATTAATTTTATGTTCAACATTTGCATCTGGTGTTCAATAGCTGAATATAACATCAATGTGCACCTCTTTTTAATTAAAAGTGATCAATTCTGAATAAATTAATGTCAACACTGCCACCGCAGTTCAATCAGGAGTCACAGGGTCATATTACTTTTTTGCGTTATCCGATATTGCGGCAGTTTTGCACTCTCTGTTGATCTGTTAGTCAATTGGTTGGGGTAAACACACACCAAAACCAGCTAAGTGATGGGTGGGGTGTTACAAGGTATCCAGCCTACCTGAATCAAGTGCAGAATAGAGGCAGTTCCACGGTTTATTTCCTACTCCTGCCAATAGAGCTTGCATAACGTGCTGCTTCCACGTAGTACTTCTAGATCTTTTTCTGCAAGCAGTGTCGGTTAATTTCGCCCGTCATGAGGACTTAACATGTTTTAAAATCAGTCTAGTCAGCACCGATCTCCACCCATTTAAGAGCATTAGGGGAAAATGATTCAAATGGCTCTGAGCACTATGGGACTTAACTACTGTGGTCATCAGTCCCTAGAACTTAGAACTACTTAAACCTAACTAGCCTAAGGACATCACACACATCCATTCCCAAGGCAGGATTCGAACCTGCGACCGTAGCAGTCGCGCGGTTCCGGACTGCGCGCCTAGAACCGCTAGACCACCGCGGCCGGCCATTAGGGGAAGACTGACGCATCATCTTCAAGCTGGACAAAAAACTCCTTCGCTGCAGTCAGGAACTGGTCGAAGTGACTACCACAATGGAGAGGTCTAGCACACACGGGTGCCAAGGAAAGGATACGTTAGTACTGTGTTGGAAGAAGACTATCTACCATATGCTACACCAGAGGCATGCAGACAGTCATATTTTCCTCAATAAATACTGGAATGGAATGGGAACGAAAACAGATAGTGTTGGTGCAATGTCCACTGTTTCTATCACAGTGCTTCCTGAGTATACGTATATGTAGAAGCAAATATACAGTTGATCAGTACTATCTACTGCAAGAATAATGGACATGTTTATTTTATGCACACGCCTGTAAGAATATGGCCGACACATTTTAAGCACCATGTGTAATTAAGCTACATGAAGAGCAGAATATGACTTAAATTCTTATGACATGGGTATAATCACAGTGTGTGATGCAGATTTAAGCGGGGCATTTAAACAGTATTTAATCTTCAAACAAGAGGGGTGAGTTGGCTTCCGGAACATTAGATGAAGAACCGCCTGGACGAGTACTCAACCAGCAGGAGCCGCCCGTTCCTCACTTTCCGAATCTCATTTGGCCGTCTCCTCTCCGCGGCGCTTCCCTCTCCCTTTTGCCCTTTTTTTCTCGCCACTGCTGCCGGGTGCTTTTTGCCCGCTCGGCGCTCGTTTGAGGCTCAACGCGATTTTCGCCCGCCCCCCGAGTAACAATAGCTGGCGGAGCGCAGCGCCCGAGGTGTCGGGATAATGAACTAGAAGATTGAGGTCGAAAGGGGACGAAACAGTTGAGAATCAATTCGGGCAGCGGCGGCGGCGGCAGCGCCCCAGGCGGCCGCCAGGGCAGTTACGGCAGCCGCCCCGAGACGGGAAATGATGTTTCACTTAAGGCGAAGGGGACCTGCCAACAAAGAACGCACTCCGCGAGAGCGATTACAGAAGGTGTCGCTGGTAAGTGACTTTAAACGTGATATAAGAAGAGGGTGAATTACTGCCAAATATTCCTACAAGGTTTTTAATCTCCTTTTGGGTCTAGTAGCAGCCGTTCCAGACAAATACGTTAACAGTGACAGCTAGAGCAAAATGAAAATACAGAGTAATCAAGAATCTCTCCACATGTGAAGAAATACTGCTATCTGTCCAAAAAATTTATGAAGTAAATCTTTCTTCCTATACGCCTTTCACGAACAAAACAGGGAAAGTGAAACTGATAGTGGTATCAGAAGTTCGCCACACATACCGTCAGGCGGCTTGTGGAGTGTAGATATAGATGTACATGCAAAACACGTTAACAGTAAAACTTGTTTCAGCGCAAGAATAGTTCATAATCGAAAAACAGATCCCCACTTCTTTTATCGTGGGACCCGTATGTTTGTTTTAAGTGTTATTTTTGGCCACCTGTCAGCTCTTGGGGGCAACAATCTTTATCGGAGATGTGACACCACCCTACAGTAAAATGAATTCTGTGAAATGGGATCTGTGTCTACTTACGTTTTACCTGTTCTTGTTGAGTTCTGAGATGGAGTCCAGGATGTGCCTAAAAAAGTGTGGAAAACCATATAAAAACCATACTCAGCCTGGGAAGTGTACCAGACGGTAGGGACATTAATTCGGCGCCCAAAATCTATCTCACAGTGACTCAATTCTAGCTTTCGCAACGTAATGCGGTATAGGTTGCAACGAGCCTGTTGTTTTAATGATTGCATTACATTTACCCTAGTAATCAAAAAATGGTTCTTTGTAAAGAGGAAAGTGATTGAGGTAGCCCGATTACCCTCCAACAAACACCGTACTGTTGACTCCGGAGTACAATGCAAGCTAAGTAATAAGAGAAACGACGCTGGTAGTTAACGTAAGTTAGTGATGATAGTGAGCCACTAATATTTTATGCACGCATGCACGTAACTATCGCAAAATAATTATGCTTATAAACTGTATAAAATGTGCAGTCAGCTAGCCAGTTGCACACAACGTTTTTCAAAAACACATTAACCAAGTTTCGATAGCTCTAAGACTATCTTCATCAGAATGATTTACCTAGAAAAATATGTAAGTTATAGATAATAGACATAAAATAATTACATATGTGAATATTGTCAAATAAAAACCAGAAAACTGTACTTACATGAAATCACAAGACAACATTTAAATTTGAGCAACGAAATCAATGATTTTATCATTCTGTGAATACTGTCTTTCTTACTACGACCGAGCGAGGCGGCGCAGTGGTTAGCACACTGGACTCGCATTCGGGAGGACGACGGTTCAATCCCGTCTCCGGCCATCCTGATTTAGGTTTTCCGTGATTTCCCTAAATCGTTTCAGGCAAATGCCGGGATGGTTCCTTTGAAAGGGCACGGCCGATTTCCTTCCCAATCCTTCCCTAACCCGAGCTTGCGCTCCGTCTCTAATGACCTCGTTGTCGACGGGACGTTAAACATTAACCACCACCACCGTCTTACTACGACCTATATTCTTCACTGATGGAACACAAACATGTCTTTCGACCATAGCTCTGTTATGTGATTTCATGTAAATACAGTTTTAAGGTTTTTGTTTGAGAATCGTCACGAATGTAATTATTTGATGTATATTATCTACACCTTACATATTTTTCTAGGTACTTTTACCATTCTGATGAAGACAGTATTGGAACTATCGAAACCTCGTTGATGTGTTTTTTAAAAAATTGTGTCGACCAGTTGGCTGATTGTTACGTTTTATATAATTCCATACACGGTTACTGAGCGCACAGCCACATGTTTAAAATACCTATAATTTGTATTAAAGATAATTATGAATGTAGATGTCAAATTTTGAAACACTGCCATGTTATTTGAATATCTGTTGCAAAATTGAAATTTCTTGTGTAAATTATATTTTTTAATTTTGTTAGTTCAGCTACAACTTCGTGTAGAAGTATCGTCCAGAGAGTAAATCTGGCAGCCATTAGTGTGTGGGACAAAAGAGTGGTAGTTGGTTGTGCGTGATTGGGCCACATACAGATAACAGCTGATGTGTGCTCCGCTCAACTTATGATATGTAACAAAAACGCGTCAAAACCTGTGCTGATTGTTAGAAATGTGACTCTGCTCTATGACTATGTGCGACCGAGCGAGGTGGCGCAGTGGCTACCACACTGGACTCGAATTCGAGAGGACGACGGTTCAATCCCGCGTTCGGCCATCCTGATTTAGGTTTTCCGTGATTTCCCTAAATCGCTCCAGGCACATGCCGGGATGATTTCTTTGAAAGGGCACCGCCGACTTCCTTCCCCTTCCTTCCCTAATCCTATGAGACCGATGACCTCGCAATTCGGTCTCTTCCCCCAGAAACAACCCAATAACAACTATGTGCGACTGAAGGTTACGACGCGACAGAATTCTAGTTTCCAAGATGACGAAAATGTATGATGTGAACAGGGAAAGTTTTATTGCGATGACGGTTAGTAATCGTTGTGAATAAAGACGAGTCAATAGTTTTTTCTAGGGTAGACTTATTTTGCGGGGACCAATTTCGTTGGAATTAACTAAGCTTCGTAATCCGTTAGCGAAAATAGGTCACGGATGCGAAACATTTAAAAATATATCTTTGCTAATAGTTAATTTTAAGAAATCCTATCCGTATTGAACATTATTCTGATGTAACAATTTTTGTAATATGCAGGAAAGCACGTCAAACGCAAAAAGCACAAGTACTCGACTCTAGGAGTTTTTTTATGAAGTTGCCGTGTTTGGCCAATCATTTTGTTGACAGTTGATTGACGTATACATCTACCGAGAAAGATAGAAGACTGAAGGCTTCCGTGTGTGACTCAAGATGGTAGGAACGTACAAGTATTTCTCAAACTGTTAAAAAAAAAGTGCCTTTGCTGAGCATGAATAATTAATTAGAGGTAGTGAGTTAACACTGCGTTGACAATTCTTACAATGAAATTTCAATTAAAAGTAAATTAATTTGGAAAGCTTAATCTCTTTGATGTTAATAGTGGGATATATGCCTTTCTTTTGATGAATTAATGATGATATGAACCTAGTGCCATAGATTTCAGGGTACACGCTCCCATGCAGTCACTTTTATGAGTTGCAGTTATTTAGCAGCCTCTATTTTTATAAGTGAGTGAAATGGACCAACAAAATTTGAAAAATCGTAAAAACTCTTACACCGAAGTAAGATTTGAAAAAGAAAATCCTCTGATTTACATACGTATATTAAAGCTCTGTCAAAAATGAAATACATTTGGCTAACAAGCAAGCTTCCAGAGTCGCTGTGATTAAAGTTGGTATTAATTATCGTCAGTCACACTGCCTGCTCGTGCAGCATACGGTGAAAATGATCGACTTTAGCATTAAGAAGTAAAGTGTGCCTTTATCATACATGAAAATTTCCAGAGACTCTGTGGTTAATGGTTAAATTAATTAACACTTTGTTCGTCGAACTACGTTGATAGTCTATCCTGTATCATTTAAAAGACTACGTAGAACAATTTTAAAGAGTAACTGAACTGCGACAACTTAACAGTAGATTGACAAATTATTATTACATGACAAAAAATCTATGCACTTGTGGTAGTGATGACATGTAGATATTTCTAATTTGTGTACGTGTCCAAAAGTCGATGATTTTGGTTTCTGGACCTTCTTCGAAAGACTGCTACGTTTGCTAACGGTGTCCATGAATTTCTTGCTGGATAACAGCTTGGACATTTTTCTGAAAAGGTTCGTAAGGTTTGAGTTAAGGTACAGTACTGCTATTGAACACCATGAGCAGATAGTTCCCATCACAACAATTTTGCTGAGCTTGGTTCGTGTTAGTAACTGACTGTGATCTGTAGAATATTCTTCTGGTTGTAACTTTAAAAACATTAACTAACAAGGGAACGGTTATGTTATAGCAAGGTTTTATGTATATATGTTATAATGTGAAGAACTGGTGAGCCTATTTACTGAAAACTTCCTTGAGTCTTATCAATTGTGCCCTTCTTGAAACGTTACGTACCGCCACACCATGAAGTTATAAGTAGTTTGTCCAGTCGCAAAGCGCTACATCTGGTTACCCACAGACGAAGCTCAAATTTCTGAAGGACATTGAAAACATAAAGTTTTACCAAGGATGGCTGAAACTGAACCTGACACTCACCTACGTACGGTTGAATATCAAAATGAACGATAGGACTACTGCTGAACGAAACTACACTCCTGGAAATGGAAAAAAGAACACATTGACACCGGTGTGTCAGACCCACCATACTTGCTCTGGACACTGCGAGAGGGCTGTACAAGCAATGATCACACGCACGGCACAGCGGACACACCAGGAACCGCGGTGTTGGCCGTCGAATGGCGCTAGCTGCGCAGCATTTGTGCACCGCCGCCGTCAGTGTCAGCCAGTTTGCCGTGGCATACGGAGCTCCATCGCAGTCTTTAACACTGGTAGCATGCCGCGACAGCGTGGACGTGAACCGTATGTGCAGTTGACGGACTTTGAGCGAGGGCGTATAGTGGGCATGCGGGAGGCCGGGTGGACGTACCGCCGAATTGCTCACCACGTGGGGCGTGAGGTCTCCACAGTACATCGATGTTGTCGCCAGTGGTCGGCGGAAGGTGCACGTGCCCGTCGACCTGGGACCGGACCGCAGCGACGCACGGATGCACGCCAAGACCGTAGGATCCTACGCAGTGCCGTAGGGGACCGCACCGCCACTTCCCAGCAAATTAGGGACACCGTTGCTCCTGGGGTATCGGCGAGGACCATTCGCAACCGTCTCCATGAAGCTGGGCTACGGTCCCGCACACCGTTAGGCCGTCTTCCGCTCACGCCCCAACATCGTGCAGCCCGCCTCCAGTGGTGTCGCTACAGGCGTGAATGGAGGGACGAATGGAGACGTGTCGTCTTCAGCGATGAGAGTCGCTTCTGCCTTGGTGCCAATGATGGTCGTATGCGTGTTTGGCGCCGTGAAGGTGAGCGCCACAATCAGGACTGCATACGACCGAGGCACACAGGGCCAACACCCGGCATCATGGTGTGGGGAGTGATCTCCTACACTGGCCGTACACCACTGGTGATCGTCGAGGGGACACTGAATAGTGCACGGTACATCCAAACCGTCATCGAACCCATCGTTCTACCATTCCTAGACCGGCAAGGGAATTTGCTGTTCCAACAGGACAATGCACGTCCGCATGTATCCCGTGCCACCCAACGTGCTCTAGAAGGTGTAAGTCAACTACCCTGGCCAGCAAGATCTCCGGATCTGTCCCCCATTGAGCATGTTTGGGACTGGATGAAGCGTCGTCTCACGCGGTCTGCACGTCCAGCACGAACGCTGGTCCAACTGAGGCGCCAGGTGGAAATGGCATGGCAAGCCGTACCACAGGACTACATCCAGCATCTCTACGATCGTCTCCATGGGAGAATAGCAGCCTGCATTGCTGCGAAAGGTGGATATACACTGTACTAGTGCCGACATTGTGCATGCTCTGTTGCCTGTGTCTATGTGCCTGTGGTTCTGTCAGTGTGATCATGTGATGTATCTGACCCCAGGAATGTGTCAATAAAGTTTCCCCTTCCTGGGACAATGAATTCACGGTGTTCTTATTTCAATTTCCAGGAGTGTATAAGCTAACACAGCAGCTTCTGGTGGTTTTCGAGATATCGTTCGTTAACTATGGGTGCATCGAAGCCATGGAGCACGAGTCACTAGTTTTGTCTCGTCGCCGCGCGGGATTAGCCGAGCGGTCTAAGACGCTGCAGTCATGGACTGTGCGGCTGGTCCCGGCGGAGGTTCGAGTCTTCCCTCGGGCATGAGTGTGTGTGTTTGTCCTTAGGATAATTTAGGTTAAGTAGTGTGTAAGCTTAGGGACTGATGACATTAGTAGTTAAGTCCCATAAGATTTCACACACATTTGAACATTTTTTTTTGTCTCGTCTGAGACTGTTCGGAGGCTGGCTAGTTGTAGATAAAGTACTCGCATTATTAGAAAACGGAGGGAAAATGTAGGAGGACATGCGAATAATTAAATTTTAGTACAAAGTCTGAGACCTGATCCTTATCTAAATTAAATTATCACATGTGTAAAATGGCCAGACAAAGACTGATTGGAAATTTACGAATGAAGTAAAATTCATCCATAAGAATGGGCATTTGTAAAGCGTCTTTTCTGCTAATTCGTGAGTGGCTCGTCAGCGTGGGATCATTATCAAACTGTATTAACTAAAGACGTGGACAAAGCGAAAGAAGAAGTTTATTTAAGCAGAGCATCTCAGAAACGATCTGTTCATATACTGGGAGACGTTACAAATTGTGCATACCACATCAGCTTACTGTTAAAATAAAATCAATCAGACTGGAGATATTCGGAGTTTGCAAAGACTGGGCGACACGCATTCTTCCTGTAAAACTGATTTTGGCAATGGAGCACTGTGTTTCCTCCACTGCACATCTAATCGTGGCCTGCACAGTACTGATGTTTATCAACTTACTATTACTAACCGTCAAAAACGGTCACTCGATCCAAGTTGCAGGCTGCCTACCTAACGGTAGACAGGGACAACAAAAAATTTAATTTTCAGTGTTGCATATAATTAGTGACGGAATTTAAAAATTTAAAAGGCCGTCAAGAGGTATAATCCTACGTTAAAAATTTAACACAATATGTCAAGTACTAAAATTAGATACTATATATATGTCTTGGCAGTGTATCTCACATTATTACCGTCCCGGTTGCTGAGTTGTCAGTGCGGTGGACTGTTATGCCAAGGGGCCCGGCGTCGATCCCGGCTGGGTCGGGGATTTTCTCCGCTCACGGACTGGGTGTTGTGTTATCCTCATCATCATCATTTCATCCCCATTGACGCACAAGTCGCCGAAGTGGCGTCAAATCGAAAGACTTGCACCAGGCGACCGGTCTACCCGACGGGAGGTCCTAGCCACACGCAATTTCCATTTACCGAGACTATTTTCATCCTGTATTTGAAATGAGAGCAGTTAACAACTTCCAACAACTTTACACATAATTTAGGAGTTTTCGAAACTTTTTATCACTGATACTTTCCTTAAAATAATGAAAGGCAAAAAGTTTTTCGTTTACTACACTTTCGCTGTTCATGCAGAAAAACGTAGGCATCAAGTACGACGTTCTAATTTATTACTTCCTCATTACCAACTCTATTCGCAACACGTTTTGCAGACAGTATGCACATATACCACTGAATATACCTCCAAAATCATATTATTGTACGGAACATAGTTTTGGAGATATGACGTCATGAACATTGAGTTGCGTGAAGAACTTGCTTTCCTTAAAGCAGAGCGGAAACTACCCCGACTATACTCATGTTTGATAATGAGAGCACTTAGCAATGTACAAGAATCTTGAAACATAACTTCAAGCCTTTTCTGTACTTCTTTAGTTTTGACTTTTTCATTAGTCTATGGATGAGTAATTAGAAACTAATAAAACCAACATAATTCGGGTTTTGCGTCTTCAATCATAAATTTTTTTTACATGCTTAACGTCAAATATTTAATACATTAACTCATTTGTAAGGTAATAAGCTGTTTTATGCATTGCAGTTCGAGTCTTTAAAGAATGTGGGAGGCGGATTGCTGATATAATACTACACGAATAAATATATGGTATTAAAGGGGTTTTATTTTTGAATTATTTGATACGAGTGTATTTCTGAACTAAAAAACTGTCGTAGCATGTACACTGCCGGCCACAGAAATTACGACACCAGGCACCATGGTGTACAGGAGATAGGGAAATCTGGCTGACAATATTAACCACAATGTCAGACTTTTTGCAGATGATGTAGTTATCTATAATAACTTCTGAATGAGAAAGCTACACAAATGACCAGTCAGACCATGATAAGATTTTAAGGTGATACAGATTGGCAATTTATTTTAGATGTGCACTTCAAAAATGGTTCAAATGGCTCTGAGCACTATGGGACAACGTCTGAGGTCAATCAGTCCCCTAGAACTTAACTAACCTTGAGAGGTGGCATGAGCCCCCTCTCATATTTCTATCTTACTCTAATTCGATTTTCCTCTCTAATTGCATGCGGTGAAAAGTTGCTATTCCTTCACACGCGGGCTTCCCACGCAGAGTCTCTCGTCACCCGGGTGGTCCGGTGACAGGCGAATTCTGCTGAGCTTGAAAGGGTTAAGCTGACGGGTGTGAGAGAGTCGAGTGGATGCTTTCCAGACGCTGACATTGTCATAAGAGCGGGAGCGACACGCCCAGATGGGCCGGAAGGGGTGGCTGGGCTAGAGATTCCGTTACTTCGCAGAAACTTAGTGAAAACCGTATCTGGCTGGCTACCAGTGAGGCGTGGGAATGACTTGTGTTCCCAGCCAGTCTTGGCGGGCAAATTCCCGCGTTTTCTGCAAAATAGTAACTGTGAATGGCTTGCTCAGGGGCATAGCTCCGTGACGTAGCAAAATCGGCGCAGAAATTGGCGCCAAGAATCTCGATTGGTAGAAAGGTAGTGCTTCGGCAATAGAGTGGAATTTTCCGCCGGTTTTCGAGTTGCTGATTGGAACGTTTAACCATGGCCACTGTCGTGGGGGCGGGAATGTTCTGTGTTCGGTTTGTACGGATGCTCTTGAGATGGTCGGCTCTCGCCTTTCGGTCGGAGTAGGTTACAAGACTGAGCTCTCGCTGCTCTGGACAGCCTGCCTTCCGTTGGCTGTCTAATATACTTTTATTTGATTGTAACTGTTTGACGAAGTTGCTGAAGTTTCGACTTCAATGTAACTTTCCGAGTACAGTTGGCAGTTGAGCGTTCTGCGTACAAGCGGCCTTTGTTCTCTGTCTTGGGCAGTTTTGGCTAAAGTTGACTGTATCGGAGTTACTGTGTGACTTCGCTTGTTAAAATCAGTTACTGTACCGTCAGTGATTGTATGGTGGACCTTCTTCGTCTCCCTCAGAGGCGTATTTGTGTTGCTAGGAAGTCTTTAGTCTGGAACAACCAGACCAGGAGAATTTGTTTCGGGCTACACTCATGCCATTATCATCACCACGACGGGACGTCGAAGCAACCAGCCATCGCCTCCGATATGCCAGATCGTGTCCTTGCAGTTAAGAAGACAGCTTGGTAATGTACGTCCGCAGCACCGGCAAACCAGGCAATTTTGCTAGGTGATAATCAGAGCTCAGCAGAGCGCGCCTGTTCGTCTTTTCTAACTTTGTTCTGTCTTGGGTGTTCATTGTCTGAGTTATCACTACTGTAGCAGCAGTTGGGTTGGCTGGGTGTTTCTCTTAAGATTTGAGTTGCAAGGAATTGGCTCCACATACCACTTGGTCATAAATGTCACAATCTAGTTTATGGAGAACTTCACCTTCACAGCCTTTTTTTGAGTATCCAATTTGATGTATTGTAAATGTTTCGTGTGTTTTGTTTATTATTTTGAGTTTAGTCATAACAAATCAAATTGTTATTTTGGACGGAACTTTCATTATGTTAATCGGTAGAGAAACCCTTTCATTTCTCACTGCATTAATGAAACTTTCCCTAATTTCTATCCAATTAAATTATTGTAGGTGCCAAACTGTTTTCTACTCCACTTGCAGGGTCGATTGCAGTCAGTTCGCGTTTCTTCTCAATCCATGTGCAACAGCAAAAGTAGGAGTTAGAGAAGGGGGGGCTTAGAGCATCATTTCCATATGAAGATTCGAGAAGAATTTAGAGTTAAATACACTTCTAGCCCTGGCACCTCGCAACCTGAGGACATCACACACATCCATGCCTGAGGCAAGATTCGAACCTGCGACCGAAGCGGTCGCGCGGTTCCAGACTGAAGCGCCTAGAACCGCTCGGCCACACCGGCCGGCAGCTAAGTAAAGTTCGCCGTTTACGACAGGGGGCAGAGTGGTATGTAGAGCTGCTATTGCAGGATTAACAGAAGCAAGAGGGGGAGTATATTGCTGTTTGTCTTCCAATGCCGACAAGCCACGAGTGCGCGTAACTAGCACCGGTCGGCTGCTGTGATATAAATGTCAAACGGAAGTAGCACGTATTCTGAATGCCCATTGTAGAGACGGTCATCTTCAAATGTGGCATATGTTTGTAGCAAGTCATTTGAAATCAAATTAAAGCTGCTGTCATACAATGCGATCAGTATAAGAAAAATGACATCTAAAACATTTAGTAAAGATTTGTGATCGTGTCTCATATTGCAACCACTGTTATTAATTAAAATACTAATTTATGTAGGTTACCAATTAACAGTTAGATCGGTAGGTGAAGGTGTGGCAATGTGAACGGAACGGGAAAAGTGGCTGTTTGCTATTTTTGCCCTAAAACAGCGCTGCTGCCAGTTGAGAAATGGCCACATTAGTTCTGATACACATCGCCGTCGTTCAGTGAGACTGACGAAGGAAGCTGGTTTCGTTATTTTTTCAGTAAAACCTTTTTGTTTTTGATTCGTGTGACGTAAATAATTTGCATCATTCTTGTTATCTCACTTTTATGGAGGGCTATAATTTTTTACAACACTAATATTTGAAGAACTTCTTTTGATCTACAAATGTAGTGTTGTTATTTATTTAGGTTGACAGCTTCTTCTGCGGATCACTAACGCCGCGATAGCTTCTGATCGGGAACAGTGGTCACACTACTCGTCGGGAGAAGTGGCCAGTATGTTCATCCCATGTAACGCCGGAAATGCATATCCTCCTATTTCCATCTATTGTACTATAATCTTTTTTCCTTGTTTTGTTACCTCAAGATATGACAGTTCTGTCTCTTTATATATTGTGTTTTACTGTTTGTACATATATATATATATATATATATATATATATATATATATATATATATATATATATACATTTATGATGGTTTGTTTTGTAAAGATTATTTGTACTTTTACGCTGGGTCTGGCCTAGGGAAACTATGCTGTCGAACCATTACATCGATAGGTCGTGTGGAGAACCAAAGTGTTTAGGATCTTTGGTAGTGTTAACTCTGCCGCTTGGAGCGCGGGCAGAACAGAGAGAGTCTGGCTGGGGTGGTGCAGTGGAGCAGGTGTGTTGTGTGAAGCTCCCACGAGTTGCCGCGCTTTCGGGGTTTGGTAGCATGTAATTGCGCTCGACTTGCGATGATAGTTTCTGACATGGTGTCGCGGACGGGAAGCATTAGCTGGCGCACATCAAGAGCCTGTTTCGTCTGGTGACCGTGTCGAGAAGAAGGCACGCCAACATCCAGCTTCTGCAACAGCGACGGCCGACAATGAGTGACTGTCGCCACCTCCTCGATCGACGACTTCAAACCTTCAATCAACCAACAAGGAAGACTAAAAGCACGTAAAGTTTCAGAACTGTATGGCAGACCTCAGCTTTTAAAATTGTTACATCACAAAATTACAGCAACTGAGCATGAGCCTTTGTTGCTCATTGTCCCAATTGCATTGCCAAGCAGGGTCCCTTCCTTTTCCGAAATGAACCCGAGTGTCGTTGAAATTCAAACGCCAGCATTAAAGTAATATAATTCGATTTCACTGCTTTAATTCCAATGTTCAGTTAAAGTATTCATAGCTGGCTACAATATTTAGATTACACAAGCACAAATTATGAGTGCGAGTTTTGTTACCATATTTTAGCTTACCTGTGACTACAGCTCAGCTTGGTACGTACTAAATTTTACTATTGTTAATTGTTCAGCGTCATTTAGTTCATTTTCAAAGTTAAATCTCTTATTTCTAAATTGCGTAGATTCAAGTAGCTTTTGAAATGATTGTTGAGGTAGCCCAAGACTAACCGTATTTTACTGAATTTTGATATGCTTCAGAAACAAAGCTCACTCTTAATTTCAGTCACTAAATTAACTTTTAATTTTCCGGTTTTATTAATTCTTTTGCTAAATTAAGTCAGAGTGTAGCGAAATTTATTACTTCTGACAAACTTTCAGTTTTCACACTACACGTGTCAACCTTCAGTTGCCACGCTTCTAGTGCTAATTATATGTGTAATAACCTTTCTTTTTCAGTTATTATAGTAAGTGTCCTTAGGACTGGCGACCGTAATTTCCCCCAAATCTCAAATATCTAATTACCGCTAGTTAATTGTTAACGTAACGGCCGCACATTTACTTTCTTTATTAACTTTATCCCTTTTCAAAATTAATTTCCACCAATTTCATTTGCATTTTTCCTTTCATTTAGATGTAACCCTCTCCTTCCTCTTTACCTACAGATTAACTTCTGTGACGATTGCTTTTCCCAAATTTCCATTAGGTACACGCGGTTTAATTTTTCACTGTCATTAAGGTCGATAAGTGAGGGGGAGGTTACACCCAGTAACAGTTAGTTACTTCAAGAAATACCTGTAATACAATAATTCCTCAACCCTTTTTAATTACAAAGCTATTATCCGTCATTCTAGGACTTTGTGACAACTTTGAATTAATTAAGTTACATTTTTAAAAGTCGTATCTTTCCTGTTATATTTGGCCCAGTACAAAAGTACAATCGAAAACAGTCTGCTGCAGCCATTTGGCATTCTTTCAGATATTGAGGTGTGAAGAGTCCTCGTAAATGTGCCCGGAGGTCAGAACAACAAACCTGGGATGGCGCTAGTCAGAGTACCCGCTTAGGCACGGAAAATTGGTAAATACGAACCTTGCAGAAAAATGAATGTAATTAAAAAATATTATTTTCTTTTTAACTTAAAAATATATTTTGTGTGATACGTTATAATATGCAGATTCAAAATGTGTAAGCAATAAGCTTCTGTCTCTTCCTTGGTGGCCCGAGATGCCGGTCCACGATGTCATTATTGGCCCTTAAGCAAAAAGTTTGATGACCACTGGATTAGGCTGATTACAGATGAGACACAGGCATTTACATCTACATCTACATCTACATTGATACTCCGCAAGCCACCCAACGGTGTGTGGCGGAGGGCACTTTACGTGCCACTGTCATTACCTCCCTTTCCTGTTCCAGTCGCGTATGGTTCGCGGGAAGAACGACTGTCTGAAAGCCTCCGTGCGCGCTCTAATCTCTCTAATTTTACATTCGTGATCTCCTCGGGAGGTTTAAGTAGGGGGAAGCAATATATTCGATACCTCATCCAGAAACGCACCCTCTCGAAACCTGGCGAGCAAGCTACACCGCGATGCAGAGCGCCTCTCTTGCAGAGTCTGCCACTTGAGTTTATTAAACATCTCCGTAACGCTATCACGGTTACCAAATAACCCTGTGACGAAACGCGCCGCTCTTCTTTGGATCTTCTCTATCTCCTCCGTCAGACCGATCTGGTACGGATCCCACACTGATGAGCAATACTCAAGTATAGGTCGAACGAGTGTTTTGTAAGCCACCTCCTTTGTCGATGGACTACATTTTCTAAGGACTCTCCCAACGAATCTCAACCTGGTACCCGCCTTACCAACAATTTTATATGATCATTCCACTTCAAATCGTTCCGCACGCATACTCCCAGATATTTTACAGAAGTAACTGCTACCAGTGTTTGTTCCGCTATCATATAATCATACAATAAAGGATCCTTATTTCTATGTATTCGCAATACATTACCTTTGTCTATGTTAAGGGTCAGTTGCCACTCCCTGCACCAAGTGCCTATCCGCTGCAGATCTTCCTGCATTTCGCTACAATTTTCTAATGCTGCAACTTCTCTGTATACTACAGCATCATCCGCGAAAAGCCGCATGGAACTTCCGACACTATCTACTAAGTCATTTATATATATTGTGAAAAGCAATGGTCCCATAACACTCCCCTGTGGCACGCCAGAGGTTACTTTAACGTCTGTAGACGTCTCTCCATTGATAACAACATGCTGTATTCTGTTTGCTAAAAACTCTTCAATCCAGCCACACAGCTGGTCTGATATTCCGTAGGCTCTTACTTTGTTTATCAGGCGACAGTGCGGAACTGTATCGAACGCCTTCCGGAAGTCAAGAAAAATAGCATCTACCTGGGAGCCTGTATCTAATATTTTCTGGGTCTCATGAACAAATAAGGCGAGTTGGGTCTCACACGATCGCTGTTTCCGGAATCCAAGTTGATTCCTACATAGTAGATTCTGGGTTTCCAGAAATGACATGATACGCGATCAAAAAACATGTTCTAAAATTCTACAAGAGATCGACGTAAGAGATATAGGTCTATAGTTTTGCGCATCTGCTCGACGACCCTTCTTGAAGACTGGGACTATCTGTGCTCTTTTCCAATCATTTGGAACCCTCCGTTCCTCTAGAGACTTGCGGTACACGGCTGTTAGAAGGGGGGCGCGCTCCATACGCGAGTGGAACGGGAAGAGACCAAACGTTTGGTACAATGGGAAGTACGCCATGCCATGCACTTCAGAGTTGTTTGCAGAGCAGATGCACATGTAGAGAGTTAGTAATGGACACGCGAAAAATAAAAGTATAGAGCCGACCGCCTATTCTGGAAGTTTCACCAACTATTTTACTTTCCGTTCTTTTGCTTTTTATATTTTTCACAACGCAATCATATGTGCATCTCACAAGTCGTAAGCAGTGCTCATCTTTAGATTGTCAATAGATAAACAGAGGTGACGGAATTATTGTAGAATCCGTAAACTTCGCTATCTAACTGTCTATGGCAGGCTGATGTGACCGAGCGGTTCTAAGCGCTTCAGTCTGGAACCGCGCGACCGCTACGGTCGCTGGTTCGAATCCTGCATCCGGCATGGATGTGTTTGATGTCCTTAGGTTAGTTAGGTTTAAGTATTTCTAAGTTCTAGGGGACTGATGACCTCAGACGTTAAGTCCCATAGTGCTCAGAGCCATTTGAACTATTTTTGAACTATGAAATGATAAAAAAGAATAAAACTAAACCTAAAAGCACACGCTGCAAGCGGTGACGCAACGTATGCTTTGTTTTGTAACAATACTGGAGACAGCAGTAGACCAGAGGTCCCCAGGTTTTGTAGGCGGAGTGAAGTTCTCTCTTTGTCAATTCATACAAGTTTATACTTGCCAAAGAGAAAGTTGCTTTGGATACATTCATTAGAACAGTATGACAGAATTTTAAAAGAGATTCTAAATGCTTTAAAAATTTAAAACGAATTATAAATTTCAGTGTTTGTAAGAAAAATGATTTTCTTTATACGTTGGCACTCTTAAGATGACGACTGACTGGTGGATGACAACTCAGACTCCGACTCATACATCGATATCGCTGACATTCACCGAGACCCACGCTGAGACGCGCTCGTAAACATCAAGTAGTGCCCCCCCCCCCCCTCCCCCGCCCCACCCACCCACCTCAACTGCTACTACACATAGCCAGTACACAGGGTGTAACAGAAAGGTATGGCTAAACTTTGAGAAAATATTCCTCACACATAGAGTGAACTGTGTTACCCGGACGTGGCTCCAGAAACACTTTATTTCCATGTTACAGCTTAGTTTCTGCTTCTCTTTATAATCACAGCAATCATGGGAACCACACGGAAATAGCACGTACCAGTATTAAATGAAAAATTTTCTTGCATGACGTGTTCAAATTACGCTCTTGGTTATGTTTGAATAAAGTGTACAAAAAGCAGTTATTCTTAGGTTCACCGCAAGTGTTTGTTGCTCCAACTGAACGAACGTAATGTTAATATGTGGTACATTTCATTGTTTGTGTTGACACACGTCTAACTTCATTGTTCTACTATTACAAGCACGTAGCGTGAACAATTTAGTGCTCATCACGGACTTAGCTTCTATTACACTGCAATGGGGGTGTACTCAAATGTTAATTTGACATGTGCCTGTTTGCTGTACGTATTAGCAGGTGGTAACGGCCGTGGCGCTCAACACATCTGCCTGGAAGTGTTTCCAGAACGACAGTGCCACGAAAGGAGGATGATTTAAGCAAATGATAGTCATCTTAGGTGCATGGGACGGTTAAGCCTACTCCTCGATATTGGGGAACGCCTACAAGGACGAGGAAACCTTAGCTGGAGTAGTAACATCTTGCAGTTGACGACAACCCTAGCATCAGCATAACACAAGTAGCTGCAACAAGTAATGCTGACCACATGACTGCACAGTACTACATGAGATCCTGCTGTATTCGTACCATGAAGAGGGCGTGCAAGCGCAATCAGCAGCTGATTTTCCTGCATGATACACTGCTGCGAATGCTTCATTCAACAACGTGTTGAACAGTTGTAGAAACTGATCTCTAAAATGGAAATAAAGCGCCCATGTCAAAAATGGTTCAAATGGCTCTGAGCACTATGGGACTTAACTTCTGAGGTCATCAGTCCCCTAGAACTTAGAACTACTTAAACCTAACTAACCTAAGGACATCACTCACACCCATGCTCGAGGCAGGATTCGAACCTGCGACAGTAGCGGTCGCGCGGTTCCAGACTGTAGCGCCTAGAGCCGGTCGGCCACTCCGGCCGGCGCGCCCATGTCCATACAAAATATTTTAAGTGTGAGAAATGTTTCCTGAAAGTATGGCCATACGTTTTTGTTATAACCTGTGTTGGGACATACTTCAGCCGACCAAGAGCAGTTCGGATCACCAAGCAGCAAGTGGCATTGTCTGAGCAGATCGAGAAGAGTTGCCGTTGCTTCTGGACTCGACCTCCTAGATTATCACACTGGAGAACATTATTATTGGGCAAGACGACTTGGGTTTCGACCCCTGGATACCCCGTGCGGCCTGAGGCGCCTTGTCACGGTCCGTGCGGCTGCCCTCATCCGAGGTTCGAGTCCTCCCTCGGGCATGGGTGTGTGTGTTGTCCATAGCGAAAGTTAGTTTAAGTTAGATTAAGTAGTGCGTAGGCTTAGGGACCGATGAACTCAGCAGTTTGGACCCATAGGAACTTACCACAAATTTCCAAATTTATTGCGGTTAAAGTGTCTTGTTCTGTTTTGGGCTCTAGTGGACTGAGACTCGACACAGACAGGTTACAAACTATTTCAGTCGTTGTACTTTGACTGTTATTTCGGTGTCTGAATAAATGAGAGTATTCGTCAGCTTCAGGTCAAATACTTCATTCGAAACCAGATACGGCATCTTGAAATGCTTTTGTGATTTTGTTCTGAAAAGATAAAGATTAACCACTTAACGCCCGTGGACAGTATGTAATTTATCTTCCATCAGGTAGTGTCCTACTATCGTGTACCGTTTTTAAATTTAAAATTATATATAAATTAGCAGTCTTTAAATTATGGAAAATGTGCTGTCCTATTACTAGGAAATATTTAATTATTACGTTGACATAAATTTTTTCGAATATTTTCTCATTTGAAACAGCAGAATAAAGAATAAAACATGTAATTTTTACCTCTGGAAAGTATGGTTCCTAACTTCGGGTTCTCGGCTTTCCTAATTTCGGGTTACAATTAAACACTAAAATTTAATGGATTAGTAATATAGCCGTTATTCGAATCAAATGTATGCTTCAAAGGTAAAATGTGCTGCATTACTGTCGGTTCCTCTGTAGGCGTTTCAACCATAAAAAGGCTTTTTGGAACAGAAGTAACATTTAAAAACTTTCCAGATATCAGCTCATAACAGCGAAAGCAACCGATGCACGTAATTCAGGTCTCATTAGAAGTATCAGCTGACCACAGTTGTTCACAATATATGCGCTCTTCGTCCACTTTATGATTGGATGATGACTCTTTTATCACGGTTTTATCATTGCTTCAATCGGAGTCTTTCTGACCTTGATCCTGCTGCTTCGTGACACTCTGATTCTTTCTTACGAACAGATCTCTTTTGGTGGCCCCAGATGTTGAAGGTGCACGAGATGCATGAAATGAAGCTCCTGGAGTAGGTTTTGTTGAAGGTGGTGTCCTTCCTGAAGTTTTCATAATTACTTTCTTTCTCCCTTTAGCTAGGGAGTGCTCCAAACACTTTTCGAAAGAAGGAGAGAACGTCAGCATTAGTGCTTTCCTTCTCTTGGTGTTCAGTTTGACGGTGGAAGTGCAGGAGGTGGACTGACTTCAAAAGTAGAAACCGCTGTTTCTTGCATCCCATTAACTGCTGTCGACAGTGGCTCTACTGTGGCTTCTGAGGCCTTATACACATTTGCTGCAGATTGCTGAGGAGGAAAATCCATAGATGAGAAAACCAGAGTGTCAGAAGGATAGGGATCACATTTTTTGAAATCATTTGCAACCACTTCCATTGTTGCAGCTATGGAGTATGCTCAACTCATCAGTGCCCCAACGTCTTTGTTTCTAAAACAATGGTAAGGTGGCAACTGCAATAAAGTTCAGAACATTTGTTTGCATAAACTAACGCCAAAATTCGGATACCTGAAATCATCATCAGCGTTCTGCCAAAAGGCAGGTTTTCACATGGTAGTTCTCTAGGCTGTCCGGTCTTCTGCCATCCTCTTCAGGTCTGCATAATTTCCTCTTCCCTTTATGTTGTCTATCATCTTGTATCTCCTTCTTCCTCTCAGTATTCTCCCACAAACCAATCCTTCCAAAGCATCTGCTAGCAAGCACTCCCTTCTCAATGAATGTTGCAACGAGTCCTTTTTCCTTTCTCTTACAACCTTCAGCAAACATCTTCTCTCACCAACCTTTTCCAGTACTCTTTCCTTCCTCACACTTTCCATCCAGATTATTCTCTCCATTCTCCTCCACATCCACATCTCAAATGCTTCTAAACTTTTTTCATCCACTCGTCGCAGCGTCCATGTTTCTGCCCCATATAGTGCCACACTCCAGACGAAACATTTGCCTTTTCCTTAGACCCTTATCTAATTTGCCCCATAAGAGTCTCTTCTTTCTGTTGGATGCCTCCTTCACTGTGGCAATTCGAGTTTTCACCACCTGGTGACATCTTCAGTTATTGTGCTTACAAGATATTTAAATGCACTTACTTGGATAATGGTAGATTGTCCTATTTTAATATTGGACAGTCTTCATCTTGTACTGATGACCGTTTTGTTTTTACTATGTTTATTTGCATCCCATATTCCACACAGGCGTCATTCAGATCTATTCACTGTTAGGGACTTTCCCTTACCTCTATTTAGGCACAGCCTAACCCTTAAGTGAGCTGTGGACGACACGTTTTATCAATTAGATAAGAAACAGCATGCTTCAGTCAAATATGAAACACTTTGAAAGTACGTTTTACCTGGCCTGAGGAAGGACATACAGCCGAACTCTGTAGAAGATATTTATCTTGACCACATTGGAAAAATAGTTGTGGAGAGCGAAATGTTAACAGCACCGGCACCAAACTCACAATGACATATCAGGATGACCTTTGCTACTGGTTGTCGGAGCGAACTACGGAGTGCAGCACCAAGCAACGCCGATATTAAGCTGCCCGGAATTAGGGAACCGAAATATGGGCACTTTACCCTATAATATTCAGCGGCAGCAGCACAAGGACTCCTGAATAAAGATGCAGAATCAGTAACCTCGCGCCTGTTTAATGCAGCCACTGAGTGCCTGTGTGAACGGCACAGCGTTGGTTTTTTGTCCTTTTTAGAAGTGTTCGAAAATGCGGAAGATGGTTATTTTTCCATTTTTTTCGCGGCGCCGTCACACCTACCGCACAGGAAGAATCGCAGCTAGCTCCGCTGCAAATTGAGAGCGTGTATATATATGGGCAGACTGAAAGGCTTGTCGCAAATGCAATGTGGGCGCGACTCGTTCATGAATTTCATATCCGCATCGGTGTCTGGCGCGGTGTTTGCGCCGGCGGCGTAATTACGGATGGAATATGCTAACCGGCTGAACGAGTCTCTTAAACGAGTGCCGGCAATTTGCTGTAAACGCGCTTCTGCGGCCCCGTCCCCGGGGGATGGGGTGTTGTGGGGGTGGGTCGGGGGTACAGGTTGCGGCTGGAGGCTAATTTCGGGCAGAGGCGCGCCGCAGCGCTTGTTTGTTATTCATTGAGTCGTTCCCCATCTCGCAGATCGCCGTAATGGCGGCTGAAGCGGTGGCTCGGACCGGCGGGAAAGAGGCAGCAGGGAGCAGCAGAATTCCAGGGGGCTTCTCTCGCGATTTGCTGGGGCGTGCATACCAGGAATTTCGTTTTTTCTTGCATCTCTTGACTTATCTGCGGTGCTAGGTCCAGTTCCGAGAATACTGTTTTAGGGAAACAATTTGTCATTCTCGACGAAACATATTAGCATTCGAATCACTATCCATTTGTTTTGTTCCCGCTTCGCATTTAAACCCAGTCACGAGTTCAACATTGAGAGCTGTGGAAGACCAGGCGCTAATATGCATTTAAAAATAGCAGAGCGGTAGTTGAGAATGGCTGAGCAGTTTTGTAGGCGTGCTTCGTCCTGGCTGCACTGACAATTGTTTATCAGGCAATGCGCCGGCAAACAGTATATTCACTTTGCATACACAGTTTCGTAACTTCTAAAGTGCAGTTGCATTTTGGTACTACTCTGACTCAAAGGAAAGGACGTTATAGTAACATTATACCAGCCCATAACCGAAATGTTGGTTTGAACACTACAACGCACTACCAGGAGTGTTCCTATTGGAGATGGAGGTGATTTACCCTTGATTTTCTCCGAACTAAGAACAGACCGACAGACGACAGACAGTTATGAGGATGAGAGGGGAAGCGGTGGGCTGTTGAGACCACAGTTTATCACACATAAAAATCACTGTCTCACTTTACATAAGCGATAAGTACTAGAAAAAATTATAGAACCACCTGAAGATTGAACTACAAGCAATTAGGCTTCTGGTGCCAACTTTTTAAGTAGAATATTTACACTGAGGTGACAAAATCATAGCCGGCCGCGGTGGCCGCGTGGTTCTAGGCGCTTCAGTTCGGAACTGCGCGACTGCTACGGTCGCAGGTTCGAATCCTGCCTCGGGCATGGATGTTAGTGATGTCCTTAGGTTAGTTAGGTTTAAGTAGTTCTGAGTTCTAGGGGTCTGATGACCTCAGATGTTAAGTCACATAGTGCTCTGAGCCATTTGAACCATTTTTGACAAAATCATAGGACAGTGATATGTAGATATACAGATGGCCGTAGTGTCGCGTACACAAAGTGTAAAAGGGCAGTGCTATTGTGGATTTGCCATTTGTGCTCGATGATTCACGTGAAAAGTTTTCCGACGTGACTATGGGCACACGACGTTAACTAACAGACATTGAACGTGGAATGGTAGCTGGAGCTAGACGCACAAGACAGTCCATCGAATTTAATAGTCCGAGATCGACAGTGTCTACAGCGTGCGCAGATTACCAAATTTCTGACATTACCTGTCACTACGGACAATGTAGTGACCGACGGGCTTCACTTAATGACCGAAAGCAGCGGCGTTTGTCAGTGCTAACAGACATGCAACAGCACTTGAAATAACGGCAGAAATCAGTGTGGGACGTGCGACGAACCTTTCCGTTAGGACAATGCGGCGGCGACTTCTGTTTACAGAAGTGCTAATTGTTACTTGTTGCCATCAGTTTTTCCCAAGTCAGCACAAAGATACCTTGTCTTGTAGATGGCACCACAACATGAGTTCCCGCTATCATTGCCAGCAGGTTACTCCGTCCAGCTCGGTCTGTGACATACCTCCTGCTGGAAAAAAAAGATGTTTCTAAAATGGAAAACACCACGTCACACATGCCACCTTTTTCTTACACTGTTGCTGGGACAACTTGCGCAATTTTCCTTACATAAAACGTGTTGCCGCAACGGGACGACAAGGGGAGCAGCTTGGCTGTCCTCCGGTCTAATGACTGCCACAGTTCCAATACAGAATACTATGCGTTGGGAATCAGTTATGTAAAGTACCCTTACATCTCATGTTCATTTTTACATTTAAGGTTAGAACTAAAGTTAAATACCCAATCGTTTCACAAGATGTTGTTTACATCTCTCTTTCTGTACGAGTATCATTAAACATTCATAAGTGAATCAAATCATGTATTTATAACACACCACGAGCCATGTCAAGTAAAACTGTTCCGTTATAGTCTCTGTATAATTGGCGGGGAAAGTCAGTTCAAAGGAAAGTAACAGCATACCACCTCTAATACGACTATGCCTAGTATAGCACTGTGCTGATCATAACAACCTTCTGAACCCTAAACACAGTTGTAAGGTGTCAGGCAAATCCAACACCTTCCATGAAAACCCTGACATGATAAGCAAATCCAGTAGTATGTCACATAGCTCCGAATAAATCGTGACATTAAATTAACCAAAGTAATACGAGTAACGAGTGAGCAAATGGAATACCACAGACTAACATAAGAATGCCTAAATGCATGTCATACCTTCCCACCGTGAGACAGACGCAGCTCCGAGGGGAGAAACGAGAACAGAAGCCGAGAGCAGAACCGTGTTAAGCTGGAAGGCCCTACGATAAGGGACGGACACCCACGTCGCCAGCTAACCGCTAGAACCACACACCACCTGAAAGTTTTAGTGTGAGACTTTTTCGCGTCTCTGTTACATTAGGACCACCCCCCAGCCCATGTTAAATGATAGAGCCCTTCAGAAGAACAGTATAGATCTTACGATAACGCTAAAAGGACCACACCAGCTGCAAGTTTTAGCGTGAGACTTTTTCGCGTCTCTGTTACGTTGCAAACTTTAAAAACATTGCCCCACCACGAAATGTATAACGTTTCTCATTGGATAGACAGAATTTTTGTAGGCGGAGCTTAAGGTTAACATTGAGACCCTGATTGGTCGGATGAAAACACAGCCAGATAGTTTTTTAAACCAACTTCGGTAAATTGTAGTAAGGAGAAGTTAGGAAGAGTTACTTCCGAGACAGCGAGGTGAGCGGAGTTGTGCTGCCCGCCGAACCCTGACGAACACCGACAAGGTAATGAACGCACGCGATGCCGCATAACAGCGCATAAAGCTTCACTCAGAACTGCAGAAGTCTCATCTGTTACACTCCCTTTTTGCGTAATACTAGTGTCGATCGTCAATTAAAGCTCATGGTGTTCACATTTGCCACTTGAAGTAAAAATCTGAAACGCGATGATTTTTCTGTCATATAGTTATTGAGAAGCCACATCAGCCACTGTAATTTACGACAAGTTAGATAAGTAATTAAAGATAATTGAGGGTCACTGTAGACCATTCTGATAGTTTGCTCTTTTGTGAAACTTAATTTAAACCTAGATTATAGATGTGATATGGCATAGGTCATCCTTCGATCCATTGTAGAACTTGGAAACCCATTCAGGGATTATTCGTTCACATTTTCGTTGAACGCAGTTGGTTTTTACCATCCTGTATTAAAACATTTCATTTCATCAATAGTGCAATTTATAAACAATGTTTTGTGAGTAGAATAAAACTTCCAATGGTAAACTCAACTGCTTTTTCGACGTTATTTTACCAGCTAACTAAAAATAGGAAAGCCTTGAACCCCTTCCACTAAATTTAGTTAGTATTAAGATTCTTTTACAGGAAGTGCAGTGGAAAAAAAAATGGTTCAAATGGCTCTGAGCACTATGGGACTCAACTGCTGTGGTCATAAGTCCCCTAGAACTTAGAACTACTTAAACCTAACTAACCTAAGGACAGCACACAACACCCAGCCATCACGAGGCAGAGAAAATCCCTGACCCCGCCGGGAATCGAACCCGGGAACCCGGGCGTGGGAAGCGAGAACGCTACCGCACGACCACGAGATGCGGGCAAAAGTGCAGTGGAGCTGACGCTGAAATCATTAAGTATTTGGTTTTATCATCGCTAGTCTCACTGAACTTTTCTGAATTCCTCATGTCATGTGTGGTCTGGCGTCTCCTTACCAGCAACAGGTCCCAGGTTCAAACTAGTCAATTCCCTAAAAAACACGCTCAGAGCGTCGTTGCACGAAAGTGGTAGGGAGACACGATGTAGAACAAACAGACACCACGCAGAATGTTAGACAGTCAGAAACAATGTGTCATGGAATAAAGTAAACAGTTTCAGTGTAGGTATTAGGGACAGAAACAATATAATATATATGTACGTGTGTCTGTGGTTGTCTCGAAACCTGGCAGAAATTCCAAAGAGATAGTGATTGTACGTGAAGTCTTCTCTGCGCTATAGCAATGGAATTACTACCGAAGACAGTGCTGTTAAAGCAGAGTTAGTGAACACAGTCTTCCGAAATGACGTCGCCAAAGAAGACGAACTAAATATTTCAGAATTCGAACCAAGAGCACGTGAAACGTGGGTAACTTAGAAGTAAATATCCTCGCAGTAGTGAAGCAACTTAAATCACTTAATAAAAGCAAGTCTTATGGTCCAGAGTGTATACCAATTAGGTTTCTTTCAGAGGACGCTGAAGCAATAGCTCGATACGTAAAAATCCGTACCCAAAGAACGGAAAGTAGCACTGGTCACACCAATATTCAAGGAAGGTAGTAGGAGTAATCCACTAAATTACAGGCCCAGATCATTAACGTCGATATGCAGGAGGATTTTGGAATAAAAATTATGAATTACCTCGAAGAGTACGATCTATTGACATACAGTCAACACGGATTTAGGAAACATCTTTCTTGTGAAACACAACGAAGTGTTGAGTGCTGTCGGCAAGGGATTTCAAATTGATTCCGTATTTCTAAATTTCCAGAAGGCTTTTGATACCGTACCTCAGAAGCAGCTTGTAATCAAACTGCATGCTTGTGGCATATCGTCTGAGTTATGCTACTAGATTCGTGATTTCCTATCAGAGAGGCCACAGTCTGTAGTAATTGACGAAAAGTCGTCGAGTAAAACAGAAGTGATTTCTGGCGTCCCCCAAGGTGGTGTTATAGGAGTTCTGCTGTTCCTTATCCATATAAACGATTTACGAGACAATCTGAGTGGCCTTCTCAGGCCGTCTGCAGCTGATGCTATCGTTTATCGCCTAGTAGTCGTGAGAGAATCTTCTCACATTGCAAAACAATTTAGAAAAGATATCTAAATGCTGCGACAACTGGCAATTGACGCTAAATAATGAAAAGTGTGAGACCATTCACATGAGTGGCAAAAGGAATCCGTTAAACTTCGTTACACGATAAATCAGTCAAATCTAAAGGCCTTAAATTCAAATAAATACCTAGGAATTACAATTACGAAGAACTAAATTGGAAAGAACACATAGAAAATGTTGTGGGGAAGGCGAACCGAAACGCGTTTTGTTGGTAGGACACTTAGAAGATGCAATAGATCTACTAAAGAAACTGCCTACACTATGCTTGTCCGTTCCCTTTTGGAGAACTGTTGCGCGGTTTGAGATCCTTACCAGATAGGATTAACGAAGTTCATGGAGAAAGTTGAAAGAAGAGCAGCACGTTTTATATTCTCGAGAAATAGGGGAAGAGAGTGTCACAGAAATGATTCAGTATTTGGGGTGGACATCACTGAAACAAAGGCGTTTGCCGTTGCGACAGGATCTTCTCACGAAATGTTAATCACAGCCTTTCTCAACCGTATGCGAAAATATTTTGTTGACCTGCATAGGTAGAAAGGATGATCATAATAAAATAAGGAAAATCAGAGCTCGCGCAGAAAGATACACTTATACACTTTTTTTTTTTTTTTTTTTTTTTGGTCATCAGTCTACTGACTGGTTTGATGCGGCCCCCAACGAATGCCTTTCCTGTTCTAACCTCTTCATCTCGGAGTAGCACTTGCAATCTACGTATCTACGTCCTCAGTTATTTGCTTGACGTATTCCAATCTCTGTCTTCCTCTACAGTTTTTGCCCTCTACAGCTCCCTCTACGAGGTGCATTCAAGTTCTAAGGCCTCCGATTTTTTTTCTAATTAACTACTCACCCGAAATCGATGAAACTGGCGTTACTTCTCGACGTAATCGCCCTGCAGACGTACACATTTTTCACAACGCTGATGCCATGACTCCATGGCAGCGGCGAAGGCTTCTTTAAGAGTCTGTTTTGACTACTGGAAAATCGCTGAGGCAATAGCAGCACGGCTGGTGAATGTGCGGCCACGGAGAGTGTCTTTCATTGTTGGAAAAAGCGAAAAGTCACTAGGAGCCGGGTCAGGTGTGTAGGGAGCATGAGGAATCACTCCAAAGTGGTTATCACGAAGAAACTGTTGCGTAACGTTAGCTCGATGTGCGGGTGCGTTGTCTCGGTGAAACAGCACACGTGCAGCCCTTCCCGGACGTTTTTGTTGCAGTGCAGGAAGGAATTTGTTCTTCAAAACATTTTCGTAGGATGCACCTGTTACCGTAGTGCCCTTTGGAACACAATGGGTAAGGATTACGCCCTCGCTGTCCCAGAACATGGACACCATCATTTTTTCAGCACTGGCGGTTACCCGAAATTTTTTTGGTGGCGGTGAATCTGTGTGCTTCCATTGAGCTGACTGGCGCTTTGTTTCTGGATTGAAAAATGGCATCCACCTCTCATCCATTGTCACAAGCGACTAAAAGAAAGTCCCATTCGTGCTGTCGTTGCGCGTCAACATTGCTCGGCAACATGCCACACGGGCAGCCGTGTGGTCGTCCGTCAGCATTCGTGGCACCCACCTGGATGACACTTTTCGCATTTTCAGGTCGTCATGCAGGATTGTGTGCACAGAACCCACAGAAATGCCAACTCTGGAGGCGATCTGTTCAACAGTCATTCGGCGATCCCCCAAAACAATTCTTTCCACTTTCTCGATCACGTCGTCAGACTGGCTTGTGTGAGCCCGAGTTTGTTTCGGTTTGTTGTCACACGATGTTCTGCCTTCATTAAGCTGTCGCACCCACGAACACACTTTCGACACATCCGTAACTCCATCACCACATGTCTCCTTCGACTGTCGATGAATTTCAATTGGTTTCACACTACGCAAATTCAGAAAACGAATGATTGCACGCTGTTCAAATAAGGAAAACGTCGCCATTTTAAGTATTTAAAACAGTTCTCATTCTCGCCGCTGGCGGTAAAATTCCATCTGCCGTACGCTGCTGCCTTCTCTGGGACGTATTGACAATGAACGCAGCCTAATTTTAAAACAATGCGCATGTTTCTATCTCTTTCCAGTCCGGAGAAAAAAATCGGAGGCCTTAGAACTTGAATGCACCTCGTAGTACCATGGAAGTCATTCCCTCATGTCTTAGCAGATGTCCTATCATCCTGTCCCCTCTCCTTATCAGTGTTTTCCACATATTCCTTTCCTCTCCGATTCTGCGTGGAACCTCCTCATTCCTTACCTTATCAGTCCACCTAATTTTCAACATTCGCCTATAGCACCACATCTAAAATGCTTTGATTCTCTTCTGTTCCGGTTTTCCCACAGTCCATGTTTCACTACCATACAATGCTGTACTCCCGACGTACATCCTCAGAAATTTCTTCCTCAAATTAAGGCCGGTATTTGATATTAGTAGACTTCTCTTGGCCAGAAATGCCTGTTTTGCCATAGCGAGTCTGCTTTTGATGTCCTCTTTGCTCCGTCCGTTACTGGTTATTTTACTGCCTAGGTAGCAGAATTCCTTAACTTCATTGACTTCGTGACCATCAATCGTGATATTAAGTTTCTTGCGTTCTCATTTCTACTACTTCTCATTACCTTCGTCTTTCTCCGATTTACTCTCAAACCATACTGTGTACTCATTAGACTGTTCATTCCGTTCAGCAGATCATTTAATTCTTCTTCACTTTCACTCAGGATAGCAATGTCATCAGCGAATCGTATCATTGAAATCCTTTCACCTTGTATTTTAATTCCACTTCTGAGCCTTTCTTTTATTTCCATCATTGCTTCCTCGATGTACAGATTGAAGAGTAGGGGCGAAAGGCTACAGCCTTGTCTTACACCCTTCTTAATACGAGCACTTCGTTCTTGATCGTCCACTCTTATTATTCCCTCTTGGTTGTTGTACATATTGTATATGACCCGTCTCTCCCTATAGCTTACCCCTACTTTTTTCAGAATCTCGAACAGCTTGCACCATTTTATATTGTCGAACGCTTTTTCCAGGTCGACAAATCCTATGAAAGTGTCTTGATTTTTCTTTAGCCTTGCTTCCATTATTAGCCGTAACGTCAGAATTGCCTCTCTCGTCCCTAAACTTTTCCTAAAGCCAAACTGATCGTCACCTAGCGCATTCTCAATTTTCTTTTCCATTCTTCTGTATATTATTTTTGTAAGCATCTTCGATGCATGAGCTGTTAAGCTGATTGTGCGATAATTCTCGCACTTGTCAGCTCTTGCCGTCTTCGGAATTGTGTGGATGATGCTTTTCCGAAAGTCAGATGGTATATCGCCAGACTCAAATATTCTACACACCAACGTGAATAGTCGTTTTGTTGCCACTTCCCCCAATGATTTTAGAAATTCTGATGGAATGTTATCTATCCCTTCTGCCTTATTTGACCGTAAGTCCTCCAAAGCTCTTTGAAATTCCGATTCTAATACTGGATCCCCTATCTCTTCTAAATCGACTCCTGTTTCTTCATCTATCACATCAGACAAATCTTCACTCTTATAGAGGCTTTCAGTGTATTCTTTCCATCTATCTGGTCTCTCCTCTGCATTTAACAGTGGAATTCCCGTTGCACTCTTAATGTTACCACCGTTGCCTTTAATGTCACCTAAGGTTGTTTTGACTTTCCTGTATGCTGAGTCTGTCCTTCCGACAATCATATCTTTTTCGATGTCTTCACATTTTTCCTGCAGCCATTTCGTCTTAGCTTCCCTGCACTTCCTATTTATTTCATTCCTCAGCGACTTGTATTTCTGTATTCCTGATTTTCCCGGAACATGTTTGTACTTCCTCCTTTCATCAATCAACTGAAGTATTTCTTCTGTTACCCATGATTTCTTCGCAGCTATCTTCTTTGTACCTATGTTTTCCTTCCCAACTTCTGTGATGGCCCTTTTTAGAGATGTCCATTCCTCTTCAACTGTACTTCCTACTGCACTATTTCTTATTGCTGTATCTATAGCGTTAGAGAACTTCAAACGTATCTCGCCATTCCTTAGTACTTCCGTATCCCACTTCTTTGCGTATTGATTCTTCCTGAATAATGTCTTGAACTTCAGCCTACTCCTATATTGTGATCTGAGTCTATATCTGCTCCTGGGTACGCCTTACTATCCAGTATCTGATTTCGGAATCTCTGTCTGACCATGATGTAATCTAATTGAAATCTTCCCGTATCTCCCGGCCTTTTCCAAGTATACCTCCTCCTCTTGTGATACTTGAACAGGGTATTCGCTATAACTAGCTGAAACTTGTTACAGAACTCAATTAGTGTTTCTCCTCTTTCATTCCTTGTCCCAAGCCCATATTCTCCTGCAACCTTTTCTTCTACTCCTTCCCCTACAACTGCATTCCAGTCGCCCATGACTATTAGATTTTCGTCCCCCTTTGCATACTGCATTTCCGTTTCAGTATCCTCATACACTTTCTCTATCTGTTCATCTTCAGCTTGCAACGTCAGCATGTGTACCTGAACTATCGTTGTCGGTGTTGGTCTGCTGTCGATTCTGATTAGAACAACCCGGTCACTGAACTGTTCACAGTAACACACCCTCTGCCCTACCTTCCTATTCATAACACTACTGGCCATTAAAATTGCTACACCAAGAAGTAATGCAGATGATAATTGGTATTCATTGGACAAATATATTATACTAGAACTGACATGTGATTACATTTTCACGCAATTTGGGTGCATAGATCCAGAGAAATCAGTACCCAGAACAACCACCTCCGGCCGTAATAACGGCCTCGATACGCCTAGACACTGAGTGAAACAGAGCGTGGATGGCGTGTACAGGTACAGCTGCCCATGCAGGTTCAACACGATGCCGCAGTAGTGACTGGCGTATTGTGACGAGCCAGTTGCTCGGCCACCATTGACCAGACGTTATGAATTGGTAAGAGATCTGGAGAATGTGCTGACCAGGACAGCAGTCGAACATTTTCTGTATCCAGAAACACCCGTACAGGACATGCAACATACTGTCGTGCATTATTCTGCTGAAATGTAGGGTTTCCGAATGAAGGGTGGAGGCACGGGTAGTAACACATCTGAAATGTAACGTCCACTGTTCAAAGTGTCGTCAATGCGAACAAGAGGTGACCGAGACGTGTAACCCATCGCACCCCATACCATCACGCCGGGTGATACACCAGTATGGCGATGACGAATACACGCTTCTAATGTACGTTCACCGCGATGTCGCCAACACGGATGCGACCATCATGATGCTGTAAACAGAACCTGGATTCATCCGAAAAAATGACGTTTTGCCATTCGTGCACCCAGGTTCGTCGTTGAGTACACCATCGCAGGCGCTCCTGTCTGTGATGCAGCGTCAAGGGCAACCGCAGCCATGGTCTCCGAGCTGATCGTCCATGCTGCTGCAAACGACGTCGAATTGTTCGTGCAGATGGTTGTTGTCTTGCAAACGTCCCCATCTGTTGACTCAGGGATCGAGACGTGGCTGCACGATCCGTTACAGCCATGCGGATAAGATGCCTGCCATCTCGACTGCTAATGATACGGGGCCGTTGGGATCCAGCACGGCGTTCCGTATTACCCTCCTGAACCCACCGATTCCATATTCTGCTAACCGTCATTGGATCTCGACCAACGCGAGCAACAATATCGCGATAAGGTTAACCGCAATCGCGATAGGCTACAATCCGACCTTTGTCAAAGTCGGAAACGTGATGGTAGGCATTTCTCCTCCTTACACGAGGCATCACAACAACGTTTGACCAGGCAACGCCGGGCAACTGTTGTTGGTGTATGAGAAATCGATTGGCGACTTTCCTCGTGTCAGGTGTCGCCACCGGCGCCAACCTTGTGTGAATGCTCTGAAAAACTAATCATTTGCATATCATAGCATGTTCTTCCTGCCGGATAAATTTCGCGTCTGTAGCACGTCATCTGCGTGGTGTAACAATTTTAGTGGCCAGTAGTGTATATATGGTCGTTTTTTTATCGCGCTGTTCGGGAGTGGAATAATAGAAAACTATTTTGAAGGCGGTTCTATGAACGCTCTGCTAGGCACTTAACAATGATTTGCAGAGAACCCATGTAGATGTAGATATATATGTAATAGATGAATATTCAGAGGAATACAACGTTGCGAATGGGGTTTCCAATTAGAAGTTATTAAAAACTGGCGCCTCAGCATGGATGTGGGGTCCGACGTGCTACTGGGTATTCAAGAGCCATTGAGGAGCAGATCGTAAATTCCGATCGTGTACTCATTTCTATTCCTCCGATCACAGCGCCATCCGTGGCGAAACGAAGAAAGTGCTGTGGACAAAACTAATGTAGATTTTGCCGTGAAAGCATAATCTGCAATGAAAAAGGGAGGTTCCCATTGAAGGTTTTGAAACTGCCTCCCGCAAACCAAGCAGAGGTTGGGGTGGTGGGGGTCAAGTGTGGTATTACTGTATGTACCCGATCGAGACAAAGAAATTGGAATTATAACTTGTTTTGATCCGATATGTACTTTTTTAAGTATTTCAGTGTCTTCAGTTAAAATGAATTCCTTGTTTGTGTAAGTTCTGTTGCATAAATTGGTGTTTCAATGTTCTACTACCAGAGATGAAAAAATATGCACTGTTATACGGAGAATTTTCACTGTTCTGTATGAATTCTATAGGTTCCTTTAGACAGAAGGGCATGTTTTAGATTGCAATAAGTAAATCTGCCTCCATGCCGATGATATCTTTTTTCACAAAAAGTGACATGGTCGCGAATAAATCACTGACCCGAATATAGAACAAATTTCCTTTACTTCGCGTCTATGGTTACAGTTTCGGTCTGTAATGTCCATCTTCAGATCTGTTTTATAAAAACATGTTCTAAGATACTGGAGCCTTAGCCACATTTGTAGCTGCCACTATGGCTCCAGTATGTTAGGACAAGTTTTTATAACAACAGATTTAAGATGGTCATTATAGACCGAAACAAAAATTTGTGACCACAGACGTGGAGCAAAGGAAATTTAGATGTCTTTACCTACTCTACGTGATATTATACTGTGGCCCTAGATTTCAGTGTGTATCACGTTCGCAGACATGTACCTGTAAACTCACAAAAAAGGTGATTACGTGATTCTAATTGTTCTAAGTGATTGTTAACACTCTGTGGCTTCTTCTTGAAGTAAATTTCAAGAGACACTGCGGTAGAATGTTGTGATTCAGAATTCTTGCTCTTCTGTTTTGAAACGAGAGCCGTCGTAAGTGCGATGCGATCAGGGAGCTGTGGTCACGTCTGCAGCGAGAAAGGACGGCGTCCTCCGACCGTGAAACTTTGCCGCAACGGCCAATGGAAGGAGAAACGGCGGGGAAAACAAAAGGGCAGAAGCCCGGACTTTCTGGGGCCGGCGGCGGGCCTAACGGCCGCTAGTGGACGTCGCCGACCGTCTGTGCGGCGGACGGCGGCGTTGTTGATGGCCGCTGGCGGCGGCCATGAATAAAACATGGCGGCCTCGAAAACAGGCGCCTCTCGCCCGCCTCGGGGAAGCCCCGTGATGAACGGCCGATGCGCCGCGACGCCGGCCCGCGCCCGACGCCCGAACCGACGCCGCATATGGCGGCAGCGGGTCCCCTGCAAGCTGGTCTGCCAGCCACGAGGAAGGAGGGCTGGTAGCTCATCGGCCGTAGGGAGCCTGCTGGACCCACCAACTGCCGCCTCGCAGGCTACGTATTCATCCACACGCCGCGTCGCTCGAGGCTGCAGCACAGGCAAGCTCCACAGCACGCCATTACGTGCCAGTTACTGGAACAGCACCACATTAGCGTATTTCTCCCAACACCTCACTCAGAAGAACCCTGTCAAGTTCTTTACGAGGTACCAACAAAAACAAGGAACGTTAAAGAAGGCTTGTAGAAGACGTGATTGACTCAGTGACTGGTAGTTATACATCTACATCTACATTTATACTCCGCAAGCCACTCAACGGTGTGTGGCAGAGGGCACTTTACGTTCCACTGTCATTACCTCCCTTTCCTGTTCCAGTCGCGTATGGTTCGCGGGAAGAACGACTGCCGGAAAGCCTCAGTGCGCGCTCGAATCTCTCTAATTTCACATTCGTGATCTCCTCTGGAGGTATAAGTAGGGGGAAGCAATATATACGATACTTCATCCAGAAACGCACCCTCTCGAAACCTGGACAGCAAGCTACACCGCGATGCAAAGCGCCTCCCTTGCAGAGTCTGCCACTTGAGTTTGCTAAACATCTCCGTAACGCTATCACGCTTACCAAATAACCCTGTGACGAAACGCGCCGGTCTTCTTTGGATCTTCTCTATCTCCTGGTACAGATCCCACACTTATGAACAATATAGGTCGAACGAGTGTTTTGTAAGCCACCTCCTTTGTTGATGGACTACATTTTCTAAGGACTCTCCCAATGAATCTCAGCCTTGCACCCGCCTTAGCAACAATTAATTTTATATGATCATTCCACTTCAAATCGTTCCGTACGCATATTACCAGATATTTTACAGAAATAACTGCTACCAGTGTTTGTTGCTCTGTTATATAATCATACAATAAAGGATACTTCTTTCTATGTATTCGTAATACATTACATTTGTCTATGATAAGGGTCAGTTGCCACTCCCTGCACCAAGTGCCTATCCGCTGCAGATCTTCCTGCATTTCGCTGCAATTTTCTAATGCTGCAACTTCTCTGTATACTACAGCATCACCCACGAAAAGCCGCATGGAACTTCCGACGCTATCTACTAGGTCATTTATATATATTGTGAAAAGCAATGGACCCATAACACTCCCTTGTGGCACACCGAGGTTACTTTAACGTCTGTAGACGTCTCTCCATTGATAACAACATGCTGTGTTCTGTTTGCTAAAAACTCTTCAATCCAGCCACACAGCTGGTCTGATATTCCGTAGGCTCTTACTTTGTTTATCAGGCGACAGTGCGGAACTGTATCGAACGCCTTCCGGAAGTCAAGGAAAGTGGCATCCACCTGGGAGCCTGTATCTGATATTTTCTGGGTCTCATGAACAAATAAAGCGAGTTGGGTCTGACACGATCGCTGTTTCCGGAATCCATGTTGATTCCTACAGAGTAGATTCTGCGTTTTCAGAAATGACATGATACGCGAGCAAAAAACATGTTCTAAAATTCTACAACAGATCGATATCAGAGATATAGGCCTATAGTTTTACGCATCTGCTCGACGACCCTTCTTGAAAACTGAGTAACAATGAGGTGACAGGAGTCACGGAACGGTGATATGCAGATATACAGATGGCGGTAGTATCACGTACATAGGTATAAAAGGGCAGTGCATTGGCGGAGTTGTTATTTGTACTCAGGTGATTCATGTTGAAAGCTTTCCGACGTGATTTTGGCCGCGCGACGGGAAATAACAGACTTCGCTTTCCGACGTGATTTTGGCCGCGCGACGGGAAATAACAGACTTTACTTTCCGACGTGATTTTGACCGCGCGACGGGAAATAACAGACTTTGCTTTCCGACGTGATTTTGGCCGCGCGACGGGAAATAACAGACTTTGCTTTCCGACGTGATTTTGGCCGCGCGACGGGAAATAACAGACTTTACATGTGGAATGGTAGTTGGAGCTAGACGCATGGGACATTCTGTTTCGGAAATCGTTAGAGAAATCAATATTCCGAGATCCACAGTGTCAAGAGTGTGCCGAGAACATCAGATTGCAGGCATTAACTCACACCACGGACAACGCAGTGGCCGACGGTATTCACCTAACAACCGACAGCAGCGGCGTTTGCGTAGAGTTGTCAGTGCTAACACGCGGCATAAATCATCGTGGGACGTACGCCGAACGTTTCCGTTAGGACAGTGAGACAAAATTTATTATCAATGTGCTATGGCGGCAGACGAGCGACGCGAGTGCCTTTGCTGACAGCACATCGCCAGGAGCGCCTCTCCTGGCTTCGTGACCATATCGGTTGCACCTGTAATATATCTGGCTTAGCCAGCCATCATATTAGGCTCCAAGAAGCTGTTCCCAAAGCAGTGGAGATGCAAGAAGTATACAGATGACGAGATGTGGTGTGAGGTACCTGTGACAGATGTTAGATTCGGTACCATTCCCGTGAGAAAGACCGCCTGCATAATGCTACTGCTCTGTGATTGGCTGCTGTGTTCGGAGCAAGGGCGCCAAAACGTTAAAGTATAATTATTATTATTTGTTAAACTACTCATTGGAATGACTTCACTTTTTAATATAAATATCTCTCAACATCTGACTATCAATCAGTCATTTTAGAATTATTAAAAACAATTTAAATCAAAAACAAAAGACTGACGAAATTGCACACGAATCACTTCGGAAGCTCTCTGGTCACGCCTTTTCTGGTATGGCGCGCGAAGTGTTTTGGGCTGTTCGTCGCTCTGGATTAGGCAGTCGTGAAGAACAGACATGTTGTCTGTCGTAGGATGTGTTTCCAATTTTTATTTAAGTTCCTGTTAGTCACTCTGGATTAGGCAGTCTAGATGTACAGTCATGTTGTCTGTGGCAGGATGTGTTTGCCAGTGCTCAGTATCAAAAGATTCACTCCGGTAGTCATGAGGCACAGACACGCGCCACAAATAATGTAAAGATAAATTTTGGTAAACATTTTGTTTGATCATGTACTTTGATATATCAGAAGGTGTTGTATTAAGATCATGTAGTCTTCTCGTGTGGCTATATTAAAATACGCGAGTGACATCCCAAAGAAGTGACACATTATTTCAGAACAGAACCTCGCTAAAAGTCAGTTTCAGCGTCAAGATACAGAACCTACGACCTGCGTGCTGTTTTCTGCGCTGGGGACATCAACTTGAAGACAGCAGGTTAGTGAACTATAACAGAACCTTCGTATTCCACACAGTGCAGTGGAAACAACTAGGCGCCTCACGTGTACTGCATGCACAGAACAAATGTGCTCAGTGACACGTCATCTGCAGTAATGCAGAAGAGGTAAAGGAGGATGAGCGTTATTAACACCAACAATCAATTCATTCTTCCTTTCTTGCCGTAGACCGTAGACGACTGCAAAACTGCTGCATTATCAGATGAGTCCCGATTTCAGTTGGTAAGAGCTGATGGCAGCCATGGACCCAAGTTGTCAACAAGGTACTGCGCAAGCTGGTGGTTGTTCCATAATGGACTAGGTCCTCTCGACCGGCTGACAGATCATCGACTGGAAACGGTTGTGTTCGGGTACTTGTTGCCAAACAACGATGCAGTTTTTATGGATGATGACGTGCCATGTCACCGGGCCACAGTAGTTCGCGATTGGCTTGATGAATATTTTGAACGATTCGAACCAATGTTTTGGCCATCCACATCGCTCTACATGAATCCCATCGAACATTTATGGGACATGATCGAGAGATCACTTGGTGCACAAAATCCTGCACCGACAATAGTTTCGGGATTATCGATGAGTATAGAGGCACCATGGCTCAATATTTCTGTTGTGGACTTTTAACGACTTGTTGAGTCCATTCCACGTCGAGTTGCTGCACTACGCGGGGAGAAAGGAGGTCGGACGCGATATTGGGAGGTATCTCCTGACTTTTGTCACCTTAGTGCGTATTGTGCGTAAATCGGCGAAGAGAGACGTTACTGTTCGATTACGCTCTCGGCGAAAAATCAGTTAGAGCAGCAATAGTCCTAAAGTGCTTAGGGAAACCGTCCAGAGTGACCGAAAGGGGAATCATCACATAAAAGTAGTTGCAGCAAAGCACACGCCAGGTCGAGTTTAACTGAAAGTGTCTTAACCATCTCAGTCCTTAATTGAAAGTTACTTAGCCGTCTCAGTCCTTACGTAGCATATATGTTATATTCTATATTTATTTTTTCTAGCTCAAAGAAAGTAACCTACTGGCCATTAAAATTGCTACACCACCAAGGTGACGTACTACAGACGCGAAATTTAACCGTCAGGAAGAAGATGCTGTGATATGCAAATGATTAGCTTTTCAGAGCATTCACACAAGGTTGGCGCCGGTGGCGACACATACAGCGTGCTAACATGAGGAAAGTTTCCAACCGATTTCTCATACACAAACAGCAGTTGACTGGCGTTGCCTGGTGAAACGTTGTTGTGATGCCTCGTGTTGGGAGGAGAAATGCGTACCATCACGTTTCCGACTTTGATAAAGGTCGGATTGTAGCCTATCGCGATTGCGGTTTATCGTATCGCGACACTGCTGCTCTCGTTGCTCGAGATCCAATGACTGTTAGCAGAATATGGAATCGGTGGGTTAGGGAGGGTAATACGGAACGCCGTGTGGATCCCAACGGCCTCGTATCACTAGCAGCCGAGATGACAGGCATCTTATCGACATGGCTGTAACGGATCGTGCAGCCACGTCTCGATCCCTGAGTCAACAGCAGCAGCAGCAGCAGCAGCATGGACTATCAGCTCGGAGACCATGGCTGCGGTTACCCTTGACGCTGCATCACAGACAGGAGCGCCTGCGATGGTGTACTCAACGACGAACCTGGGTGCACGAATGGCGAAACGTCATTTTCTCGGATGAATCCAGGTTCTGTTTACAGCATAATGATGGTCGCATCCGTGTTTGGCGACATCGCGGTGAACGCACATTGGTAGCGTGTGTTCGTCATCGCCATACTGGCGTATCACCCGGCGTGATGGTGTGCCATTGGTTACACGTCTCGGTCACCTCTTGTTCGCATTGACGGCACTTTGAACAGTGGACGTTACATTTCAGATGTGTTACGACCCGTGGCTCTATCTTTCATTCGATCCCCGTGAAACCCTACATTTCAGCAGGATAATACACGACCGCATGTTGCAGGTCCTGTACGGGCCTTTCTGGATACAGAAAATGTTCGACTGCTGCCCTGGCCAGCACATTCTCTAGATCTCTCACCAATTGAAAACGTCTGGTCAATGATGGCCGAGCAACTGGCTCGTCACAATATGCCAGTCACTACTCTTGATGAACTGTGGTACGGTGTTGAAGTTGCATGGGCAGCTGTACACGCCATCCAACCTCTGTTTGACTCAATGCGTGGCGTATCAAGGCCGTTATTACGGGCAGAGGTGGTTGTTCTGGGTAGTGATTTCTCAGGATCTATGCACCCAAATTGCGCGAAAATGTAATCACATGTCAGTTCCAGTATAATATATTTGTCCAATGAATACCCGTTTAACATCTGCATTTGTTCTTGGTGTAGCAGTTTTAATGTCCAGTAGTGTACCTCATGACTTTTGTCACCTTAGTGCGATTACGTGAAAAATCAATTGAAGCAGCAATAGTCTTAAAGTACTTAGGGAAAGCCATACAGAGTGACGGAAAGTGGAATCATCACATAAAAGTAATTGCAGGAAAAGCACACTTCAGGCCAAGTTTAACTGAAAGTGTCTTAACCATTTCAGTCCTTAATTGAAAGTTACTTAACCATCTCAGTCCTTATGTAGCGTATATGCTATACTCTACTTTTATTTTTTTCTAGTTCAAAGAATGTACTAAACTTGCTGTGCCTCATTCTTCCATATACTCTAAGGCACTGTGCACAACTTATTTATGTCTCTGCATGCTCCCAGTACGTGGCAGCAACTCATTGGAGAAAGGTGTTTATCGCTGTGTCAGCATGGATTCGAGAAATAAAGATAATTTCAATTTGTTTGTAGTAACTTTGTAGTAGAATCTATTTAGAATATGGTGTACTGTTGCTAATACTATTCGTTACACTACCTAATGAGGGGTAGTTTATTTCATCATAACAGTACAGTGATACATTTTTTTTCGACGTAGCATTGGATCTCCTTACGACAACTTTCTGCACTCACATTAACAAGAGGAAATGCAAGAAGAATAAGAGAGTGATCGCCGTCTGGCCCTATCTCGCATTTTCACATATGATAAGAAAATGACATATTGTTATAACTACAAAAAGACGTTTATGTATTTCAGATGTCACGTTATCAACAAAACTATGAATATACAGTATTACTAGGAATAAAAATGTATTTGACTCCTCATGTAGCATGTAGTATATATGCTATACATCTCAGAATTTTGATGAATTAGATCAAATTTTTAAATTTAGTACTTTAGTCTAATTTCGAAGCACAGCAAGGCATTGACCACCTATATAAACTTTTTATCCATAAATTTCAATCTCAGGACTGTGAAGGTTAAGGAAAATTAATTAATCCACGAAAGAAGTGTCCTACAAAACGCATGTTCGACCAATTCTTCACTATCGTTCCTCAATCTGTCACCCGTACAAAGTTGGACTAGCATAACAGATAGCGAAGTTCCAACGGAGAGCAGCAAGTTTAGTCTCGGGAACGTTTAATAAGTGCGGCAGCTTTACAGAGATGCAAAACAAACTCCTTCTTCTTCTTCTGGTTCCTATCCGTTCCGGATGTTGGCAACCATCTTGGCAGTATTTTTCCTGTCATTTGCAACTCTAAATAGCTCTGTAGATGTGTTAGAGGTGCACGTCCTGATGTTCTTAAGGCAGGATATTCTTCTCCGGCCAACGTTTCTCTTCCTTAGTATTTTTCCTTGCAGGATGGTCTGGAGGAGATGGTATCTGTTGTTGTTTCGCATGATGTGTCCCAGGTAATGGATATCTCTTGCTTTCACGGTGGCCAGTACTTCTTTCTTTTTCTTCATATCTCGTAGAACCTCGACGTTTGTGACATGCGCTGTCCACGGTATTCTTAACACTCTCCTGTACAGCCACATCTCAAAAGCCTCCGGCCGCTTACCCAACGATTCCGTCACATCCATGTTCCAACACCATAGAAGAGGCTGGAAAATAAGTAGCAGCGTAGAAGTCTGATCTTCGTCGTCATTGCTAAGCCATGATTCTTGAAATGGTTACTCATCCTAATGAAGACAGCCCTGGCTTTTCCAATTCGAGTTCTCACTCATCAGAAAGATGGCCGCCGAGTAAGTGACGCCAGAAACTATTTCCAGAAAGTTAAGTGATTTAGACAGGAATATAACTTAGTTTAACACCGACAACAAATTAAATACGTGAATTAGTGTATCGTTTAGTCTTGCCGTTAAAGGTTTCACTTTTCTTTGCGTATTTTTTGAGAAAACACGAAAAGATCGTAACTTCGCGAAGTCGCGTTTAGGCTTAAATTTTGTAAACGTGTTTGTTTCTTGTTTCACAGTAATTTGACTAGTTTCTCGGTAACAAGTAAACTACCGTAAATAGCGTATAACTTCATTGTTTTAACACAGATTTCAGAAAAACAGCGTAACTTTATATCAGAAACTTGCTTATATACATTTGGTTATAGGCCTAATTCTCGTAACGTTTTTGGAGAATCAAACTTAAAGTATCTCGTTTAATTGTCCTTTTTTTGATTCCATCGAGTGAAATATATAATAAATAGCGTATACCTTCATTGTTTTAATACAGCTCTCAGAAAAACAGCGGAATTTTAAATCAGAAACTTGCTTATATACATTTGTGAATAGGCTTAATTCTTGTAACGTCTTTTTTGATTTTCGGTAATTTAATTGATTTATTCTAGCTAAAGTATTATTTTTGCCATGAGTGAGAAGTGCCTGACTTGCCGTAGAATTGTTAGTTCCTGGGTTTGGTGTGATGGATGCAGTAGTTTTTTTCACTGGGGGGGACTGCAGTGGCGTGGGTGTCGGGAAAGTGGATCAGGCTCAACAGTGGTTATGTAGGATTTGCAGCAGAGATGGGAAGATAGTGGAACAGGAGGGGAAAATTACTGCCCTTCAGGCTGAGCTAGATCAGGCTAAGGAAGATCTGGACAGGTTAAGGAGGGAGAAGGGCAAAGAGAGGTGGGAAGTGGCAACAGGTAACAGAAGGAACAGGCCTAGAAGTGTGACAGTTTTGTGGTGAATGTCTAAAATAAGTTTGACCTGTTGCTTCAGTTAGAAACTGATGAGCCTCAAGCAGAGATAGGTGTAGACAGTACACAACAAACTTTCAATAAGAAATTGAAAAAGAATGTAGGAAAGTCATCGAAAAGGAAGAAAGTTTTGTTGTTAGGCAGTTCTCATGCCAGAGGTGTAGGCCAACTTCTGCAGGAGGAATTAGGACCAGAATACCAGGTCACAAATTTTTTCAAACCAAGTGCTAGTCTGGATCAGGTGACAGAATTTAGGTTCACTCTGTAAAGGATTTACCAGGGAAGACACCGTTGTTATTGCGGGAGGGTCAGGGAACAGTATCGACAGAGATCCTGGGTACAGTATAGAGTGTGACCTGGTAAAGACTGCGTCGGCATCGAGACACACCAATGTTGAATTTGTATCTGTCCTGAGACGCCATGACCGGCCTCATTTGAATTCTTCTGTTGGGAGAGTTAATTTGGAGTTGGAACGGCTGCGTGGGTCGGGTGCGGGGGCTCATATTGGTGTGGTTGCTGTTGATTCTCTCAGAAGGTGGGACTATACCAGGCACAGCCTACATCTCAACAGGAAAGGGAAGGGTAAACTGGCTGGGGTAATAGCAGGAAATTTAAGGGGGGGAGGCACTGCCATGAATGGTAAAATACCAGTGGTTACAGGTGCTGGAGCAGCACCTTTTTTAGGATAGGTAAGACAGAAAGATGTCAAGTTCTACGAGAGATCAGGATTGAAACAAATCTTCAGTTTAGGAAAGAAATTAAACACCACAATTCTAGCACATTGGATCACCAATCACAGTTGTCAATTATAAATTTTCACCAATCACCAGAAATTTTATCTCCACCAAGTTGTATCTCAGTCCTACTTAATTGCATTGATGAATTAAAGTCACCCAACCCAGTTGACATCTGCCTCTCTGAACACCATGTGACCACTGGCATAGGAACTAGGCCTAATCACAAGAAGAAACTCAGACAGGAGAGTACTGCAAATGTTAGAACAAGGAAAGGTTCTCATAAAAGTATAATTAAAAATAATGTAAGTATATTTCATCAAAATATTAGGAGTTTAAAAAATAAAATAGATGAGCTTCTGGTTTGTTTAGAAGATTTAGAAACTGAGGATGAAATAGATATACTATGCCTGTCTGAGCATCACATTGTTACTGATATGGATAAGGTAAATGTAAGTGGATATAAGCTCTCTGCACATGTAGTTAGAGAAAATATGGAGAAAGGAGGAATTGCCATATATGTCAAAAGTTATCATTCTGCAAAAAGTATAGAGAAACATATAGAAGCATGTGCCTGTGAGCTGAAATTAAATAAAGGCACATTTATAATTGTAACTGTATATAGGTCCCCATCAGGAAATTTTCATCTAATTCTGAAAAATTTTGACTCCTTGTTGTGCTATCTGTCAGACAGGGGGAAGCAAATTATTATTTGTGGGGACTTCAATGTAGATTCTCTGAAAGAGGGTAATAGGAAAAATGACCTTGAAGTATTACTCGGTTCTTTCAATTTGACACCCATTATTAATTTTCCTACTCGGGTGGTAAAGGATAGCAGCTCACTGATAGATAACTTCTTTATAGACCAAGATAAGTTTAACCAGATAAATGCTCAGCCTGTTGAGAATGGTCTTTTTGATCATGGTGCACAGCTAGTTACAACATATAACATAGCTCCATTCAGCAGTACTAAACAGTCCTCCAAAGTAGTATGTTCAGTCAACGATTTAACAATCGCAAATTTCAGGGAAAGCCTACAACAGTTAGACTGGGATGAGGTGTACCGTGAACCTGATGCCAATTTAAAATATAATTTATTTCATGACACTTTTGTAAATGCATTTGAAAACTGCTTCCCCAAGAAAATAGTTAAATATACTCGTAAGAAACCATGTAACAAACCATGGCTTACTAAGGGTATAAAAATATCTTGTAACTGGAAAAGGGAAATGTATCTGACAGCAAGAAAGAGTAGTGACCCAGAAACTATCAAACATTATAAAAACTACTGTGGTATATTAAGAAAAGTTATTAAAAAAATCCAAAAGTATGTGTATCATGCCTGAAATCAGCAACTCTGATAATAAAATTAAAGCAATTTGGAATATTATTAAAAGAGAAACAGGACAACCAAGAGCACAGGAAGACAGTATTACCATAAACTTGAATGAAAACTTTACAAACAAAAAGTCATTAGTTGAAAATATTTTTAATAATCATTTTCTAAATGTTGTGGATATAGAAGGATCCAGGTGTTCATTAGAAGATGCTAGGCTGTTAATGGAAGAGGCCATACCTATGCAATTTGATACAATTGAAATCTCACCCACTTCTCCCTCTGAAATTAGGAAAATAATAAACTTGCTTAAAAGCAAAAGCTCACATGGAATTGATGGCATTTCCAGCAAAATACTAAAAGCTTGTTCTCAACAGATAACTAAGATTCTCAGCCACCTGTGTAATAGCTCTCTGGAACAGGGCATTTTCCCTGATAGACTGAAATATGCTATTGTTATACCTTTGCATAAAAAGGGGGATAGATCTGATGTCAACAATTACCGTCCAATCTCCCTTCTAACAGCTTTATCCAAAATTTTTGAGAAAGTAATGTATTCAAGAGTAGCTTCACATATCTGTAAAAATGAAGTCCTAACAAAATGTCAGTTTGGTTTCCAGAAAGGTTTTTCAACAGAAAATGCCATATATGCTTTCACCAGTCAAATTTTGAATGATCTGAATAACCGAACACCACCCATTGGGATTTTTTGTGATCTCTCAAAGGCTTTTGATTGTGTAAATCATGAAATTCTGCTAGACAAGCTCAAGTATTGTGGCATGAGTGGGACAGTGCACAAATGGTTTAATTCGTACCTAACTGGAAGAGTGCAGAAAGTTGAAATAAGTAGTTCTCGTAACATGCAAAGATCAGCACATTCCTCAAACTGGGGAACTATCAAGAATGGGGTTCCACAAGGGTCAGTCTTGGATCCTTTGTTGTTCTTATTATATATTAATGACTTGCCATTCTATACTCATGAAGAGGCAAAGTTAGTTCTCTTTGCTGATGATACAAGTATAGTAATCGCACCTGACAAACAAGAATTAACTGATGAAATTGTCAATAATGTCTTTCAGAAAATTACTAAGTGGTTCCTTGTAAACGGACTCTCACTGAATTTTGATAAGACACAGTACATACAGTTTCGTACAGAAAATGGTATGACGCCATTAATAAATGTAGACCTTAATGAGAAGCACACAGCTAAGGTAGAATATTCCAAATTTTTAGGTATGTCCATTGATGAGAGATTAAATTGGAAGAAACACATTGATGATCTGCTGAAACGTTTGAGTTCAGCTACTTATGCAATAAGGGTCATCGCAAATTTCGGTGATAAACATCTTAGTAAATTAGCTTACTACGCCTATTTTCACTCATTGCTTGCATATGGCATCATATTTTGGGGTAATTCATCACTGAGGAATAAAATATTTATTGCACAAAAGCATGTAATCAGAATAATAGCTGGAGTCCACACAAGATTATCCTGCAGACATTTATTTAAGGATCTAGGGATATTCGCAGTAGCTTCTCAGTATATATACTCTCTTATGAAATTTGTTATTAACAACCAAACCCAATTCAAAAGTAATAGCAGTGTGCATAACTACAATACTAGGAGAAAGGATGATCTTCACTATTCAAGATTAAATCTAACTTTGGCACAGAAACGGGTGAATTATACTGCCACTAAAGTCTTTGGTCACTTACCAAATAGTATCAAAAGTCTGACAGATAACCAACAAGTATTTAAGAAGAAATTAAAAGAATTTCTGAATGACAACTCCTTCTACTCCATAGAGGAATTTTTAGATATAAATTAAGAAAAAAAGAAAAAAAAATTATTAAAAAACAAAAAAATAAAAAAGTTGTTATATTAACTTAATTATGTTGTTTAACTTAATTATGTCATGTATTGGAAAATTTGACTCGTTCCACATCATTATGAAATACCGTATTCATGATTCATGGAACTAGAATTAATCTAATCTAATCTATTGTAGTGCCAAGGTACGTGTCTTTATATACTTGCTCTGTGTGATGTTGGCATATCTTAATGTGACATTCAGGGACTCTGTTTTTACTGATTATCATTGTTTTAGTTTTTGGAGGGTTGACATCTACTCCATATTCAGAGCTTTTTTTGTGCAAGTCTATCGACAAGGTACTGCAAACTATCCTCACTATCAGAAAATATTATTGTGTCGCCAGCATATCGGATGTTCTTGATATATTTTCCGTTTAAGAGCACTCCCATCACTATCTCACTAAGGAAAGAGAAATACAGGAACAGTGCAATGAAATAGAGAAATTACAACTGAAGCATGATAGTTCCAATATTCATAAAAATGTCAGGGAAGTGACAGGAAATTATAGAAAAAGGACAGGAAACAGGTTGGTGAATAATGAAGGAAAAATAATAGTTGGACGAGTTAAAAGAATCATGGAAAGCATACATAGAACAACTCTTTTATGACAATCGGCCAGAACGTCTTCAAATATGTTGCGAAACAGGACCTAGAATTGTGCTGGAAGAAGTACAAGCTGCGATAAATGGAATGAAAGATGTTAATCACCTGGCCCGACAATGTGAATGCTGAAACCCTCAAGCTGCTCTGTGAAGATAATTTAAAATGGTTGACTGCAATATTTAATGACATCTACGACTCTGGTAACATTCCACGGGAATGGCTTAAATCGGAATTTAATACAGTGCTCAAAAAGCCAGGAGCTAAGACTTGCGAGGAATACAGAACCATCAGCCTCTACACAGTTTGGCTTCAGAAATGCATTTGGCACGAGCGAAGCATTATTGAGTATCCAGGTACTATTTCAAAGGTGCAGAGACGTGAATTGCGACATTTATGCCTGTTTTATTGGTTTCGACAGAGTAAAACACCAGAAGATTGTTGACATTTTAAGAAGCATTGGTTTGGATTATATAGACCTAAGTATTTTGACTTTTTTCTTTAGAACTCTCTTCATCCTGATTTTAAAGACACCAACTGGGGGAACGTGGTCTGAGTTAATGTCGGCACCTGGACAGGTTTTCATTGATAGCCAGCTGTTACTATATCTTTGATTTATCAAGACATAATCAATCTGATTTCGGGTAATATTTTCGTCTGAATCTCTTGGTGACATCCTGGTGTAGAGACGTCTGGATGGTAGTGTGAAGAATGTGTTAGCTATTATGAATCTCCATTCTCCTGCAAATGCACTAAGTAGTTCGCCTCTCTCATTCCTTTCACCAAGTCCATAGTGACCTATAATGTCGCCTTCGGATCCCCTTCCTATTTCGGCATTAAAATCTCCCGTAATTATTGCAAGATCTTTCTTCGGTAGTTGTTGTAAGACACCTGCGATTTGGGAATAAAATTCTGCAAATTCTTCATCACTATGGTCTGTTGTTGGAGCGTAGACTTGAATAATGTTCAGTTGAGCGGGTAGAGCACTTATTTGGAGTAACATCACTCTCTCTGAAACAGGTACACAATTAGCGACACATTCAGCGATTGCTTTCGATACTATAAATCCTACTCCAGACTTATACTGTCCATTAGATGTTCCTGAGTAGTAAATTCTGTGTTCATTGATGTTACAAGAACCTGAACCTGGCCATCGCATTTCACTAGTGCCCATGATCTTAATGCTCATTCTTTCCATTTCTTGGATTGCATTGTTGATTTTTCCAGCCTGAGCCATCGTCTTCGCATTCCACTATTTTTCAATGATAATCTCTTCTTTGTGACAGCGTTGCTCAAAACTGTCCCCTCCCCCCCCCCCCCCTCACCTCCGGAGATCCGATTGGGCGACTTGAAGCTGCGGAAAATTTGGTTATGAACGCAGCCATGATGTGTAACTAGAGAAATCCATAGGATCTTTAATATGGTGGTTTCTCGTTGCCTTTCACATTCTGATGCCGTTGGCCAATCTGGTTCTTCCGCCTTTAGGGACGATTTCTCATCCCAAGGACAACAGAGTGCCCTATCCTTTACCCGTTCATCCGCCCTCCAAGGAGGCCGTTGCCACTTGGTAGAAGGGCACCGCTTATACCGGTGGTCACTCGCTTTTGGACGCAGTTTAACGTCATGCCCGGGACAAACTGTAGTGGCCGTTATTACAAGAGAGAAGCTCTCTATGACGGACAACGTCACTATTGAAATTCCGACAGCGTTTATTCGAATAGTTCCTCCCACATACGTCTCTCGAAACGACCTCGACAAGAAAATCGGAGGAGGTCATACGGAAACTTATCGAGAGTCGCTCTTGCAATCACCATTCCCGAAAGAAACAGGGAACTGGGATATTGATAGAGGTACCAAGGTGCCCGCTGTCACCGTTAGGTCGCTACATTTCTTTCCATTTGCTGGACACTGTCATTAGGTCTTGCTATTTGATGCTAACTGTTTCGCGTCCACATACCTTCCATACCCATCATTCTCGAAAATTAATTCTACACTGTCTGATCATAGTCCACCCCTACAATGTTTCCAGTAGTGCTCCTTGAAATGCCAAGGTAACTACTGGCAGATTTTCTAGCGCGCTTGATTGGACAAGAATTTCCTATTCAATATTTTCTCCTATGTTCTTAGACGATCTAAGTGAGCTAACGTTCCCTTGCTGTTTTCAGCATTTGGAAATGTCCATCCTTCATTAACATGTCAACTGTTTACGACAGAACGGAGGCTCACTTTAATTCCCAATATAATGTTGTCTAACAGTATCGACCTAGATACGGAAGTCATATACATCACTACCATTGTAATTGTTGAAACCAGAAAAGACACAACTGTAAGCGAAAAAAATAGTATCGACCAACTGTGACGCCGTTCCTTCTTCATGACAATTCACAGCTGCACTCTGCAGGGCCAATGAACATCATCCTACAGCGTTTTCAGTGGGAAGTGTTAGATTACCCACAATACGGACTGCAATTCACCCCATGAGTTTCATCTCTGCTCGCACGAACCGCTGACTATGAAGACAACATTTTGACACAGACAACTAGCTGCAGACCTACGTAGAGAATTAGCGGAAAGCACTGGCGGCTGATTTGTGTGACAAGGGTATTGAAAACTAGTACAACACCATGACAAATGACTAAGTCGGAGCGGCGATTATTTACATACTTAGCGGTCAGTTGTGGCTAGCTGTTGCAAATAAAACATTTTTGATTTTTACGGTAGCGCTCATTTTGCGGTCGATCGGAACTTACTTTCTGGATAGCCCTCGTATATATACTCTTCAGGGCAAGGTGAAATAGTGAATGGCAGAGAGTACCTGGCGTGACACCAAATGTTTCTTCCCGTTCCAGACGCGTATGTAACGCGGGAAGAACGAATGCTTTAATGTCGCTGTGCATGCTATTGTTAGTCTTGTCTCTGAACTCTTATCAGTATCTGAATATTTCTGTAGTTTTTCCGAACTGCACTTCTTTTTAGATGACTGCATCATCTGCGTAAAACCTGAGCTTGCTATTGACTCTCAATTAGGTCATTAATATTCAACATTAACAACAAAGATCGCGAAACACTCTCTTTGGACATCCGAAGTTACTTCTCCTTTTGCGGATGACTCTCCATCCTAGGTAACACGCTATGTCCTAGCTACAAAGGAATCCTCAACCCAGTCACAACACGTTCATGGCGCCTATCTCTGCATATGATCTGCACGTTGTTGAATGTACGGCTACTAGTGACAAAACCTGTCTCAATACTACAGATATGATGGACGAAATGTTCTCGGTAAACTTGCCACATCAAATTCGAAGTGAGAAAGGTTATTTATGACAAAATAAAACGATGACGAATATCCCATTATTAATTTATTAGCTATCGTTAAATTTCCCTGATTTCGTACTTCGAGGTCGGCCACAATCCCCAATGCACTGGATTTCAATTGTAGTGTCAGTGTAGATAGAAGACCACAAGTGGTAGGTTGCCCAGTACAAGAAACACCAGTGCTTTACTCCAGGTAGTTATGATAACAGTAGAAATGTCGTTTACTGAACTAAGAGCAAAGATCCTTGGTACAACCTCAAAAATTCGCAGTTCGTTGGCACTCAGCATTACGAACTGCCCTGAGTTTAACTGCTCCGCGCACACTGTATTACGAAGCCTGGCTTCACTAATACTAGACAAACCATCCCGAAAAACAAAATGTCACACAAAATTGTTAAGTTTTGTTTACCACTCAGTGACTCTCTGGAGCACATTGGTTTCATTTTCCCGCAAGACATCACCAAGCTCTTTCATGCATATCTCGTCACGGACTATTTCGCATGGAATGGCAAATTCTACGAACAGCTGGAAGGTGTCGCCATGGGTTTCTTAGTCCAGTGGTGGCCAACTTCTTCATGGAATATTTCGAAGTACAGGCACTGGACTTGGCACTTTGTAAAGCTAATATGTGGCACAGATACTTCGATGATACCTTCATGCTGTGGATCCATGGTGAGGAAAAGCTTCCTAATACGCTTGAACAGCCTCCACGCCAAAATAAAATTTACCATGGAAGTATAAAAGGACAATCAACAACAATTTCTAGATGTGCTGGTCACAAGGGATGGTGAAACCCTGGGACGCAGCGTGTAACGAAGCCATAAAAGAGGCATGATTAATACGTTCGTGGCGATCAAGACGAATGTGTAAGCCGCCGCACCTGAGACGCGAAATGCAACAGCTGGAAAGTGTTCTGAGGAGCAGTGGGTACTCCACCAGTTACATTAGAAGTACAAGAGAGTCAAACATTCAGCGAAGTGACACATCGGATAAAGATGGGTCGGGTACGCCCTTTCTGCCATACATGCCCGGAGTGACGGCCAGAATCGGCCGTATATTGCTCAATCACGGCGTAAAGACTATTTATAAACCGTCAAAGAAGATCAAAGAGTGTCTCGGATCGGTAAAGGAGAAAAGGGGCCCACTCGAAGTGTAGGGAATATAGTACATACGATACAATGCGGAAAGGTTTATGTTGAAATGACTGGATGATGAATCAACACCAGGATCTCAGAACATAAGCGACATTGCAGGTTGGGGCAGGTGAAGAAATAGGCCGTGGCAGAGCACGCGCTGTGTGAAGCCGAACACATAGTGAATTTCGTCGACATGGAAGTTCTGCTGTATTGAAGAGCTATTACACCCACTTGTTCAGAGAAGCTACAAAAATACCACAAACTCGAGAATAGTATCAATAAGAAAGAAGACAGCCACAAGGTAAAAGATCCTGGATTCCTGTGCTGCAGCGAACTACCGTTGCAGGTAGCAAAAGAAGACCCACACAGGAAATGACCACAGAGACCTTGGACGACGGCGCGCCAGGTAAATATAATCTGCGGACGTGAGGTCTGCTGCAGTCCATCACCAGCAATGGAGGGTGAGGCTTTGGCAATGCCAGACACTCGTGCTGGTGAAACTTCAGAAAAGTCATCAGACAAAAGTAGGCTGAAGAACCCGAGATAGAAGCAAACAAGCAGTTTGACAAAATATATGACGATGGTATCTGTTCTTTCGGATATGTCCAGAAGAACAGATACCATTGGTGATCTTGTAGCTATCTAAGAATGAAATTACAATGAAATCCAGACCATTAGCTGCTTACAGGCGTTAATAAATACCAAACGGGACAGTTCTTCGAGAGCTGCAAGAAAGAACAGATACCATCTTCATATAGATAAGGCTTATCGGCCAATCATCTTTTTCAGTGTGGATGCACTCACATTGCTCAATCTCTTACGGGAATCGGTAGATTGACTGGCACGAGTAACGAGTATAGTGGGCAGGGGCACTACAAATGTGGTGTGTGGACAGAAAGTGGGAAGTGTGGGTCTCACCGGGAGCCTGCCAGAGATAAGTCCATGCAGTCGCACTATCCTCTGTGTCCTCGGTGGCTCAGTCGAATAAAGTGTCTGTCATGTAAGCAGGAGATCCCGGCTTCTAGTCCCAGTCGGGGTACACGTTTCCAACTGTCGCCTGTAAGCAGCTAATGGTCTGGATTTCATTGTAATTTCAGTTTGACGAAATGTTGCCTCTTGCCATCCTCTTCGTTAACAGTTGTATCAACCGACTCTTCGAACTGAAGACTACTGCAATAACTCATTTTCTTAGAATTGACGAATTATATCATGACTGCAGACATGTGGACATGTGCAGACCAGTGTGAACATAGTTCTTCAATGCCGAAGTCGGTCACTAATAAAAGCAACAATTGCGTCCAGGTAACAAATGCATCGCACAAAGGTAATAAATAACCTCTGTAGCCTCCGACACACATTAAGCCAATATTTATGACGTTAGAAATGAGTTTTACAATCGGTAGCGATGTACACGCAACATGCTCAGCGTTTTTGTGGCGGGGCCGCAGTGCGGAGTAGGCAAGAGTTTTGCGAGGCGGCGGTCGCGGTCGCGTGATGGTGTGCGCTCGCCCGGCGCGGCGCGGCCGTAATCGAATCATAATGTCAATGCAGCTCCCGCGCTCTTCATCACGCGCTTATTAAATGTTTGTAAATGGCCTGAATAACTGAATTATGAGTGAAACAATGTTGGTCCCCCATCAGCAGCGGCCGCCGGCTCATATTGGAAATAAGAGAAGCTGTGTGGACGCCTGCGTCAGGGCAATTCAAACGCGGGGCCGCAGCCAATAGCAGCGCGGCGACCGAGCGCGGACAACATTTAGATCCGATCCGCATCACTGGCCACCACTTCTCTCTCGTTCTCTCCCCCCACCTCCCCATCTCACCACCTCACTCTTTTTATCCACCTCTTCATCATCTCTTTGTGTTTCTCCATCCCTCCCTCTGTTTCTCTAATTCTCTCGTCACTGCGTGTGCGTCTGCGCGTGTGTGTGTGTGGGGGGGGGGGGGCGGGGAGGGGACGGAGGGAGTTCTTTGTACATCTCTTGATATTTGTTTTCTTTTGTGGCGCGATACACGGAAAATACAGGCCACGCTTGTGTGAAAGCCATTGAATAGGTATGGTTTTGTTTCTACTTCAAATTAACAGCTGGTTTTGTAACATTTGATCCGTCGGTTACGTGTTTCTGTGCGGCTTTGTGATATACATTATGTGATCGAAGGTATCGGGACACGTCTTGGTAGGAATTAATATGGGTTGCGTTCACCCTTTGCACTTATGACGGCTTGAACTCTGCTGGGGCCAGTTCGGGTGAGGTGTCTGAATGTCTGTGGAGAAGCTCAGTCTTCCTCAAGGGCCGAAACCAGATATGGTAGTGATTTTGGACGCAGGGGTCTGAGTCGAAGTCTACATTCTAACTCATCCCACTGGTGTTCCATGTGCTAGAGACTGTGGGCACGGTAGCCCCTTTCGGGAATGTTATCGTCCACAAACCGTTGCGTCACAGAAGCTGCTTTGTGACAGCTTGCATCGTCACGCTGATATAAACAATCATCGTCTGCGAAGTGCTCCTCAACAATAAGAAGTACGCAATGCTGTAGAAAGTGCTCATATTCTTCCCCGTTTAGGTCTTATTCAGTGCACGAAAAGCACCCACATACTGTAACACCACCTCTTCCATACTTCACTGTTGGGACTACACATGATGACAGGTAACATCCCCCAGGCTTTCGCCAAGCCCAGACGCTTCCAGCTGATTTCCTGTAAGGTACAGCGTAGTTCATCACTTCAGTTCTCTCCTTTTCACTCATCCACTGTCCAGTAACGCCGCTCTTTGCACCATCTTGAGCTTTCCTTATCGTTTATAGAAATAGATAACATGAGGAGCTGTTTGGCCATTTTACCCCATTCAATTTAACAATGCTTTTTTTCTACAAAAAAGTTTGAGAGTACTCCGACATTGGATATAATGCAGCGAAAATTACTTATAACTGAAGCATGGAATACCACCCGTCTGCTTTTAGCTATGAGATAATCAACATGTCGAACTGCAAAAAAGTGATATCGAATTCTTCAGTTGACTTTCAGCTCAAAGGAAGCAGGGGATACCGAGAAATACCCAAACATACAAGAGAATGTGTTATCGAACACTTCAGTCTCTATCACCTCACACGAAGCGTGCGATTTCCACCAACCGCTGAACAATAAAAAGAGAATGGTATCGTACACTTCAATTGACCTATAATACACCTCAAATGAAACAGGTGAGTCCAATCAACCCTCCGACATACAAAACAATACAAGGAAATATTACCGAACAGATATTTTAATCTATAAAACAGCACTAAAAGACACAATACAACAAAAACCATTCACACCTATCATCAACAACAATAGAAACTACACTACAAAAATCTTTTGTAACCCTGTTTGGCTCCAGAAATGGCATAGATGACGGGTGGTATCCTGTGCTCCAACTTACCCAATTTTTAATACAACTGAAAATTTATTTAACTACAAAATTACAGTGTAACTTACATTAATAGAATGTCAATGACATCGCTTTTCCTACCAATAACTGCTCTGGTATCGTTCGTATTGCAATTACCAACATGAAAAAATGAAATAAAAAAAAATTACATCCGTGAAATAAATCTTTGGCACTCTTCCAAGTTCTCTGCATCGTAAAAAAATTAGTTTGTTGACGAAAAAGTTTAGGGGTACACATCCCCCAGCGTTCCCCCAGAAAAACAGCACTGCATTTTAAGTACCTACCCACAGTCGTTGTGCTAGGTCGACTGGTGGTAGTACTTTGGAAATCACGACTGATTTCGTCCACTGATTTCATGCGATTTTTAACGACGACCATGCGCAAAGCTCGGCATTACCTGTTCATCAGTTCATGAGGTCTGCCGGTTCTTGGTTTAGTTGTGGTTGTTCCATCGTATTTCCACTTCACACACAGTGGCGACACCAACAATCGACTCAGACACCTTTAGAAAGGTTGTGGCGTCCCTGATGTACTTATTGCTGAGGTAATATCTAATTATAGTCCAATGAGAAATCACTGAGCTCTTCCAATCTGCTTTTCTACACACAACGCAATACTCCCCATCTCCTTTTACACTGGGGCATCCTCCACTCCTGACATCTAGTGCTCAATCTCGGATTACGTACCTGCATACTTTTGATCATATAGTGTGGTTTGCTTGTCGTAAATTACCACAGCAAAAGATATCACTACACGACAAGTTTCTATAATTATTTCACGTTGGCTATCGTGACACTTGGAGTGAAGAAGGAAAATGTAAATATAGCAGTCTCACACTAATGTGCAAGGATAAAGGACAATATCAGTAATTCAAAATACCAACGATTTTTATCGATATTTGTGGTATATTTATTTACAAGATGTGCCACATGTCACATTTGAAAGCCCACTATCTTACACGCCACACTGCGGAAACGGACAACTTATTTATCCAGTTACGCTTCAAACACACTGTATTTAGAATCAACTGATTTCAGTTCGCTTTCGGGAAAGAAAAGTTCAGCTTTTTTTGTTCTGTTTTCAATTTTCAATTTTTTCTGTTACCGGTCCTCTTTTACCGGAGAAGGGCTATAGTCCACCAACAGCACTTTGCTCATCACATCTCCGTCACTTAGCTGCTCGAATCACGTTTCATAGCCATCGCTATTTAATTACTCGCGAATTTTTTCATCATCGATGTCCGTACTTCTTGGATTTGTACTGGGTATCCTACTAAACGAAAATATTAGTTCCAGTTATCAAAACACCTCAGTCTTCGCCTTTTATTTTATTTTTTTCAAAAATCGCCAAAATATGCAAAGATAAATCACAGGCCGAATGATCCACTCCTGGGTGATCTTGACATGCGTTTCTTCGCTGTGACTCAATACACTGGATATATGCACTTGCATCAAAACCGTCGAATGAGCTTTGCATTCTGTGCACACTTTTTTGCTGTGAAATAACGGCTGATTTTGCAACATTTTGGTCTGTAGATACTTCGTGGTTATGTGATGTAATTTACCTGTCGAGCTTTGGAAGACTTAGGGCAGTTGGAACGCCCCATCCCGACAATGTTAAATTTAGTGATTTGGCTTCCTTGTATTTCAGGAACCACTGTAGCCATTGACATGAAACTTTACATGACATTAAACAGTATAGTCTGAGTCTACTGAACTACAATAATTGCATTTCAGCCACTTCTTTCGGAAACACAATTTTTTAATTACACGGTTAAAATTTTGTGTAATTTTTTGTATGTTGTACTAAATAATTTTAATTATACATAACATTATGTTCTTTTAGTTCAGTAGACTCAGGATATGTATGTTATTACTCCCCGAAAATTTGAATTAGTCGAAGTGGTTTCTGAGATTTAGGAAAAAATGCAACAGAAAATGTAAATTTTCAGGAACGGCTCCTAAAGTTTCAAAAGACTGTAACTGACTTAATATATGCTTAATTTTTTATTTTTAGTCACTCAGAAGCACCCTGCACCACACTGTATATCATCCTTTTGATCTTTTTCCAAGTTTTTTCTTCTTTCCTTCTTTCTGGACTCCTTAGTGGCCGACTGTGCTGCATACTTTGCTTTATCAATGCGAACCTTGTCCATCTGTTCAAGTTCTCTGATGGAGTTTGCTCCAGGATTAATTCCCATATGCTGTAGCACTTTCACTCTACCAATGTTGCCATCATTAAAAGCAATACCAGCATTACTGACCCCAACTTTAGTGTCTTCATTTCAACAAAAACACTTTTTAGTAATCGAGTTCATATAAGATTATTGAACGACTCATTGGGACTTTAGGTCTGACCATGCAGTCACTTCTTCATTAATTCCGGATTTGGCAGGTATCTGTAAATAGGTTCTATGATATCCATGACTGCTGCTGGGATGGAATGGTTACGGTTGTATGAACTGTTTGAGTACTGGGCATTGCAGTAGTTGCACCATGAATCAGGTCCAGGAGGGCGAAGGTGGTGTACTGGTTTTTCGTCAGCTGACAGTCTGTGGAAGAAGGTAGCGCGCAGTGCCTACTTGATTTTCAACAAATTCTCAGTATTATTTCTAATGGTCATCCCGTAATGCTGCTGTAGTTCGTTAATCATTTTGTCTGTCAGCCTGCCTCTTATGGTTTTACCATAAGAAAGTTTCTTGTCTCTCAAACTTTGTTTCAACTTCCTCAACCTGGTGCCAGTCCACTTCTGGACATGACCTTTGTAACACTTCAATCCACAGCCTTCTATATAAAAAATTACCGATTTTATTAGATGTTGAAATAATACACGTAAAAATTTTAACATTTTCAACCGGTGTAGTTTACATTTAAAAAAATAAAATAGAATACTTCCCGTGTGAGTTTATAAGTGGTACTTATATCATTTTATTGGGAAAATTACAAATTTTATAATGAGATAAAAATCCGAAAATGTGAAAATGTTTTTTTCAGTTCTAACTCCCCTTAAGATAAAATAAGGCAGATGGCATAGATAACATTCCACCAGAATTTCTAAACTCTTTAGGGAAGTGACAACAAAACGACTATGTACGTTAGTGTGTATAATGTATGATTCTGGCTATAAACCATCCGATTTTCAGAAAAAATCATCCACACAATTGCGAAGACTGCAGGAGCTGACAGATGAGAGAATTACAGCACAATCAGCTTAACAGATCATGCATCCAAGTTGCTGACAAAAATAATATAAAAAAGAACGGAAAAAATAGAGAATGTGTTAGATGACGATCAGTTTGGTTTTAGGAAAGGTAAAGGCACCAGAGAGGCAATTCTGACGTTGCGTTGATGATGGAAGTAAGACTAAAGAAAAATAAAGACACGTTCATAGGATGTGCCGACCTAGAAAAAGCGTTCGTCAATATCAGTTGGTCCAAGATGTTCGAAATTCTGAGAACGACGGGGGTAAGCTATAGGGAGAGACGGGTAATATACAACATGTACAAAAGCCAAGAGGGAATACTAAGAGTGGACGACTAAGTACGAAGCACTCGGATTAAAAGGGTGTAGGACAGGGATGTAATCTTTCGCCCCTGCTGTTTAGTAAGCACATCGAAGAAGCAATGACGGAAACAAAAGAAAGGTTCAAGAGTGGAAAAAAATCAAGGTAAAGGGATATCAACGATAAGATTAGCTGATGACATTGCTATCATCAGTGAAAGTGAAAAAGAAATACTCGAGGGGCTGAATGGAATGAACAGTCAATTGAGTACAGCATATGGATTGAGGGTAAATCGAAGAAAGTAATGAGAAGTATCAGAAACGAGACGAGAGAGAAATTTAACATTAGGATTGATGGTCACAAAGTAGATGAAGTTAAGGAATTCTGCGACTTCGGCAGCAAAACAACCCATGACGCCGGCCGGAGTGGCCGTGCGGTTCTAGGCGCTTCAGTCTGGAACCACGTGACCGCTACGGTCGCAGGTTCGAATCCTGCCTCGGGCATGGATGTGTGTGTGATGTCCTTAGGTTAGTTAGGTTTAAGTAGTTCTAAGTTCTAGCGGACTGATGACCATAGATGTTAAGTCCCATAGTGCTCAGAGACCTTTTTTTTAACCCATGACGAACGGATCAAGGCGGACATCAGAAGCAGACTAGCACTGGTAAAAAGGGCATTCCTGGTCAGGATAAGTATACTAGTATCAAACATAGTTCTTAATTTGAGGAAAAAGATATGAGGATGTACGTTTGGAGCACAGCATTGTATGGTAGTGAAACATGGACTTTGGGGGAACCAAAGCAGAAGAGAATCGAAGCTTTTGGAATGTGGTGCTACAGAAGAATGTTGAAAATTAGATGGACTGTTAAGGTAAGGAATGAGGAGGTTGTCCGGACAATCGCCAAGGGAAGAAATACGTGAAAAACACTGACAAGGAGAAGGAACGGGATGATAGGACATGTGTCAAGACATAAGGGCATAATTTTCATGGTACTAGAGGGAGCTGTAGAGGAAGGGAGAGGTTGGAATACATCCAGCAAATAGTTGGGGACGGAGATTGCAAGTGCTACTCTGAGAGAAGAGGTAGGCACAAGAGAGAAATTCGTGGAGGGCCGCATCAAGCCAGGCAGGAGACTGATGACTAAAAAAAAAGTCGTCGCTGTAAGTGTCACTTCACGGGAAGTTTCTATAGTTTTTGGGCTTCTACCTGTTATATGTTGTGAAAGCAGGAAAGTGTATCCCTCTATATATATATATATATATATATATATATATATATATATATATATATATAGTTCCGATCGGTCGCGAAATGGGAACCACTGTAAAAATCCGATGAAACTTTGCACAGATGTGTTGGGCAGTGTATGTAGAGCGCCCGTCGATCGCGTCAAATTGCTCTTTTCAGTTCCGAGCGCACAGTGAGCACGTAAATGTACCTAGAAAATAGTGTCTCCCGCCAAGTACGGGGGCCTGGTGAGAAATTTCGCCTGAAGCTATGCAGCCCACGTAACACAACTGTGACGCCGTTCCTTCTTCATGACAATTCTCAGCTGCACTCTACAGGGGCAATGAACATCATCCTACAGCGTTTTCAGTGGGAAGTGTTAGATTACCCACAATACGGACTGCAATTCACCCCATGAGTTTCATCTCTGCTCGCACGAACCGCTGACTATGAAGACAACATTTTGACACAGACAACTAGCTGCAGACCTGCGTAGAGAATTAGCGGAAAGCACTGGGGGCTGATTTGTGTGACAAGGGTATTGAAAACTGGTACAACACCATGACAAATGACTAAGTCGGAGCGGCGATTATTTACATATTTAGCTGTCAGTTGTGGCTAGCTGTTGCAAATAAAACATTTTTTATTTTTACGGTAGCGCTCATTTTGCAGTCGATCGGAACTTACTTTCTGGATAGCCCTCGTATATATACTCTTCAGGGCAAGGTGAAATAGTGAATGGCAGAGAGTACCTAGCGTGACACCAAATGTTTCTTCCCGTTCCAGACGCGTATGTAACGCGGGAAGAACGAATGCTTTAATGTCGCTGTGCATGCTATTGTTAGTCTTGTCTCTGAACTCTTATCAGTATCTGAATATTTCTGTAGTTTTTCCGAACTGCACTTCTTTTTAGATGACTGCATCATCTGCGTAAAACCTGAGCTTGCTATTGACTCTCAATCAGGTCATTAATATTCAACATTAACAACAAAGATCGCGAAACACTCTCTTTGGACATCCGAAGTTACTTCTCCTTCTGCGGATGACTCTCCATCCTAGGTAACACGCTATGTCCTAGCTACAAAGGAATCCTCAACCCAGTCACAACACGTTTTATAAGACTCTATGATAAAAGTGTACCTATTTCGTCTGATGGTTGTTACATCACTTTGTGATTTATGTTGTATGTTTTGTCGACTGCATATTGCTTTCTCACTGTTGTGAATTTGTTTTCACAGAAAAAAGGTAAGTAGCGTAAGGAAACGAATAAATCACAATTACTTTAGTACTCTGTAACGAGCCACCCGAAACCACAGTCCCTTGTGCCACAACAATCTGAAAACATCGCCGAACAATCTCTGAAATTTTGCTTGGCGATTTCTGTTCATCCTGAACGTTAACGCAAAATTCAAAATATGTTAAAGTATCTCAGAATTATTGTGCTTAGTGACACAAATAAAATAACCAGAAGAGAAGAGGAATAGAAACAGAGAGAAAGAGAGAGAGACGGAGAGAGAGGTGGACATAAGAAATTACATTCTAAAAAATAATTCTACGTACTACCCTCTGGCCCTGTGTCTCGCAGGTATACAGGTTGTCCCAGCAGGGATGGTCAAAATAATTCGAAGCAAAAAAATCTAGTAATCAATAGCTGTAAAATGCAAACCTTAAGATCTGTGAACACTTCTTCAGCTTCGTTACTACGATACACGTCTCTTCTACTGAAGAAGTGCTCAAAGCTCGTAAGGTACGCATTTTACTGCCCATGTCTGTTGGACAATATTTTTCTTGTTTTGGTTCATACTACCTCCTCCAAATATGTGGAAACCAAAGAGCTTGCGGTAGAAGATGTTTGTTTCACAATGATGGTAGCTTTTAAGGCACACATTTTAGAGCCCAAATTCACGAGACTTTTTTGCTTCGCGTGATCGTTCCTGTCATATTCTTGAATTCTGGCCATTCTTCCTGGGGCACCCATTATACTCATCTGGAATCCAGAAGGCACATGCCACTGCGATATGGTACTTTTCTCATTGCTAAATTACAGATTTTGTAATTCAAAATTTTGCACCGTACCTCACTGGACTACACAATACTACATTACACAATACTACATTACAGTACGGAACTTTGAATCAGGAGTAAACCAATTCTTAAGGGTTGTTTCCGGATTTCTAGCCCCAGGTGCACTTTCTTGGGCTCAATAAGGGGTTGGAAGTCCCCTGCAGAACTGCTGAGCCATGCTGCCTCTATATCTGTCGACATTCGCGAAGGTGTCGCCGGTACAGGATATTGTACACGAACTGACCTCTCGATTACGTCGCATGAATATTCGACGAGATTCATGTTGAATGATCTGACTGACCAGATCACTCACTCGAATTGTCCAAAACGTTCTTCAAACCAATAGTGAACAATTGCGGCCCGATGACTTGGCGCATTGTCATCCATAAAAATTGCATCATAAAAATGGTCTCCGAACGTAACCATTTACAGTCAATGATCGGTTCATTTAGACCAGAGGACCCAGTCCGTTCATTGTAAACACAGCCCGAACTGTTATGGAGCCAGCACAGATTGCACAATACCTCGTTGCCAACTTGGATCCATAGCTTCCTGAGGTCAACCCCACACACGAACCCCACCATCATCTCTTACCAACTGAAATCGTTACTCATCTGACCTGGCAACAGTTTTCCATTCGTCTAGGGTCCAGACGAGCAGACGAGACACGCTACAGGCGATATCTTGCTGTTAAAAGACGTTCGCAACGGTCGCCTGCTGCCATCTCTCATTAATGCCAAATTTCGTCGCACTGGCCTAACGCATACGTTGGTCGTACTTCCCACATTGATTTCTGTGGTAATTTCAGACTGTGTTGCTTGTCTGTCAACACTGACAACTCTACGCAAACTCCGCGGATCTCTGTAGTTATGTGAAGGCCGTTGGCCACTGTGTTATGCGTGAGGAGAGGTAATACCCGTAATTTGATATTTTCGGCGCGCTCTTGACACCGTGGATCTCGGGATATTGAATTCTCAAACGATTTACGAAATGAATGTCCCATACGTCTAACTCCAGCTACCATTCAGAGTGTGTTAATTCCCGCCATGCAGCCACACTCATGTCGGTAACCTCTCCACATGAATGACTGAGTAGAAATGACAGCTCCACCAATGCACTGCCCATTTACACCTTGAGTACGCAATACTACCGCCATATCTATAAGTGCACTTGAAAATGGTTCAAATGGCTCTGAGCACTATGGGACTTAACTTCTAAGGTCATCAGTCCCTTAAAACTACTTAAAGCTAATTAACCTAAGGACATCACACACATCCATGCCCGAGGCAGGATTCGAACCTGCGATCGAAGCGGTCGCGCGGTTCCAGACTGTAGCGCCTAGAAGCGCTCGGCCACTCCGACCGGCTAAGTGCATTTCGCTGTCCCATGTTTTCTTATTACCTCAGTCTAGATTGGTGTATCACCAAAGACCTTCTGTTCCGGTTTGTAACACCTTGTCTAATGGCACGGGAGGTGAAATTTATTTTATGTTATTTATTGCTTGTTTACATACGGGACCATCGCCGAGAAACTTAAGCCAACCATGATTACACAGTGTATATTAACAGTATTGGTTCAAATGGCTTTGAGCACTATGGGACTTAACATCTGAGATCATCAGTCCCCTAGAACTTAGAACTACTTAATCATAACTAACCTAAAGGCATTACACACATCCATACCCGAGGCAGGATTCGAACCTGCGACCGTATCAGTCGCGCAGTTCAGGACTGAAGTGTCTAGAACCGCTCGGCCACCACGGCCGGCGCTTATCAGTATTAGTCTATAACTTTTTATTAAGAATATGCAGTTAAAGAGTTCCTATATTAATTCCCTAATGAATATTATAGCACTGCTTATTAACAAAATTTTTCATTTTACCTCAACTACTTGTTAATTAGCATATCGACCTTTTCCTTTTGATTACCTGTAGGTTACTCAGGACTACATATGTTAACAACAGTAATAATAATAGTCATTTACTTCTGTAAAATGAGTTAAAAACTTGTAACTGGAGAGAAAAAGAAAGAACAAAAAGATACCGTTGGCTTTGAGGCCTCCAGCATCAGTATCCTACACTGGTGTGCAGAACTTAAGGACGACAGTAACTTTCACATGATGTTTCACTGTGAAGTATCAAGTGCGGCCATTTCCGTTTTTTAGCATCTCCGTAACACTCTCCCACGCGTCTAAAACAGCTGTGACCATTCGAGACCCGCCTCTCGGAGTCCACATGAGGTGTAATTTTTCGGATTCCCCAAGACCTATCACCGCACCACATGTAGCCACAATACGCGTCTTCGCTGACATCTTGCATTATATTTGTTTACATAGTTGTTTATGGAGTGTCAGGAATTCTCCTCTCTTTTCCTTGAGATAAATCTGCAACTCTTTCCTGAACACTTTTTGGGCTATTTTTCTTACCTTATCGCATCAGGATTCGTCTCGAGTGGATTGTGTTATTTCATCCCGTACTTCATCTCTCTCATATTCGGCGATGTTTATGAAGAGAACACGGTACCCAAGAACATAGTTTGTAAGTAGGCTATTTAGGTTTTCATGTTGGCAACGCGACGTAGCGCTCTGTATGAAAATCACTGACGGTACTGGGTGTAGTCTGTGGCTGATTTGCATTGTTGGAATATTTGCTATTGTAGTGTTGGGTAGTTGGATGTGAACAGCGCGTAACGTTGCGCAGTTGGAGGTGACCCGCCAGCAATGGTGGATGTGCGGGGAGAGGTGGCAGAATTTTGAGAGCGGACGATCTGGACGTGTGTCCGTCAGAAAAAAGAAATTTGTAAGACTCGATGTCATGAACTGATATATATATATATATATATATATATATATATATATATATATATATATATATATATATATCTTTTGAACACTATTAAGGTAATTACATTGTTTGTTCTATATCAAAATCTTTCATTTGCTAACTGTGCCTATCAGTAGTTAGTGCCTTCAGTAGTGAGAACCTTTCATTTAGCTGGCAGTATTGGCGCTCGCTGTATTGCAGTATTTCGACTAACAAAGATTTTTGTGAGGTAAGTGATTCATGAAAGGTATAGGTTATTGTTAGTCAGGGCCATTCTTTTGTAGGGATTATTGAAAGTCAGATTGCGTTGGGCTAAAAATATTGTGTGTCAGTTTCTTCATGATCAGAATAAGTAAAGAGAGGAATGTCCGAGCACGTTCAGGTTTGCTCAGCTGCTTGAAAATCAAATAACTAAGAGGTTTACCAGCACAGTAATTTATAATTTTCCAAAGGGACGTTTCAAGTTTCACGATACACCACTCCACAGTCATATTCACCGTAAAGTCGACGTCCAGTTTTGCTCAGATAAGTCCAGTAAGAAAATGGATTATATCCCTAGAGGGTACAAAGTGTATACCGTGAGGCGTTTCCCTCTCACTGTATAAGGAATCATAGACACGACGGCCTGTTGCACCAGCATTTCAGTCCTCCTGCCAGACTAATTGTGCACGAAGCAGTTTCTTCCTTAGAGTTTCTAACAATATCACCACTTGCAAAGTAGGTTAGAAATCAGATTAATAATGTTGCTCACGGAGCATATGATCGCTTTATCGGGCAACAACAATGTTATTGACTGTGGATGGTATCGTCAGAATGGAAATAATGAAGTCACTGTAAAAAAGTCATTAATTTTGGCACTTATCTTGAATGGATTCCCACGTACATTTCGTCGAAGTTGTTATGGCTCATCTTGTTGATTCTAGGGTGATTCCACTTTGACTGCTAGAAGGTCCAGATCTGTATTTTAGCAATATTTGAAGACCTAACAAATGCGTTTTTCAGGGAATTCTTAATGATCAAACAATCCCAGATCAGAACAATGGTATGGTAGAAACAATTTTTGACTCGGTGTTCACGATCCACATTTTTATTAAACTTCTTGTAAATTCACATATACTTCTTCTTAATTGTCACATCATCAAGAAAACAGTTTTGAATCAATCTTCATATATTTAATTTCCACTTTAACCAAACACAAGACTTGACTGTTCTTTTACAAAACGAAATAACAGCTTAACTTATGCAAAGTGAAACTAAGACTGCTCTGTGCACATTCGCGCCAAAACGGTTACAAGTAAGTCAAAGATTATGACAGTCTCACAGAAATGAATACACATAAGAACCCTGTAATATATCGATACACCGGAGTACCTATACATTAATAAAACCAAATGTGAATATTGTCACAAGAATATGTCTGTTACTTCGCAGAAAAGTAGTACGATATTACTGGTATCGAGAACTGGGGTTGGAGTGCCGTAATGGTCACGTAAGTAAAGAACCAAGTTCGCCGCTTCTTCGTGAGGCGACCTGTGTTATTAATACGTCTAAGGTGCATATTTCTAACATTATGAATCCTCGATCCTGAATATTCTGAACGCTGCATAGGGCTTGTTCGCTAGTCCTGGCCTCTGAGCCAGTATACACGCAGCATATTCGAAATGGAGACAAGTGTAGCATCGTGATGGTGTCTAAGGGAAGGTGGAGCTTACTTTAGCCCGTCGACGCAGTTATATTCACGCGGGTAAGAGCTCGTTGATAGACAGCTGCAATACTTTCGTGAACATTTTGCTGTTCGTTGACGGCGACAGGCAGGTACTGTCCTGTGTCCTGAGCCGTGGGCAGGTCTGGTGCGGCGCCGAGTCGCCGGCGAAGCGGTCCCCGCCCCCCCCCCCCCACTCCTCCCTCCCCCCCATTCCGCACTCGCGTCGTGTATGCATCATTGAGCGCATGATTTAAGAGTGCGCTTCGCGCGCGCGCTGCTCTCTTATCGCTGGTTCCCTTCATAAAATACTAACGCCGCCGCCCGCCGCCGGCGCGCGCTAATACGGAAATAATGGCGAGACAAGAGGACGCCCGGCCGGCGGAATCTGGCGCCTTCTTCCCTCCCATGATGCATCGCGATCGCTGGCTGCCACTCCGCTAATTATACCCGCCGCCCCCCTCTGTACGAGCCGGCCGTCTCATTCCGTGAAAGCCTGACCCCTCTCTCGCCAGCAGACGCTCGGGCTCGCGTCTTTTTGTTCACACATGCAATGAATCGCAGCAATGTACGCCAGTCTTAAGCTCAAAAACTGTAAGTTATCAGGGATATTCATAAAATTAAGGTACTAACTTTGTGTTTCAAATGAAACTTCATCTACCTCTGCATTTATACTCCGCAATCCAACCAACGGTGTGTGGCAGAGGGCACTTTACGTGCCACTCTCATTTCCTCCCTTTCCTGTTCCAGTCGCGTATGGTTCGCGGGAAGAACGGCTGCCGGAAAGCCTCCGTACGCGCACGAATCTCTCCAATTTTACATTCGTAATCTCCTCGGGAGGTATAAGTAGGGGGAAGCAATATATTCGATACCTCATCCGGAAACGCACCCTCTCGAAACCTGGACAGCAAGTTACACCGCGATGCAGAGCGCCTGTCTTGCCGAGTCTGCCACTTGAGTTTGCTAAATATCTCCGTAACGCTATCACGCTTACCAAATAACCCTGTGACGAAACGCGCCGGTCTTCTTTGGATCTTCTCTATCTCCTGGTACGGATCCCACACTTATGAACAATATAGGTCGAACGAGTGTTTTGTAAGCCACCTCCTTTGTTGATGGACTACATTTTCTAAGGACTCTCCCAATGAATCTCAACCTGGCACCCGCCTTACCAACAATTAATATTATATGATCATTTCACTTCAAATCGTTCCATATGCATGTTCCCAGATATTTTACAGAAGTAACTGCAACCAGTGTTTGTTCTGCTATCATATAATCATACAATAAAGGATCCTTCTTTCCACGTATTCGCAGTACATTACATTTGTCTATGTTAAGGGTCAGTTGCCACTCCCACCAAGTGCCTATCCGCTGCCGATCTTCCTGCATTTCGCTGCAATTTTCTAATGCTGCAACTTCTCTGTATACTACAGCATCATCCGCGAAAAGCCGCATGGAACTTCCGACACTATCTACTAGGTCATTTATGTATATATTGTGAAAAGCAATGCTCCCATAACACTCCCCTGTGGCACGCCAAAGGTTACGTCTGTAGACGTCTCTCCATTGAGAACAACATCCTGTGGTCTGTGTTCTGTGGCTCCAGAGCCATTTTCAAGACTCAAACATCTTTACGTGAAAAGCTCACTGGAATGATATAGTTTCATTAGATCAAAGCACGTATTCCTGGATTTCAGGCTCTAACCCTCGTTTCTTTCGATGCTGAGGTACTATTCCCGTACAGTTGCCACGCGGGGTAGCCTCACGGTCTGAGGCGCCTTGTCACGGCCCACGCTGCTCCCCCTTTCGGAGGTTCGAGTCCTCCCTCTGGCATGGCTGTGTGTGTGTTGTCCTTAGCGTAAGTTAGTTTAACTCAGATTAAGTAGTCTGTAAGCTTAGGGACCGATGACCTCAGCGGTTTGGTTCCATAAGACCTTACGACAAATTTCCAAAATTTTCCAGTACAGTTGTAGAGCATCTGCAATGCTCTTCAAGTTTAGAAGGAATACCAAAGTGGACTGAGGAGTGAATGAGAATTTGCAGTAAGGATGCGGGCGTGCGAGAGTAGTCCGTGCAGTTACGCAAAAACCACTGTGCCAGGGTGGTGTAGTGGTTAGCGCATCCGCCTACTGAGCAAGAGACTAGAGTTCGAATCCCGGCCTTGATACAAACTTTCATTCGTCGCTTCACTCTGTATATATATAATGTTGTGTTTGTTTGCAGGTGCGCTCCTGCAGTCCTGGTAAACATGGAATTCCACGATTAGCAGTACCGTAGAACGCCACTAGAGGACACCAACAAAATGCCGCAGTCCTTTCGTATTGTTGAAAGTATCGTATGCTAAATCGTTTTCTGTTTTTTCAGGGGAATAACGTTGCTACAAAGTAGAAGCCGGTCTCTCTGTGATGAGCCGTGAATCGCAAGAGAAGTACAGACGCTGGTATTCGAAGCCTGATGCACAAAAATCTAGGCTCTGCTGGAAAAATGAACATCAGTCATGGATTATTCATCGGCATCTCGGACGGTGTTTTGTCCATGATAAACTTCGCCACTTTCTGAGTTCCACGACTGCTCACAGTCATTGAAGAAGCCCAGTGAACCGAGGTAGCAATGCAAATGATTCAGCTGCGTCGGGCGAATCAGGATGACGTCTCTACCCACCAAATCACCATGGGCGAGTGCTGGCTTTATCACCGAAATTTAGATAGTACGCTCCCGTGACGGCTTATCCGTTACGACCATAATCTGCTGGCGCCACACCACGGCGGTGCTAAAAACACTTTTCGCCTTGCCCAGTAATTATAGGGATTCGCCGCTTTCGGCATCGGTGGATCCAGTACTCGTCCATGGTGATTAGATGGTTAAAGAAGTCATCTGGACTGGCCTAATGCAGCTGAAACGTTTGTGCAATTGCCTCAGTTGCGTGGGATTTTAGGATGCGGGTGACCACTCGCGAAACGCAAACGGAGGCGAGGCTTGTCGTATTCAAACTATCGGTGCAACTATTTAGACTGATTTTGAATTGCTGCAGCCGTGCATCTCAACTTATTGCTTCAGTCTGCTGTTCAGATGTATCTGATGCGGCTCTCCATGATAGTCTATTGTCCGCAAGCTTCTTCATCTCTTCATAACTATTGGTACCTTCATGCAACTGAACCTGCTTACTTGTATTCAAGACTTCATCTCTGTCTACAATTTATACCCACTCATGAGCTGACTTAACTAACTCTTGTTGCCTAAGGACGCGTACTATTAAGTGAAGTTGAGCCGTAATATCTTTCTCTCTCTGATTAAATTCAGTGAAACTACATTTGCTATCTACCCATAGCATGTGGTGGTATATCCTCATGTAACACTACATTTCAAAAGCTTGCATTCTCTTCTTATCTCTTGTTATCGTCCAATTTCTCTTCCATAGAGGTTACACATTAAACAAATGCTTTAAGAAAAGAGCGCGTAACATTTAAATTTAGATTCTATTTTCACCTATTTATCTTCTTCGGAAGAGCTTGTCTTGCTATTACCAGTCTGGTGCGTCTGTGGGATAAATGCCTCAGTGCTCCTGCCATGACGATTCTGGACTGTACGGCTTTCGAAGGGAAACTTTTTGATTGCCCCTTACAGATTAGGAAAATATACGTTGAAAGTAATAGACAGTTTTGCTATTTGGGCAGCAAAGTAAATAATGATGACCGAAATAGAGAGTATTTACTTTGCTGCCCAAATAGCAAAACTGTCTATTAATTTCAACGTATATTTTCCTAATCTGTAAGGGGCAATCAAAAAGTTTCCCTTCGAAAGCCGTACAGTCCAGATTCGTCATGGCAGGAGCACTGAGGCATTTATCCCACAGACGCACCAGATTGAAGGTACCCATTTGGCAAAACATTGTGTCCTGTTACGGGAAGAAGTTCGTAGCCGCCTGCTGCCCATCTTCTTCCGAGAGGAATCTTCGACTCTGCAATACCTTCTCGAAGGGAACGAAGGCGTGATAATCACATGGGAAGACATCAGGACCATAGTGCGGGTACTCGAGTGCTTCCTATTTTAGTAGACGTAACTTTGAAACGTCCCCTTAGAAAAATTATACACGACTGTCCTTAAACTGACACACAATATTTTGTTCGCGCAACGCAATCTGACTTTCAATAATCCCTACAAAAGAATGGGCCCTGACTAACATTAAACTATACCTTTCACAAATCACTTACCTCACAAAAATCTTCGCTACTCAAGCTACTGCAATACAGCGAGCGCCACTACTGCCAGCTAAATAAAAGATTCAAAGTACTGAAGGCACTAACTACTGATAGGCATAGTTAGCAAATGAAAGATTTAGATAGAGAACAATGTATTTACCTCAATAGTCATAATATATATAGCAGTTCATGACAAATTACAAAACTCCGCCATCTCTCTCCCCACATCCACCACTGCTGGCGGCTCACCTCCAACTGCGCAACGCTACGCGCTGTTCACATCCAGCTGCCGCTGCCTAACACTACAATGGGAGACAACAATGCAAACTAGACACAGACTGCACACAGCACAGCCAGTGATTTTTAAACAGAGGTGGCGTTACCAATAAAAAACCTAAACAGCCTACTTACAACTTCTGTGTTGCGATGTTTGCGATATGACGTGGACGTGCGTTGTCACGAAGCAGCAGCGACCGGCACGGAACTCGGCGCACCATAAAAAAAAAGAAAATAAAAAAAATGTTTAATTGGCTCTGAGCACTATGGAACTTCTGAGGTCGTCAGTCCCCTAGAACTTAGAACTACTTAAACCTAACTAACCTAAGGACATCACACACATCTGTCCCCGAGGCAGGATTCGAACCTGCGACCGTAGCGATCGCGCAGTTCCAGACTGTAGCGCCTAGAACAGCTCGGCCACTCAGGCCGGCGCACCATTTCAAAGCAGTGGTTTTTGTCAGACATGCTGTTACATACACATTCTTAATTTTCCAATGTATGTATACCGGTGTTTGTCCTTCCGCAGCCAAGAAAAGTGTAACAGCACGTTCGTCCTCTTTGGATGCGATTGGCATCGCCATAGTTCACGTTTCCACACTTACCGCACGCACACCAGAATGACACGAATGCCACACTAATGCAATGCCTGCAAGTCGGTGCTTAAATACCTGCATCAGAGTTGTGTTACATTCCTTATACGCTGCACCAACTGTCTCAGACGAAAACTTTTTGATCGTTCTAAAAATTCCCACAGCATCACCTGATTTATTACGATTACACTCCATTATCCTTGTTTTGTTTTTATTAACGTTCACCTTATAATCTTTTTCTATGGCAGTATCCATTCCCTTCAACTGATATTCCAAGCTCTATGTTGTCTCTGGGAGAATCAAAACGTTATCAGAAAAAATTTAAGTTTCATTTACTCATCTCTTCCTACATTGTGCTAATTTTTCCGTCTATGAATACCTATAATAATCAAAATCCTTGAAAGTATGTTTAAAACGTTCTAATCTTTATATGTTTTTACAACTGCAACAGTTAATTGCTCCTTCAAGCAACAAATTACATCTGCATCTATATCACTACTCTGCAGTTCACAATTAAGTGCCTGGCGGACGGTTCACACGAACGCTTTCAGACTATTCCTCCACAATTCCGGATTATTTCCGTGCGAGCTCTGATTTTTCTAATTTTATTACGGTGGTCATGTCACCCTATATGGGTGAGAGTCGACAAAATATTTTTGCATTCAGAGGAGAAAGTTGATGATCGTAACTTTGTGAAAAGATCCCGCCGTAAACAAAAACGCCTCTGTTTGATAATAGCTGCCCCAACTCGCTTACCTGCGACATTCTCTGCCCTGTTTCGCGATAACACAAAACGAGCTGTCCTTTTTTGAACTTTTTCGGTGTCCTCCGTCGATCCTTTCTGGTAAGGATGCCATACCACGCTGCAGCACTCCAGCACAGGACGGACAAATGTAGTGTAGACAGTCGCTTTAATTAATTAACATATGTAATCTTAAACGTATATGTCACCAAACTGTCTCTTCTTATACCACAAGTTCTCTCGGAGTCAAATCAGTTACGGATGTGATGTGGTTTGAACACACGACTATACATCTCTGTATGCAGTGTTAACATATTTCTGTCTCTGCGATTTCTACAAGAGCGATATGTAGGGATCTGTAAAATGGTTCAAATGGCTCTGAGCACTATGCGACTCAACTGCTGTGGTCATAAGTCCCCTAGAACTTAGAACTACTTAAACCTAACTAACCTAAGGACATCACACACATCCATGCCCGAGGCAGGATTCGAACCTGCGACCGTAGCGGTCGTGCGGTTCCAGACTGTAGCGCCTTTAACCGCTCGGCCACTCCGGCCGGCAGGGATCGGTAAAATACACGTATTTTTTGTATGTGAATGTAGGTTTTCCCGGTGTATACAGCTGATGAAATCTTCTCGGGCTTCGATCCGGGAAGCTGCGTCGAAAATCCGCAAAGTTTCGATGAGTGTCATTCTCATCATCTTCTGGCGAGAGGCGAGAGGCCAGATGAGAATGACACTCATCGAAACGTCGCGGTTTTCGACGCAGCTACTCGGATGGAAGCCCGAGAAGATTTCATCTACACGTATGTTGTTTCCAAAAACTAATTAGTGGATTTCTCTCATTAAATTTCAGATTTACTAGGCGAGTTTCTTAGAATGTCTTCCAGTTCATATTTTGTGCGCCTCTACTATGTTGTCTGACTAGTCAGGCAAAATGTCCTTCTTTCATCGTATACGTGCAACGATCCTATACGTGTCGCTTACACTACAGTGGTGTTGCAATGCAAGCCGTAATAGCCTTTATATTACTTGTAAGTTGTCTGTTATTTTTTACAACGGGCAAATCTAAACACAAGCGTGTCGTATGCTTTATGCATGGTCGTAAGTCATCGGTAACGCACGCCTGTGTAGTGGTGCTTGATTCTAACACATGCGATTCAGATCCTGGTTGTGGAAGAAATTACTGTGAACCATCCGTTAGATGGTGACTTTCAAGACAGACGGTACCGCTTGTGCTATTCGAGAGGAGACTGCAGTGTCATGGTTCAAATGGCTCTGAGCACTATGGGACTTAACATCTATGGTCATCAGTCCCCTAGAACTTAGAACTACTTAAACCTAACTAACCTAAAGACATCACACAACACCCAGTCATCACGAGGCAGGGAAAATCCCTGACCCCGCCGGGAATCGAACCCGGGAACCCGGGCACGGGAAGCGAGAACGCTACCGCACGACCACGAGCTGCGGACTGCAGTGTCATGGAAGCGGTTTTCACCTTCTCCCGGTTCTTCATCCATATCAACGCAAACAACGAACTAGACTGTACAAACGCTCTTATACAACGATACGGATACACACCTGACACTTGATAATAAGCGGAGGTAGGCAACAGTGCATCCTTACTCAGTATAGTGATGCGGGACTTCGCACCTGCCCCATTCCTGTTAATGGAAATGCCTTTGACTTAGACAAGGAATGAAACGAGTGTATAATCATAATCCGTTGTTTTGTTTCATATCATTTACGGAATGTATAAAATTATATGGTACATGATGATAATAACCTATCGCTATATACAGGGTGTTACAAAATGGTACGGCCAAACTTTCAGGAAACATTCCTCACACACAAATAAAGAAAAGATGTTATGTGGACATGTGACCGGAAACGCTTAATTTCCATGTTAGAGCTCATTTTAGTTTCGTCAGTATGTACTGTACTTCCTCGATTCACCGCCAGTTGGCCCAATTGAAGGTAATGTTGACTTCGGTGCTTGTGTTGACATGCGACTCATTGCTCTACAGTACTAGCATCAAGCACATCAGTACGTAGCATCAACAGGTTAGTGTTCATCACGAACGTGGTTTTGCAGTCAGTGCAATGTTTACAAATGCGGAGTTGGCAGATGCCCATTTGATGCATGGATTAGCACGGGGCAATAGCCGTGGCGCGGTACGTTTGTATCGAGACAGATTTCCAGAACGAAGGTGTCCCGACAGGAAGACGTTCGAATCAATTGATCGGCGTCTTAGGGAGCACGGAACATTCCAGCCTATGACTCGCGACTGGGGAAGACCTAGAACGATGAGGACACCTGCAATGGACGAGGCAATTCTTCGTGCAGTTGACGATAACCCTAATGTCAGCGTCAGAGAAGTTGCTGCTGTACAAGGTAACGTTGACCACGTCACTGTATGGAGAGTGCTACGGGAGAACCAGTTGTTTCCGTACCATGTACAGCGTGTGCAGCCACTATCAGCAGCTGATTGGCCTCACGGGTACACTTCTGCGAATGGTTCATCCAACAATATTTCAATCCTCATTTCAGTGCAAATGTTCTCTTTACGCATGAGGCTTCATTCCAACGTGATCAAATTGTAAATTTTCACAGTCAACATGTGTGGGCTGACGAGAATCCGCACGTAATTGTGCAATCACGTCATTAACACAGATTTTCTGTGAACGTTTGGGCAGGCATTGTTGGTGATGTGTTGATTGGGCCCCATGTTCTTCCACCTACGCTCAATGGAGCATGTTATCATGATTTCATATGGGATACTCTACCTGTGCTGCTAGAACATGTGCCTTTACAAATACGACACATGTGGTTCATGCACGATGGAGCTCCTGCACATTTCAGTCGAAGTGTTCGTACGCTTCTCAACAACAGATTCGGTGACCGATGGATTGGTAGAGGCGGACCAATTCCATGGCCTCCACGCTCTCCTGACCTCAACCCTCTTGACTTTCATTTAAGAGGGCATTTGAAAGCTCTTGTCTACGCAACCATGGTACCAAATGTAGAGACTCTTCGTGCTCGTATTGTGGACGGCTGTGATACAATACGCCATTCTCCAGGTCTGCGTCAGCGCATCAGGGGCTCCATGTGACGGAGGGTGGCTGCATGTATCCTCGCTAACGGAGGACATTTTGAACATTTCCTGTAACAAAATGTTTGAAGTCACGCTGGTACGTTCTGTTGCTGTGTGTTTCCATCCCATGATTAATGTGATTTGAAGAGAAGTAATAAAATGAACTCTAACATGGAAAGTAAGCGTTTCCGGACACATGTCCACATAACATATTTTCTTCCTTTGCGTGTAAGGAATGTTTCCTGACAGTTTGGCCGTACCTTTTTGTAACGCCCTGTATACATTATGTTGTTTTTGGGGTCTTCAGTTCAGAGACTGGTTTGATGCAGCTCTCCATGCTACCCCATCCTGTGCAAGATTCTTCATCTCCCCGTGCCTACTGCAACCTACATCCTTCTGAATCTGTTTAGTGTATTCATCTCTTGGTCTCCCTCTACGATTTTTACCCTCCACGCTGCCCTCCAGTGTTAAACTGGTGGACAGGCCCCAGCAGCAAAGAGAGGAAGCTCTTTTGAGAGGAGGACAACAAAAAGTGTAGGGAAGATATAGAGAAGAATCAACAGCCGAGGAAAGCAATGCGGGCGGCAGAGAAATGATTACCGCGGGGCGAAGAACACAATTAAGGAAAGAAAGTAAAGGGATACAATGAATAGTGTTGGTAACTGCTAATACAGTGATTCTGGTCTCGGTTCCCGATGGCCAGCTTGTATCGTTCTGTGTCAGAAAGATCTGGAACGACGTCCACTTAGCTTCGTGAGACCAAGTGAGAAGCTGCTGGATGTTGTTGTTGTTGTTGTTGTTGTGGTCTTCAGTCCTGAGACTGGTTTGATGCAGCTCTCCATGCTACTCTATCCTGTGCAAGCTTTTTCATCTCCCAGTACCTACTGCAACCTACATCCTTCTGAATCTGCTTAGTGTATTCATCTCTCGGTCTCCCTCTACGATTTTTACCCTCCGCGCTGCCCTACAATACTAAATTGGTGATCCCTTGATGCCTCAGAATATGTCCTACCAATCGATCCCTTCTTCATGTCAAGTTGTGCCACAAATTTCTCTTCTCCCCAATTCTGTCCAGTATCTCCTCATTTGCACTTGAATTACTTTGCACATCTCATACTTTTAGTTACATACCTACGTATTATCTCACATGGTTTTTATGAGATCACTCGTGTCTGTTGAGTACAAAAAATGATTCATTTCAAATATGTTTCATTCCTTATGCCCGGGTATAATGAATTAATCGGCGTAGCGGGAACTTCGATAGATGTACAAAATCATGTTTTGACTTTGCTTGGTTGCTAAATGTCACGCCTGCCTTATCATGGTATCTGCCCGATGCACTGTTGCTCGAAAACAGTTTGACAGCATTGAAGTAACGTAAGTACATCGCTTAATATCCCCACCAACGGACATGTAGCGGAACGAAGGCAATAGAGTTAGACAACAGACGGAATCGCCAGTTCACATACTCTCGGCCAATAGAAGCTTTATTATCGGCGAGAGGCCATGTCCCAGTCTATCGTACTACGACGCATTAGCTCAACTAAATATCACCCAGCTGCTATTCAGATTTCGACCCAGCTTTGGAGATTGACTAGCTGGCTTAGATTTGTTGGTGTTTGTACAGTGATCCCCTTACGAAGAACTTAGCTTTGTTCACTAATCACACATCCGTATCAATTGCGGGCAGTTTACACCGGATTAAAAGTTTGTCACTTCCAGGATACATCAAGGTAATACCGGTTAATAATGCCATATACGCAGCGTATGCCGTTGAAACTGGCGACGGATGCGCCCCATTACTGCACTGCGGGGGTTTTGTCACACAACATGCAAGAATTTTTAACATGGATGCGTTGTCAGCGACCGTTACAACATAAAATTAAAGCAATAAACATCCCTAGGTCTTAAAACGAAGTCTTTTTGACCTAGGTTTCGGCCACTTCTAAGAGTGCCTTCATCAGAAATAAAGCATTTAAACTGGCATGTCACGTATAAAACAAATAGCAAGCGATAAAGCTTTAGTCGCACAATTTTAGAAAACACAGAAGGCAAGCCACTATGGGCTGCTCACACCTGTCGAGCTGCAGTTGCACCCCCAATCAGACCACGTATCCTGCAGCTCCTTCGTGGATCACATTGGGTGATGACGCTTATGAAGACGTCGGCCAGGCGGCACGTTATTGTTCAGGCATCGATGGTGACACTGACCACGCGTGGTGATCCTGCTGTGCTTGCTCCTTCAGCCAAGCATATCCAACTCAACGTTTTACGTACCCTCTCCCCCTTTCCCCCGTCCACTCACGGGAGGTGGTCGAAATTGATTTTGCAAGGCCATTTCAGGTCCCTATGTGGTGGTTGCTGGTGGTTGACGCCAACTTTTATTTTGTGGAATATGTCATGTCTACAACAATCCCTGCTCACAATCTGTATCCTTGAGAGTATTTTCACTATTAAAGGGCAGTTTTCATCCTGGTGTCAGATAAAGGACCCAGTTTATGCTGACTCAGTTCAAGGCTTTCTGTTACCACAGTATTATTGACTTAGTCGGCACCGGTTCCTTGCACCCTTTCTCCAACGTGGAGGCTACGTGGATGGTCCACGTCTTCAACAATCAGATGGGGAAAACCTTCCAAAAATCATAGACCGAGAATGTCTTGCATAGCTTCCTTGTGACGTATCCCTCCAGTTCAGCCAAAATCCTGTGTGGGTGCAGACATCACACCCTATTAGATCTACTACAATCCCACGTAGCGCACCCATCCTGTGCACAGGCCTATCTATACGTGGGACACCTGTATCTGTGCTTGCACATTCGTCCGGCTTCTGGACTGGACTGAAGAGGTCGTAGCAGGCCGCAAGAGCCATGAGCTGTTTGACGTCAAGGGAGGAGACATCAACTCCAGCCGCAAAAACAGTTCCAGTTGGCGCCCCTGTCCTCTCTCTCCATAGACTAGACACTAGGGTGGTCTCCATCTGGGTCTCCTGCGCCTCAGAAGGACCTCTGCCAATGTACCAACACTTGCATGTGGGCAGGTGAGAGGATGTCGGTTTAGGAATCAATGGAGGTGGAACTGCTTCCTCCGTCCCAACCATTCCTCTCCCGGTTGGCACAGGAGCAGTTTCGTGCCATGGGCGCACTGACCCTCGACCACATCTCCTGCTCTGGATCGTCCTCGAGCTGGTCTTAGAATCACTGGAGGAAACTGCCGCCTCTCCATGTGGTGTCACCGCCAGACACCACACTTGCTAGGTGGTAGCCTTTAAATCGGCCGCGGTCCATTAGTATACGCCGGACCCGCGTGTCGCCACTGTCAGTGATAGCAGACCGAGCGCCACCACACGGCAGGTCTAGAGAGACGCACTAGCACTCGCCCCAGTTGTACAGCCGACTTTGCTAGCGACGCCACACTGACAAATACGCTCTCATTTGCCGAGACGATAGTTAGCATAGCCTTCAGTTAAGTCAATTGCTACGACCTAGCAAGGCGCCGTATTCAATTGCTAATTAATATTATGAAGCATGTATCAACAAGACCAATGTTCACCAATTATGGATTAAGTATTCCAGAAGCTACGTACTTTTCTTTATAGCATTCATTACGTATCCTGTTTCAAACCTCACGCCAGCCTGCGTGAGTTTAAGCGCGTGCCTTTCGGCTTCCTCTCATTGTGTCTAGACTGTCTTGCCTAGACACAACATTTTTGGCGACTCGGATACAAACGGTCGTATTGCTCTACTTTACTCGTGTCATGGCTTCGCCACAATCTCCAGATGTACGGTCCGAATTTTATCGCTTGCAGAATCAGCAGACGCAGGCGTTATTGGATGCCCTTGGACAGCTCGTCCAGGGTCAACGTGCAATGCAAAATGATGCGGCCGCCGCCGCTCCACCGCTACCGCAGCCACAACACGCAGTTGCACCACCTTTTCGTCAATTTGATGCGGCAATGGAAAGCTGGACAGAGTGTCACGCCAATTTGGATTCCATCTCGCCGCCTACAGAATTCAAGATAACGAGCGGCAGCCTTTTTTGCTTGCATGCGTCGGCGTATCCACGTACCGAGTGACAGTGCAATTGTTTCCCCGACGCGACGTAGCAACTCTGTCCTACGAAGAAATTTTGTCGGCACTGGCTGCATATTTCAAGGAATCAGTCAATGTAGTTGCAAAAAGGTATACTTTCTTTCGTACCAAACGTACGGCCGGTAATACTAATAGGGAGTGGGTTGCAACTTGGCAAGGCCTTACTAGGGATTGTGCTTTTGAGTGTGAATGTGGACTCACTTATTCAGATACAATGGTGCGTGATGCAATTGCACAGAACGTTTCTGATGTTCGTATATGGGAGCAAATTTTGAAACTAGTCAATCCCTCCCTTCAACAAGTGTTGGACATATTGGATAGGCAGGACACACTTGACTTTGCTCACAAGGGAACCTCCCCATCGCACCCCCCTCAGATTTAGTTATAAGTTGGCACAGTGGATAGGCCTTGATAAACTGAACACAGATCAATTGAGAAAACAGGAAGATGTTGTGTGGAACTGTGAAAAAATAAGCAAAATATACAAACTCAGTAGTCCATGGGCCACATAGGCAACATCATGCACAGTCTGAGCTCAGGAGCGCCGTGGTCCTGTGGTAGCGTGAGCAGCTGCAGAACGAGAGGTCCTTGGTTCAAGCCTTCCCTGGAGTGAAAATTTTACTTTATTTATTTTTGCATAGTTATTATCTGTCCGTTCGTTCATTGACGTCTCTGTTCACTGTAATATGTTTAGTGTCTGTGTTTTGCGACCGCATCGCAAAACCGTGCGATTAGTAGACGAAAGGACGTGCCTCTCCAATTGGAACCGAAAACATTTGATCGCAAGGTCATAGGTCAACCGATTCCTCCACAGGAAAACACATCTGATATATTCTATACGTCACTGGTGACGGCATGTGCACCACATGACAGGAATATGTTGTCGACCCACCTAACTTGTACACTTGGCGGTTCTTCTACTTTGCCCGATTTAGGTTTTCTTGTGGATGTGATAATCACTCCCAAAAAAGTGATGAAAACATAAGAATTTGTCACATAAACTGAAAATAAAAAATAAAAATTTTCACTCAATGGAAGGTTTGAACCAAGGACCTTTCACTCCACAGCTGCTCACATTACCACGAGACCATTGCGCTCCTGGATCCCATTGTCCTTGATGTTGCATATGTTCCCATGAACTACTCAGTTTGTATATTTTGCTTATTTTTTCACAGTTCCACACAACTTCTTCCTGTTTTCTCAATTGATCTGTGTTCAGTTTTTCAAGGCCTATCCACTGTGCCAACTTATAACTAAATCTGAGCGGCGTGCGATGGGGAGGTTCCCTTGTCAGGACTCATTTGAAACTTCGCCAGCTGTGTGTCACATTCACCGGCCCGCCGGGCGCGCTGCACGGACCGGTAAACAGCCCTCGCGCACGTCCGTGCAGCCACGTGTGCCGCGCAAGCACGCAAATGCAGTGAAATCGTGCCCGCGGTGTGCTACTAGACATTCGCGTGAGAATTGCCCGTCACGCCAAGCTATTTGCTTTTTCTCTAATAAAAAAAGACATGTTCAGAGTGTTTGCCAGCAAAAGCTCAGATTGGACACTAAAAACCATTCCAGGCCCTTTGCTTCGCGCCAGAATCGAACCACAAATACTCAGACTCGTGAACCTTCGCCCATGGACATTCATGTAGTTAATTCCACTCATCCCAGTGCCACTCTCTCTAACAGTGACTGTGTTCGTCCCACAAAATGTGTGCGTCGACATAGACGGAACTCACGTCAAATCGCAAGTGATTCTGTACCAGTGTCAGTTCACGTTGCACAAAACAGTCGCTCCTGTCGTCAGCAGGACAATAAACTTTTTGTAGACTTGGACATTAATGGCAACGTAATACCATTCCAGCTCGATACTGGAGCTGCAGTTTCATTGATCAATAAAGACATGTACAAACAACTGGGCACACCTCCGTTGCAAGCCGCAAATGTTACGTTAAATAGTTATTCAGGTCAGAATATCCCTGTGTTAGGACAGTGTAGCCTTCTTGCAACGTACAAGGGACAAACAAAACTTGTGTCATTTTACGTACTTCTTTCTTCTTCTGCTGTGAACTTGTTTGGTTTAGATTTATTTCAGTTGTTTAACTTGTCAATAGTCGATAAGGTCCTCTCAGTGAACGAGACTGTGCCTTCAGCCAGTGTTTCTCGTCTATGTGAGGAATTTGCAGACATTTTTGCACCGGGCCTAGGTTGCGCTCAGAACTATAAAGCACATTTGGAACTGAAAGTAAACGCGCAACCAAAATTTTTCAGAGCGCGCAATGTTCCCCACGCATTGCGTGATGAGGTCGCAAGAACATTACACGATTTGGAATCACAAGGTGTGATAGAACGTGTGCAGGCTTCTCTCTGAGCTTCACCCTTAGTAATTTTGCCAAAACCTTCCGGATAATTGAGACTTTGTGTGGACTTCAAGGCAACAGTGAATCCACAACTAGTGATTGCAACTTTTCCTTTACCCCGCCCGGAAGATCTTTTTGACAAACTGTGCCCGGGTAAATATTTTTCGAAGTTGGATCTTGCAGATGCGTACTTGCAAATACCGGTGGACGAAGAATCCCAGCGAGTTTTGGTGGTTAGCACGCATCTTGGTTTGTACCGATTCAAAAGACTGCCATTCGGGTGTGCATCCGCCCCTGCATTGTTTCAGCAATATCTGCAAACTTTGTGCGTCGGTCCCTACTGCAGCGAACTATCTGGACGATATTGTGATCTCCGGAAAGTCGGAAGAAGAACGTTTAGCCAATCTCAGAACATTATTTCCGGTCTTGCGACAAAATGGTCTTCGCTTGCGGAAGGACAAATGTGTGTTTTTTGCTCGTGACTTACCATATTTGGGACATGTAATCAATGCACAAGGCATACATCCAAGTCCAGAGCACCTCCGTGCCATACAGGACTTGCCTTCGCCGCAGAATTTGAAGCAGCTACAGAGTGTGTTGGGCAAAATTAACTATTATCATAAATATATCCCACATGCCTCTTCCATTTCAGCTCCGCTTCATCGCTTACGCCGTAAAGGTGTTCCGTTAGTCTGGACGACGGAATGCGAACGCGCCTTTCGCCAGTTGAAATCGGCGTTGCTTTCAAATACTTGCCTCACGCCATTCGATCCCCGGAAACCCCTTTTGTTGATGGTAGATGCATCGGATTTCGGGATCGGTGCTGTGCTTGCGCACAAAGATGGATCGCATGATCGCCCTATTGCCTATGCGCCCAAATTGCTCTCGTCTGCGCAAAGAAATTATTCACAGATAGAGAAAGAAGCCTTGGCTCTCGTATTTGGTGTTACTAAGTTTCACGATTTCTTGTATGGTCGTCACTTTACCATCATCACGGACCACAAACCTTTGACATCGCTTTTTCATCCGAACAAGCCTGTACCTACACGTACAGCACAGAAATTCATTCGCTGGTCTATTTTCCTCTCGCAGTACCGCTACGATATCTTGTATCGGTCCACTGCTAAGCACGGAAACGCCGATGCGTTGTCCCGCTTGCCTGTTGCTGAGGATAGAGCATTCGATTCCTCCGAACTTGCTTGCATGTTCATTGATGCGGAAACCGATGACGTGGTCGAATCGTTTCCGATTGATTTTCGTCGTGTAGCTACAGCCACCGCTGCTGACCCTGTCCTTGCTACCGTTTTGCGTTTTGTTGCTACGCAATGGCCCTTGTCCAAGTCACGGAACGAGGATCCGTTGGTTCGCCGATTTTTTGCACACAAGGAGAGGCTTTTTGTTCGACGTGGTGTTTTGCTGTTGCGTTCTGATAATGATCAGTCCAGGGTCGTGGTCCCACGTTCGTTACAGTCCTCTGTCTTACGGCTTCTCCACCAAGGACATTGGGGTATAGTGCGAACGAAACAACTTGCTCGTCAGCACTGTACTTGGTTCGGAATCGATGCTGCGATTACGAATATGTGCTCTTCTTGCATGGCGTGTGCCGAACAACAATCCGCACCACCGCGGAAATTCTTTGCGTGGCCAAAAGCCACTTCCCCTTGGCAACGCTTACACACCGATTTTGCTAGTCCATTCTGGAATGCTCGGTGGTTGGTTGTGATCGATTCTTTCAATAATTTTCCTTTTGTTGTCCGGATGTCTTCTACGACGTCATCTGCCACCATCCAAGCGTTATCCGCTATCTTTTGCATTGAAGGTCTTCCACAGACTATTGTTTCCGACAATGGCCCACAATTCATGTCCGCAGAATTTCAGTCATTCTGCAAGGCCAATGGTATCACATCCGCGCCGTTTTCGCCTCAGTCAAACGGTGCTGCTGAACGATTGGACCGGACTTTCAAGTCACAGATGTTGAAGTTGAAAGAGTCGCATTCTCGGGAGGACGCGTTATTGCTCTTCTTGTCCTCGTATCGCTCTCAGCCCCGAGATGGTTGCTCGCCGGCTGAGTTGCTCCACGGTCGTCCTCATCGAACCTTGATGTCTTTGCTGCATCCGCCGCATCAGGTTCCTGTGCAGCGGCAGGGCCTGATTTTGCTCCTGGCGACGTTGTATACTTTCGCAACTATCGAGGTTCACGGCGTTGGCTCGCAGGGCGCATTCTTCGCTGCCTCGGCCGCGCTATGTATCTGGTTTTGGGGGCCTCTGGTGAGGTGCGTCGGCATCTCAATCAGCTGCGCCTCTGTCGTCGCACGGGTTCTGCCACTCCCCGTCTGCTTTCAGCGACGGTGCCGCCCGGTCAGCGCCCTGGGGACCCATCTACTGGCTCGCCTCATCCCCAGGTGTTACCGACGCTGCCTTCCATTTTGCCCCATGGCGATGCGCCGCCTCCGCCGCCGCCTGTTCTTCCGCCGGCGCCGCCCGCAGTGGACTCGTCGCTGCAGCCGCCCGCAGTGGACTCGTCGCTGCAGCCGCCGGGCGCCTCCCTGGGTCACGCGCCGCCGATCGCTTCCCGTGACCAGCTGTCCTCCGCCATGGAACTCCCGCCCGCTCCGGACCACATGACGTCATCGCGCGTCGGCTACCCCGACGCGGTGGAGGTCGACCCTTCGGCCCCTCCTGTCTCTCTACGGGCGCATACACCGCATGTTGACGTGCACCCTGGACTAGGTTTTCAGGCGTTTCCTAGCTCCCCTCGGACCGAATGGCCGGGTGTGGGTGGCACAGCCTCGCCTGTTGTTAGGCTCCCCACCTCGTCGCATACGTCAACATGGGGTCCTCCCCACGGCGGGCGGAAGCCTTATAACACTACCGTTCGCCGATTTGCGGGGGAGGAATGTGGTGTCACCGCCAGACACCACGCTTGCTAGGTGGTAGCCTTTAAATCGGCCGCGGTCCATTAGTATACGCCGGACCCGTGTGTCGCCACTGTCAGTGATAGCAGACCGAGCGCCACCACACGGCAGGTCTAGAAAGACGCACTAGCACTCGCCCCAGTTGTACAGCCGACTTTGCTAGCGACGCCACACTGACAAATACGCTCTCATTTGCCGAGACGATAGTTAGCATAGCCTTCAGCTAAGTCAATTGCTACGACCTAGCAAGGCGCCGTATTCAATTGCTAATTAATATTATGAAGCATGTATCAACAAGACCAATGTTCACCAATTATGGATTAAGTATTCCAGAAGCTACGTACTTTTCTTTATAGCATTCAAATCGTATCCTGTTTCAGACCTCACGCCAGCCTGCATGAGTTTAAGCGCGTGCCTTTCGGCTTCCTCTCATTGTGTCTGGGCTGTCTTGCCTAGACACAACACTCCACCTTCCCAACTTTGCCGCCACTGGCACTTGCCGCGTCATTGTGGGCCTTACATGCCGATTTCATGGGGGAAGAATTTAATATCTCAGCCAGCGGACTTGATTGATAATGGAGCGGAGACACACAATAAGACTCATTCAGGTACCAGCAGAAGCGCAATATCTGGGTCACACCGTCTCGGCCGATAGCAGCTTGGCTCTGCAGTGCATAAACTCAGTTACACCTCGCCTAGTTGCTATTCGTATTTAGATACCGCTTTGGTTATTGAATTTCTGGCTTACGTTTCTTGATGTTCCAACAGTGCTCTACGCACGACAACCTTGCCTTTTTCACAGACTGCGCGTCCGTATCAGGCGCGGACGCTCTTTACCTGATTAAAATTTAGTCACCCCCAGGACACACCACTTTAATACCGTTTAACAGCCTTGAGAATGGCCTCAGTTCAGAAATTTCAGTCCGGTACATGACGTGCACGACACTGCTCGCCTCGCTTGTTGGAAACACTTCCAGTTGTTGGCGGATCCAGGCAGAGGGCTCTGAGTACATCTGTTGGTTCCAAGACGGAGCAGCCTGTGCGAGGAACTAAATTTGCTTACCGTTTCGAATCCTGAACCAAAAGTCGCAGATGTAGATATTTGCTTGCATGAGTTGATGAGAGGCTGTGATGTACTAGCACAACAATATTTCCTTTCAAGTGCATTTTTCGTGAAGATCAAGCACGTGGAAACGTATAACAGAATGAAACCAACAGCGGAAACGTCTAAAGGATTTATATTACCAATGGCGGGATTGTTAACGCAGATATTTCTTATGCCTGAGTAGGACCCAGAAAAGTGCTTGTATTTAATATGCCCTTTGAAGTGGAGGAGGAGGTGATTAGTGTTTAACGCCCCGTTGACAACGACGTCATTAGAGATGGCTTTGAAGTGGAACGAAGCGAGATACAAGAAGCCCTGCCCTAATACGGAAACGTCTTAGAAGTTCAACTCGAAAAATATATTCATAATAAATACGTCAACAAAGATAAAAATGTCGAGAGCGTTAGGTTAGACTTATAAAATCATATTCCTTCGTACGTCATGATGTAATGTTTTCGGGCTTAATGATTAAGATAGCCGACAGAATTCCTCGGCGACACGTGGGTCTATGGATAATTTAAAAAGCAACATGTGCGCAGAAAAGTACACAGAGCATGAAAATAATGGTAATTATGCTCCCCTTACTAATGCTCAGGTAACAACCGAACGTCAGCCCACACAGACAAATTTATTTGACAGAGCTGCAGCAAGTCGGTTAACGAAACTGACGGGAAACAAACTCACGAAACACGAAAACGGCGAAGATAGGAACGATTCATCAAAGGATCTGAGATCCAGACACGATCTAAGCGACACTCAAGACCTGCCGTACGAACAGATGCACCGTAGAGAGCCACCCCAACACAGCCCATTCGAAAAATCTGCTGGATTTCGAAGAGGCAAGATGACCTCAGCATTGCACGCAACAAGCCCGAAACCGAAGACAGTAGTAACAAGTCGCAGAAGAAATAACAGGCAAGAAACAGACGACCATTCAAACAGTTCAACGGTAGCAATGCAAATTAGGCAGACAGACACGACCAGACAACAAACACTTAATACACAGAGCGCTAAGCCTAAGAAAAATAAGAGGATACAAAAGGAACAAAGATCCCGTCGTCTAGGGAGCAATGGCAGGTAGTACATCTAATTCGCATCCCATTAATCAGTAATAAAACCGCCATTTGTTACAACTTTTCTTTATGGATGCCTGTTTATCGTAATCCTTCCTTGTTCACCTATTAGACGTTTGATTAACTTTTGTTTTCGTCGTTTTTGTCCTTCTATTACGTAAAATATAAAGCCGCGTTAGGAATGAACATTGCATTTGAATCCGTCTGCCATGCAAGTGTTGTGGAGTTAAGAAAATAATTTTCAGTTTTATCAGCTTTATTTTGATAATTTTTGTTGTTGCTGTTCATCGTCTTTTGCGTATAAATCCCTCAGAGACATATTAATATTCGACAGTTGTTTTATTCCACTTTGCTTTTTCCTCGGCAAATTGAATAATACTTCCTTTTATTTGCGCTTTTACGTACTCCATCCACCATTATCTAAGAATCTGATGGCATGTTAGCTTCTATAGACATTCGACTATAAGTTTCTTAGTGAGGAAATTTGAACCAAATAAAATAGGCACAATGATCGGAAAAGTTACCAGTGTAAGTAGTCTGTTTAGGTTTTCTTATTGGTAACGCCACGTAGCGCTCTGTGTGAGAATCACTGGCTGTGCTGTGTGCAGTCTGTGGCTGCTTTGCATTGTTGTAATACTCGCCATTGTAGTGTTAGGCAGCTGGATGTGAACAGCGCGTAGCGTTGCACAGTTGGAGGTGAGCCGCCAGCAGTGGTGGATGTGGGGAGAGAGATGGCGGTTTTGTAATTTGTCATGAACTGCTATATATATTATGACTATTAAGGTAAATACATTGTTTGTTCTCTATTAATATCTTTCATTTGCTAACTATCCCTATCAGTAGTTAGTGCCTTCTGTAGTTTGAATCTTTTATTTAGCTGGCAGTAGTGGCGCTCGCTGTATTGCAGTAGTTCGAGTAATGAAGATTTTTGTGAGGTAAGTGATTTCTGAAAGGTATAGTTTAACGTTAGTCAGCCAAAACTTTGTTCTCTCACTGGAAAAAATACTATTTGGAACTGGGCCGAACAAGCACAGTTGGAATTCAGTTCTTTGAAAGAATAACTACTTAACGCGCCAATACTAGCTCATCCAGATCTGTCACAAGATTTCTGCCTTAGCACGGATTCTTCTAAAGTCGGTCTTGGTGCCCATTTATTTCAAGAAGCCACAGAAAATGACACTACTGTTCAGAAAACCATTGCTTTTGCTAGCCGAGTGCTAACAAAATCTGAAAAAAATTATTCCGTTACTGAATTAGAAGCTTTAGCTATCGTTTGGGCATTTAACAAGTTCTGTTTCTTTCTTTCTGGCAAGCACGTAAAAGTATACAGTGATCATCGTGCATTACAATTTATTATGTCTTCAAAATTAAATCATGACAGGTTAAAACGTTGGGCATTGTTTCTGCAAGAATTCCACTTCACAATAGTCTACATTCCCGGCAAGGAGAACATTGTTGCGGACGCACTGTCACGCGCACCGGCTGGGCTTGAGAAAAGTAACACAGAAGGCAACCTCGAGAAAAATTTCAGTATTCTTTACATTGAGAAAGTCGCCTTTGAAAACTTCATCACCACATCTTTAAAGGACATTGCTCATGAACAAGATAAAGATCCGATTTGAAAGACATCAAAAGTAAATGGCATGAAAAGACACACACACAGATTCGGCATTATTATCTGGTTAGAAACAACATACTGTTCAAACGCTGCACTGTTGATGACAAGCTATGGGTACTTTGCATTCCTGACGATTTTGTTAATAAGCTCATTTGGTACATTCATTTCAGCTATGCACATTTTGGCCCACGAAAATGTTATCATATTCTTCGAACGACTTGTTATTTTAACAATATGGAAAAGAGAATTCGAAGAGTCTTGTCTATTTGTAAACTTTGTCAAAAGGCGAAACCATCTACTATCTCCCATCGTGCTCCGCTGTTTCCTATCATTCCTTCTAAATTAAAAGAATTTGCTGCTGTTGATCTTTTGGGACCGCTTGTCAGAACATCTAATGGATTTTCGTACGTTCTAGTCGCTGTTGAACATACTTCAAAATTTGTTTCTTTCACTCCGTTATGTAAAGCCACTGGACGGTCTGTATCCAACGCCTTTGATAAAAATTTCTTACGTGAAGTTGGACACGTTAGTAGAGTCATTTCAGATAATGGACCGCAATTCAGATCTGCTGTTTGGTCACACATGCTTCGGAATCATAAAATCAAACCTGTTTTTATTTCATTGTATTCACCACATTGTAACCCGTCTGAACGGATTATGAAAGAAATCAGTAAGCTTTGCAGACTTTATTGGCACAGAAAGCATCAGCATTGGGACATATATTTACACTTATTTCAAAATGTGCTGAATGAAATGCCTCATGATTCCACAGCTTTACGACCTACTCTTGTACTAAAGAATGAAGAACCACCGAACAGAATCAGAGAGCTTGTACCTTTCCCAAATACACGTAACCTTCGACACAAAGACATCATTGATTTGGCTCTTAAAAATATAAAATCTGCAGCAGACAAAAGGAGAAAACTACACAGTAAAGCAAATGCAAAGAAATTATATATTGGCCAGAAAGTTCTCATTAAAGCTCATTCATTGTCACATAAGAAGAAACACTTGAGTCACAAATTCTTTCTAGTTTACAATGGACCTTACAGAATCGGACGTATACCACATGATAATTGCGTTGAAGTTGAAACTCTGCGTACTAGGAAGAGTAAAGGATTGCACCACATTTCACATGTAAAACCGTTTATTGAAAGATAATCTGCTTTTTAACTTAGTCTTTGCCATAAAATTTTTCACTTTACATTACTAGTATGCTTTGTCAGACTTAGAATCTGTTAATATACAACAATGTTTGAAGTTAAATATCCAGTCAAGAACCAAGAGAACTTATTTAAACAGAAATTACGAATGCATTGTTATTGAGAACAGACGACACAGTGTTATTGTGTGTGTACATTCTTGTTTGTTAGTTACACGATTACGTAACGACTATAAGGCTTACATACTTATAACATATACTGGTACTGCTAATGAGATTTTTATGCAACATTTTGGTTTACTTGAAAATACATTCTGGATTTAAAGTACTTTATGTGAGATACCAGATGACACAGTGATTAGTTTATGTAACAGCTACACGATTTTATCACGACGCTACTAGTGAGTGACAATTTACAATGTTGCTTTTGCAGTGTTTCTGTTTTATGTCTGCACAGTTTTATGTATTATTCTGGAAAGTAAAACATGTTTTAGTAGTAACTTTTGTGGTATAGCTACAATGAGACAGCCTTTTCCATAGCACAACAATACGTTACATTATAGTACTTTCTTGATTATGGTCAGGTACGTAATAACTACGATATCTATACGCAAAGATTTTCACTTTCATTTATGATGAGGTAAGTACATTGACTGCTGCAGAACTTAGCTTTCGGAGGACGATAACTACGACACTTCCACAGAGATTATCTTACAACAAGACGCACAGTTTAGCGCTACAGTACACGTATTTGAGTGATTAATTTTGTACTTAAAACATTTATTTTTTTAAAGATATTTGAAGTACAATGATACAAAGGTTTTCCGTGATACATTTCATTCCATTGCTGTAATTTGTAACACCTGAGGGTATAATTACATTAATCCTCAGGGGGGTACACGCTTACTTTGTGAACCATGTGTTTGGCAAGCACAAGGAGCCCTAGCTAATATGGTATTTGCTTATACAAATTTACACATCGGTACCATATTTCTCTAACACACAAATTACACAGCTATCTGATCATTTAACTGAGAGATAAACATTTTTTTTACTAAATCAGTGACACATGTTTACGTAATTACACGGTTGGATAACTTCACATTTATGAAATTGTATTTTGTCTGTACTTTGTAAACTCTTCATATTTTTTCGGAACCGTTGTGATACTATGAGAGCTTTGAATGATGTATTTGGTATGGGATCATGATTTTAAAGTACGTTTGAGGTAGATGACACTATTGAAATGAGCAGAGAATTTTTTTTAGGTTTTGAAATTATTGGAGGAAGCTACGACGATTTTGAGATTTGACTGAGGTGTTATGATGTTATTTTTACGACGACGATGTGTATTATGCTGCTGAGGTATGTTTATGATCAATAAGCTGATGCTATATGAGGAAATTGATTATGCTATGTATTTGTTATGACGAAATATTGAAGAAGTGTCGACGAATATGTATATGTATAATAAGGTAAGGAATAATGAGTAATGGTTAGGGACTCTGGTTTGAGAAAAAGGTTGTTGGAAACCAAGAATCGTACTTTAAGAGTTATGAACTGTGTGTAAATGCATGAATGTATCACAATGCAGGCGAAAATTTTTTGCACACTGTTATATTCATAGGATTTTGTTTCTACACATTTGCAACGCAAATTCTCGACCTGTGAAATATTTTTATATGAGACTGTCACTGTAGCGGAAACCGGTGTCGTAAATTTTTCGGCAAGAAAGTGACCTTCACGTAATGCGTCATGGGCACGACGCATCACGTAGGCAGCTGCACGACAGACGCCTGGAAAAAAGCCTTTCAGAGGCACAGGTGAAAAAAAAAAGGGAGGCCATTATCCTCGCTATTGACATTCCTTTGTAGAAAGCATCGCAAATACGACACGCTCGAACTTGAAAACATGATTACACTGTAGAGTTCTTAATTTATGATATTTACTGAAATGAAATGATGAGAAACATTTTATGTCTATTGTCTTGCTAGTTGAAAGATTGTTTGCTGCATTATGAAATGCCATATGGCTAGTGAATGACGTTTGACGCCTTGCTTTGCCTATTTTGTTTAATATCTAGTTTCTAGCGGCACTGCAGCATTGGTTAAAATAAAATTTAATAGATGTACTAATATAAATATTTTCTGTCTACAGATCCAGTAAATACTAATTTTGTAATACACTTCCCAAAAAAATGAGGGAACACAAAGACGTTTCCCTTCAGAGGACCTGCATACATAATTTACTTTTCAAGTACTTGGTAATTTTTATTGTAGAATAAGTTGTGGTGCACCACTTTAATTACTTAGACATTAAGACGTGATTATACATTTCCCATATCTGCATTGTTATCTTTAGTGTAATATTTTTTCTGCTTGAGCTTTGTCATGTTTAGGTATAAGTTATTTCATTTTCTGCTGCTGGTTGCCAGGCATAGTGCTACTGAATTTTAATTTGTGTTACTCTGCTAAGCCAGATTTATTTTTCTTGTTTGCTGTGCATTGCCTCATATTAGTTGTAATGTTGAATTGCTTGGTAATTTAGATTTACTGTAGCTTGCTTTGCAAATTTCCATTTTTTTCATTGCTGTTTGTATTAATTGTTTTGTGCTGCTGCATTGCCTTGTCCCTTAGTTTAGTATCTGAGCTCAGTAGATTTAAGTTAGCTTAAGAGGGGGTAGACTATATAAGAGAATGAGTTGCGATGAATTGGAAGAAATGCATTGAGAGGTTATACAAAAAAAGTACAGAAAGCAGGTATAGATAGGACTTTTTGGGAATAATGATGGCCGAAGGGAGATCTCCAAGAAAAAAAAAAAGGTTTTGTTTGCAAAATACTGCAGCACCAAATGTTACACTGAAAACAAACCCTGTCCTTTCCCCCTGTGTTATTTTGCTATGTGTTTGTGTAATCTTGAATATTTGTGTTTTTCCTGTCTTTATGTGTTTAGCTAATAAGAGTTATGTTGTAGAATTTTTCTAATAATATGTTATTTACTTTGTAAAGATGTTTAGACATTATTTATCTGTTCTGTTCTGTTTTAATGCTCATGTGTGAAGTCGATGTTTAAATAATTATTCTGATCTTTTATGTATTTACTTATGTCATAATTGCTGTAACACTGATGTATATGTTTATTTCCATTCTTTTGTAAAGCCCCTATTACTACAAATGTTATCTGTATTATTATGTTTTTAATGATGTATTTTGTACCGTTGTTATTGTATTCTTATGTTATAAAATTGTAATTGATACCAGTTCATCATATTATTAACTTGTAAGTTACATTTCACTGCACACGTTTCTGTTGGTCATAGTATATGGACGATATGTGAGAAGTAGGGACTGTTAGTGTTTGCACGTGTGTTAATAATTCAGCAACGGACTGGATGACAGCATTGCTGGTTCTAAGGACAATTCCAAAAACTTTGTGAGTGCACAAGTGGTGGTTATGGACTTGCTATATTATCCGCAAGACTCTTCAATGGTGATTGTGCACTCGCACAGTCACAACAGATGGCTACTGGCCATTTCTACAAGGACTACAGTGGGTCTACACCTTTGCTGACTCACCAGTACCATTATTTCTCCAAGGACTGCAGTGGGTCTTCACCTCTGGTGGCCCACCATTACTGTAATCTCTACCAGGACTACAGTGGGTCTGCTCTGTGATGACCTACCTACCAATATTCTTCAAAACGTCGAATGACTCTGCTGTGGGTTTGCTCTGTTGTGGCCCATTACCTGTCAGCATGTCAAGAGTCAGCACTGTCTTTCTGTTGGAAGGACAACACTACTTCTTCAAGACTGCATGGAAATCCACTACTTCCGTGTGCATTTTCTTTTACTTATCAGACTTTGAGAAAAACACTGCAATGTTACTATGATGAATGATCAGGACTGTCTTTATGGACTGTGAGAAAATTCTAGCTTTTGACCAACATTGTATCAATAAGTGTGTGCCTTTGATTTCTTTGTTATTGTAATTATGGAAAATTTTATCAAATCATTATTGGCCACTGCCCAAAACAATTTGTAAAATTTTTTGTGGGGAGCATGGGGGCTATGTAAGTAGGCTGTTTAGGTTTTCTTATTGGTAACGCCACGTAGCGCTCTGTGTGAGAATCACTGGCTGTGCTGTGTGCAGTCTGTGGCTGCTTTGCATTGTTGTAATACTCGCCATTGTAGTGTTAGGCAGCTGGATGTGAACAGCACGTAGCGTTGCACAGTTGGAGGTGAGCCGCCAGCAGTGGTGGATGTGAGGAGAGAGATGGCGGTTTTGTAATTTGTCATGAACTGCTATATATATTATGACTATTAAGGTAAATACATTGTTTGTTCTCTATTAATATCTTTCATTTGCTAACTATCCCTATCAGTAGTTAGTGCCTTCCGTAGTTTGAATCTTTTATTTAGCTGGCAGTAGTGGCGCTCGCTGTATTGCAGTAGTTCGAGTAATGAAGATTTTTGTGAGGTAAGTGATTTCTGAAAGGTATAGTTTAATGTTAGTCAGGGCCATTCTTTTGTAGGGATTTTTGAAAGTCAGATTGCGTTGCGCTAAAAATATTGTGTGTCAGTTTAAGGACAGTCGTGTATAATTTTTCAAAGGGGACGTTTCACCAGCCACACTTCTGTGCCGTGCGTGTGACTCTGGATATCAAAGGCTCTGACACGTATATACTGTTTAATATTCTGGCACTGTTGTTTGCTGCGAAAGTACACGTCGTACCGTTTGGGTGCAAATTAGCCCTCAAGTCTATCAGACACTCGTTAAGGTTTGCAGTTCCTCATGATATTTAATTTGGAGCTGGTCCTTGTTACGTAGTACACAAAAGTCCCCGCCTAGTAGCACTGTGTGATACGAACCTGCTAATACACTGAGGAGACAAAAGTCATGGGATTGCGACATGCACATATACAGATGGCTGTAATATCGAGTGCAGAAGGTATAAAAGGGCAGTGCATTGGCGGGGCTGCCATTTGAACTCGGGTGATTCATGTGAAAAGGTTTCCGACGTGATTGTGGCCGTCCGACGGGCAGTAACAGACTCTGAACGCTGTAGTTGCTGCTAGAAGCATAGGACATTCCATTTCGGAAATCGTTATGGAATTCAGTATTCCGAGCGACACAGTGTCTAGTGCCGAGAACACGAAATTTCAAGCAACACCTCTCACCACAGATAACGCAGTGGCCGACGCCTTTCACTTAACGACATGCCAAACTTCTGCTCCCTGGACCTTGGAGATATCAGCTTTCTTCTGCAGCACGTGTTCTATTGTCTGGATTGAAAACTTAATCAGTGAAGGGGCCAGAGGGAAATCTACAGCCCAGTAACTGATAGTGATTTGAAAATAAATCAAAAATATTGACGGTAAAAAAGACGCGGTAAATGTGATGTAGTCTTGTCACAGAGATTGGAACTTAGTCAACCTACACTTTTGAATTGTGTCGCGAGCTGCTGTGTTGCTGAAGGACAATACAAATACATGGAGAAACAACGGTTACTCACTTAGTCTCGGAAGAGAGTGCGAGCTAACATCCCAAAGATGTTGGGGCTAACATGCGGTTCCCCTTCATCGAAATGCCTTGGCTCATACTCGTCTAGGGGTTGAACCGCACGTGTCGCAATACATGCCCTAAATTAGATACTTGTCACCCTTTGGTTAAATTGTCTGGCTGATGACAAGTTTGCGAAATACAAAGTTAATATAACATGTAATAACAGTAATAATAATATCGGGAACTAAATAAACGACCCATAACTGATGTAGGCCACACAGTTGCGGTTTGGTTAGAAGATTGTTTATTCAGAAGGAAAACTAATAGCGAAAGTGGTCGTATTTAGAGTTACTGTTACACTCGAGCGCATATCCATTTGACCCAGTTCGATAATACACAACCTCATCGCGAGAGAGAAGTCAAGTACTGATATTTACACGAAAAGTTCACACCAGGCGTGTTGCTGCTCACCGTTCAGAGACTAAGTCCCGCGATACCACACAACGCGAAATTTTCTAAGTCGTTTCACTTCCTAGCTGCCTAAAGACCGACTGTCCGCTTTCGTGTCTGCGCCAGCTCTGTCTCTCTGCCCGTCCCTGGGCGCGTTTTCCCGCGCGCCGTATATCCTCGCTCAACTTACTAGGGCAGTTCCCTTTCCTGAAGCTGTCAGTCTGATTGGCTACAGCTTATTCTACACTATTTTACATTTTAACATATTTAAATAATCAAAGCTTGACCACTTTCACGTTCTAAATAAAGTAACAATAATATCCATTACATAATATTAAATTCTTTTACATAAAATCATTACAATTACCTTCTTAGCTTTGAGTGCCACGGCCAATAGCCTTGCACCAATGTGCTTTCTGAGAAATAAATAAAGAGTAACTATTATGCACTAAACTGTACAACAAATTATCTATTACCTAATGATTCAATAAGGTGTCATGCTGTCATCGTTAAATGTGTGGAGGAAATTATGATCTGATGCTTAACTGTAAATATTGATAATTTAAATTTACTATATCTTTTAAAGAAATAAAGTTACAGAGTTGATATTTACAACGTTTGTCATTTTAATGCTGTGCTTATATATGAAATGTCGATCGTTAAGGTCGACTAAAGCGTTCAGATTTTAGCATTTAGGTCTTTGTTACAAAAATTGTTAATTTCACTTTAACAGTAAATCCTGAACTATTATAGATATGATCAATATTCAAGTTCTATTGGGATCACCATGAAAATTTATGAAAAATGAAAGATTAAAATTACTGTGGCTTGATTCCCTGCATTACTACAGAATTAAATAGTTTTCATAAATGTTTCCCTTTATGGCCTATCTTAGGTCCACCATATTCAACACTGCTTCGTCTCCTTGGCAACAAACGGCTTCTACTGGGTTTCCCTATGACGTAGGTTCTCGTCTGTCTCACTCACACACTACAGCGCATAGGCCTCAATAGACAACAGACGCCTGTGAGTTTCCCCATCTCGTGGTGAATCTGCGCCCTTTGTGGCACGCATTCTTGGACGACAGGGTTCGTTTTAGAATTCCTGTAGGCTGACTCTTTCGGCCATATATTTAAATGAGAGCGGAATGCTCGTTAACTCACTAGAGTGAAAACAGGAAAAACTTAGATGAATTCTAGGAAATGGTAATTACGAAAGGAAATTGTAAGTCATGGGGAATCACATAATACAAAACATAGACAGAGGCAGCACGACAAAGTTTACCACGTTAGCGTCGATGAAGACGTACCACTGGTTGGTCGCGGAGCAAACAGGGTAATTACATGATATCTGCTACCCAATTTTCCACGGGGATTCGAACGTGAAACATCTTAACTACAGCTGATTGAGTGTATATATGGCGACTTCCAAAGTGGTAGAAGACAACAGATGATTATAAAATAGCGGAAACTCCCGCACTCCTACTAATAACGAGTGAAGCCAACCAAAAACTGCAACAAAATGGGTTATTGCCTCTGGTCTGCAACTGAATGGGGCCTGGAGATTTGCTTTCTGTCCTTTTATAAACTCTTCTACAGCACAGCAGTGTGCGTCCTCTGATAGTACATAGTGCCTGTTGATAACAACACTGGGGGAGCAGTGAAACGGCCGCTTTCAGTTCAGCAGAGGGGGTTGGGGGAGGGGCGTGGTTTGAGTATCTCGGCCTCCTGGCGCGCAGGTTGAGGAACCTGCAGTGGCACCAATTCCCGGAACGTTGGCAGAACTGGTGTCCCTATGCGTCATCGTGACTGCAGCTTCGATTGGAAAGTAAGATCCCCGAACTTCTATAGATTTTTGCCATCTTGTAGATTTCCTGAGTTAATTGATTGGTGAACGTGAAAATTACTCCGCCTCCACTATTTGACGGTCCCCTACCCAGGCAAGCCATCGATAGTTTCAACTGACCAGGGAAAATTGTTCAATTCATCGAATTTTTGATAAGAGATTTATAGACCCATGCATACTACTATTGAACATGGTTTTAATTTAACTGAACTCTATTCCTTTGTAAGGGGACTGGACTGGACAGCTGTGGAGACATCTGCACCTGCAGATCATACTTTATATTCTGATAAGGGGAATAACATTTCAACTTTCGGACTCTGAATTAAGCCCCGCGTGTTACGAAGACCTACTTTCCAAGAAATAAAATCAACAATCAGTGCTGATGTGTCCCCCGCAGGCGGTCCAAAAGTAAAAGGCCAGGAATATAAAACAAGCGAAATTTTATTTGAAGAAAGAGAATCACGATTCCACTTTTTACAGACAAGATCTTGGGGATCATTAACAACAATAAGCTCGGTTGGTCAAACATAAAGAGTCCTTCAACCTCTGGAAGGAACAAAGGTTCTGATAGATTTTAGTTAAAGAAATAAACTATTCTGTGTACGATAGAAAAACAGTCCACTATCTGGTAGTGAGGAAAACGAAGTGCTGTCTTGACACTAAAAGATAGCAGACAACTCCGAACATAAGTTATTAACACACATCAGGTAAAACATTGTGCGAGTAAAGTTCTTGGCACACTTAATATGATAACTAAGACTGTTGAAATTCACAATGCTTTTAGTAAAAGGACAAAATACGATAGAAATTCTGAACACCAACTCAAAACAAGGTCCGGTAAAGAATAGTTTAACTTCCAAAGAATACGTCCAGAGATATCAGATTACAGGTAATCACAGAAATATTAAGAATCCAATAACCTGTCCCCCCTTTTGAGCCGCGTGTTGCTTAGAGGGGCCAAGCTACGGAATCCAGGGCGAAGGGGCTGGGTCTGACGGCGATTGCAGCGTAGCGGTGACTACAGAGTGAGTTCCTGATTGTATAAATCACTAAGCATTCGTCGCCTGGCCCAGAAAGGCCACTCCAAGCGAACTCACTCTCCAGGACCCGTGCACCGGCCTAAATACAGCGCAGGATGGCTTTGGTCTTGCTTCCTGTCACGTGCCTAGCGTAGAAAAAAGGTCCGTGGTGCCAGCGACCACGGCTAGCGGTTTAATCGCCGCTTGGTGGCCTGGCCGGAGCGCTGCTGTCGCCGTCTGCGGGTCTCTCCGCGGATTTTCGGCGTTCCGGGGTTCCACAGCGTCTGCTCCGTAGGGGCTGAGGTCGCGGCAACCCACAAGACGTTGAAGTTGTGCGTGGTGCCGTTAGCGCCTGATGTCTAGGGCGCTACGGGAAATGCAGCACCTAAAAGCATGGTCCTAGAGGTTTATGTCCTGATATGGGATACTGTCGGTGCAAAAATCACACGAATGTTCAATGAAATAATTACAGAAGTTTGCTTCCCCGACAGCGTGACTGCAGAACCGATGGTACTAGCGCCCTAGTGAGAATATACTAAATTCACCGAGGATCACGTTTATTAAATGTCGGTACTGATATTTTTACTGGTCTCTTAAGAGATTGAAACTGGCACTAACAGAACTGTTGGACTCATATCAGGCCAGCGTCTCTATTTGTCAAAGTAGACACGCTACTGCCTGAGTGCAGGGATATTATTCACCTAACATCAATTAGCCAGACTATATTACTTTTCTTCGATTTTTCCAAAGCTTATGACAGAATTAATCACTTATTTTTACTGAAAATTCTGGCGAAAATGGGTTTTAGAGAACATTTCACGAAAATTATTCAAAAAGTTTTGAGCAATGCCTTTTCAAGAATTAAAATAATTGACAGCTTGTGGGACCAATACCCGGTAGCTTCAATCCAGTGAGGCTACTGTATGTCAGCAACATGATACGTAGTATGTGTGGAGCCGCTACTTAGGAAATTTCGACACTAAGAAAATGTGTCAAGCGTATGCAGACGACATTAGTTTCATATCGAACCATACTGAGGAGATGCAGATGGTTGAAATGGCTCAAAGCACTATGGGACTTAACATGTGAGGTCATCAGTCCCGTAGACTTAGAGCTACTCAAACCTAACCAACCGAAGGACATCACACATATCCATGCCCCAGGAGGGATTCGAACCTGCGACCGTTGCAGCCGGAGATGCAGACACCAAACGAGTTACCAACTGTTATTGCGATACCGTAGAGACAAAGATTAATTTTCAGAAATCTCAACCACTGGAACTGTGCTGAATAACTAACGATTTCTAGCAGAACTGATATGGTAAAACGGCGGACCGAACCCGACTGGGACTGAAAATAACGGTAGAGCCAAAGACATGAGCACCGGTACCTGGTGACCTATACTGCACATACTTCGAGCCACGACTGAAGAACATAACGCAAGAACAGCAGACAGGTTTCATACGGAGGAATTTGTAAGTACATATATAACTTAAGCCGATTCTTCCGTCCTTCTCGGCAAAACAAGTTTCTCTTGTTGAGTGGGATTCTGTTTAATCTATGTAACATGTGTCTTAGTGCTGCAAGTTTCTGGCTGTGGGGGTGGTAGATGAGCCAAGTGAAAAAATAGATGAACTCCATTCAGAAATAAACAAAGCTCATCAGAACATAAAATTCACACTTGAAAAAGAAAATCAAATAAATTTTCTTGACATTACAATTAAAAAAAATGGTAAACATACATTTAACATCTTTAGAAAACCGACAGCCACAGACACAATAATACATTCCACATCTAACCACCCCCACAGCCAGAAACTTGCAGCACTAAGACACATGTTGCATAGATTAAACAGAATCCCACTCAGCAAGAGAAACTATGAACAAGAAATGAGTACAATCATACAAATAGCAAGGAACAACGGGTATGACACACATGTGGTACACAAGCTCAATCAAAAAATAAAAACACAAATAAAAAACAAACACAACAGTTCCACAATACAAAAGAACTCACAAGCTGAAAACTTACAAACACACTCAACAAACACACACAATGACAACACCACACAGAAAAGAACCAGATGGTACACCATGACCTACACACATAAACTAACACACAGAGTTGCAAACATCCTAAAGAGACAGGGCTTCAAAATAGCATACAAGCCTGGGAAAACCCTTCAATCACACCTAAGTCAGCCAGCTACCAAGAGGGAGAAATTCCAACAATCAGGAATATATAAACTTGAATGTCAAAGTTGTGATGCAGTATACATAGGCATGACATGCAGGAATTTTGAAACAAGATACAAAGAACATATCAGATGTTGGAAGTATGAAACAAACCATTCCACATTTGCAGAGCATGTAAAACACTACAACCATCATCTTACAAACATGGAACAAGAAATGAAAATAATGAGAATAAGCAACCATGACAAACATCTTATACAAATGCAAGAAAACTTCCACATCCAGAAAGCCATAGCAGAAAACAGACATGTGATAAATGAACACACACACATCATCACAGGCTCCCTACTACACTTAATAAAGGAAATGATAACATAAAAAAACTCTTCCCCACACCATCTGGACACACTCACAAACACACACACACACACACACACACACACACATACACAAACACAGCAAAAAAATTATATAACACCAAAATACACATACACACACACACACACACACACACACACACACACACACACACACACACACACACACGCACACACACACATACACAAACGCACACACAAATGCATGCACGAACAGACCACAGATACTCCAATAGTTACACTCATAAGTTTGGCAATAACATTCGATCTTTGGCAAAAACATTTGACAGTCGGCAACAGAAACCAAAACATTGCATTAAAACAAGTGTTCAGTGCATAGTGCTGTGGAATGTGGAAAAAACCGCAAATTGGCGTTCATAAGTAGAAGAACAACACCAAAAATGCAACAGGAGCGTAATATGTAAGAAATTGTCCACGCAACCTGTAAGTACAGTTCAAAACATTACTACTTAATAGGAAATACCAACCACCAGAACTGTTTATAACCTATAGGCACAATGACAAAAATGTAAATAAAATAGCTAACATATGTACATATTCCAGGCCACTGATGATGCCTTGCAGAAAATAAAGGCGAAACGCGTATGGCACTAAAATTGTGTTTTATTCAGTTGCTGTCAGACGGTCCATAAGTAAAAATTACCAATACACCGTTTATTTGCGAATTTAGAACCACTGACCGACCCAACCCCAGTTAACGTCGGCCCAATATATTTGGAACAGGATTATGTTCGGCGATACTAGAACACAGGTATTTGCAGGAAGCACCAAATCAACCTATCACGAGGCTCTTATATGCTAAATTAAAGAAACACATTCTAAGGTATTCAATCGACTAAAAACATCCTGGCGCAAAGTGGCATATAAAGTGGAAGAATACAAACAACCCCACTACATAAAATCAGGTTGACTCTAAATCTGTATGTCCACAATGTCAGATCGTTGTTTCTCTTCCACACAGTATTGTGCGCAGAGAGCAGTGCGAGAGCTGGAAATGGTTAAACTAGAAAATGGCCACTACCACAACGTCTAACGAATCGCAAATACACATAGGCCTTACTATAAAGCTTGACCGGTATTCTATTCAAAGACTGAGAACGTGACTAGGCTGGCGGCAAGTTGGTCCACATCTGGCTCTTATGCAGGCAGTTATTCGGCTTGGCAGTGACTGACAGCGGTGTTTATGTCCTCCTGAGAGATGTACTGCCAAATTCTGTCCCATTGGTTCGTTAGATCGCCAATATCCTGAGCTGGTTGAAGGGCTCTGCCCATACTGCTCCGGACCTTCTCCACTGGGGCGGGATACGGTGACCCTTCTGGCAAGGTAGGGTTTCGTCAGCACGAAAATAAGCAGTAGAAGCTCTCGCCGTGTGAGGGCGGGCATTATCTTTCTGAAATGTAAGGCCAACATGGCCTGCCATAGAGGGCAAGGAAACGGTCCGTAGAACATCGTCGACGTACTGCTGTGCCGTAAGGGTGCGCCAGATGACAACCAAAGGGGTCGTGCTATGAAAAGAAGTGCCACCCCACACCGTCACCCCTGCCTGTATCGGACAATATGGCGGGCGACATTCAGGTTGGTGTCACATCACAGGCCAGTGCTCTCCAATCATGTTGGGATTTTGGCGACCGAACGCGCCAGATGGGTGGAATTTGGCACGATACTCCCTCAGGAGGACATCAAGCAACTTTGTCAATCAGTGACAAGCCGAATTACTGATTGAAAAGGGGAGAGGCGGATCAAAGCGTTATTGACTTGCTCACTTTATGAACCTCTTTGTCTTGAATAACTCATCCAATTTTTCTGAGACTTTAATCATTACTTTACATGTACACTACTGGCCATTAAAATTGCTACACCAAGAAGAAATGCAGATGATAAACGGCTATTCATTGGACAAATATATTATACTAGAACTGACATGTGATTACATTGTCATGCATTTGGGTACATAGATCCTGACAAATCAGTAACCAGAACAACCACCTCTGGCAGTAATAACGGCCTTGATACGCCTGGGCATTCAGTCAAACAGAGCTTGGATGGCGTGTACAGGTACAGCTGTCCATGCAGCTTCAACACGATACCACAGTTCATCAAGAGTAGTGACTGGCGTATTGTGACGAGCCAGTTGCTGGACCACCGTTGACCAGACGTTTTCAATTGGTGAGAGATCTAGAGAATGTGCTGGCCAGTGCAACAGTCGAACATTTTCTGTATCCAGAAAGACCCGCACAGGACCTGCAACATGCGGTCGTGCATTATCCTGCTGAAATGTAGGGTTTCGCAGGGATCGAATGAAGGGTAGCGCCACGGGTCGTAACACATCTGAAATGTAACGTCCACTGTTCAAAGTGCCGTCAATGCGAACAAGAGGTGACCGAGACGTGTAACAAATGGCATCCCATACCAACACGCAGTGTGATACGCCAGTATGGCGATGACGAATACACGCTTCCAATGTGCGTTCACCGCGATGTCGCCAAACACGGATGCGACCATCATGATGCTGTAAAGAGAACCTGGATTCATCCGAAGAAATGACGTTTCGCCATTCGTGCACCCAGGTTCGTCGTTGAGTACACCATCGCAGGCGCTCCTGTCTGTGGTGCAGAGTCAAGGGTAACCGCAGCCATGGTCTCCGAACTGATAGTCCATGCTGCTGCAAACGTCGTCGAACTGTTTGTGCAGATGGTTGTTGTCTAGCAAACTTCCCCATCTGTTGACTCAGGGATCGAGACGTAGCTGCACGATCCGTTACAGCCATGCGGATAAGATGCCTGTTATCTCGACTGCTAGTGATACGAGGCCGTTGGGATCCAGCACGGCGTTCCGTATTACCATCTCGAACTCACTGACTCCATATTCTGCTAACAGTCATTGGATCTCGGCCAACGCGAGCAGCAATGTCGCGATACGATAAACCGCAATCGCGATAGGCTACAATCCGACCTTTATCAAAGTCGGAAACGTGATGGTACGCATTTCTCCTCCTTACACGAGGCATCGCAACAACGTTTCAGCAGGCAACGCTGGTCAACTGCTGTTTGTGTATGAGAAATCGGTTGGAAACTTTCCTCATGTCAGCACGTTGTAGGTGTCGCCACCGAAGCCAACCCTGTGTGAATGCTCTGAAAAGCTAATCATTCGCATATTACGGCATCTTCTTCCTGTCAGTTAAATTTCGCGTCTTTAGCACATCATCTTCGTGGTGTAGCAATTTTAATGGCCAGTAGTGTACATCTACAGTCGTGGACAAAACGAGCGAGACCCCTCGCCTTTTCGTTATGCTGATCCGCACAGCTTTAAAGTCTGCTACACAGGATAACAGGCAAGGAGACGAAGTGCTACCAACATACTATGCACAGGCGTGAAATTGAAAAACCATCCGATCTATGTCAGACTGTTTTCAATCTTGTGTAAGTCTATATTAATGCTGATTATTGTGTTACAATACGTAAATATAAGATATAAATGAAAGAAGAAACGCTAATAAGTATGAACTGTACTAATAAAAATGAATTTCAGCTTATCGAGATAATATAACTCTTTTAGTAATACAAAGTACCCCAAATCGTTACGAATTAGCAAAATAATATGCACATTCGGCCGCGAAACGGTCTGTGTCAACGTTCAGACCAGTCATACTGGATTACTGTTGTTGACCTACCATGAATGTGTGCAAATTTAGCAATGCGTGAAGATCCATAACGAAATGCAATTAAAAATCATTCAGTGCTACACTTAAGTCAATTCAGTTATTGACAGAAGAGGAAAAAGTAGACGGTAACAAGTATGAAATTCTACGAGAGTTTCGTATTGACATTCACAGGGCGCTGGTACAGAACAAAGGTAGCAATAAAACATATTGGGGGCGCGAGAATTTCTTAAAATTGCTTTATTGATAGTCTAAGAGTGAGACGGTAGAGAAATAGTCCGAAGTTGGTTCGATGAACCCTCTGCCAGGCACGTAAGTCTGGATTGCAAGGAAATCCTGTAGACGTAGGCATGTAGATGTAAAAACGAAATTATGTTGTAATTGCGACATGTGAGTTACATTTGATTTAAACATCGAAGTTGTTTGATGTTTATTTATTTTTTTTTCATTATTTTCAGCCGTAGACAAACACCTAGGTGCGTTAAATTGATACTGAAATAAAGCGTCATGCGTGGACCAATAACAATAAATTCTTAGCTACTTGATATAGTACTGCAGTATCTGCCAGCGTCTTCAGAAGTGAATATCGCATATGACGTTCCTAGGGTGTTTATAAGTGGCTATTGCAGAAGAGTTCGAACAAAATTTGAATGTAGCTTCGCAAAAGTCCCGTGATCAAACGATCTGAGTTGCTAGCGAATACAGTTTGTCCTCAGTAGACAGTATATATTGTCATTATACATGAGGCGAAAAGGGTTTAGCCGGGTGCGGTGGCCGAGGGGTTCTTCGTTTTTTTTTTTCTTTTTTTTTTCATATTGTTCGTTGTGTTTGGTCGTCGCGAACGTCACAAGACATCCGTTAAAGTTCGTTTGTTGATTCTTCCACTCAGTTTTTTTTATTACAAAGAGGCGAACCAGCTCTCTGACCGGACACGCTGAGCTACCGTACCGTCGTTCTAGACGCTTCAGTGGCGAACCGCGCGGCTGCTTCAGTCGCAGGTTGGAATCCTACCACGAACATGGATATGTGTGATGTCCTTAGGTTAGGTGGGTTTAAGTAGTGCTAGGTCTAGTGGACTGATGACCTAAGCAATTTGGTCGCATAGTTCTTAGAGCCATTTTTTGTCCTTTCGCGTAAATTTTCTTTACATAAACGGCCGTATCTTTAGATTGCGTTGACATAGAAGCTCACTTTTTTACACCAGCCAAGGGACCATATACCACAGGAAGTGTGATACATTTCTGCTTATTATGTCTACCCGTACTAGAGGTAAACAGGTTTCAAGGGTTGGGTAGACAGATAGATAATGAAGAAAGTGAGACTAGTAGGGTTCCATTTTTACCGATTTAGGTGACGAAAATAGCTACGATAGTTACTGAAGATGAGGGCCGCATAAATAACACCCCGTACTCTCTATTCGAAATGTTCTAGTTGCAGTTGATACGTCAGCATATTACTCGTAGCTACGCTTTCGATCCAAATCACGTTTACAGGAATGCAAATAAAATCCATTTGCCTACACACGTGGTAATTCAGATCCCAATATTAATGCCACCGCGTTTTAGAAGTGCGAGCATTCCCATTACTAGCTAGCTTGAGAATCACTTCTAGCTGTGACGAGTCTAATGGAGAACTCGAAACCTTGTATAACACGTTTGGCAGCTTTGTAGCTGTTTGTTTCCTGGGGTGGTGCAGAATTATCTTACTAAATTTACTCGCTAATAAAAGTATTTTGTTATTTCGATAAACATCCCGAATGATTGTCACATAAGTGGTGACATAAAGGTAGAAAATTCATGTTTTTGAGTCCAGAAAGCTTTATGCAACAGAAACTGCACATCATTTTGCCATTTTCATTGCGAAATTGCCAACGTATTCATGTCTGGGGTAATAATAGAGGGCTGTTTGCCTCGGTTGTCTGCTAGCGTAGTGAAAGGTGTACGCTAGTGGAAGGGAGGCCTGGTTTGCTTTCGGTTCTAATCTCGATGGAGACAGATAGACTATCAGTAAAGCAATTTTAAGAAATTATCTCGCCCCCAACACGTTTTATTGCTACCTTTATTCTGTACCGTCGCCCTGTGGATTGCAATATGAATTTACTTAAGTGTGGCACTCAATGATTTTTAACTGAATTTCGTAAATTTGCACACTTTCATGATAGGTCAACAATGGTAATCCAGTATGTTGACACAGACCGGTTCGCGGCCGAATGTGCATATTATTTTGCCAATTCGTAACGATTTGGGGTACTTTGTATTACTAAAACAGTTATGTTATCTCGATAAGCTGAAATTCATTTTTATTAGTACAGTTCATACTAATTAGCGTTTCTTCTTTCATTTATATCTTATATTTACGTATTGTAACACAATAATCAGCATTAGTATAGTCTTACACAAGATTGAAAACAGTCTGACATAATTCGGATGGTTTTTCAATTTCACACCTGTGCATAGTATGTTGGTAGCACTTAGTCTCCTTGCCTGTTATGCTGTGTAGCAGACTTTAAAGCTGTGCGGATCAGCATAACGAAAAGGCGAGGGGTCTCGCTCGTTTTGTCCACGACTGTACATGACATCTACCAATTTCCATCCCGTTCCGCTAATTCCTTCTTGGTGTCGTTGCGTCGTTTTTTTGTGTCTTAGGGTATATTTGGCCCGGTGAGTTTTATTTACAGCTCTCTTGGCTGATTCCAAAATATGGTTTTCGTCAGTTTGTGACACCTGCCGGAGGCGTGCTACCTTTGCTAGAACGCAGCGCTCCAGTCAGTACCGTGTCGACGGACGCTGTGTAATGGTGTGCATAGACGGACGCGCAGTTCGCCGAGCCGCGCTGGAGAATGGGTGGTAATGAAGCGTCACAGGTGTGGGACATATCTCTTTGTGACGGAGTGGCCGCCATTGAGGGTGGATGTGTTGCCGCAAGACCGATAGGGGCGCCCATGAGCGCGCTCGTCCGTCACCGCCGATCGCCATCTTCGCCGTGACGTGGCGTGGCGCGAGGTGAGCGATGACAGCCGTGTCCTCGTCATCACGACAGATAAGTGATGGCGCGCTCTCAACTGTCGGCGTGCGGTCTGTAAGCGCCGAGATACGCTGCACCTGATCGCACGGTCGATGTGGTACGGGACGTAGCCTACATTCCTATATTATCTCAAAATAAAGTGGGGAAAAATGGGGCGTAATGATACGGGGAAACAGACTTGGATAAACGTTTCACAAATTCATCGAGTTACCTTTCACTAGGAATCTGGTTGCACTCAACGACTGTGACATGACGATCTGTGACAGGAGCTCTAACAACAGGGGACTGTCGAGCTAGGAAATGCATTGATACTATGAAACAGTGGACTGATAATGGCTAGGCACTAGCAGAAATCTAGGTTTGCCTAATAAAACCTGAAAGAAAAGGACGACTGTTTGCTGTGCTCTACCGTTTGAACGTTCCACAAATTTCTCGTTGAAACAGATATGTATGTAAAACCAAGCCTTCAACTACTTCCTGTGTAGTCATCCCTAGCAGTTATGACTAGGTCGTTTTGTAGAGTATCTATTAACCGATCTTTTACAAACATGTATTGTACCAGTTGTAACGCGCCCAGGATTACAAAAGGGTGGGGTGGTACCTTTAAACTGGTTGTCTTTTCGACCGTGCGCCCTGTCCACACCACGTACCTGATAATTCCGCGGCGGTCGTACTGTTCTGCTCCACACTGCTGTTGGCTTGCCTGAAATTATCTATCGAAAAATGCAAGCGGGTTTAGGGGAGCCACTCAACGTTAAAAAACAACACTGTCCTACGTCTGGTATGAACAACTTTATTCCGAGACGATAAGAAATCACAGGTTGCACTGTTTACACTCTAAGTCGTAAATGTTTATCCCAATTAACAATCTTGATGATTGTCCACAATATCATTCAGACGAGCGTACGTGTAACCTACACGACGCGGGTGATTGTTGATGATGCGGAAGCCGAAGGGTCGAACGAAAGTTCTTACGCTCGTCACACATACAGATATCTGGTAATAGTCCTCCTTGACACTAGTAATGATATTTTAACACTGTTCGTAAAGTTAATTTTTCAGTTCTCACTTGTCACTTGTACGAGCGTGCGCGTAACCGTCGCGGGGCGGCTGATTGTTGATAATGCGGAAACGCGATGACCGAACGCACGTTCTCACGCTCGCTACAAATCACTGGCACTTAATTGCACTCTTTTATGGGAACTAGTTTCTACTGATTCACATCAGTTCATTCTGGGAGACCGAACACGGCGCGGATGGCTGATACTGTACGGTACGACACGCAACGAGAGGATACACATATACTTCATCAGCAGCAATGCTCATTTTTAAATTACTTCTTGATGCATTTTCCTCTGAAGAATTTGCATATTTTATCACTTTACAGTAATAGCACTTGTAGCAATACTGTAACTTCCATAATAACTATGCCTCTCACATGCAGAACTACACACTACACTACACTACACAACATAACAGTTCCGTGTCCCGCGGCTGCCCGCAAAGATACTCCGCAACTAAGCCAGCGATATGACAATATGCTTACACAGTGTTTAATAGAATATGAAATTATGTGTAGATCTGTCGTGGAGTTTCGATTAACCGATGTTTTACAAAAATATATTACAACAGTGCTCAATAGAACGTATATATTTTGGGGCACACGTCGTGCAAACGACACATAGAACTGATTGCAAAGCCAAGTTTGAGAACCTGGTTTTGATCGAATTAACACAGAAATGATTAAATATGCATCTACCACACTGAAGGCCAGATTTATCGTTAACATATTTTGTACCAATAAGAAAATTCCAATGGACTGGAAGTTAGCTACATTAATACCTATTTACAACAAAGGAGACAGAAGTAACTGCGGAAGGGGCATCGCTGTACTAAAATTTATTTTAAAATAGTAACGCAGAGACTAGCTGTAACTGTTCAAAACGCTGTGCTTGAAAAGGAAACGGACTTTAGGAAAGGTAACTCGTGTGCCGAATATACGTTCGCTACGTTAGACAGTCTCAGGACTGAAGACCACAACAACAACAACAACATGTTAGACAAATCATCGAGAACACAGAGAATTCAATAGAGAGACACATTAACTATTCATAGGCGATGTGAAAACTTTCGGTGAAACAAAGAGAGAAAAGCTATGGGAAATAAATCTAAGACCAGGGCAAGTCGGAGAGCACGATGAAGATGCAGTTAGTCTCCGACCTTTTCAAATATTTACACTGACGTTCTGCTGAAGCAATGGGTGACTAGATTATGTTTTCATACTTACGACTTTAAATAAGGACATTACTCTTTGTTGATGATCAAACTGTGATCGCTAAAAGCAAGGACACACTCCAAACAACTGCTCATATTTTCTCCACAAGAGCTAAGTTATATAATCTGTTAGTATATTCAAAGAAGACTGAAGTTTATTGCTTTCACTTGCCAGGAACCAATTCTCAGCAAAACAATAATATGCCTAAATGATCAGAAGATGGAAACTCGTTCAACTTTGTAGGAAATAAGATCTAATTTATGACAGGAATTTACATACAAATGAATATGGAAAGATGTAATTGTATTAACGGAAGAATCCATAGGACCCTCAGAACTAAACTAAGCAAGGAAACTCCACTTACGTTCCACAAAATGATTTCAGTATCAGCCATGACATGTTGAAATGAGTCGTGGCCGCAGCAAAAAGAAGTGAACAAGGAATACAAGCATCGGAGATTCAGCCAGAGCTGTAGGTTAAACGTTTTCTTATTGGAGAAAAGATACAAAAGACACAGGGTGTCATTCAGCTACCCCCTTTCCAAGCAGTGAATGAAGCTAATAATAGTCCACGTTGATGGTCAGTCGTGTTATGAAACATCCTGGCAGATTAAAACTGTGAGCTGAACCGAGAATCGAACCTGGAACCTTGGTCTTCCGCAGGCAAGTGCTCTGCCGTTTGAGCTGTCCAAGCACGTCTCACGACCCACTCTCATAGCTTCACTTCCACCAACAGATCTTCTCTTGGTTTTCAGAGTTTAGCGATGAGGCTTGGTGATTAGCACAGTGGATTCGCATTCGGGAAGACGATGGTTCAAATCCCCATCCGGCCACCCACATTTATGTTTTCTGTGGTTTCCTTGAGTCACTCCAGGCAAATGCCGGGATGTTGCCTTTGAGAAGGGCAAGACCCATTTTCCTTCCCCCTTCTTACGTGCTCCTTCTCTAATAACTGCAATATCGATGAGACGTTAAACACAATTTTCTTTCCTTTTTTCCAAACTTCATAGGCGTTGTTCTGCTCTTCTTGCAGTACTAGCACTCATGAACGAAAGGATATTGAGGAGAAATGACTGAGGTCCGTGGCTCGACTCCCAGTATGTTACAAATCAACTCACATTCCTCTGCAGATTAAAAATACATTCAGGAAACAATCGTCCAGGCTATAACTGAGCCATGTCTCGCCTATATCATTCCATCCAGTTGTGCTAGTCCCATGAGGTATGCAGGAGAAAGCTGAGGGCAGGTCATGAGTCGCTTTTGGATAGCTCAAGAATAGAGGATAGCGATGTCATAGGCAGAAATCAGACAAGAACAAGCCATGCACCAATTGCATTGGCCCCCAGACGTCAGGTTCCACAATCAGCTGGGGTTATACACCTCAGACGATCCCAGGGATATGTTAGTACAACGAAATGATTGAAATGAAATTCTCTCGGAAAGTATTAGGAGAACACTGATTAAGGCATTTTGACAGACTGAAAATGACCATTTTATCATCACCTACATTTACCTACATTCCACCACTTCACATCAGTTTATCCCATTCCGATCAACTCATCGAAACAAATCCTGGCAGCTGCTGCTTGGGCAATATGGTCGTCTAACACTTCAAGTTACCCTTTCTCATGACCGCCACAACCGTTTCAAAAGACGGGTTCGGGTTTAGGCTTTCCTGTAGCGCATTCCAACAACATTTACGCCAGAAATATCTTCAGTTTCTAGTTGTTCTATGACTGAAACCATGTTCAACGCCTCTAGGCCAACCGACATATCTCCGTAAATACACATAAACTGGGGCCTTTATCTCTCGCGCAGCTTTCTCATATACACTCCTGGAAATTGAAATAAGAACACCGTGAATTCATTGTCCCAGGAAGGGGAAACTTTATTGACACATTCCTGGGGTCAGATACATCACATGATCACACTGACAGAACCACAGGCACATAGACACAGGCAACAGAGCATGCACAATGTCGGCACTAGTACAGTGTATATCCACCTTTCGCAGCAATGAAGGCTGCTATTCTCCCATGGAGACGATCGTAGAGATGCTGGATGTAGTCCTGTGGAACGGCTTGCCATGCCATTTCCACCTGGCGCCTCAGTTGGACCAGCGTTCGTGCTGGACGTGCAGACCGCGTGAGACGACGCTTCATCCAGTCCCAAACATGCTCAATGGGGGACAGATCCGGAGATCTTGCTGGCCAGGGTAGTTGACTTACACCTTCTAAAGCACGTTGGGTGGCACGGGATACATGCGGACGTGCATTGTCCTGTTGGAACAGCAAGTTCCCTTGCCGGTCTAGGAATGGTAGAACGATGGGTTCGATGACGGTTTGGATGTACCGTGCACTATTCAGTGTCCCCTCGACGATCACCAGTGGTGTACGGCCAGTGTAGGAGATCGCTCCCCACACCATGATGCCGGGTGTTGGCCCTGTGTGCCTCGGTCGTATGCAGTCCTGATTGTGGCGCTCACCTGCACGGCGCCAAACACGCATACGACCATCATTGGCACCAAGGCAGAAGCGACTCTCATCGCTGAAGACGACACGACTCCATTCGTCCCTCCATTCACGCCTGTCGCGACACCACTGGAGGCGGGCTGCACGATGTTGGGGCGTGAGCGGAAGACGGCCTAACGGTGTGCGGGACCGTAGCCCAGCTTCATGGAGACGGTTGCGAATGGTCCTCGCCGATACCCCAGGAGCAACAGTGTCCCCAATATGCTGGGAAGTGGCGGTGCGGTCCCCTACGGCACTGCGTAGGATCCTACGGTCTTGGCGTGCATCCGTGCGTCGCTGCGGTCCGGTCCCAGGTCGACGGGCACGTGCACCTTCCGCCGACCACTGGCGACAACATCGATGTACTGTGGAGACCTCACGCCCCACGTGTTGAGCAATTCGGCGGTACGTCCACCCGGCCTCCCGCATGCCCACTATACGCCCTCGCTCAAAGTCCGTCAACTGCACATACGGTTCACTTCCACGCTGTCGCGGCATGCTACCAGTGTTAAAGACTGCGATGGAGCTCCGTATGCCACGGCAAACTGGCTGACACTGATGGCGGCGGTGCACAAATGCTGCGCAGCTAGCGCCATTCGACGGCCAACACCGCGGTTCCTGGTGTGTCCGCTGTGCCGTGCGTGTGATCATTGCTTGTACAGCCCTCTCGCAGTGTCCGGAGCAAGTATGGTGGGTCTGACACACCGGTGTCAATGTGTTCTTTTTTCTATTTCCAGGAGTGTACTTATGACTCGAAGAGACCCCCCACTGCATTAAGTGCAGTCGTATTTCATTAGGGCAAGTGATGAGAGAGGAATCCCATCATTATTTCATAGCTGTTCTATACCCACAAGCATTTCAGTACTCACTGGTACATCCGCTTTGCAGGTGTTACCCACCGACAGTCTGAAGCGTGGTTTAGCGAAATGTTCATTAGATGTCGAATTCACTTGGTTGCACGTAGTGTATGCGAAGGTTCCAACTCCGGTATAATACCAGACGCTTCTGCAGAAAGTATCTGTAACGGCGTGAGCCTAATACAAAATGGCTCGTTGCGTAAGGAAGCCACTTAAAGTAATATGCTGGACCAACATAAGCGGTGCTGCAACCCACCTGTCGATCAGTGACCAGCGGGTTAGCAAAACCAAGGACGCTCGGCACGTGGTACACGTGACATTAGTGGTGGCCACAGCATAACAAACCTGCTTTGGTGCACATAAACACTGGCTGTCCATCCAGGCTAGGCGTCGAATTTGTGAGTCACGGAGTTGGAGTCCACTGCAGTGTGGACATCCGTCATGAGGCCGACACCTCTCAAATGTCGGCCTGACTGACCCATCTGTCATAGGTCCAGCTGCAGCATCTATGGATCTACGGTCGACCTGAGGATCAATCAGCCACCAAGCTGCCGAGCATCGACCAGCATCATCTGCCACCAGCTAGCCTCGCCTACGGCTCAACCCAGCTGTACCACTTCGTACTGCAGCTAAGCCAGAACTGACAAACTGCCTAAGTACGAATACATCACAAGGTCCCCACACTGCTGTGGTAAGCTAGACTAAGCAATAGTCAGTGTGTCATCCTATGCCTTCTTCTTCGAGGTTTCACGTGCACGACGCCCCATTGCCCAGTGTCTGCCAGACGTGTCTGTGTGTGTGAATTCTTAAGGGACCAAACTGCTGAGGTCATCGGTCGCTAGACTTACAAACTACTTAAACTAACTTAATCTAGCTTATGCTGTGGACAACACACTCACCCATGCCCGAAGGAGGACTCGAACCTCCGGCGGGAGCGGCCGCGCAATCTGTGACATGGCGCCTCAAACCGCGAGGCTGCCTGACTTGAGCACGAGCCACCAGTTCACTCTGTTGGGAGGTACTCGTAAATATAGGTTCCCGCTGACGACGAGCTGTTTTGGACTCTCCGTGACGCACCAAACTCCACTAGAAAACAACAGAACCAATTTCATACTAGTTACAGGACCCTCCAGCACACAGCTTCGTTTGTTCTGATCAAAATGTAATGTGATCGAGTACGAGGAAGAAACTGGTTTTAATTATCAGAATTTGCCTTATCACCACAGTTGTTGTCCAGTCACTATGGTACATGGTTCCAGGAACCAAACCCGAATCATATATTTGGTATGTGGCTCTTCACTGAATACTCGACAGCTAAAGTCGCTTAGGAGACAATGGATTTTCAATCGTATCTGTAGCAGTAAAAATCTATCATACAACGAAGACGCGGCATAAAATACTTTGAACAGATCCAAACGTCTTTAATCAGCTCACGTGATTTGCGTTGACGAAGAATGCTCATTGGAGTTGAACGAGGACCGATGACGTCCTTGCAGTGTTAATGTTCTTTACTGGACTGGAAAGAATATCATAATCCCGAAGAAGGGACTCATCCATTTTAAGCAAGAAAAATGTCAAGAATTAAAATCAAGAAAAAAAAGAAGAGAAAAAAGAGGACCAGACAGTGGAAGCTATACCGTGAGAAGCTAGTCGTAGAAGGCATTTTTTGGAGAGAGACAGGATGGTGTGTAAGGGGAAAAGGTGTGGACCTGAGGGGTTTCCATGACGTCTCTCATTCACGTGCAGGGGCTTCATCAACTGTAGAGTCCAGTCCCTTACAAGGAAAGAGTTTTTAATTACGTGATAATCGATGTTCCAACGACTGGTTAATACAGTAGATTAAATTGTAAGTCCAGTGAATCCGTCAGGGTCCAATTACAGAACTGATTAACAAGTTTGTAAACTTAATCGGCAAATTTCTTTTTCTTCTTGTCCTTCACTCCATGTATCAGCCAAACTGGCTGTTATGTATTATCTTTTACATTTCTTCTTCCAGTGCGTTTATAATTGAGAGCGTTTACTGCGAGTCTTTCTTCGCCCAAATGGTCTACATGTTGCTTCCATTTCTCCTATTTTCCTTTAATTTTTCGTTTAGGTAGTATAGTCCTATCGGAAAATTTATATACTATTACCACTTTCCCTCAGCCATGTGGATCTACCAATGTGTTGCCTAGGTAAAGGACCATCGGATGGTGAAGCGGAACAGCTTTAGAATAAGGCCGCTAAATTAAATTTACAATTGCTTAATATATCGCATAAATCTGTCAGGTTCAGAACCGTTGCGTTCAAGTCCGGGTCGTATAGACGCATTTGCTAAAGCAGTTGGTTTTCTCGCGTGGTTCGCACTCCCGTCGTCACCATAGGTGGTCCAGCCTAACCACCAAGTGGTCTTCCCACTCCGCCGGCCGAACGGTCTCAGGAGTTGTCACTGCTGCCCCCTGCTACGGTCGGTTAGGGAAACTACTTTGTCTCGGAGTTAGCACGCCACTGTGTTTTCTCCGCGACCACTTCGTTGCAAATCTTAGGCGGTGTTGGTTCGTACGGTAGGTTTACGACGGAGTTGCTGAGTAGATAGTTGGGAAGTTGTCACCATCTGTATTTGATACAATCTGGCTTCCAGTACATTGTAACCAGTCTTTTATAAATTCTAACGAGTAGGAGCTAAGTCGCTTACGAGAGATTATGCATGCAACTTCTTCGACAGCCATTATCACGTGAGAACGCAGCTTGCACTGTGAGCTGCCTGTAGCACGCACTCACCGATACAAATGTGGTAAGAACTGCCACGTTTGCTGCCGTTATACCCATAGCCTGTATTTTTCACGCTCAATCACGGTCTATTTTACTAATTACTTCTGATAGTTGATATCATTTTGCAAAGTAGGAACTAGACGATCACTTATTCATTGAGTAATTATGTTTCTTGTGTTATTTACGTTTCCTATAGGACATCTATCTACCAATGAGTTATCCTTAATTGAATATTGTTATTGACCTATGCTGTAACAAGGCTATCACGCATTTAATCTGTTCTTGATATCAGTATATATAGATTGCTTTAAATTACTGCTTGTCTGTTAATTGTCTGTAGCTTTCCCCCTGTCCTTTATTAAATAATTTATTCTGGCAACTGAAATACTTATCTTAAGATAGGAGTCCGATATCTGCACGGTCAATGGTCAGAAGATTTGCAGGTAGATTTATTTTGAAACCTCCTCACAAATTTTGAAACTTCCGGGCTGGGACTCGGATCTGGTACCTTTGCTTTTCGTGGGCAAATGCTCTACAGACTGAGCTATACCAGCACGATTCAAGGCCCCCCCCCCTTCACAACTTTACTTCCGCCACTACCTCATCTTTTATCTTCCATGTTTTACACAAGTTCTCCCCCATGTCCTGTGAGACGAGCACACCTGGAAGAAGAATGAATTTTTCACTCTGCAGCAGAGTGTGTGCTGATTCGAAACTTTCTGGTAGATCAAAACTGTGTCCCCTACCGGGACTCGAATGTCTTCTTCCAGAAGTGCTAGTCCCGCAAGTTATGCAGGAGAACTTCTGTGTAGTTAGAAGGTAAGAGGTGAAGTACTGGCGGAAGTAAAGCTGCGAGAACGTGTCGTGAATCGTACCTGGATAGCACAGTCGGTAGAGCAGTTGTCCGCTAGAGGCAAAAGTCGCAAGATTGAATCCCGATCCACCACACAGTTTTAATCTGCCAGGAAGTTTCAGATGAGCACTCACCCCATAACAAAGTGAATATTCATTCTGAAAGGTTTCTTTCATCTGCTAGTAGAGGAATGGTATCAGACAGAATAGATAATTCACTTCATCAATTTTCATCTCTTTACAAAAGAAGCTATACAATGGGAAGGGAAAAGTCGCTGGGGACTTCGACCGCACCAGACTCGAGTTCCCGTCCGACACACAGTTTTCATCTGGCAAGAATTTTACTATGTTGTCTAGATAACGGTTTAGAAATTGGAATGCTTAGCGTTAGTTTAAATAAAATTGTGTTAGGCGTTATCTACACAAATTATGGAAATACAACAATATCCTTACAAACGATGACTGTGATTACGGACTAGGGACCCTGCACATCGTCAGTGCTACGCACCTCGAGCGACCTTAAGCAGCTCCTGGCTCCAATGTGCTGGTGTGCACATGGGCGTCCGCAACTGTGGCGAAAGAGGGAACGTGCTCTCTCCTGGAAGATAGGTGCAGACTTTTTGTTTATTGCAGAATTCTCTCGAATTTCCATTAGTCATTATCTACGATTCCACCAAATTGCAGATTCAGCATTACCGACAGATACAAAAAACACTGCAACTTTAGCAGTTGCGGTTTCGGACCTCATCTTACGTCAGATTGGATGCTAACAGAACGGTGCTGAAACAGTGTCTTCAATCTTTTTCTATGTCTTCCTCTTTCAGTTCTGTACAGAATTACAGAAAGGATTTGATCTCTCATTATGGCACAATGACATCGTCGCCGACTCCAACACATAAACGTGCTAATAGTATACGTGCCCATCATCCGTTCCCAATTCTCATAACGATGCTCCCGCCCCTTGATGCACAACAGGATTTCGTCAGTTGTGTACCATGAAGGACTGCTGATTCTGCATTCAGTTTTAGGCAACATATTGTAGAATAAGGCGTCCACGCTATATTGTAGATGTATTGGTCTATAATTAACCCTAAACACATCAGTAAAAAAGACCGCTTTCTGCACCAGAAGAGAGGTGGAAAACTAAAACTTCAAGGTCGAAAAATGTGATCTCCAGGATTGCGACTTTCTCAAAGTCTATGACTGAAACACAGCACCAAATGCAGTTACAGAGCTACGAATTCTGCATTGCAGTTGCCATGTTCCATTATTGTGTGTCATACTGGAGAGACAAGGACTACCTTGGTGCTGTCCTAGATAGCTAATACACTCCTGGAAATTGAAATAAGAACACCGTGAATTCATTGTCCCAGGAAGGGGAAACTTTATTGACACATTCCTGGGGTCAGATACATAACATGATCACATTGACAGAACCACAGGCACATAGACACAGGCAACAGAGCATGCACAATGTCGGCACTAGTACAGTGTATATCCACCTTTCGCAGCAATGCAGGCTGCTATTCTCCCATGGAGACGATCGTAGAGATGCTGGATGTAGTCCTGTGGAACGGCTTGCCATGCCATTTCCACCTGGCGCCTCAGTTGGACCAGCGTTCGTGCTGGACGTGCAGACCGCGTGAGACGACGCTTCATCCAGTCCCAAACATGCTCAATGGGGGACAGATCCGGAGATCTTGCTGGCCAGGGTAGTTGACTTACACCTTCTAGAGCACGTTGGGTGGCACGGGATACATGCGGACGTGCATTGTCCTGTTGGAACAGCAAGTTCCCTTGCCGGTCTAGGAATGGTAGAACGATGGGTTCGATGACGGTTTGGATGTACCGTGCACTATTCAGTGTCCCCTCGACGATCACCGGTGGTGTACGGCCAGTGTAGGAGATCGCTCCCCACACCATGATGCAGGGTGTTGGCCCTGTGTGCCTCGGTCGTATGCAGTCCTGATTGTGGCGCTCACCTGCACGGCGACAAACACGCATACGACCATCATTGGCACCAAGGCAGAAGCGACTCTCATCGCTGAAGACGACACGTCTCCATTCGTCCCTCCATTCACGCCTGTCGCGACACCACTGGAGGCGGGCTGCACGATGTTGGGGCGTGAGCGGAAGACGGCCTAACGGTGTGCGGGACCGTAGCCCAGCTTCATGGAGACGGTTGCGAATGGTCCTCGCCAATACCCCAGGAGCAACAGTGTCCCTAATTTGCTGGGAAGTGGCGGTGCGGTTCCCTACGGCACTGCGTAGGATCCTACGGTCTTGGCGTGCATCCGTGCGTCGCTGCGGTCCGGTCCCAGGTCGACGGGCACGTGCACCTTCCGCCGACCACTGGCGACAACATCGATGTACTGTGGAGACCTCACGCCCCACGTGTTGAGCAATTCGGCGGTACGTCCACCCGGCCTCCCGCATGCCCACTATACGCCCTCGCTCAAAGTCCGTCAACTGCACATACGGTTCACGTCCACGCTGTCGCGGCATGCTACCAGTGTTAAAGACTGCGATGGAGCTCCGTATGCCACGGCAAACTGGCTGACACTGACGGCGGCGGTGCACAAATGCTGTGCAGCTAGCGCCATTCGACGGCCAACACCGCGGTTCCTGGTGTGTCCGCTGTGCCGTGCGTGTGATCATTGCTTGTACAGCCCTCTCGCAGTGTCCGGAGCAAGTATGGTGGGTCTGACACACCGGTGTCAATGTGTTCTTTTTTCCATTTCCAGGAGTATAGTTGACTCTATTGGCACATTTTGAGGGTGGTTTTTGGAGGTTTCCCACATCCGTCAATACCTAAACAAGCACTAGGCTACGCTTTTACCAAGGCCTTCCAAAAAGTTGGACCTTCCAAAACACATATCTTCAGCCTCGCCTGGTAGCCGTGCGGTCTCAGGCGCCTTGTAACGGTCCGCGCGTCTTCCTCCGTCGGAGGTTCGAGTCCTCCCTCGGGCATGGGTGTGCGTGTTGTCCTTAGCGTAAGTTAGTTTAAGATACATTAATTAGTGTGTAAGCCTATGGACCGATGACCTCAGCAGTTTGGTCCCATGGAACCTTACCACAAATTTCAAATTTTCAATTTCGTTAACCTTAATTTATTCCAGTTGACACTGAAAAATAGAATTCACGAAAGTAATGCAATAAATCTATGAATGTGAACGAATGTGCAATTTTATTCGTAATGATGTTACAGACGACATCAACGTTGAATAAACCCTTTGAAATGCTTATTCCCTATTTATCCGCCTCAAGGTATATTAACGACAAATTTTTGTTCGTATCTAGCAGGACTTTCTCAATCATTCGAATTTTGTTCTCTGTTTCAGGTTTTTAATTTTCACTTTCAGCTTATCGTTATGGGAGTATGAATAAATTAATTTTGGGAAATTTTTAGTTTCGTTTCTCGTCTCGTTGGGAATTCTGGAGATTATCAGATGAGGATGTAATTTCAGATCGTTGAACCAAAACGTACCGTCCATATTCATACATACATCAAGAAACGTTTTGCATCACCCCGGTTCCCAGAACTCCTGAAGATAGACGTTGACTGTGGATGTTGTATCACAGACACAGTCCCTTTGACTGTTCAGAGATGTCACTAAACGGGCCCAAAGATGTAAACAACCAAGCATGAGCTGCACCTATTAGACGGAGGGGGTCCGACAGCCGATCAGTTTTAGTCATTCCACCAGGAAGGAGGTACACGGCTCGTGTTGTCCGTAGTTCAGCATGCATAGACGGTCAATACCGCGGTTCGATCGAGTCCGCATTGTTACTTTGTGCCAGAAAGGGCTCTCAATAAGGGAAGTGTCCAGGCGTCTCGGAGTGATCCAAAGCGATGTTGTTCGGACCTGGAGGAGATACAGAGAGACAGGAACTGTCGATGACATGCTTCGCTCAGGCTGCCCAATGGCTACTACTGCAGTGGTTCGCGGCTACCTAAGGATTATGGCTCGGAGGAACCCTGACAGCAACGCTACCATGTTGAATAACACTTTTCGTGCAGGCACAGGACGTCGTGTTACGACTTACACTGTGCGCAATAGGCTGGATGATGCGCAACTCCACTCCCGACGTCCATGGCGAGGTCCATCTTTGCAACCGCGACACCATGCAGCGCGGTACAGATGGGCCCAACAACATGCCAGATGAGCAGTTCAGGACTGACATCACGTTCTCTTCAAAGATGCATATGCCATCAACCAGTCGGTCGGAGACGTGTTTGGAGGCAACCGGGTCAGGCTAAACGCCTTACATACACTGTCCAGCGAGTGCAGCAAAGTCGAGGTCCCCTACTGTTTTGGGGTGGCATTATGTGGGGCCGACGTACGCCGCTGGTGGTCATGGAAGGCGCCGTAACGGCTGTACAATACGTGAATGCCATCCTCCGGCCGATACTGCAACCATATCGGCAGTATATTGACGAGGCATTCGTCTTCATGGACGACAATGCGCGGCCCCATCGTGCACATCTTGTGAACGACATCCTTCAGGATAACGACATCGTTCGACTAGAGTGGCCAGCTTGCTCTCCAAACACGAACCTTATCGAACATGCCTGGGATAGATTGCAAAGGGCTGTTTATTGACCACGTGACACACCAACCACTCCGAGGGATCTACGCCGAATCGCTGTTGAGGAGTGGGACAATCTGCACCAGCAGTGCCTTGATGAATATGTGGATAGTATGCCACGACGAATACAGGCATGCATCAATGCAAGAGGACGTGCTACTGGGCATTAGAGGTACCCGTGTGTACAGCAGTCTGGACCACCAGATCTGAAGGTCTCGCTGTATGGTGGTACAACATGCAATGTGTGGTTTTCATGAGCAATAAAAAGGGCGGAAATGATGTTTATATTGATCGCTATTCCAATATTCTGTACGGGTTCCGGAACTCTCGGAACCGAGGTGATGCAAAACTTTTTTTGATGTGTGTGTTAATGACATTAAAAGATACTATTGTTGTATACACTACTGGCCACTAAAATTGCTACTTCACGAAGGTGACGTGCTAAAGACGCGAAATTTAACCGACAGGAAGAAGATGCCGTGATATGCAAATGATTAACTTTTCAGAGCATTCACACATGGTTGGCGCAGGTGACGACACCTACAACGTGCTGACATGAGGAAAGTTTCCAACCGATTTCTCATACACAAACAGCAGTTGACCGGCGTTGCCGGCGTTGCCTGCTGAAACGTTGTTGTGATGCCTCGTGTAAGGAGGAGAAATGCGTACCATCACGTTTCCGGCTTTGATAAAGGTCGGATTGTAGCCTATAGCGATTGCGGTTTATCGTATCACGACATTGCTGCTCGCGTTGGTCGAGATCCAATTACTGAAGTCGGTGGGTTTAGGAGGGTAATGCGGAACACCGTGCTGGATCCCAACGGCCTCCTATCACTAGCAGTCGAGATGACAGGCATCTTATCCGCAAGGCTGTAACAGGTCGTGCAGCTACGTCTCGATCCCTGAGTCAACAGATGGGGACGTTTGCAAGACAAAAACCATCTGCACGAACAGTTCGACGACGTTTGCAGCAGCATGGACTATCAGCTCGGAGACCACGGCTGCGGTTACTCTTGACGCTGCATCACAGACAGGTGCGCCTGCGATGGTGTACTCAACGACGAACCTGGGTGCACGAATGGCAAAACGTCATTTTTTCTGATGAAGCCAGGTTCTGTTTACAGCATCATGATTTTTACATCCGTGTTTGGTGACATCGCGGTGAACGCACATTGGAAGCGTATATTCGTCGTCGCCATACTGGCGTATCACCTAGCGGTATGGGGTGCCATTGGTTACACGTTTCGGTCACCTCTTGTTCGCATTGACGGCACTTTGAACAGTGGACGTTACATTTCAGATGTGTTACGACCCGTGGATCTACCCTTCGTTCGAACCTTTCGAAACCCTGCATTTCAGCAGGATAATGCACGACCGCATGTTGCAGGTCCTGTACGGGCCTTTCTGGATACAGAAAATGTTCGATTGCTGCGCTGGTCAGGACTTCCTCCAGATCTCTCACCAGTTGAAAACGTCTGATCAATGGTGGCCGAGCAACGGGCTCGTCACAATATGCCAGTCACTACTCTTGATGAGCTGTGGTATCGTGTTGAAGCTGCATGGGCAGCTGTTCCTGTACACGCCATCCAAGCTCTGTTTGACTCAATGCTCAGGCGCATCAAGGCCGTTATTATGGCCAGAGGTGGTTGTTCTGGTTACTGATTTCTCAGGATGTTTGCACCCAAATTGCGTGAAAATGTAATCAAATGTCCAATGATAACCCGTTTGTCATTTGCATTCTGTCTTGGTGTAGCGATTTTAGTGACCGGTAGTGTGCTATTCGTTTAGGAACCGAAGTGATCCACATTACATATTTTAAGGGTATACCTATCAACCTGTTGAGATAGAATAACTTTTGTGTACTTCTTGTCGAATTTAATTCTTTGAGGCATGATACGTTTCCAGACTTACCGAATCAGTTAAATAAAAAATGACACGACTTCAATCTCTCGCCCTCGTGGAAAAATTTCTGAGGACGCTCGTGGACACCATACATCGTATTGCGTCTGGTATTGGGGCGACGCTAGCAAGACTCCCCCGGACGAGCCGTGTGGGCCGGCCTCGGGAGCAGTCCATCAGCTCGCGGCGGCACGGAGATGTGCGGCCGAGATAGCGAGGCGCGGCCGCGCGCACTTACTGGCGGCGCCTTATCTGATGCCGGCTGCCGCTGCTGGAGCGCCGTGGCGCCGCTATCGGGATGCCTGCCTGCCCCTCTCTGCCGTCCCGCTTGCAGTATCTGTTTCCTATAACCGATACGCCGCCGCTCGCCTACGCCGAATTATCTCTGCAGCGCCGCGCCGCCCTGGGGAATTCCCCACTCGTGCGGCTGCAGCCGCCTCGACAAGTTCCGGCCTCCCCCCTCCGCCCGCGTGATTCCCGCGTGCGCCGCTTTCGCGTTTCCGATATGCCTCCGCCACAGTCGGCGCTACACATGGCACTCGTGGGTACAATGCTCCTCCCAGGGCTCGCCAATTACAAAGGCACCTCCAGTTAAGCATCGGCCGACCCTAAAGTTATCAAACAAGTAGGGACCATCAAGTTACCTTCCATCAGGACTGTGGATGCACTCAACGACTGTGATATGACTTCCAAAATGATGGAGCACAGCAATCAGTGGTTCGGATTTTATTTAGGAAATTCAAGACGAAATCTTGAACGACCTGTGACAGAAGCCCGAACAACCGGGGACTGACGTACTAGGACATGCATTGATACTATGAAACTGCATCGATAATGCTAGGCAGTAGCCGAAATCAAGATTTCCTTAACAAAACCTGTAAGGAAAGGACGACTGATTACTGTGCTCTACCATTTTGAAAACAAATAGGAACTCCACTAGTTCAAAAGTTTTTGTAAATAGCGAGCGCGTTTTCTATAAGAAATCACAGAACTACACGAGACTATGTTTAATAGCGAAAGACTGAGGCACCGTGAACGGTAAGGGTCCAAAGCACGAAAACAAAGTTCGTGTTTGGTAAATTATAGACAAACCACAAGTTTCATAGATTTGAACTATTTTTAAACAAGTCTATACTTCTTATGAAAAACTAATGTACCAGCTTTGTATTATGAAATATTCATTAATACTTAAACTTACTATCGGGATGTGTGCGACATTATGTGTACCTAGTAAGTTCCAGAATGCCGCACATAAAAATGACGTTTACCGGTACTCATGTATCGGGTGCTATTTGGCAATAAAAATTTAGGGTCAGTTGTTTTGGATAGCTCTTGGGATAGTTGTCATTTACACACCCATCAGAAGGACTGTATCAGTGTCACTATCCTACAGTGCAGGGTCAGAGCGTGAATATTACACACTTTCCCCGGCTTAGGCTAATGGACAAATCGGTCGGTTCCTGTTGCTTTTGATGTGGTGTACAGTGGATCTGATGAGACTTATGGAGGCACCATTAGTTCATGGCCGCTTCCTCAGAAAACCCCACAAAGGGCTTTTCTTTTTTACTTTATTTTCGCCGTCGACAGCGGGCCAAAACCCAATCAAGGTTTCCAAGACTGCTACGCACAGCAGACGGATGATATATTCCTAAGATCTATTCCTATATCTTTATCCGCTTCCAAGATACAGAGGTTGAAAGTTACCCTATTTCTACATGTAAAATCATATATGAGGCGGAATCTAAATATTCGCAGAAAATTTCTCAAACTTTAACGATATGATCTCTCAACGTTTATCTAGAAACTCCATCTCCCGTTTTCAAAAGTCTTTATCCATTATCAAGAATCACCCAAAAAGCTTGTTTTTGTGTACCAAAATCCTGCCGCGGATTCCGAAACGACTATGAACAGCAAGTGGCTGTAATTTTTACGACGTGTTCCTAAGATACCGATCTCCAAAAGCCTCGAAACTTTTCTTCATATACTTATCCGTTTTCGAGATACAGAGATTCAAAGTTATTATACTTTTACACGTAAAATACGAACGTAAAATCCGGTATGAGGCGAGAATGTAGTTTGTAAAATGACGTAGCACGGAGAAATACACCGTAAAATGCCTCCCTTATTATCTGGGAAGCAATGCTGTAGTACTGAAGCACATGTAGAATTCTTTTGCGCGTAAAACCCGGTCTAAGGTGCAAAATTAGTCTTGCGTTATTTCACCTTCACGTAAGTAAATTGTCTAAATTTTACTGACCGGTACATTTATTTTCATATTAGTTACACGCACTGCCCCAGCACGGAAAAGAAAAGAATAAGCGGAGAAATGCTCCTATCGGGGCACAAAGAATGTGAATATGTTCGCGTTTATTCAAAAAACTCTGACTGTAAAGAGGATACCAGCTGCCTCATTCTACCTTCCTTAGCATCTTTAAAATTTTTCGCAAAAATTCTGGCATGCGAACATATTCGCATGCTGAGAAAGAAGAAGAGAGCGGCAGTGGCAAAGAGACGGAAAAGTAATAAATAGTGGAAGATATTGCGTGTTCGAAGGAGCATTGGTCATAATTAGGAGTAACACAGGCCCTGCAGTATAGCATTTAACCGCCGACGCGGGGTAAGCGACTTTCAATTAAAATATCTCCCCTGTACGGGAATTTACAATTGCATGTAGGAGCGCAGGTCGTGCACATATGATTGGTGACATCTGGAAGTTTGGGCTCGGCCGTGAGTCATGCTCGGCTAGCCTAATCGTAAGGTACAGCTCCTGATAAGCAGGAAATCCAGGTTCGAGACCGGGTCCCGTACAAAATTCCATTGTCCCCCTTCCATCAGATGGCTGATCGTAGTCCATATTCGCAACTACGAATACATTTCATGTACTTAATGTACAGTAGACTGTGGTTGTTGTAGAAAGAGCGAAGGAGACAATGGCAGTGTGAGAGAAAGAGTAGGTCACAGGAAAATGCAGGGAAATGAGCAACATTTGGTATACCAAAGAAGCAGCATTTTGTCTGTATGTAGTGGGTACTGAACGGGAGCGTTGTCATGGAGCAAAAGTGCTCCCTTGGAGATGTCTTCGTGGTTTTTTGGCGTGGTCAGACCACATCTTTCACTGCTTACGTTTCTCCCTTGCTGCGCCGCAGTGATAAGCCAGGCAAGGGGGATAAGGACGTTATCTGAATTGCCTGACACTGCTGCAAAGTTGTCTGTGTTTCGGCGGGCTTTTTGAATCGGTGCGAACAATCACGGAATACACAAATGAGCCAAAACATTATGACCACCTACTTAGAAGCTTATTGCTATACCTCCGGAACACAATTCAGCATGGATTCGACAAGTACTTGATAGGTTTACAGAGGTTTGTGCCTACGCACAGGTGACACACTTCCCGTAATTTACGAACGGTTGGTTCGTAGGCGTGGAGTTGGCGCTCGATAACGTCCCACTTAGGTTTCATCTGATTCAGATAAGCAGAAATTGATGGCGAAGACAATGACGTGAGTTCACTACCAAGCTCCTCAAACCACTGCAGTGCGATTCTGGCCTGTTCTGCTGGGAGATGCCGTCGTTGTCGAAGAAGCATGTAGGGTTACAAGTGCTCCCTAATAATGTTCACGTAGTCTACAGCGATTACCAACGCAGGTCCCGTGGAATACTAGGTGAATGTCCCTCAGGCGCCGTTCCCCTGGGTGACGGAGTATCTGGACTCGACCATCGCCCTGGTTCAACAATACACAGGATTCATCCGACCAGGCGACCGATTCCACTGATCCGCGGCCCAGTCTCGATCGCCCCGTGGCCGCTGTAATTACAAGTGACGATATTGTTGTGTGAACAGCGGAACACGTAGGGATCACCTGCTATGGAACGCCATGTTCAACACTGTGCGGCGAATGGTGAGCTCGAAAACCCATGAGCCTGCGCCATCAATGCACTCTGTCGTCAGATCTACCACAGGTCGCCGCCTACGCTGCTTTAGAGAGCGGACAATCCTCAGATGCCTATGTTCTCTGATAAGGTATGGACGTACAACTTGTTGTCTCCTACACGTGGTTTCAGCGTTCTTCAACCGCCTTCCATAGACGCTCACGAGTAACACGAGAACAGCCGACCAGCTTCACCGTTTCCGAGATGTTCTCAACCGAATACAGGGCCATAACAATCTGGCTTTTATCAAAGATGCTTAAGACGGCGGATTTCCGAATTTGCGCCACTTATCGTCGCTAGAATGATTCCCCATTTGTCTCTGCTCCACCCATATAGTTCCCTTACCGCATTACGTGCCTTCAGCAGCACCAGGCAGCATACAACCTCCCGTCGGGCAGTGGTCATAATGTTAGGCTGATCAGTGTAAGCTGGCGACTATTTTTGTCATTTTAAAAATGTTGTGCAAGATGTTGAACACTGATGTGTGACTAAGTGCCCCGTCCCCCCCACCGTCTTGACGATCTTCGAGCCCCAGGGTCTCCGCTCCTCTCGCGGTTCCCGGTTCTTGACCAAGCGATGGTCCGTCATTTCGTTCCTCATTAGTCTGAAAGTATCAATGATAAAATTGTTCCAAAGTAATTATTCAACAAACATGCATCTGACTGCGTCTGCGAACTTGTTTCGTGCACTCCTCCATTTTGCCAGTAATAAAACATGTATTTGACTCAGCAATCAAGTTTAATTCTAGTGCCGTTTGTGCAATGGAGTTAATATGGTACTGAAAATTTAACTTGTGCCCCTGTTGTTTAATTAATGAAATTATATCTTGCCTTGAATAATGCCAGTTGTGCAATGGCATAAAATTAGTTATTTGAAATAACTTTGATCTAATAACTTTAGTTAAACCAGAATCGATTTCGAACCATGAACTGCACATATATTTTGCGTAGAGGACTCATTTTCTTTACGTTCTTTCATTGGTGTGTAACTTTACTTTACTACTCATTTTCATATTCAGTACAAGCAAATGATGTGGATTATGATTCAGGATGTTAGATTTAAACGCAATGTTGATCTCAATATATATTGTTAAAATTTTAAGTCATACACAAAATCTACCATTTCCAACATTTTTGTAGCACGAATCACTCTTACAAAAATTTTTACGAAACGCTTACTGCGTCAAACCTTGGACATACAAATCCTAATTCTGAACATTATCTAACAGAAACCATTTTTGAAATCATTACATAGCTTCTCCCATTAACGTGCTAAAGTTTGCTCAATGCAGCGCGAGTCCTACCTTAAAGCTGTCACCACACGTTTGCTCCCTCCGGGCACCTAGCTGCGACTCCCGAGTTTTTTACTGCGCGCGCCCGGCTCTCTTAACCATCAAAGATCCATCTACTCAAAGATATTACACTCATTCCACCTTGCGATTGGCAACTACCGACTTTATTTTCTGGATCTACCCTGATAAGACCTTAGTACATATCTTTCAAGTCAAACTTGTTTCAGCAGATGGTGCACTGTTTTCTTACACTTCCAGAAGCTCAGTGTGGATTGTACCAGCGTTTTCCCTTTGAAATGCAGAACACGAATTATCGCACGGCGCTACATAATTACGAATCAACGTATTTTTTTTCTCCTCCAGCGGCTTACTACGGTTGTACAGGGCATTACAAAAAGGTACGGCCAAACTTTCAGGAAACATTCCTCACACACAAATAAAGAAAAGATGTTATGTGGACATGTGTCCGGAAACGCTTAATTTCCATGTTAGAGCTCATTTTAGTTTCGTCAGTATATTCTTCCACCTACGCTTAATGGAGCACGTTATCATGACTTCATACGGGATACTCTACCTGTGCTGCTAGAACATGTGCCTTTACAAGTACGACACAAAATGTGGTTCATGCACGATGGAGCTCCTGCACATTTCAGTCGAAGTGTTCGTACGCTTCTCAGCAACAGATTCGGTGACCGATGGATCGGTAGAGGCGGACCAATTCCATGGCCTCCACGCTCTCCTGACCTCAAACCTCTTTACTTTCATTTATGGGAGCATTTGAAAGCTCTTGTCTACGCAATCCCGGTACCAAATGTAGAGACTCTTCGTGCTCGTATTGTGGACGGCTGTGATACAATACGCCATTCTCCAGGGCTGCATCAGCGCATCAGGGATTCCATGCGACGGAGGGTGGATGCATGTATCCTCGCTAACGGAGGACATTTTGAACATTTCCTGTAACAAAGTGTTTGAAGTCACGCTGGTACGTTCTGTTGCTGTGTGTTTCCATTCCATGATTAATGTGATTTGAAGAGAAGTAATAAAATGAACTCTAACATGGAAAGTAAGCGTTTCCGGACACATGTCCACATAACATATTTTCTTTCTTTGTGTGTGATGAATGTTTTCTGAAAGTTTGGCCGTACCTTTTTGTAACACCCTGTATAAACACGGAGAGTTCAGTGGCTACCGGGACTGCAGACTTGTACCTAAGAATAATCAATTATGCATTCTTGTTTTTTAGGGGCTGTGATTCAAAACTTTATGAGCACACCTCATTCTTGCGATTTGTGTATCAAGACATTGTTCAGAGGTGAGAGAGTTCGTAGTTACAGTGGGAGAGCGCAATTTGTAACGATGGGACTTACATTTAATTGAAAACAACGTGTACGGGGCATCGATTAGTCAACTTATCATCATTTGCATAATGATGTACTGATTAAGTTATTCGTTTGTGTGTGATGATGTGATATGTATTGCAGTGACGCGGCACTGTCGGTGCGGTTGTGATACCCCTCTATTGAGCATATTGGGTGATGCAGTCCCTTGGCTGCCACCCTCGTGTACAGGTGATGCTGCTGGATGTTGGCTTCCTTCCATTCGTTGTCTGTCATCGCTGGTGTGTCGAGGACTCCGTGGTCTGTATTTCCTCCTTTTTGCCATCTGTCCCACGAGTCTGGTACTTTGATATCAGGATATTAGCTGCTATCACGTATACAATGAGGAAGGTTGTGTCTGCCAAAATGTAGGTCGTTCTGTCTTCATCTATTTTGAGACACAGACCATTCTTTTCAAGTATGGTTACTTGACTCCGCCTATTCATTTGAGATGTGTATGCGCGAGGAGTCCCCATAGAAGACGTACGCCATATTATACAATCGGCGCAATCTTTATATTGAATAGTCTCCGGGCTGTCCTTGCAGTTTCTTCATCTCTGAAGTTGCCTTCATTGCCCTTACTTGCCTTCACTGCGACTCTTTGCAGATCTTGTTTCCCGCATGTAAAATTGTCATCCTCCTTTCCTGAATTTCATTGCTTTTGTCCTTTCCTTATTTATGACCAGGTCGTTTCTTTTTGAGGCCCTTCTTCCAGTTTGTTAGCGGCTTCTTGCAGGGACTCGCACCTTTCAGATCGACATGCTGCCACATTTTCACTTCTTCTGATTTTATCCTTTGGATTACGTCATGGGTAAGAGTCTCCCTGTAGTACTCAATTCGTTTGCTGTATTCCTTGGCACTGTGTTGATCCATCATGAACTCTGGTTGTATTCCCTCGAATGATGTTTCATTCTGCGTCTAGTACTGGATGTAGTTTTTCCAATACTCCCGTTTAACCCGTCGAAAATTTGTGTATAGTCGACAGAGACTGCTCATGCATAGTCTTTAGATCTTGACAGGGCTTCGCTTACGAATTAGAGAAGATGTCCCACTGCTTGGGCGGTTGACCTTCCGAGAACGGAACCGTGTTGTTCCCAGGGTATTACAGTCATTATGTTGTCACTTTGTAAGTATGGTGTTCTTCTCAGGAATACAGTTCTTTTCTTGTGTGTAGACCTCAGAGGCAACTCTCCTAATGGTGTCATACGCTAGCAGTCATGCTTTGTGCTGTGGCCTTCTCCACCAGACATCATGGCGTCTAGAGTATCAGCAACCAAATTGACAGCCTGCAGCAGCGGGTTGCCCGCGTCGCGGGCACACCCAAGCACTACACAACCGACAGGCAATATTGATGAACGGCCACAGCAACAACCACAACAACACCACAGCAAAGACACCAGCGGCCACCAAGGGCCACTACCGGCCCACATAAACATAAGAAAGAGGTCGCTGCAGATCCCGGAACTATTTTCACACGTCATACCACGTGATGGAAAATAGTTCCGAGGTACTCATCCGCCGAAGCGCTATAAAGGCTGGCGCTCAGCCGTACCTCAGCAGGACGCACGCACGCACTCCGCTGCTCGACTCGCTGCGGCTGACACCGTTACCGTCGCTCGCCACTAGCCCATCGCCATGTCCGGACGCGGAAAGGGAGGCAAACTTGCTGCTGTGGCAAAGCTTCTGCTCACGCTGGCAGGAGACGGCCGCGGCAGCAACAAGAAGAAGCGCAGCCGACCGCAGCACAAGAGGCAGTGCTACCGCTGCCAGAAGACGGGACAAGTCGCCAGGATGTGTGGGGACGCAGTCGCATGTCTGAAATGTGCAAAGGCACATGATACACGCGACTGCGACAAGCCACCGCACGTCGCACCAACGTTCGTTAACTGTGGCGGCGCGCACGCCGCAAACGCACGCAGCTGCGCATATCTGAAGCAGCGGACACCAGCAACCGCCAAGAAAGCGGTCCATGAAGAAGAGGCAGCTGTCCCGCCACCCCCGCACAAGGGGGAAAACGGGGCGGCCGCAATCCCGCCCAGCGCCGCCACCGACGACGCCGTGGCGGCCCTCAAAGCCGCAATGGCGGCAGAGAGAGCGGCAATGCAGAAGGAGGTCGTCGGTCTCCATCGGCAGCTGCAAGAGTTGCGGGAAGAAATCCGGCTGATGCAAAAGAAGACACCCGCCCCCGTTGTCACCCCAACGGTGGTACTACAAGTTGGGGTGGATGCGTCCACGCAAACGGATTTGTCCACGCAGACGGATGTGTCCGCGCAAACGGACGTCGCCCCGCAACCTGTAGCAATACAGGAGACCGGGGAGACGCCCATGGACGTGGCACCGTCCTCTTCTTCCCCATCTCCAGGCGGGAAGGCAACACAGAAGGGGAAGCAAGAAGAGGACGGCAATCTTTGCACTGTCATCATACCCTTCCCGGACAGCACGAACATGCCAAACGTGCTGAAGAAGATTGCCACCATGGTACGGGATGGGCGCTTCAACGCCCAAAATAACCCGTACCTCTTCGCCCAGGCGGAAGGGGTACGGAAGCCGTCGCTTCCGCACAGGCCGATTGAGATACGTGGCGGGCATCGGGCAATTCTGCTCGAGTTCGTCACAAAGAAAGATCTCAACACCATCAACGCGAACCCGGTCTTCACGCCGAGCGACTGGGGATACATCCTAGACGACGCAGTAGTGCGGCTGAAGAACGAGGTTCGCGACGGCACGAGGAAGCTGTCTGCAGACCTACAGACAGCGCTGCAGAACGTCTCTCGCGAGACGAAGAAGACGTAGAACACCGAAGTCCACTAGTATGGCTGCATGCTAGTAGCCAGGACAGGATAGACACCGGACAACGAGAGGACACACCACACAGTGAGTCCACATCACCATCGCATCGCCAGGGACAGGAGGAACGACTGTAATAAGTCTAAACCCCTACACCTCGGGCCAAAGCCAAGGCCCGTTTGTAAAGCGTCAGCACCTCGGCAGTTCATCGACCGCCAGCAGACGTGGATAGCTGCCGGCCCGGCAGCCCGGCTTGGATCTTCTCGCTGATCTCTGGATTAGGCTTGGTATATCGGAGAAGTCTCTGGCGGAGACTAGCTGGAAATTATTTCAGTTGTTTTCTATCTTATTCTTGTACGTAGTTGTGATTCGAAGACGGATCACTGTTTTGTGTTGCTGTTATACTTGGAGAATTTGTTTTGGTTAATTGAACAGTCCAATAAATTGTTTCCGGACTTTGGTCGTTAGTTTCTTCTGCTTACGCAGATATATCGCTTTGCATATTGACACGCTTAGTAACGATGGTGTCGTCGTTAACACTACACTTCGGTACCAGTTACAGTGTAGAATTATATGGGGTGTTTGCTAGTGAACTGAAACCGGTTATCATCCACCTGCTATTATCTGAAATTGCGACGAAGACCACTGAAGTCTATAATAAGTAGTAAGGTAACATGAATGACTAGCCTGGTGATTACGGTGCTGCAGTGCCGCCAGCCTAGCAGACCCTGTAACGCACAGAGAACGTACAGTCAGAGGCAGCATCGGTTCGGCCGTGCACCGGACAGCGAGCAGCGGGCGCGCCTGCCCACACACCACACACTCGCGGCTGCCAAACAGTGGGCGGCTCCCGCTGCCGGCAGCCATCGGCGTGTGCCTCCGGCGCGCGCCCGCACACACCGCGGCGCGGCGATTAATTTTTTCCTGTCGATGGATTTCCGATTAAATCGCGCAAAACTCGCAAACAGGCGACCGCGCGCGGCCGCTCTATCGGAATGGCTGGCGAGGCGCGGCGTGTTGACGGCGATGATGGCGGCGGCGGGCAGGGCTTCCCCGCGCAGGGCTGCCAACCCCTCCCACTGCTGCCCCCCACAGCGTTTCGCAGACGTGCACAAAAATGCAGCGGCGCGTGGCGCGTCGCGTCGTATCGGCGCTGACGCCGTGAGTTACTGCCGCCAGCGCCGCCGATGCAAATATTGCCGGCCCGCCGCTGTGTGCGGCGCTCAGCAAAAATGACAATCAATGCGGCGCTCCATTTTTTATTTGGCTGTCCGCAGCTTCCTGCCTGCTCACCCCCCTCCACTGGCTGCCGCGGTACACACATTCCGGACACCGGTCCCCCGCTGCCCTCCCCCTCCCCCTTTCCTCAAACCACGATTCCTCTCGCTCCACGCAGGGCTCCACCCCCGCGCGCCGGCACGGGAGTAAAAAGTGATTAACACGCGCAGACGCCACCAGACGCCGAATCATTAGCGAGGTGCGTGCGCACGCGGCCAAGCAGCCTGCCGGCTCGGCGTATGCCTTGTCGCGCACTTGCCACAGCATCGAAACGCCGACAGCCGTGCTCCACTCCTAATACCTGCAGACCTGCTCGTGCAGCGTGCGGTGCAGGTAGGTAGCCATAGGAGGCTGTGGTGTCACCGCCAGACACCACACTTGCTAGGTGGTAGCCTTTAAATCGGCTGCGGTCCGTTAGTTTACGTCGGACCGGCGTGTCGCCACTATCAGTGATTGCAGACCGAGCGCCGCCACACGGCAGGTCTAGTCTAGAGAGACTCCCTAGCACTCGGCCCAGTTGTACAGCCGACTTTTCTAGCGATGGTTCACTGTCTACATAAGCTCTCATTTCCAGAGACGACAGTTTAGCATAGCCTTCAGCTACGTCATTTGTTACGACCTAGCAAGGCGCCATATTCAGTTACTATTCTGAACAGATAATATTGTGAATCATGTACCGTCAAGAGCGACGTCCATCATTAATGGATTAAAGTTAAGTATCAAACTAATTACGTCCGCTTTCTGAATTCTCATTCCTTGCCGTGTTCCAGACCTCACGTCGGTATAGTTCTTCCCTCCTCACGCCAGCCTGGGTGAGCTAAAACGCGTGCATTTCGGCCTGCACTCTTAACACGGTGTTGGCTCTTCTGCTAACACAAAAGCCGCTACATCAGTTACTAGCGGAGAACAGACTGCAGCATTTGTAGAACCTCTAACATCCGAGAGTTAAAGATAAATTCGCACTAGACGTCAACGGAAGGGAATCAACGAAATGGCAGACGACGTCACCTTGAAATGTTGATGCGTTCGAGCTAGACGGAACGTGAAAACATCGTCTCTTTTCTACGCAGAAAACCGGAATGCGAAAAAGAGGTTATATCATATCATACGTTATACAGAAACTCAGGATACAGTTTAAAATTGAGGGAATTGGCAATTGGAAAGCAAATGTCTTAGTTACAGCGTAGAGCCGGCCTCTGTGGCCGAGCGGTTCTAGGCGCTTCAGTCCGGAACCACGCGGCTGCTACTGTCACAGGCTCGAATACTTCCTCGGGCATGGATGTGTGTGATGTCCTTAGGTTAGTTAGGTTTAAGTAGTTCTAAGTCTAGGGGCCTGATGACCTCAGATATTAAGTTCCATAGTGCTTAGAGCCATTTTTTGAAAGCGTAGACTTCCACGGTCGTTGTCACAACCAATAAAATTCCTCAAGGTATGTGAGCGCATTGAGGAAGGCTATTTACAACAGTGGCCGAAACGTCGGAGAATTTTACGCATTGGAAATGCAGCCATGTATACTGATTATTATTAGTATTCTCAGGGAATATTCATTTCCTTACACTATTTAGCACAGATGGGAGATGTGATACCCGAATTTAGTATAGTTTGATTAGGTGTAGCTATTTGCTTACTATAGTACACACAAGTTGCAAGGATGAAAGTTCAGCTTCTTCAGTACTGTTATAATATAAAATTTAAATCTGGCTCAGCTATTAGCATGGGGACCCGGAAAGTAGTCCATCGTTAGACCCTGTTCTAGGCTGAACATTTTAGTCACAGCATGATATTAGAAACACTATTAACTATATAACACATAAAATAAAATACAATGTTATTTCAATAAGAAAAATCTTTGCACTGAATAGTTAAATCTTCGTTTAGTAAATGTACTTTGATGAAACTTAAACTATCCTTTTGTGAAGATTGTTTGGGGTATTCAAAACTTATGCTCCCTAAATAATTATGTACTTTATAACTCCACAAAGGTTATTAAGTTTGTTAAGGACGGTAACTGTTTTTCAGTTCGGTAGAACAGGTGACTCAGAATTGTCATAGCACTTGGAATAGGACGCTGTCTAGGTAAACGACTATGGATAAAATACGGTGGCTTAACACAAAGTTTACAGAAAACAAACTTATTATTGAAAAAGGAACACATAATTAGTCCATGCAGTTATACAGCACTCAACAGATAATTTGACATGAAGGTGTGGCAGTGTCGATCTCCTGTGCTATTCAAAACAGGCTCTTCCTGGGTAACAAGGTGAGAAAAGTTTATTCTTAGGGTCGGATTTTCGTAGTAACGAGCTAACCAAAGTACGCCATGAATAATAAGATGCATTACTTCCGCATCTGAGGCTATATTACGTAATCTTGCGGCTCTTATCGCCTCTTTCACTTCACTAGATGCATACCATTTGCCAGCTAGCCACCGATTGACTCATGCCGCAAAAGAGTTTTGCAGTTCGACAGCTAGATCCACCTTTTCTGTTCCCGCCTAACCAATTCCGTTGCGAAGGGACTTCGCATCCAAGTTTTACATGGTTACAAACCTTCTTTCCCTTTGCATGAACCAGTACTACATTAAAGTTTAAGCATTTTCATTCTTGTACGGCATATTACTTTTGAAATTATATCCATAGAGTAACTGTAAGTACGTAAATGGGGTAAGTAAAGAATATGACGTTCACACAGATGTTACATCAAAGAGCTTGGTGATACAGAAATCATGTTAAGTAAAAACAGGGAAAGAAGCTAGAGAAGAAAGTTATAGGTAATATCGATAATAATGTTACAAGCTGACTTCTTCACTGTACAAAGAATGCTATTTAATGAAAACTGTTCTAACTGATGCACATCACAAGCTTTTTCCTTGTCAGGTATTAAAAAATCCTAACCATCTGGGTTCTTTTGTTTAAGAACACTGATGAAACAAATTTCCGGCTCCACTTGTAACCTTCACAAAGTATCACGAAAACAAAGAAAAGTACAAAATAAAGAATAAGTAATTTCAAAAGCACGAAATCCGCTAAGGCAACGTAAATGAGAAAATATTAACTTCCTGTGTTAGCAGACGACGCAACGGTCGCTCCCACCAACGTCAACGTCAAAACTTCCTTCCCGAGAAAGCTTCACTTTGACGTCGCATCCCTACCATTGACGGCCCCTGTGAATGCCGTCATTTGAAATGTATTCTGGTAAGTTTCGACGTTCGGACCCGTTCCACCAATTGTATATCGAACTTAACTCGACTATTACACGGGAAAAGGTGTATGTCCGATCAATTAGGTTCGTCGTGGTCAAGGAAATATTCCTATAGAACGTAAACTCATATGGCATGATCATCAAGGAGACTCCGAGGGGCGGGGTTAGCCAGCTAATTGGAGAGGGTCCATAGTACCATTTCAGTGATCATAAAATTGTGTCAAATTTACAAAGAACTTGGCACTTTGACACCTATTACCAGTAAACGTTGCACCCTGTATGCCCTACACACACTTATTAGGTTGGGAGAGGTGTCGAAAAACCATTGTATCCTCTCCCGACGTAAGCTGACCCACTACAACTGGGATGGAGATGATGTCCGAGACATCGGGGACAGATCTGTCGTCATAGTAACCATTTCAACACAGAAACAGATTACCATCCGAAATACAAAAATTTAAATTTACGTTTTGCAGATCATATCAAACATTCGAAAATTACACTGAGTGACAAAAGTCATGTGATACCTCCTAGTATCGTGTCGGACCTCTTTCTGCACGTCCTGGTGCAGCAACTTGACGTATGATGGACTCCCTAAAACGTTGGAAGTCCTCTGCAGAAATATTGAACCATGCTTCCTCTATAGCCGTTCATAATTGCGAAAGCGTTCCTGGTGCAGGATTTTGTGCACGTATCGACCTCTCGATTATGTCCCACAAATGTTCGATGAGATTCACGTAGGGTCATCTGTTTTTCGAATTGTCCAGCTGTTCTTCAAACCAGCCGCGAACAACCGTGGCCCACTGACATGTCGCATTGTCATCCATAAAATTTCCATCGTTTTTTTGGGAACATCAAGCCAGTGAATGGCTACAAATGGTCTCCGAGTTGCCGAACATAACCATTGTCAGTCAACGATCGTTTCAGTTGGACCAAAGAAAACACAGTCCACACCATTATGGAGCCACCACAGCGCTTTGTTGACAACTTGGATCTATGGCTTCGTGGAATTTGCGTCACTCTGGAACACTACGATCAGCTGTTAACTACTGAAATGGGGACACATCTGACCAGGTCACGGGCTTCCAGGTTTCTAGGGCCAAACCGATCTGGTCACGAGACCAGGAGATGCGCTGTAGGCGATATCGTGCTGTCATAGGCCCATAACGTCAATTTCCGCCACACTGTCTAACTGATACGTCCGTCGCACGTCCAACACTGAATTCTGCGGTTATTTCAGACGGCATTGTTAGTACTGACAACTCTGCGCAAACTCCGCTGCTCTCGGCCACTGCGTCGTCTATGGTGAGAGGTAATGCCTGAAACTTGGTATTCCCGGCACACTCTTGACATGGATCTCGGAATATTGTATTCCTCAACGATTTCCGAATGAAATGTCCCATGCATCTACTTCAACTTCCTTTCCGCGTTCAAAGTCTGTTAATTTCCGTCGTGCAATCATAATCGCGTCGGACACCTTTTCATATGAATCAGCTGAGTACAAACGACACCTCTGTCAATAGACCGCCTCTTTATACCTTGTTCACGCGATACTACCGCAGTCTGTATACAGCGTGGTCCATTGATCGTGACCGGGCCAAATATCTCACGACATAAGCGTCAAACGAAAAAACTACAAAGAACGAAACTTGTCTAGCTTGAAGGGGGAAACCAGATGGCGCTATGGTTGGCCCGCTAAATGGCGCTGCCAAAGGTCAAACGGATATCAACTGGGTTTTTTAAATAGGAACTCCTATTTTTTATTACATATTCTTGTAGTACGTAAAGAAATATGAATCTTTTAGTTGGACCACTTTTTTCGCTCTGTGATAGATGGCGCTGTAATAGTCACAAACATATGACTCACAATTTTAGACGAACAGTTGGTAACAGGTAGGTTTTTTAAATTAAAATACAGAACGTAGGTACGTTTGAACATTTTATTTCGGTTATTCCAATGTGATACATGTACCTTTGTGAATCTATGATTTCTGAGAACGCATGCTGTTACAGCGTGATTACCTGTAAATACCACAATGAATGCTCAAAATGGTGTCCGTCAACCTCAATGCATTTGGCAACACGTGTAACGACATTCCTTTCAACAGCGAGTGGTTCGCCTTCCGTAATGTTCGCACATCGTTGAAAATGCGCTGACGCATGTTGTCAGGCGTTGTCGGTGGATCACGATAGCAAATGTCCTTCAACTTTCCCTACAGAAAGAAATCCGGGGACGTCAGATCCGGTGAACGTGCGGGCCATGGTATGGTGCTTCGACGACCAATCCAATTGTCAGGAAATATGCTATTCAATGCCGCTTCAACCGCACGCGAGCTATGTGCCGGACTTCCATCATGTTGGAAGTACATCGTCATTCTGTCAACCAGTGAAACACCTTGCAGTAATATCGGTAGAACATTACGTAGGAAATCGGCATACATTGCACCATTTAGATTGCTATCGATAAAATGGGGGCCAATTATCCTTCCTCCAATAATGCCGCACCATACATTAACCCGCCAAGGTCGCTGATGTTCCACTTGTCGCAGCCATCGTGGATTTTCCGTTGCCCAACAGTGCATATTATGCCAGTCTGCGTTACCACTTTTGAGAATGACTCTTCGTCGCTAAATAGAAAGCGTGCAAAAAATCTGTCATCGTCCCGTAATTTCTCTTGCGCTCAGTGGCAGAACTGTACACGACGTTCAAAGTTGTCGCCATGTAATTCCTGGTGCATAGAAATATGGTACGGGTGCAATCGATGTTGATGTAGCTTTCTCAACACGGACGTTTTTGAGATTCCCGATTCTCGCGCAATTTGTATGCTAATGATGTGAGGATTAGCCTCGACAGCAGCTAAAAGACCTGCTTCGGCATCATCATTTATTGCAGGTAGTGTTGACCTTTCACATGTGGCTGAACACTTCCTGTTTTCTTAAATAACGTAAGTATCCGGCGAACGGTCCGAACACTTGGATGATGTCCTCCAGGATACAGAGCAGCATACATAGCAAACGCCCGCTGGGCATTTCGATCGCAATAGCCATACATCAACACAATATCGACCTTTCCCGCTATTGGTAAACGCTCCATTTTAACACGGGTAATGTATCAAGAAGCAAATACCGTCCGCACTGGCGGAATGTTACGTGATACCACGTACTTATACGTTTGTGACTATTACAGCGCCATCTATCACAAAGCGAAAAAAATGGTCCAACTAAAACATTCATATTTCCTTACGTACTACACGAATATGTAATAAAAAATAAGGGTTCCTATTTAAAAAAAAACGCAGTTGATATCCGTTTGATCTATGGCAGCGTCATCTAGCGAGCCAACCATAGCGCCATCTGGTTTCCCCGTCGAGCTAGACGACTTTCGTTTGATACTTATTTCGTGAGATATTTGTCCCGGTCACTATCAATGGACCACCCTGTATATGCCTATCCGTATCTCTTGACTTTTCATATCAGAGTAATCACAATATTGTACACTCCTGGAAATGGAAAAAAGAACACATTGACACCGGTGTGTCAGACCCACCATACTTGCTCCGGACACTGCGAGAGGGCTGTACAAGCAATGATCACACGCACGGCACAGCGGACACACCAGGAACCGCGGTGTTGGCCGTCGAATGGCGCTAGCTGCGCAGCATTTGTGCACCGCCGCCGTCAGTGTCAGCCAGTTTGCCGTGGCATACGGAGCTCCATCGCAGTCTTTAACACTGGTAGCATGCCGCGACAGCGTGGACGTGAACCATATGTGCAGTTGACGGACTTTGAGCGATGGCGTATAGTGGGCATATGGGAGGCCGGGTGGACGTACCGCCGAATTGCTCAACACGTGGGGCGTGAGGTCTCCACAGTACATCGATGTTGTCGCCAGTGGTCGGCGGAAGGTGCACGTGCCCGTCGACCTGGGACCGGACCGCAGCGACGCACGGATGCACGCCAAGACCGTAGGATCCTACGCAGTGCCGTAGGGGACCGCACCGCCACTTCCCAGCAAATTAGGGACACCATTGCTCCTGGGGTATCGGCGAGGACCATTCGCAACCGTCTCCATGAAGCTGGGCTACGGTCCCGCACACCGTTAGGCCGTCTTCCGCTCACGCCCCAACATCGTGCAGCCCGCCTCCAGTGGTGTCGCGACAGGCGTGAATGGAGGGACGAATGGAGACGTGTCGTCTTCAGCGATGAGAGTCGCTTCTGCCTTGGTGCCAATGATGGTCGTATGCGTGTTTGGCGCCGTGCAGGTGAGCGCCACAATCAGGACTGCATACGACCGAGGCACACAGGGCCAACACCCGGCATCATGGTGTGGGCAGCGATCTCCTACACTGGCCGTACACCACTGGTGATCGTCGAGGGGACACTGAATAGTGCACGGTACATCCAAACCGTCATCGAACCCATCGTTCTACCATTCCTAGACCGGCAAGGGAAGTTGCTGTTCCAACAGGACAATGCACGTCCGCATGTATCCCGTGCCACCCAACGTGCTCTAGAAGGTGTAAGTCAACTACCCTGGCCGGCAAGATCTCCGGATCTGTCCCGCATTGAGCATGTTTGGGACTGGATGAAGCGTCGTCTCACGCGGTCTGCACGTCCAGCACGAACGCTGGTCCAACTGAGGCGCCAGGTGGAAATGGCATGGCAAGCCGTTCCACAGGACTACATCCAGCATCTCTACGATCGTCTCCATGGGAGAATAGCAGCCTGCATTGCTGCGAAAGGTGGATATACACTGTACTAGTGCCGACATTGTGCATGCTCTGTTGCTTGTGTCTATGTGCCTGTGGTTCTGTCAGTGTGATCATGTGATGTATCTGACCCCAGGAATGTGTCAATAAAGTTTCCCCTTCCTGGGACAATGAACTCACGGTGTTCTTATTTCAATTTCCAGGAGTGTAAATGCCAAGTTTCTTCTTCCAGTGGAAGGTTATCATGTAAAAATTTTATTGATGCACAGCACAACTGGATACAAGTGAGACTCACTGGGTCTCACGGCTGGGAAATTCCGATAGCTGACGAGTGAGATGGAGCCGTCAGCTCTCTGTCTCCAACTTACAGTTCACTGGATATTGCCTCTCTATGGAGAAGACTACAATGTGACAAAGTATCATCTCTCTAATCAGAAGCCGGCTCCCATACGGCTCTGCTGGACGCGTGGGATGTTAACTCCTCCTCCCACCAGGCCGTGAAGGCCCAAAGGTACCGACTGGCCGCCGTGTCAACCTCAGCCCAGAGGCGTCACTGGATGCGGATATGGAGGGGTATTTGGTCAGCACACCGCTCTCTCGGCCGAATGTTAGTTTCCGAGGCCGTAGCCGTTACTTTTCGATCAAGTAGCTCCTCAGTTTGCCTCACAAGGGCTGAGTGCACCCCGTTTGCCAACAGCGCTCGGCAGACCGGATGGTCACCCATCTAAGTGCTATCCGTGGGATCTTGGGGTGACTTTATAAGAAGTTCGTGAGTTTATGCATTAAGGGCAGATGAAGGAAATCTCTGTATGAGAGCAAAAGAAATTAAGGCCGACGATGCACGTCCCTGTCAAAAGATTGTCGCAGTGTGAGGCTTTAACAGGGGTGAGGCAGAGGGGGAGTATTTCGCAGGCGGCAGGTATTCCTACAAGAATGATAGGCACAGTTAAGTGGCCCAGTTATTCCCTTATCTGCGTCTCAGCATGAGGCGGGAGTGTGCGGGGGTAACGAGTTGCGGCTGAAAATACGAGCTGCCTGCAGGAGAAGTCGCGATGGCGCCGATTTATCTTCACCGCTCTGGCTGCCTGCCGCGTCACACGGCAGTCTGCGAGGCGAGTTTCCGTCACCTTGACGCGTCTCATCGCGTCGCAGGCCCTGGCCGAGACAGCTCTGAGTATAGCGCTGACACGATACTGATGTTCGTGATGACAACTTCTGACAATTAGTTTACTTCACGTACTCCTAATAATACTGAATCAGGTTGCCGCTGACTGGTGTGAGCGTTACCGAAACATCAGTTTAATGAAATAAAATAATTTGGAGAATTAGGCCGCGTTATTGTGAAACACATAAAGCAACTTTTGAGCGGTCCTCTTGAATGCGGTTAAGTGCTAAATATTGGTGACTGAGCGCCTCCATGTGCTGTCTACTTTGTTTTTATAGTGGCAACAAACGTCACATATCTATGATATCTCTGGACAATTTGAAGAGAGGTTGTTAAGGAAGCAGAAGTCCAGATAGGGCACGGTGGCTGGGGTGCAGAGACGAATTTTCTTCCGAAGCTCTGGGCGACTTCATTCGAGTTTCTTCGGCCAGTTGGTGACTCTCTGATGGAATGGAGGTGCATGCCCTGAAAGCTTCCTCAAACGATTTTACAGAAGCTATTCGGTAAAAAGTTTCACTTTTGCTTTATTTATAGCTTAATGATGAAGTGCCTGTCATTTCGTAATGATCATAGTTATTGTGATATTTGCATCGAAGTAAGACACTGCGCGAAATTTGAAAAATTAGCAGTGAAAACTAGGGGTCACTATGACTTTGCGTTTGGTGCACATTACATCCTATGCTGCTGCATATCAAATTTTTTTTTAGTTAGCATATTGAATTATTCCGGAAACTTGGGTGGAGGTCTCTATCTATCACCTATCTCGACAAAATTAATTTTATGACAGCACTCATTTGCTTTCACACGCACCAGTGATAAAGCTACACTGAAGTAGCCAGAACATTCCTCATATCTCATAAACAGTTCGAGATAGCGAAACGGGTTTTTGGCAAATGATAGAACAAACAGTGAAGTATTTTACCATATCGTTAACATGAGAAACTTTAGTGTCTGCCATATTATTCTACTAACAACAAACTTTTCGATGAAATGATATAATTTTTAAGGGATAATCGATCTCTGGTGAAATGAAAATTGCTGTGGATTCTGGAACAATATTAATAAAGAAATTACACGTTTATTTCTGTACCGACGATGTGCTTCCTTTCTAAGCTGCTGACGTTAATTTTCCTGAGTTGCTCACATAATAAACTCAGTAAATCACTGTTTCAAGATTTTGTCTGCACCATATGTTAGTGAGATGACACTGTGTAAGCTACGCAGTGTAGTAGAAAAAAAAATTGCTACAGCAACAAGAGAAATGTTGGTTTTATTCAAAATTCTCAACACAAGGCGCTTCTCCTAAAGTTACAAGTGGTTAACATCCTAAGGTGTCTAACAAATAACACACCTTACATTGAATTCCTGAAACAATTCCGGTTAAATCGATATGTCACACAGCATAGTTACGTGAAAAGGTACGAATTTTATTAATACGCAGATTTAATAAATAAGCCGGCATTTTGCGAATACAACACTGACACTAGTAATTGCACGCAAGTAATTTCCCCGACCTGGGCTACAAGACGCAGTTCTGAGAGAAAGAGAATTTACAACGGCACGCCATGCCGTCCCGCACGAGGCTGAAACCCACAATGGGACACCTGGTGGACACAATGATGTCCTTAGGTTAGTTAGGTTTAAGTAGTTCTAAGTTATAGGGGACTGATGACCTCAGCAATTATGTCCCATAGTGCTCAGAGCCATTTGAACCATTTTTGGACACAATGAGACGCCGCAGCCATTGCGTAGGCTGTCGCCGAAAGCCGCCCCTTATCTGTGCTTTTAATGACAACCCTTCAGCAAGCCTTTCTAGAGGAACATAGTGGGAGATGCCAGATAAAACGTCTGGAGAAGGCCAACACAAAACATTGGTGACTCACTGCATTAAAACTCACATGAAAAAAAAAGGCTGTTTATCTCAGTTTTACATAGCAGAAGTTAAAGTCTGACCTGTGATTGGTCGCTAGTGTAGACTTTGTATATTTTTGTGTTTTATCTCTGTTTTTTTGTATTCACATATTTTTTAGGGGAAGTGAAGATCAAAAAGCTACCAAATACGTTACAGATGAAATCGACGTAGCTACGTACGATTCCTCGTTACTAGTGAGAAACTAATCGGCGACGTTGGAAGTTGGACGTTAAGTGGTTCAAATGGCTCTGAGCACTATGGGACTCAACTGCTGTGGTCATAAGTACCCTAGAACTTAGAACTACTTAAACCTAACTAACCTAAGGACATCACACACATCCATGCCCGAGGCAGGATTCGAACCTGCGACCGTAGCGGTCGTGCGGTTCCAGACTGTAGCGCCTTTAACCGCTCGGCCACTCCGGCCGGCGTTGGACGTTAATACTTCTGGGCAAAGTTGATCAGTGATTCTGCTGTGTGTGCATACAGAAACTCTGACTCTGAGATGTTATTATCGCGAGTAGGCTGGAGCGAACAATTATTGAGAGAAGTCGGAAGTGATCGGACGCAGCATGCGATGGAGAGATGCCGCGCAAAATCAGAGGTTGGAGCCTGCCGTGATCGTGCAAATAGCGCAGGAGACTTTGATATTGACAGAGGATTTTTGGTAATTTGCCTTTTTGTCACACGTAGTTGTTGTCTGGAGGGATTTTGTCAGATTTGTGTATGCATACATTGAGAGTAATATTCGTATCTTTGTTGTGGCCAGAGACGTGTTTATTGAGTACAGACATTGTGGAATAACTATGGTCTGCGTAAAGTTTGTCACCAAAATCTGTTTTACGAATACAGTAAATTATAGTCTTTATTGGTTTCTTTCATTTTTTTACACCGTTTAATGCTAGTTGACCAAATCACTCCTGACAACTCAATTTCACTCTCTCTCTCATATGCCCATAACTGTTGCAATTATTATGACCATACATTGCACTCGGCATTGATCACAGTATTGCTTCTGAAATATTTTTAGCATGCTGCTGATCACGCAGTTGCAGCCGCAAGACGAGGTAAGTTATTTGTTGCGTACAGGAGCATTGCGGAACAGTTCTTAGGAGTTGTTAGAGAATATTTTAAATCTAGCAGTCAGATACTTGGGAATTGATTTCTTTGTGCTTTGTAAGAAGAGCTATTAATTTCTGTTGCTTTTAGTTCTGAATCAGAATTCTATTATTGTCAGAGATGCAACGTCACCTATTTGTGTACGTCCTCTAAAGTCAAACAGTTTCAACGTCTGCAGCGGACGTTGGTACGCCTGAGAGAGTCGCTACCCGCCGGTGAGCTACGTCGGACGAGCAGCTGACGCGCAGGAGTCGGTGATCGTGAACGCGGACCAATATGGTCGCCCCGCAGTGGCCAGATTTACGGTAATATCCGGCGTCGTCGGCGCTTCTGCGCATTCTGGCGCCAGATCCACGCCCTCTGCCAATAAAGCTAAGTCATCGCCGGCGGACCGTATTAGCGAATGGACCGGGGGCGGCGGCAGCTTCTCCAGCAACTGCAGGAGAGGTTGGGAGCGTTCAGCAGAACGGTAAGCCGGGACGTACAAGTACACGTCTCAGTTAGTAGGTAAGGTACTTTCCAATAACGACCCCCTACCCCCTACCGATTCTTTAAAAAATACGAATCGCAGCTTCAGACGTCTGATTACTTTATAAATGTGTTAAATATTTGACGTTAAGCATGTAAAACCTTTACGGTTGATGAGGCAAAACCTAATAATGTAGATTTTATTATTTTCTGATCATTCATCCATAGAGTGAAAAGCTAATTTTTTCCCCAAACTACGTATCGTACAAATATATAATTTTGTAGGTCTCTTCAGTAGTATGTGTGGATACTCTGCAAAACAGGAGGCGAATAGAACTAGTAATAAAGAAATATTAAGTAATTAAAACATCATCCTTGATGCTGAAGTTTTACAGTATGAACAACGAACAATTAGTAAGCGATAAATTGTTTCCGTTTCATTATTTTATGGGGCTATCAGCTATAAAAGATTAGAAAAGATTTGAAATTCCGTATGTGGTGTCTGTTCTTTCGGACATGTCATATAACTACTGCGAGACTGGCCAATAATCGCTTCAGTGAAGATTCATACCACGCTCCAACTCTTACGGGAACTAATGAAACGCCGCGAGTAAGTCGAGAATTTGGGTCTGAGGGGAGGCGTTCTACGGTACTCCGTGCAGTTGGGGTGACCACTGGGCCCGGATTGCTCAGCGGCTACTAAATAAATAAATAAATCATTGATATTCTGTGTACCTCTACGTTCCCTAAACTTTCCTTGGTTCATGTGGGGGAGGGAACGGAGCATGGTGGCCATGCGACTCCTGCCCACTTTGCCGCAATCCCTTCCTTGATCGCCAGGGAGGGTCCTTAAGGAAGAAAAAAGTTTGCTTTTGTTCTACAATATTAATTTTATTGTGTTAACCGGTTTTCCGCTTACAAGGCCATCTTCAGACATTTACTGGGTATTGTGGGGCAGCGGGTGGAATAATTGTTAATGTTCCTATTATTTATTTAATGCTGTTGTTTGCCGTTCGCAACACTGGCTCTCTAGCTACAATATTGGCAACCAGAAAGTGATTAGCAAAACGCGAAGCCTGTAATTAGAATTCCTAGTGCCCACTTCATCTGAGAAATACATTTATAGCTACAGCTTATAGCTCTGAGGAATTAGGAGATTGTCTGGGATTCATAATCAAAAACCATTCTCTCCAAAATGTTCACTATATTCTGAAAGTCACAAACCAAAAAGAATCCACACAATCCAACTACCAGAGCAGTTCAGAATCTAATGCGCTGATGCAACTATAACTGTTCAAATTAAATGTTTAAGTGAATGCTCGCCATAATTTGATGATAATGTTCATCAAACGCCACACTAATAGTGGTAGAATGTCTGTCCTGCGGCGGCACATGAAAATTCGACATACGCAAACTAAAGATAGATCATTAACGTCATCCCAAAATTAACACTTCATTCAAAACGATTTCATGGTTACGCGTATCCCGAGTAACTTATTACTGCATACGAGGCTGTTTTTTATCAACGATACCGAGATACCGACGCGACGCGACTCCTGGCACAGGTGGTGCGCTAATCAGCGTCTAGAGAGAACTGGGGCCTTCCTTCCTTCCTTCTCACGCAGCTTTCTTACATATAAAGCCGCGGTGCGGACGGCTAAGGGAACGCCTGATCAAATCTGCTCTCCCGACTAGCTGCTGGGCTAGTAATGCACCAATTTAAGTTATCGAATAAATCATTGGCCGATGAAGCTCTCAATTTAAATGTGCAATCAGCACACAGGTAAGTAATCATAATAAAAGTCTGAGGTGGCTAAGTCAAATATGTTGGGCGAGATAATTAATTTAATTACACTACACGCAGTAGACGAGCTCTGAACTTGCCCTTTGGAGATACGCTATTGCTATAGTTTTATAGTTATTCAGTTGAAACTTCTCACATCTTTATGATTATAGCGGATCTCCCTTCTACTTAAATTTAAACATCCTAGCTTTATTTATTCGCCTACTTAATCTATCTTGCTTCCTTAATGTTTAAGATAAAAACCAGAAAATCAGGAATTTCAACTAAAATTTTAATTCGTGAGATCCAGAATACTGTTTCTACTAAATTATTATGCAAAAGGAATCTAAATATAAATTTTTAAGTTTCTAGCTCTTTTCTGTTGCGCCAATGATTTTTACAGAAAAACGTCCAAATTTCGAAAATGGTTAAAGTAATTGAACTGATATTCAATACATTTTGATTTAGTATTACTCCTGACATGCTAGAAACGTTTCAGGTTATTTACTTGATTTTTAAAGTATTGCACAACATTTATGACGTCAGAGCTAGTTACAGCGGACTGGCTGGCACACAATGGAAAGTCTGATGTGAATTTTATAAGGCGTGAGTAGGCTGCTTCCCTACAGTATTGTCACCAAACAAGATACAATGTTTGCAAACAACATTGGAAGAGAAGTAACACTTTTAGACTGAAGCAGAAACATACAGGAAGTAACATTTTTGACAGTGTGATGGTAATGCAATGAAGAAGTAAAAAATTGAACAGTAAATTAAAAAAAATGGAGTAGATAGGAAAAACTTTAACACAAAATACGAAAGCATGTCTACATAACAGCTTCTATTGATAAACAAAACTAATAAAATAAAATAAAACTAGTACTTGACAAGGCTACATCAGGGGGTATAAAACGTGGAGAGTGATACATAAACCAATTACAAGAATAAACAATTATCAATATAACTACAGAATACGTAAGCAACTTAGGCAATATCAGTAAGATAAACATAAATAAATAAAACTTTTCTCGATGATTGCCATTGCCCGCCAAGCGTGTCTTCGTTAAGTTTTTTATTTTATTTATTTTTATATTTTAAAGACATATTTGTGTATGAAGCCAGAACGCTTGTGTTTTTGGTATCATAGTAATATGGTTTGTCATTATTCCCCATTCGGTGAGGCCCATCAACGAAATGAGTGCCATGCCGATGGGAGCGTACGTGGAGTCACTGTGCATCTTGGTCCGCATATCATTTTCCCCCCTGTTCTTGTGCTCTTCGGTTTGCTTCTGACCTGGCATTCCTTAATTCCATGTGCCTGTACAGGTGTTCGTAGTTGATTCCTACCTTGCTCATAACGAATGTATAGATGGTGAGAGATTTTATAGCAAGATAATACGTTCTTTTTATAGCGCTTACAATACCAAAGACCATAGTGCCTAGACAGGTAAAGCCCAGCATACAGGTTTTAATCGCTCATCACATTGTACCTAAGTCGTGTTATGAACAGCTTTCTGTGTGCATGTTCCTGATGTCCTTATATCAAGAAAGGTAAATTTTAATATGTAGTTTTGTAAGGCGCAAATGGATAATGTCTGTGCCTCAGATGCTTTTACTTTGTAATTGACGTACTTTATAGTGATTATAGTGATATGCGCATATGTGGGCTTTGCATGGGTATGTGACAAGCAGCTATAGTAAAGTTGTGTTTTAGTAGTTATACCGTGGGACTGTGTGTGCGCTGCCTGGACAGTTCTATCTGGGGGCCGGTTGGGAACCGCTGGAATCGCAGCAGATAAGCCTGCGCGAATAGGGCAGTGATGATGCCGACCGGTGTTAGGTGAGCAGTGGTAATTTAATCTGGTTATATTTTATGGAAAGAACGATCATGAGAGCAGTTTTTTATTATTTTTTATTGGTTGTGGCAATGATTGTATCAGATGGTCTGCCTCATGTGCCATGATGTCCATATGGTTTTATAAATGTTAATCCACGTTTCAGGTATGTGGTTCTGTAATAATTGTAATGTATATAGTTAACTCATGAAAGCCCTCTCTCAATCCTGTTATGTTATACCTACACAGATCCTATGATGGCACTTGAAGCGATCGTGGCTTTTGAATTATTTTAAAAATAGAGTGATCGCCCCACGACACACCATGTGTTCACTGCATAATAAATAAATGCAGGGAAATGGAGGCGTTTCAGGGAACATACAGCAAATGCAATCTTTGAGAGTGCGGTGGTACTGCACTTTAACGTGAACATTATATTCAACTACATAACAGTTTGCATTAAATAAATGAACCAAGTAAAATATAAACAATATTTGAAGAGACAGCTACAATAGGTGTTAAACATGGACAGTAATACAAGTACCAGTTAAAAGAAAGCCTTAACAACTGAAATTACAGTCTATATGGAATAGATAGACAACTTCAATAACACAAAAGAACTTAATGAATACTGTCTGCAAGAAATGCTGTACACTACCATATGTAGGTGAGGTATTGCAGATTGTAGCCAAAGCACTGAAAGCCTGTAAGTATAGGCTTTCCTACTACATTTCTTAGCCCAGTATATTTTTAATAGCAAAGGTATGATCCAGTTATTAGCCAACTGTGGGGTATACAAAATCATCTGTTCTGATTGTGACAAAAATTTTTACATCGGTCAGTCAGGCAGAGACATAGCAACTAGGCTGGCTGAAGATGAACGCAGCTAGAGATTGCAGAACTCTGACTCCGCATTTGCTGAGCATGTACCGAATGAGGGTCACAACTACCAGCAAGTGTCCTACGTACTTCACTTAGCAAACAAAGGCCATAAAACTCAACCTGCTGGAAGCAATGGAAATTAACAAACAACTTGCTCACAGTCCAGACCTAATCCTAAATGACCAGACACAGCTCAACACCTCTCCTCTCCTAAACTTCATATAATCATCTCTGTTTTTCATTACTTCTCACACTGTTTGTTCTTACATATGCCCATTTGCATCTAACTTTGTTTTAAAATCATTTCTGGACAAGGGAAAGATATGAGATGGTGTACCATTGAGTGGAAAGCTGCATGTTTGTGTTTATTGATTACAATAGCGAGTCATATTTACAAAGAACTGGGCATTACGAGTCCAGTTACCGGTATGACGCTCTGTGGCCTGGATGCACCCACTGATTCTGTTGGGACTGGTGTCATAAAACCGTTGTATCGTCTACTGAGGCAATTTGGCCCACAACTGTTGTAACCAGTCCGTGACATCCTGACTGCTGGCACAGTAACGGGCTTGACGTGTGAGTTGGTCCCAGACATATTATATTGGGGACAACAAAATGGCTCAAATGGCTCTGAGCTCTATGGGACAATCTGAAGTCATTAGTCCCCTAGAACACAGAACTACTTAAACCTAACAAACCTAAGGACATCACACACATCCATGCACGAGGCAGGATTCAAACCTGCGACCGTAGCGGTCACGCGGTTCCAGACTGAAGCGCCTAGAACCGCTCGGTCACAGCGGCCGATTACTGGGTACAGATCAGGGTATCTTGCTGGCCACAGTTCTACCTCAACCTCACGCACACATTCCATAGAGACACTTACTGTTTGTGGACAAACATTATCATGAAACTTCCTGGCAGATTAAAACGGTGTGCCGGACCGAGACTCGAACTGGGGACCTTTGCCTTTCCCGGGCAAGTGCTCTACCGTCTGAGCTACCCAAGCACGACTCACGACCCGTCCTCACAGCTTCAATTCTGCCAGTAACTCGTCTCCTACCTTCCAAACTTCACAGAAGCTCTCCTGCGAAACATGCAGAACTAGCACTCCTGGAAGAAAGGATATTGCGGAGATATGGCTTAGTCACAGCCAGGGGGATATTTCCAGAATGAGATTTTCACTCTGCAGCGGAGTGTGCTCTAATATAAAACATCCTGGCAGATTAAAACTGTGTGCCGGACCGAGACTCGAACTCGGCACCTTTGCCTTTCGCGGGCAAGTGCTCTACCATCTGAGCTACCGAAGCACGACTCACGCCCCGTCCTCACAGCTTTACTTCTGCCAGTACCTCGTGCCAGAGCCAGACGTCACATGGATTAAAATCGGGTGATCTGGACTGCCAGGCTGTAGAAAATGTCGGCCGATAATTCTATTGTGTTGCTGGAAAGTCAGCAGGAATGAAGTCCTGAACATGGCTGATTTTGTTTGGATAGCAATGCAGGGATGTCGAACGTTTGTGCAATCCCCCTGCGCTGTATGTTTGCACACCACCACTTGACCCCTTAATACTGAGGTTACATCTACAAACGTCACATCAACTGCTTTCCTCCCTCTGCCCCATTTCACATCAAATGAACCTGTCTTTTACAAATGCTTTTCAGCATATTCCGCGCTTACAGCGCCATCTACTGGTAACATTTTCGTTAATTTTTTTTCTCTTCCGTGACGTTTCCCACTACGTCAATACTGTTTAAATTTGACGTCATGGTGAGCAGTGGTTTTCTGCCTACATGGTTTTGAAACTGAAGCTTTAATTACGGACACCCTGCATGCAGCCGACTGCACCACTTCTTTGTGGACGATTCTTCTACGCTAGCTGCGAGACCGGTGATCAACAACTGCGTGAAGCCTCCTTGACTGTTCTCCGACTTCTGGATGGCGTCGCCGGTAATTCACGATTTACGCACCGTCTTTTCCTCGCCGTTATGTTCGCGGAGTAAGAGACGCCATTAAATTCGCGAATTCGACCGCATTACCATTCCTGCGCGCAGCAGCACGTTGAGTTCCTTCCGCTATTTCAGAAAGATTTCACCTTCCCGGTCCGTATAAATAAAAAGGAACACCGTACGCTCTCGACTCGGAACGGAAGCGAACGCGGAGACCGCGCGAGAAAATGAGGATGGCGAGGAGGAGAAAAGGGGATGGGGGATAACTGAGAGAAAAAGAGAGCAGGAGAAGGAGGAGGAGGAGGAGGAGGAGGAGGAGGAGGGAGGGAGGGAGGGAAAAGTCGTCCGCGATTTGTCGCCGTGGGAGTTTTATGGACTGGGAACGCTATCCGGATCGTAACAAGGTGCGGAAATATGCGCGCACTTGTTTTTCGGCGGCAGCAAGTTAGACGAATAAATCAGTCCGCCGTTTGTTTGCGTTCGAGGCGGGGAGACTATTTCCGGTAGACATGACGAACTGCCGCAGATACGGCTCAGGCGTTCAAGTATTTCTGCGGCTTCGGGGAAACCCCAAATTCTTAGCGGTTACGCGTACGGAGTGCTGTAGTTCTTCAAAAGGCGGTGTAATTTTCTGTTGCGTGTAACGTCTAGCATTCGTTGCGGCATAACTTTATTAGGCGTCTAACCCTCTTCCCTCTTGTTGGATTTTAGCTCCTTTCCATTTTCCATCTGTCCATATGTGTTATTAGAGGTTAGCTGTTACAACGCGATAAAAAAAAAGACACTCACAATAAAAACATATATGGATTAATTTAAGCTACACTTTTCAAACTGAGTACCTAGGTTTCCTAATGCTGTTATCAGAATACTGTCGCGGTCGCCACTCTAACCTTCTCACTTCCTCGCTTTTCCTCGTTATTGTAGTCGACGCTTTTTCTGGAAAAGTCTTTTTTTGTGCCTTTAGCAATTTCCATAGTGATAACAGTGAGCTACGAACTGTGATTCACTTCGTCATTGAAACATAAAACATCATTAATTTCATGAATATTTCATTTAAAGTTCTTAGGACAGGGGAAAAATAAAAAGCTGATAAATAAAAATCACTATATCATGATATACATTAACATAATGATGCAGGGAATTATTATCAATATTACTAACCCCTATGTGGAACTCTTTAATTAAACATCTATACTAGGGACGCAGAGCCAGAGAATGAGCTGTGAATGCAAGAGACAGTTGAACACTTTATTGCAGATGTGTAACGCTATATCGTGCAGACGATTTAGATCTGTGATAACAGACAAACTGATAAAATGGGGAGATTCATTGCCCTGATGGTGGAGGTATGCTTGATATCACTTGCACGGATATTCTCAAATAACACACAAATTCTTATGACATTGTTGGCTCATGAGAAAACAACTTTCCAAAAATTTAGTAATCTTGTAGTTTCACCAACTTCTCGAACCAAAATTAAGAAATTAATACTCGTCATTTACTATATGAGAAATTACAGAGTTTCTCAGATTGTATTTTATTGATGTTGATTGTTTATACAAAATACATGATGTATTTGAGAACCCAGTGACATCTATACCGATTCAATGAAATAAGCTCATGCATGGATAGTTGATAAACATTAGTGTCCTCCCGTAACACTTTACTACGAAGATAAAGACTGTGTAACGTTATGCTAAGACGTTCTAGTTTTGCAACAAATACGAGATCCAAACTGACTGTGAACTGCACCAGCCATCAATGAGGTCCACGGTCAGCGTACATCTCCCCTATATTAAGATACGCTGCAGATGCGTTTGTTTCATGGATGCCATCCTCGACAATGGTGAAGAGGCTATTTTTTTTCTTTTAAAAAAGAAGAACATAATACACTCGAAAATAATACTGAGTTGATGGCATTTCCCATATAATTCTAAAGAGCTGCTGTCGTGTAATAGGCTTAGTGCCTCCCAAGAAAATTAAAATTTCTGATGGTTGAACTCTTTTACAAGAAAAGTGAAAGAAGTGATTTCAATAAGTAGTGACCTGTTTGAGTGCCGACATCATATTCTAAAATATAGAGAAAAGGTGAAGTGTACAAATGTGACCCATCTTGGTAACAGTAATGTACGTCCCAAAACAGATATCAGAAGTGTTGCCCAATTGGTAATGATATCTATACATTCACGTCGTGATTCTACTAGAATCAGATAACAAACTAGCGCTATTCAGTTATTTTTGTTACTTATCCGAAGCATTTGATTCTGTAAATCACAATTTTTCTTTAGAAAAAACAGAACTTAAATGGAATTTATGATGCAACTAAAAGATGGCTCACGTCATACTAAACAAAAAGAATGCAGGAAGTTGTACGTCATTATTTATGACCCCCAGGCCAGAGACATTTATATGACTGGGGGTAATCATTAAGGATTAAAATTCAGTACTGGGTCATTCGTTGTTTCTCTTATATGTTTAACGATATTCCGTTTCACACACATGTCAGAATTAGTTCTTTTTGCAGATGATGCAATTATAATAATCCAAATAGGCATACAGCAAGTGAGGAATCAGTAATTAATATGCTGAGAAGGGTTATTGACTGACTGGAAATGATCTCCATTAATTTTAAGAACACACAGCGTACTGGATTCTGTACATCAAAAGGTACAACACCATAGATAAATTTAAAGCACGAGCAGGACTTAGCAAGGGATGCAGCATCGTAAAAATATATGAGTGCATGTTTTATGATAAATTACGTTAAAAATAATTATTTTAGATCTTCTTAAACAATTCAGTTTACCCACGTTTTTACTTCATCCTATCTAAAGCCATAAAGAAAGACCACACGTTCGCCGTCATCCCACACCAACACAGGTGTCCCAATTGCGGACTCTCACTCCATTGTCTAGAGGTTGACTGTGGCTACTTGTGCATTCCAAAGAACAGAGTTTTCTTTTTTTGTCACAATAGTGCCTTTCCTGGACCTTGTTAAACATAGCATTTCTTATCTTTCAATCTTCAAGTCGCAAAAACAGTCACTGCCTTGGGAAATCGTATCTACGTTGCATCTGGGGTACCCGGCGTCCAGCTGAGGTGTCTGAAAGAAAAGTCGGGTCATCAGAGAGGCACTGACCTGTGCGACTGCCGGCGCGTGCTCCTGATATTTCCCACAAGGTTGGTCTCCCTGTCCGGCTTTGTGGCCTTGTCGCGCACCTAAACACTAGCAGCTCATCCCAATGCGCTCGCAAATGGCTTCGTACTTATATAAGCCATGCAATTCCGAATAAAATTGTAAATCATGGTAATTAAATACTGACAGTCATTAGTACTGATACGCGTTTTATTTCACAGTGTTGATTAATTATTCAGATCTGATGGATCTTCATATTCCGATTTTATGTTGGTTAAGGCACTGTTTAGGTCAGCCTCTTGATGCCAATTGAGGTGCTACATCATAACGACCGGAAGAGCGGTGTGATGACCACACGCCTCTCCTATCCGCATCCTCATCTGAGGATGACACGGTGGGTGGATGGTCCCAATGGGCCACTTGTGGCCTGAAGACGGAGTGCTGTATATATATTATTATTATTATTAGTCGTAAAGCTCCCAACATGGAAGACGCTAAGTAAAGATGGTTCACTTCTGGGGCTTCTTATTCTTCTTGTTTGCCCACCAGGTCTTCATTCTTTGCGAGAATTCAGCTTTTCTTTCTTCGCTCCATTTTGTTCCAGTTCTCGGCGCTTTTGTCTCTGGTTTGACCTCCCATTTGTCAACTTTAAGTTTGAAATTGTTTCTTTTGTTCATGTCTTCAGTAGTAATGTTGACTAATTCCAGATCTTTCTTTACATTTTTGATCCATTCTCCTCCATTAACAAGGGATGCTACGTATCTTACTATTTTTTTTGTAAGTTTGTGATCGGGAAGTCTCATTATGTGGCCATAGAATTTTAGACGCCTCTTCCTCATGTCTATCTCTATGTTAGAATATTCTTCAATTTTAGAATTTTTCTGTAATCTATACCCCTCTTTGGTCCATCTTGGTCCCAGAATTTTCCTAATGATTTTCCTTTCCTCTTTCTTCAGGTTTTCCATATCTGTTTTCCTTTTAAGTGACAAGGTTTCGCTGGCATATAGCATTATTGGTTTAATTACCGACTTATAATGTTTAATTTTTGTATTTATAGATAGGAATTTTTTATTGTAAATGTTTTGGACCAGCCCTAGACCCCTACGAGCTTTTAATATTCTTTCTTGTTGTGAGTATTTTTCAGAAATTATCTCTCCTAAATATTTAAAGTATGGTACCTTCTTAATTTCTCCATATTTGGTTTGTAACTTAGAAATTTCTAGATTTGTTGTTGTAAACACCGTTTTCTCAAAAGATATTTGTAGGCCAACTTTTCCTGCACACTCTTTTAAGGTTTCTATCTGTTTGACTGCCATTTCACTAGAATCTGCCATTATTGCAAGATCGTCTGCGTAGGCTAAGTAGGGGATTTGTAGGTCATCTTTTTTGGTTCCCAGTGATATTGGTTTCCAGTACTTTTCTTTTTTGAGTTCTTTTTCCCATTCTGCCATGACTCTATCCAGAACTAAGTTAAATAACAGAGGTGATAATCCATCACCTTGTCCAACCCCAGTTTTTATCTCAAATGATTTTGAAAGTTTTCCCATGAATTTCACTTTGCATTTTGTATTTGTTAATGTCTGCTCTATGATGTTCCGTGTCTTCTTATCGAGTCCTTGTTCTTCAAGAATTTTAAATAGTGTGGGTCTGTGAATTGAATCATATGCCTTTTTAAAGTCGACAAAGACATATACTGTAGGCTTCCTTCGCATTTGTCTCATCCTTGTAATCAATTTCAAGTTTAAAATTTGTTCTGGACATGATCTGTTTGGTCTGAAACCAGCTTGGAAATCTGAGATTTTGGGTTCTAGCAGTTTTTGTGTTCTTTCAAGTGTTGATTAATTATTCAGATCTGATGGATCTTCATATTCCGATTTTATGTTGGTTAAGGCACTGTTTAGGTCAGCCTCGTGATGCCAATTGAGGAGCTACATCATAACGACCGGAAGAGCGGTGTGATGACCACACGCCTCTCCTATCCGCATCCTCATCTGAGGATATATATATATATATATATATATATATATATATATATATATATATATAGGCACTGTTTTGTAAAAAAAGTTCGCATTACATATACGATGACACACTGCAGACAAATACTTTCAGAAAAGACCCGCCTAGCACTTAAATTTGTATTTGGCGTATACATAGTACTGTTTTTTTTTTTTTTTTTAAAGAAATCTTGCTATTGCCAGTCGACTGTTTAAATTGTCTCAGCATCTGCCATCGACAGTTGTTTTGCTATGAAAGAATCAAAACACTTTTTGCGTCACGTTTCCTGGTCTAGTTCCCCCAGTTTCACCTGATTTATATCGAAATTATTCCGTTGTCCTTGTTTTACATTTTTTTGTGTTCACCTCATAACCTCCTGCCAAGACTTCCTGTCTGTTCAACTGATACGCCAAGTTATTTGCAGTTTCTGACGGCATTACAGCGTCACCTGCAAACCTTAAAGTTTTTAACTATTCCACCCTTAACTTTAGACCTCTTCTCATACTTCTATAATAAGCAGACAAACACATACATCATATCTCAAGACAGTGCGGTAAAAGGTAGTCAGTAATATAGTGGTCAAAAACGAAAGATTTTTTGCAGTCGGGTGATGTGAAAGTAGGATTTGTAACGTAGGTGATTTACAAAACGCATTAAACTACAGGTTCAAGTTTATCAAAAAATAAAGGAGATGTTGAAATGGGCAAAAAGGAGGACCATTCCAGTTACCACAGGCAGTGCAGAAAACGATTTCCATCTGAAAATTGTAATAAACTCAGAAGTTTACTCATCGGAATAAAAAGCCAGCTCATTGATGAGGTTAACGGTAAATTCATATCATATATTGTCAACAAACAAAGCGCAAACGGCCAAAACGATTTTGTCATTTCCATAGTTAACGTGTACTCGAAGAGTGTACGCGAACCACAAAAAGATATACGCAAATGTGTTACACATAGTGTTTTCAAACGTAGGAATTAGTTAACGAATCGAAAAAAAAGGAATACAGTTCTGAGGAAAGTAGGAATGAATCTTCACGAAAAAGTGTTAAAAACACACACTGCATCAGATCGTCCTTGAATCTTGAATCATAAGCACATTAGAAACCAATCTGATTGGTTTGAACTCAGAAGTAGAGTAGGAAATTTCGTGTTTGATTTCATTTAAAAATAAATGTTTATGAAGAAAAACTGTTGTTGTAATCCCAACTAGATAGAAAATCATTTATTCTATTAATTGTTTTATTTATTTAACTATTGACATATTTATTTAATTTTAAATAAGAACAGGTTGCTTTTGTGAATTATGAGTAGTGGCGTGGACAGGCCCCAGCAGCAAAGAGAGGAAGAAGCTCTTTTGAGAGGAGGAAAACAAAAATAAAGTGTAGGGAAGATATAGAGAAGAATCAACAGCCGAGGAAAATCAATGCGGGGGCAGAGAAATGGTAACCGCGGGGCGAAGAACACAATTAAGGAAAGAAAGTAATGGGATAGAATGAATATTGTTGGTAGCTGCTAATACAGTGATTCTGGTCTCGGTTCCCGATGGCAAGCTTGTATCGTTCTGTGTCAGAAAGATCTGGAACGACGTCCACTTAGCTTCGTGAGACCAAGCGAGAAGCTGCTGGATATACTCTCGAATGCTGCAGGCTAGCCGTCGAAATACAGTCAATCGAAAGTCTTCCACTAGACTGGGAACACATTTTGTTATCGCCTTGTATTATGCCTCGGACAGAATTTCTTTTGGGTGCGATAAATTGCAGCTTTATTATGTGGACTTCTGTAGTGTTCGAATATAGTATTAATGATACACTGTGTGACCCTGCCACACTGATTTTATCCCTTCCATGTAGAACTCTGCAGGTCGATCTTGTTAGAACGAATTGACATATGGAAAAAAAATTTCAGGAGTACCGTAAGGGAGTGTTATATGGTCGTTGCCATCGGAAGATACGCCAGGTCGTTCGCGGACGATGATATTAACAGTACGACGGTTGCAACACCAGAGACCTATACCGAAATGCAGGAAGTCCTGCGAAAGATTGATGTGTGGTGCAGGGGCTTGCAACTGATACTGAACGTAAATGCATGTAACGCGTTGGATATAACTAGGCCAATACATCTATTACTCTTGAATTATACTATTATTACTAAATCACTGGAACAGTAACAACCGCAGGATAATTAGGGGTAAGAGTCCGGAGCGACTAATTGGTTGTAGGAAAAGCTGATGGCAGGTTTAGATTCGCTGGAGAAGGAGGAGGAGAGTTTCAAAGTCCCATCGACAACGAGGTCATTATTGACGGAGCTCAGGCTCGGATTGTGGAAGGACGGAGAAAATAAGTAGTCGAGGCCTTTAGAAGGAACCATCCCGGCATTTGCCTTAAGCAAATTTTAGGAAAACCTAAAAACCTAAATAGGATTTCCGGACGCGGATTTGAACCATCGCCCTCCCGAATTCGAGTAGAGTATTACCACTGACTACTACCCCGCTCGGCAGATACGTTCATTGGAATAATATTAATTAAACTCGTTGACTTGTGCGAACAATTAGTATTCTACACTGACCAGTCAGCGAGAGATCATATAGTCATACAGAGATAAGTAAACGCAAGAATTTATTAATAAAATGACAACAACGAGACCATAAGGGTGAAAATTTAACTGTAGTTTTGACAGTGGCTGTTGTACTGGCATGTACAAAGGGGGGGGGGGGGGGGGCAGGGTAATAAGTGAAATCTCCACCAGACAGAATGATTTTGCCTCCATTAAGGAGATTATTTGTCACGATGTCCCTTAAAAGTCAATAGACAACGCCTAGCACATCTTTGGGAACCAAACTTTGAGATCAGCGACATGGAGAGTTATGCATCGAATAGACCGATGTGTTCAAGATGGATACACGTATTTCGAAAATCGAATGAGATGAGTGGGTCCCTAGTAGGAGACTGACGGCAGTGCGTGTCCGTGCGTGACACGAAGTGTGGTGTCACCGCCAGACACCACACTTGCTAGGTAGTAGCCTTTAAATCGGCCGTGGTCCGTTAGTATACGTCGGACCCGCGTGTCGCCACTGTCAGTGATTGCAGACCGAGCGCCGCCACACGGCAAGTCTAGAGAGACGTCCTAGCACTCGCTCCAGTTGTACAGCCGACTTTGCTAGCGATGCTACACTGACAGATACGCTCTCATTTGCCGAGACGATAGTTAGCATAGCCTTCAGCTACGTCATTTGCTACGACCTAGCAAGGCGCCATTACCAGTTTATATTGAGATTATTATTGATGTATCAACAAGAGCGATGTACACCAATTATGGATTAAAGTTAAGTATTACATCAACTTCGTACTTTATTTGCAATTCTCAAGACATTGTCCTGTTCCAGACCGCACGCTAGTCTGCGTGAGCTTAAAAGCGTGCATTTCGGCCTCCTCTAGCAACACGGTGTTGGCTCTTCTGCCAACACTTCACGAAGTTCACAAATGTTCTATCGGAGGCTCCCGGTCGGTCAGTGAAATAACAATTCGGAATCTTATTTCTTACTGAATGTAAGACTCAGGTACTGCCTTCTGTTGTTCGTTTAGCTGTTCGTAAGCTGACTTGCTGTTCGTACATCCTTCTTCTAGTTTGTAAACGCCTGTTCTGTATTGTGCGACAATCACAATAGGGTTCGGAAGGTAGAATTGTTGGTAAGATATGCCAAGGTACTTAAAGATATTTTCCAGTTCTAACCGTGTGAGGTTTTAGGCTTCAAGTGGCGTGTGATGTCTCTGAAAAACTTCTGAAAGTGCGTCCTGAAATGTCAGCTCAGGTATGTTTGCAGGAGAACAGGATAGGCAGATGATGGCGAAAATCCACCTCCATTTCGGTGGCATTTGGTGTCTGGTGGCCTCTTACAAGCATTCTTTCCTTTCCGCACCACTTAATTATTCATGTAGTTTTTCTGCAGCCAGTTGAAATGAGTTCCATAGTACTCCACTACAGTACTTTGTCGTGCAGAGGTAGTAGTCACTGGTAATATCTTTCCATGTCGGCTGGATTGACAGTGTAGAGGCACCCAAAGGACTTGATGTTTTTCTTGTCAAGAATCAATTTCCTTTTGACCTTACAAAGTGTCCTGGAATTTCGTGCTAAAGGTACTCGCCGGCGATTACGTTATCAGTGCACAATTTTTTTTAAAAAATACCATGAGTTTCTAGTCCCTATGAACGATAGGAGCAACTTCGTATGCCGCCTGGAAGTACACAATGTGTTCCTCCTGGTAAGTGCTGACGCAGTCTCTCGATCGCATGAGGTCGGTGGAAAACTCGGTGTTCGTGAAATAGGTCTAGTCCTATTGCACTGACATAAAGGCAGTTGAAGTAAACGTCCATTTCGTCGAGCTGTTGTTGACATTCATAATCTGAGCGCAATCGTAATGCCACGCAGTAATGTCTCTTATAAAAGTATTTATAGAAATATTTATCAGATTTCATTGAAGAAGGTTGATGAGAGAGCGGTATCTTCTACTGAGAAATCTGCAGTATGGTACAGTCCACTGACTATCAGAGATAAATGATCGAATTGTTATTGTAACGCTGTTATCGTGTCGTTTGTATATGTGGTAGCGATTAACAGTTAAACTACTTTCTCGCTAATACAGTTTTGTTCTTGCGTGCGTAGACTGTTTGGATTGATAGTACCTCGGGGTCGGTGTACCACGTATTCCCGAATAACTTCAAAAAGTTCAGGGTCTGTTTCTTTATTTGGAATTTCTGCGCAAATTAAAGATACTATATCTTGAACTAAATGTAAGTTACCTTCATTTGACAGAATGAGAAGAATGTGTGTATGAGAGATACCTCTCTTTTGAAATTCAATAATACGTACATAAACGATAACTACGCCTTGTATATGTTTCTTCAAAGATTATGTAATAACGCTTCCAACTTCAAATGTAAACTCTACAGACTAATTCGGCTCTATACTCAGAGCTTTCATATGGTTTCAGCTGAGAGGTAATTTCAGTGCGATCGCTGTTAGACATAATAATAAAATTAGATTGTCAATAGTCTAAATTCATTACATAGACGTGTGTGCCGGTAATCACCTGCATGTAAATAACTGCAACAACTGTCGTACATGTTAGTTAAACAGGCTGTCAATAGATGGCGTCTTCCGCGTTGTTGTTGTTGTGGTCTTCAGTCCAGAGACTGGCTCCACGCTACTCTATCCAGTGCAAGCTTCTTCATCTCCCCGTACCTACTGCAACCTACATCCTTCTTAAAGTGTTTAGTGTATTCATCTCTTGGTCTCCCTCTACGATTTTTACCCTCCACGGTGCCCTCCAATGTTAAACTGGTGATCCCTTGATGCCTCAGAATATGTCCTACCAACCGATCCCGTCTTCTGGTCAAGTTGTGCCGCAAACTCCTCTTCTCCCCAACTCTATTCAATACCTCGTCATTAGTTACGTGATCTACCCATCTAATCTTCAGCATTCTTCTGTAGCACCACATTTCGAAACTTTTTTTCTCTTCTTGTCTAAACTATTTATCGTCCACGTTTCACTTCCATACACGGCTACACTGCATGCAAATAGTTTTAGAAACGACTTCCTGTCACTTAAATCTATACTCGACGTTAACAAATTTCTCTTCTTCAGAAACGCTTTCCTTGACATTGCCAGTCTACATTTTATATCCTCTCTACTTCGACAATCATCAGTTATTTTGCTCCCCAAATAGCAAAACTCCTTTACTATTTTAAGTGTCTCATTTCATGATCTAATTCCCTCAGCATCACCCGATTTAATTCGTCTACATTCCATTATCCTTGTTTTGCTTTTTTTGATGTTCATCTTATATCCTCCTTTCAAGATACTATCCATTCCGTTCAGCTGCTCTTCCAGGTCCTTTGCTGTCTCTGACAGAATTACAACGTCATCGGCGAACCTCAAAGTTTTTATTTCTTCTCCATATATTTCCTTTTGTTTCCTTTACTGCTTGCTCAATATACACAATGGATAACATCGGGGATAGGCTACAACTCTGTCTCACTCCCTTCCTACCACTGCTTCCCTTTTATGCAGTCGCGCGGTTCCGGACTGAGCGCCTAGAACCGCTAGACCACCGCGGCCGGCCCTTTGCTGTCGCTGACAGAATTAAAATATAAGCAAAGCTCACAATTGTTATTTCTACTCCATGGATTTTAGTTCCTAGTGCAATTTTTTATTTTCTTTCCTTTCCTGCCTACTCAGTATACAAATTGAATACCGTAGGTGATAAGCTACAGCCCTTCCCGACCACTGCTTCCCTTACATGCCCTCCAAATACATATAATTGCCATCTAGTTTCTGTACAAATTGTAAACAGCCTTTCATTTCCTGTATTTTACCCCTGCCAACTTCAGAATTCGAAAGAGAGTATTCCAGTCAACATTGTCAAAAGCTTTCTCAAAGTCTACAAATGCTAGAAACGTAGGTTTGCCTTTCCTTAATCTCCCGCGTTATTTTTATAAAAAATGTTTTCAAAAGAAACTGTTTTAACGAAAACAATAACCTAAAACCATTTGTGTGTTTTTGGACAGCAGCGATGGACGATATCTTGAAAATGAGGTCTCTGTCAAAATTTTGATTAAGTAATACGGCAGGTATGAGGTATCGACAAAAACACACTGTTGAGAAATAATGTAGACGATGTAATTCATCCACGAAAGTAAAGACTTACAAGACCTTTGGGACACCGATACTAGAAATCTGGAACCATTACGGAGTTAGTAGAAGAGACAGAGTAGATGCACTGAAGATTGGCCAGTTTTATAACAGGATCTTTTTTCGGGATGATAATGTTACAGAGATACTCAAGAAACTCCAGTGGCAGAAGCCTCAAGAGAAGCGTTGTGTGTCACGGAGAGGTTAAATGCAGTAACTGGCTTGTCGAGTAGACAGGCAGATGTGGATCTAGACAGATGCGAGTGGTGTGGGACATTAGTTATTCAATTTATATTAGACTCTTTTGCAGATGGCCGTATCTAGTGCTATTTTCCAACATCGATTCATTTGAGAATTTCGTATGGAACTTGCCGTTTGCGTTACTTCTCGGATGAAAAATGTTGGACTCTAACACCTGACCAAGTGATAGAAACTGAAATGAGGTGCCCAGAATGAATTTTCACTCTGCAGCGGACTGTGCGTTGATTTGAACCGTCCTGGAAGAATAAAAATGTATGAGGGGTGGTCGCGAGCCGTGCTTAGAGAACTCAGTCGGTAGAGCACTTGCCCGCGAAAGGCAAAGGTCCAAAATTAAAGTCTCTGTCCGGCACGCAGTTTTAATCTCGAAACGAGGTTTTTCCCCTATGCAGTGGGCTATTCGCTCCTTGATTATAAAAAGTATAAAGACATTAAAAATGAATTAAATGTGCAATCTGCTACATATGCTATAAAAATAAATAAATGAAATCGGTGGTATCAGTTGCGCAAATGGAATTCAATAGAATAACTAAAACTGCATTGCAATATAATCCCAGAGGAAAATGAAACATTGGACATCCTTCAAAAGATGGCGTGGGCGATTCTCGGGCAAATAGGCCGATAAGTCTAGTTCTCTATGATAATGAATTTGAACTTGGCAGGGATTCCTTTGTGTCTTAGGACTTCACTGAGTTTTAGCAATTTTAGTTGCTTTTCAACAGCTGTAGTTCTGGATGCTATGTGATTCACACTTGCGGAAGACCATCTGTGATGACAACATTTTTTAATTTTCTTTCTGAACCGATTTGGTGACACAGAATTTAGAAGTTTTGGTTTCTTCCTTCTATTTTTCATATGGTTTGTTGTCTCTTCTATTGTATGAACGCTGGTTTATACCAATGGCAGCCTTAAAGTATGATAAAACTTTTTGGCGTTTTAAGGCTAATTCCAAGATAATACTTCAATGTAGCAAGTACTGAAAGCTTGAACTACAGCTTGAGAGAGAAAAGTGTAACTTTTGTGGCAACAGGACACCTAGAGACCTTATTTTTGGCGTTAAAATGGTAGTGGAAAAATACTGGGGAAAAGTAAAACATGATATTCTTGCCTTGATACATTCAGGAAACACCTATGATGGCTTGCCAACATACAAATTATGGACGTCTGGTAAGGCGGAATGTATTAGTAGAGTCTCTTAGCAATTAAGTAAAAATGTTTTACAACCACTCCCAGAGCTGCATCCAGAAAGTAGATAGTTTTTCTGAAAGGTTTACCGCAAACAAAGCAGTACTACAGAACAGGGCATTGTCACTGCTCATGTTTGCCACTGTGATGGATGATGTAGTGATGAGGATATAACAAAAAGCTTATAATGAATTCAAGGCATGTGGTTTTACAGGTGATGTGGTAATGTGTGGAAACAGAAAAAGAGGTGCCACAGAAATGACACATGTGGTACAGCCATTCGAACCAGTTTTCTCTAAAAATCAGTCACACAAAGATAGTTGTGATGTTATTCATCAGAAGAGGATTTCATGTGAACAGCGCCCTGGATGAACAGAAACAGATACCTGGATGATATCATAATTGGAGACACCAAGTGTTCTTTGGGAATCACTAATAGAATCCAGAACGGAGCTCACTTTCACCATGGAATTAGTTAAAGAGTCAAAAGAAACCTCTATAAGTGCGTTTTTGACCAGTAAGTATATATGCCCTTGAAACCTGTGCCATCAATTGTAGACACGGTAGCAGACACCAGTTAGCATAAAAGAAGTTCTTGAGGTCAATGCTCCCCCCCCCCCCCCCCCCCGAGATGATGAAAATATTAATCAACAGTGTGAGTCTCTAAATATTACACGTCTTAACATACGAAGGTTGTCCAGTAAGTAAGTACCGATCGGTCGCGAAATGGAAACCACTGGGAAAATCCAAAATCCGTAAAGCTTAGGACAGATGTGTTGGGCAGTGTCTCTAGTATGCCCGTCGATCGTGTCACGTCGCTCTTTTCAGTTTTGAGTGAACAGTGAGCACATAAAGATGCGTAGGGAATAGCATCTCCCGCCAAGTATGAGGGCCTGGGGTTAGAGATTTCGCCTGTGTCATGCAGCCCACATAACACAACTGTCGAGCAGTTCCTTCTTCATGCCAATTCTCGGCCGCACACTGCAGGGGCAATGAAGACGCTCCTGCAGCGTTTCCGACGAGAAGTGTTTGATCACCCACAATACAGTCATTAATTGGCTCCCCCTGAGTCTCATCTCTGCTCACAAGAACCGCTGGCTATGAAGACCAATTTTCCCACAGACAACGAGCTGCAGACCAGTGCAGATAACTGGCCGAAAGCACTGGCGGCTGCTTTCTATGACGAGGATATTGGAAAGTTGATACAACGCTACGACAACACTCGAAGCTGGAGCGGATACAATGTAGAGAAGTAGCTGAAAGGTGCACTTAACTGTTGCAAACAAAATGTTTCTGGTTTTCACTGTGGTTTCCATTTCGCGACCGATCGGAACTTACTTTCTGGACAACCCTCGTATATTGTTCCGTATGTTTAGCTTTCCTGCCAAATAGAACCTCATTAGAGCTTTATTCTATCTGTTTTCTTAACTGTGCTGGGAGAAGGGACACATGTAGTGCTTGCAGGAGTCAAGTTACAATATTTCCTATTGTGTGATACAGCTCTGGCGAGTCAGCATCGTGCCTGGGGGTGCTGGTCGTTTCAGAACACAGGGCTCTTTCCCTAAGCTTATCAAGGGCCTAAGAACGGAAGGGATGCCTCTGACCGTCCTTGTTTGCTGACAGGAAAGAGCGCACTCTTTGAAGTCAGGAAGTTACGTTGAGTCCCAGAAGTGCTCGCTAACATGACGAACCTGCTCCCCCTGCAGGGCACCGATGTACACGACTCCGCCATTTTGTTCTTGCACAGCGTGAGAACTTTCCGTATTCTGGGAGCTGCAGCAGCCGCCCACCTCTATTTTTAGCTCGTGATGTCCGATTTCCGGTCTCCGAGATGCTGGTCTGCAGCCTTGGATGGACTTACTGTTTGAGTAGGTTTCGCAGATTCTCGGGAGCGCAGTCCTTTTACCTCTGGGCAACTCGCAGATAGCGCGTCCTCTAAATGGTAACTTGTGATGTGTTTTAGTTAATTCAGAGCTGGATTTAGTAGTCAACCGTTTCCCTTGTGAGCTGCTCAGACCTATCGAAACGCCACATGCATGTGTGCTAGCAGTCTTCCTTGTTACTGGTTTCAATTGCTCACAAATAACTGCGGTATAATCCATAGTCTGGTTTGATAAATAGGTCTTCTTTGTAAAGAGCCTTTGTTAATAATCAGATTAACGTTGTCGCACATCCAAATTTAACCCTCTTTTAGCATTTCATGGGTAACTAACATTGGCTCAATAAGTAACCGTTGTGCATAGCGACCGTAGACTACAAGGAAAGAAGGGCACACGGCAATCAGCCCAAATCCCATATCTAGATTTCGTCTATAAATTGTCATCTTCAGTGCTAAAATGCGACAAAAATTACAGAATCAAAATTAATTTACTTTACACAGAACAGTATGTAAACACAATGTTATCCAATAGCAGCAATCCATTCTGGTCAACATTCCATTCGAGTTAAAATACAACAAAGTCGGCAGTACATGTCATCATATGAGCTTACTGGTGTACAAACAGAAGGAAACTAAGGCGGTTGTTTACGACAAGTACAACAGCCTTAGATTATGGCATGTAGCACAAGTAACGTTCTCTATGTTACGAATTAACCACGAGAGTTTTGTTTCAATACAGTAATTTAAAAAACTTCTTTTTTATAATGTCTAAAATCAACAAGCCTATTTGCATATCACTTTGAAATATTCAAGAAATGCCAGTTTACAACGTGCTTGCTCGTATATCGGTGGTGAAGCTATCCATCAAAACCTATGCAAAGGATCGTTAATAGGTTCATAAAACTATCTTATACAAAATTATTACTTCATTTTAGCCATAAAAATTAAAAGATTAAAAAGATTTTGTTGAAAATGTCTTGATTAAAATACAGTTACATACAAAATTGAGATTCGTCAGATTTTTAAACTACTGTATTGAAACAAAACTATGTTGTTAAATTCATAACATAGAGGGAGTTGCTTGCAATTTGTGACGTAAACTGATGGGTGTCGTACTTGCCGTAAACAACCGCCTCAGTTTCCTTCTGTCTATACACCAGTAAGATCATATGATGACACGTATTGCCGTGAGTTTGTTGTATTTTCACTCAAACGGTATGTTGACAGGATGAATTGCTGCTATTGGATAACAAGGCCAAACTGAAACTTCCTGGCAGATTAAAACTATGTGCCGGACCGAGACTCGAACAGTGGACCTTTGCCTTTCGCGGGCAAGTGCTCTACCAACTGAGCTACCCAAGCACGACTCACGCTCCGTCCTCACATCTTTACTTCTGCCAGTATCATTCTGGGATAACATGGTGCTTACACACTGTTCTATGTAACGTAAGTTAGCTTCAACCCCGTAATTTTCCTTGTATTTTAGCACTGAAGATGGCTTTTCGCAGCCGAAAGCTAGATTTTTAACGGTAATAAACACTAATCGGATTGTGACTGATTGCTGTGTGCCTCTTCTTCCTTATTTCATGGACAGTTAAGGTAGATTTTTCTTATTATACCATTCTCACACGACTTCTATTTTTTAATGAGTATCATTGGCCTCAGATGACGTTGCATACTATACATCAACAAAATAAACTAGATTAATTAATAGTGATTCATTTAACTTGTTCTGCTCAATTTCATGACTCTGATTAGATGACCCTTTCTTACTGAAAGTCTTATAAATATGTTCAGTCACATTTGTTTATTTTAATATGTACTTTCATTGTGATGGCGATCATTTGCGATACATGTGTCCCCACTGAGAACAATTCACTGGAAAGGATTGAGTGTGATATTATTCATGTATGATTATGAACCGAGCAAAGAAATCAATAATTTTTTTGATGGTGTGAAATTGCTGTGAGAGTTTTCCTTTTTTTATGAGTTCAGTAGAATTGCAGGCGGGTTTTACGACTGCTGCCGAACCCAACAACGTCTCATTGATATTAAATCAATATAAAAGGAGGATATCAAGGAGAGAAAGTAACATTTCGATGGTATTGTTTACTCAACGACTTGTGCTATTGTATTTTTAGATTTGGCAGCCTTCAAACATCTGTTGTACACAAATGCAGTGTTTTACAGGCAAGTGACTTTGATGGGTGGTATAAAGGACGCGCCTCGATATTTTAAAACCCTTTTTATTCGGCTTCAGCGGTTCCGCTAGCTGCCTGCTGCCGCCGCTCGGCGCTTGCGATCCTGGCACGGTCGCCACTGTTCCGGGAGCCAGGCCGTCTCCGTGACGTGGGCGGCGGAGACTCGCCCTCAGCGTTGATTTCTGGCGGCGATGTCTGCCGCTTCCATTTGGCAGATTAAATTTTTGATGCATCGCCGTGTGAGATGTCACATATGGCTCGGTCTGGCCGCCTCCGGTGGCGGGCCGCCGCCGCGACGCAATCTGCTAATAGGACGCACAACTCAGGGGCGTCTGCGCCCACGGCCAGGTTGTAAACACCGCGCCGCCCTGATTTACAGTGTCGCCCCGCCGCTTCCCGCTTCATGCAGCCTCGCCGGCCCGCAGACCGTTCCTTTTAAACTGTCCGCACCGCAAGAATTTGTGGTTCGCACCGCGGCTTTCCGAGCTGCGAGCTGTGAAAACAATTCAGACGTATCTGTTCTGGCTCGAGAGGTCTTAAAAAATAACTCTGAGTGCGAGCCAAAAGTTTCAAGCTCTACACTTGTAGAAAATTTCCACTCGATGTATATAATGGTCGTTCTCTTTAAATGTGGATAAGTACAAGTTAATACCTATAACGAAGAGAAAGAAATCGACAGTGTCCGATAACGAGATTCGTGGTGAACATCTCAGAGACATGACATCATATAAATATTTAGGGACAGTACTAACAAGAGAAGCGAACAGTCGGCCGCTGTGACCGAGCTGTTCTAGGCGCTGCAGTCCGGAACCGCGCTGCTGCTACGGTCTCAGGTTCGAATACTGCCTTGGGCATGGATGTGTGTGATGTCCTTAGGTTAGTTAGGTTTAAGTAGTTCTAAGTCTAGGGGACTGATCACCTCAAATATTTATTCCCATAGTGCTTAGAGCCATTTCAACTTTTTTTATTTTTATTTTTATTTTTATTTTATTTTTTTGCAGTACACATTTAGGTATAACAAACTCTTCTCAAGATTTTCCGAGAAATCGAGGCGGTATGGACCCAATGCTTTCGAGTCTCTTCATTTTTTTACCCTCAACTTCCACCACACACTCGTATGATGAGTCTTCAATCGTCGTTGAAGGTGTTCGTAAAGGCTCCATTTCAGCAACCCAGTAAACATGTATTTGCAGTGTAGAAAAACAGACAAGCTTCCTAAGTATTTATGAACTGTTCACCAACAAACGTAATTACTTCTGATACTAGAATGCAGTCTGTAAACAGGCAACTCCAGTACATTTCACAAATAAGGAAGACGGCTTCTAAAGACGTAGGTCTTAACAAGCGCCTGCCGAAGTGGCCGTGCGGTTAAAGGCGCTGCAGTCTGGAACCGCAAGACCGCTACGGTCGCAGGTTCGAATACTGCCTCGGGCATGGATGTTTGTGATGTCCTTAGGTTAGTTAGGTTTAACTAGTTCTAAGTTCTAGGGGACTAATGACCTCAGCAGTTGAGTCCCATAGTGCTCAGAGCCATTTGAACCATCTTAACAAGCTATGTAAACAATTTTCTCATTTTTTGGTCTGTATGTGAAGGGTAATCTCTTCTAGGAATTTGGTACGGTTTTGACTAATAGGTAGAGTGATATATGAGGAAGCTTCGTTCAAAAAATGTTCAAATGTGTGCGTCCCAGCGAAGAAGAAGTTAATCATTCTTGACAAACACACTCAGGTCTATTCTGTGTAACATAACGAGATTAGATCACCAGTAGACTGCATGGTCATTTACTCTACTTAAATTTCGGTTGGTAATCAGGTTGTGTTAGAAGTTGCTTTCTATGTGTGCTCCAAAAACAATATAAATACAGTATGTATTATTCGAAGCAGGTATAGCCCGGTATGATGTCACTGCTACAGTGTGTGGATGTGTAGATAAATAAGTGTTCGTTTCGTCACGATTCCTTATAATATCTCGCCACGAATGCACCACAATGATTATTATTATTATTATTATTGTTGCTACTTTCCAAGGTGACATGAATCGTTGCAGCGATACAAGTATTTCTCGGAAATATTCGAAGGAAAAGGGTTGTAGTCAGCCGTCTTATGTGCCTGCGCTAGCGCCGTCGGTTGACGATTGACGAACTTGCACGTATCCAATGTGCTCCTCGAACATTTAACGTCGATTTCTCTAAAATGCTTAAGTAGCGTGTCATATTGAAGCGACATTTGTTATCAGTCACTAAAATGAGTGTGGTGCAACTGGCCTTCGGTTGTAACTGGTGGCTTTGGTTGCGGTGACAGACTGATACGTAGCATAACCCTTAAGTCTAATTTAGGATGAAAGGCGATAATTCTGTTCTGAATTGGCGAAGATAACGAATGTGAATGACAAGCACAGGTTGCGGTGACCCACTGACCTGTAGCGTGGCCTATTGTTTACGCTCGCGCCATATTTAACCGGTCGATTTCAAATGAACGTTATTTGCTCGGTACTCATTTTAGCCGCTCGTGCATTTCTTACGATTAAATATGTGCTGCAACAGCACGAAACGAGAAAAATCTGGGACTTATCGCGTGTATGATTCGCTTGTAAGAAGTGATAGGAAATGGGACTATCATGCACAATCAGTATTAGGCAAGGCGAATGTAAGGCTTGGATTTCGCATGTCTGTGAAGGAAATGAAATACAAGAACCCGGTTCCAATAATTCTAGAGTATTTCTTCAGCATTTGCCGTCTTCATGAAGCGCGCATGGCAACACTAAACGAATTCAGAGACGCGTGGTTGAGATTGTGACAGCTCAATTGAAACTGGCGCCTGAGGACCTTCAGTGTGAATGGAGCATCGTATATCTCGCATCTGGAAAACAGAAATAAGGTGAATGAGATGACGTGCTCAGAGCCAAATTGAGAGTCATTTTTATTTCGCTAAATACGTGAACGTGTGCCAGTCGGTGTCAGCGTGAGATAATTCATAGCCCATGGCTCATTTATTACTTTAAACGACTGTGCCTGTAGGGTAGCTGAAATAAATTACGGAGACGGTTGCCAGACTAATGTCACTCCACGAATCCTCCGAAAGAGTAACCACCCACACTACTCGAAACAGCTTTCACAGGAATCCTCAGACAACACTAATCGAATTTTCAGGCGCGTGGCTGGGACTGTAACAGTCCAACTTAAACTACAACAGTGACGTCTGATCAAAGGACATCGGTTCGATCTTACTTGAAGTGTTATACAATGGAGTCGATTCATGGTCATCATACTGCTGTACAAGGTTTGGGACAGCGAGGTGTAGCAGATCACAGCCTACTGTTTGGACTGGTTCTGCAAAACAGTTTATGAAGGCAAGACCTTTGTGGGTAATGCTTAATTTCGTTTTTTCGGATCGGGATGGTGGAGAAGTCTTTCAATTTTCTCTTATTTGCTTTGGTTTCTCTTCTGACCTTCTTGAACCAATTTTCTCGCCTAGTTTTAAAAAGTGATTGTTAAAAGTATATTCTTCACTTGCATCATCAGCGGTTATAAAAGGAGTCAATGATACACTACCCACCCCGAGCCAGCTATCGTATTGTGCTTTGTGGATTGTAACTTTTTCAAAACAGTATTCTACCTCCCTCATGATATCCATTGTTTTTATTCTTTCTTGAAATCAAATTTCTGATTATTCTTTTGATCAGTAGGGTTATAATCACCATATGCACTTGGCGTCAAACATGCAAATGTAGCAGGAAGAGAACTCTCTGAGTGGTTTCTCACAGGGCCAAACGTCAGGCAACAGCTATGGGCAAAAAATAGATGGCAACATTGGTTGGCAACAATTTACAAGGTTTTATTGAAAGATTTTGTATAATGCTTAACTGGCGTAGGAAGACTGTGCATGGCAATATGCACTGAAGAGCCAAAGACATTAGTATATCTGCCTAATATTATGTAGGGCCCCTGCGAGCACAGTGAAGTGCCGCAACAGAATACGGTATGTGTTCGACTAATGTCTGCAGTAGTGCTGGAGGAAAATGACACCAGGAATCCTGCAGGACTGTCCTTAAACCCATAAAAGTACAAGGGGGTGGAGATCTCTTCTGAAAAGTTCGTTTCAAGGCATCCCAGATATGCTCAATAATGTTTATGTCTGGGGAGTTTGATGGCCAGCAGAAGTGTTTAAACTCAGTGTTCCTGGATCCACTCTGTAGCAATTCTGGGGCCCTATTCTGTATCTTTCCGTCATTTTGTCGATCGGTTCGGTAGGCGAGCGCACTGAACGGTCCTTTTACGAAGGAAAGCCCCAACATTATTCTGGAAGCATTTTGGAAGCGTTGCCGAACGGTCCTAGCGAACCAAAACGCTGTTGTCAGTTCTCCTCGCCCCAGCCAATCAAAAGCAGTCTGACTCAGATTCGTGCATGCGCACCGCAGCGCCATAATGGCATGAACCCAAAGCGGCAAGCGGCCAACACAGACATGCTGTTCTTCACAAACGATAGAATGTTGACTGTGTTCTTAAAACTGTCATTAATGACACATTATGTCATTTTATTCTCATTTACATCGACGTCTTGTTTTGGATTTTACTTTTCGGCATAGGAGTTAGGAATGGAGTGTAGTACCACATTGTACAAATACATGTATAGAAACACCCGAAAAATGCGTCATTTTTTCTGTTTTCCATCGTACCTTAGTTGCTTCAAAATTCATGGATGCACGTTCCGTTATGCAACTATTTGAGGCAGTTTGTTTATTGCTATACACGTTTCGCTTCTTTTATTCATGAAGATGCTTCACAAATAAAAGAAGTGAAACGCATATGGCAATAAACAAACTCCCTTCAATTAGTTGCATAGACGGAACACATCTCTACAAACCCGAAAAATTGTTTAAGAGAGTCTCATAGAATAAGAAATGGCATAGAATGTGGTCGTAACTCGCTCCTAGAGATCCAAGATAGAAGTTCGTTGTAGTTCATAACATGCATCGGATGAATCAAAATGTTTCACATATGGTGGTACAATCTAAAAATGAGGCAGGAATCTTTCATATCTGTCTACTGTTGTTGAGGATTCGATCGGAGAATCTTGTGACAAGCTAAAGTATAAAGACGATTCCTGTTAGTTTCATTCGCAGTAATTTAAGCTGTGCTCTTAGATTTCTGTTTGACCACAGACTCGGAAATCGCTACGTATTCAGAAAAAAATGGTGACTTATTTCTGACAAGAAAAAGTGTAAATATCACTGTCAGTTGTTTCGCGCACAGCAATTTCATCTTTCATTTCTTAAACAAAAGGAAGTCACGTAATCGAAGATACTCATTACTGAGAAAGCGCTCTCTTACGTGTAAATAACAACGAATATATCAGAAAAATGCTTAACTTTGACGAGTAACGAAGTCCCAGAATGTGTTACAAACACGAAGAGGAAAAAAAAATTTTTTTTTGTACTCAGAAGTATGCGGTTCTACGACCTTCTTTATTTTTCTTATTTTTTATTTTTTTAACCCGCTTATCGCGAGTGGTCGCCTTACAAATTCCTTTTTGAATTTTTTTTGCAATGATTTTATTGTTTTGAATGTTTATTTCCATTTATTTTTATTTGGTTACTTGTTTTTTGTTATTTTATTTATTTAATTATTTTTTTACCCAGTAAGTAACTGAAACTAATAAGTACACTCGTTGCGTCGAACTGGGGACGCACATAACTGAAAATGTTACTGGTAGTTGCAGCAAAGGGCTAAAAGATAGAGAGCAAAGTGTGAGGCGAAGGAAGACTTTAAATAAAACCTAAGGGACGAATCCGTACCACCATTAACCGGATCTTGCACCGGATGGAAAAGAAAAGAAAAAGAAAATAAACTGCGAAGAACCTTTCGCACTGGGGACAAAAAGAGGAAAGGGGGCAACGACGAAACTCTCCATCTGCTGTATCATCCAGGTATGACTTCTCGCGATGACCAAGGTAGATCCCACGTTGTACTGTGCAGTGTTCTATCATCGTCTTGTAATTTTAAATTCTCTTACCCGTGATGATCCAGCTGCGTGGAGAGTCGTGGAACACACTCCACAAACAACTGGAAAAATATTGTCGGTACTTTGGATTGCGGAGGATCTTGCAGTATCGTTTCTGTAAATACTTCCAAAAGTCTAAACTGTCCTTAGTGCCGTCACGACCTTGGACACAGCAGTTCGTTGCCTTACCCACTGCGCTACCACAACTCGCTTGCCTGCAGACCTTTAATCTACGTAATTCCTTTCCAGAGAGACGCAGACTGACTTGGTTGCCAAATGATGCGGGAGTAAGCCGTAAATGCATGAAATTTTGGAAGGTTTCCTCTATCATGCTTCACAAAATTCCATTGAATTGTTACTTAAAAGTCTTAAGCGCGTTTCAATAACCATAAGCCACTTGTGGAAAAAAAAAAGTTACGCGAAGTCACTCGTAATTTCAGCTAATACTCTTGTGATACGTAAGCAGAGCCGAACTTTTGAAATTTAATGATTTTTAAAACTCTTAATTATGTAGAATAATAGGTATTTTGTGAGAATATTGACCCACACTATTTTTTATGTTATAATCATTCACAATAACAACAATACATACCATACTTCTAGGGAAGAAAATAGTCTATTATGAACTCACTTTTTCACCTGGACGTGTCCTAGTGGCTCTTGAGTAACACAATCACTAAATCCGATGCTAAAACCACTCAATATGTTTAAAATAACAAATTCTAGGTGTAAATAAATCATGCTGAGCCGACCGAGAGGATCATACCGAAATCCAAAACCTCTTGGTACAGTTGTCGAAAAATCGGCAGGAGGACCGATTAGTAATAGGCCTCAGAGGCTAACCAACTGCACCGATCGGTATGAACGATACAGAATAGGGCTCCTTGACGTGTGGGGTGTTGCATTGTCCTGCTGGTATTGCCCAAGTCCGTCGGAATGCACAATCGACATGAATGGACGCAGGTGATCAGACAGGAGGCTTACGTACGTGTCACCTATCGGAGTCATATCTAAACGTATCAGAGGACCCATTTCATTCCAACTGCACGCGCCCCACACCATTACAGAGCCTCCACCAGTTTGAACAGTCCCGTGCTGACATGTATGGATTCACGAGGTTGTCTCCATACCCGTACACGTCCATCCGCACGATACATTTTGAAACGACACTCGTCCGACCAGGCAATATGTTTCCGGTTATCAACAGTCCAATGTCGGTGTCGACTGGCACAGGCGAGGCGTACACGAGTAGGTCTTCGGCTCCGAGAGCCCATATCGATGATGCTGAATGGTTCGCACGCTGACACTTGTTGATGTCCCAGCATTGACGTCTGTTGCAACTTGCGGAAGGGTTGTACTTCTGTCACGTTGAACGATTCTCTTCAGTGGTCGTTGGACCCGTTCTTTCAGCACCTTTCTCCGGCTGCAGCGATGTCGGAGTTTTTATGTTTTATCGGGTTCCTGATATTGACGGCACACTCGTGAAACATTTGTAAGGGAAAATACCCACTTCATCGCTAACTCGGAGATGCCGTGTCCCATCGCTCGTGCGCCGACCATAACACCACGTTCAAACTCATTCAAATCTTGATAACCCGCAATTGTAGTGGCGGTAACCCATATAACAACTGCGCCAAACACTTGTCTTACGCAGGCGTTGCCGACCGCAACGCCGTATTCTATCTATTTACATATCTCTGTATTTGAGCAAGCATGTCTATACCAGTTTCTTTGGCGCTTCAATGAAGATCATTGCCCACTTGGACTGGCTTGTCTTTAGCGCCTTAATACAATTGCTTCAAATGGCTCTGAGCACTATGGGACTTAACATCTGAGGTCATCAGTCCCCTAGGACTTAGAACTACTTAAACCTAACTAACCTAAGGACATCACACACATCCATGCCCGAGGCTGGATTCGAACCTGCGACCGTAGCGGTCACGCGGTTCCAGATTGAAGCGCCTAGAACCACTCAGCCACAGCGGCCGGCACCTTAATACCTATAAATTTCTACTTGAAATACAAAATCAGAAAACGTATTTTGTAACTAGTAATTAAGTGTTAGCTAAAACTTTCTATGCCGCATATGTGTGACGACTGGCATTTGAGAAACTGAAAAGTTAGATCACGTCATTTGGTCGAAAAAATAACCAATTTGGTGCTACATTGATAGGATTTCTATGATTAAAACTGAAAAATACATGGTGGCATACGTTTTAAATAATTATATTGAGCCGTGCACGGCTCGATGTCTATCCCATTCATTGTTTGTCATCTTCTATCAGTGTACTGCCGCCTCGTTTTCTTATTCCATTTACTGGCGTCACTAAATTCATGCCTTACTTGCCCGTGAGCGGCAGCAGCAGCGCGTATCGATAAGTGCACTCTCGTACCATCTCTGGGGATACCGATAGTAGTTCCGGGTCTTCGTGTGTCTGGCAGTCAGTTGGAGCAGGAGTGCAGTCCGACGAAGGGAGGTTGGAGCGGGAAGACCGTCGGCTGGTCGTTCGGTTCGTCTCTCATCGGCCAACGTATATTTGGTCCTTTCGCCTTTTCCGGGCCTGGGCAGTTGGTCGGTTGTCGTGCAGCAGCGAGGAAGTCTCCGTGGCGCGCGTCTGGACGGGGCCTGGCGGCGTCCACGTGCGGTTGGAGTGTGAGGGGCTGTTCCCATTGCTACGAGGTCTGTGGCTCACCAATTCCGGACACGAAGGTTGAGTCTTTACTTAATCTACCAGCTAGCCCCAACAGGTCGCATTGTGTCGTTTGAATTAATTATCCTGTCGCTTGGTCCGTTGACTGTCAGTCGGTTGGGTTGTCGCCAGATCGAGAATGGTTGGGCCAACTGCCTGTCTCACCTAAGAGAACGTTAGTGTTAGAATTCCAGGCCGACTCTCGGAACTTTTGAGCGCTCTTCGGTGTACTGCCGTTGCCTGTTTGTTCTTGTTGATTGTACTTGTATGGCTTCCAGCCGATTTTTTTAAAATTAAGGTTGTTTTGCCCTTAAGGTGTAAGATTCTTTAGGCCTTCAGCCTAATTTAAAGAACTGTTTCACGTAAGACCTTTGGCACTTTTATAGGTTTTAATGTTGTTGAATTTTAAGTGTTGGGCCTTCAGCCGATTTTGAGTTTAAGTTGTTTTGCTCTTAAGGCCTTCAGCCTAGTTCAAAGTACTGCTTCTCGTAAGGCCTTTTGCATTTTAAAAATTTTAATGTTGTTGAATTGTAAGTGTTGGGCTTTCATCCGATTTTGAATTCAATTTGTTTGCTCTGAAAATCTCAGATTCTTTGGGCCTTCAGCCTAAATTCTTAGGGCCTTCAGCCTAAATAAAGAACTGTTGTAAGATAAGGCTTGCCTTTTACATTTCTGATTATGCTTACGTTTTAAGTTATTGGCCTTCAGCCGTTTTAAATTAAAGTGGCTTTCAGCCGGTAATTAAGTCCCAAAGATTAAAGCTGTGTATTAAAAAAAATTTTTTTTTTGGCTCTTGTAATGTTTGATCAAATAATAAAGTTGAATGTTCGAGTGTAACTGACAGCCGCTTATTTTGGCTCCTTTCCACAACTTAAATTACCTGTCTTGTCCTACGGGTTTAGCGGGGCGTCTCATATATGTAATACAATATAGTATTATCCGTGAAACTGTCGAAAACCGTTTCTACTGTTGTTTACGATTAGACAAAGATGAAAGGTACACTTACTACATATGAATACTGCCAGTTCTTTCGAAACTGGTCTTTTACATCTTTGCCTTGTGCCTGTAACATGAGGTCTATTCCGTATTGCTTCAGTTAGGGTAGACTTACCTGGGACTGGGTTTGTTGGACCCAGATCCTTCTTGCATTATAGTTCTGTCTCGAAACTGACTTGGAAACCAACCTCTCTTTCTGTCCGCCATGCCATTTCGTTGAAAAGTTTCAGAGTGTCTGCCGTTCATGAGAATTTCCACATCTCAATGAAACTGAAATGTAATCAGTCAAAACAGTCTTGAGAGCGGATGTTCACATGGTTATTGAATTCTTGTAATAAATAAAGGTTTATATACGTTAATAAGCAACAAAATTGACCACTGAAGTATTGTGGTGCTTCAAACCATCAGAAATACTTGCTTTTACTTCATTTGACTTCACGACTTGCACATGTCGGCAAAGATACTCAAACCCCTACGGGTGCGTATTTTACACAAACAGCATTTACGAGTTCACTTGCACATGCAACAAGTTTATTACATCAGAAGATGATTTACGTCACGTCACGGATACTAAAGAACAAACAAGTAATTTTCAGAACTGAACTTACATTTGTGTCCAGCTGTAGTTCACCAGACAATGACGATAGTTTGTCGTGTGTACGTCGTGAACGAAATCTCAAACAGAAAGTCGCTCTAGTGGTATCCGAAAAGCAGAAAATGGCAGCTGGTAGCTTTGTGTAGAATTTGTACTGGCGCTAAAAAGCAGATGACCTTCCGCTCATTAGCGTCGCATTGGTATAATGCGGAACTACGACACGCGGCATTAAGAGGTTAAGCTTTGGTGTAGTCCTAGATCCAGAAAACGATGACTAACATCACTTGCATAATTTCCAATTTGGCTCTTCTTCGCAGCGAATATAGACGAATCCTGAGACACTCGCTGAAACATTTTCCTCTGTTGAAGTACTAACTAACTAACAGCCGTGTATGTGGATACTCATTTGGTGGATAGGTTTTCACTTGGGAACTATTTGTATGATGTCAAACGGATACACAACATAGTCTTTGTCTAGCGCGCATCTACGGAGCTCGGCCTAAACCAATGCTTAACAACTCGCTGAATTCAGGCGTGAGCACTCACACCTTCTCAGGCTCTTGCTCGGCAACAGAATGGTTCAATGCAGATCATCGCCCACTTGGACTTGCCTGTCTTTAGCGCCTTAATACAAATGGTTCAAATGGCTCTGAGCACTATGGGACTGAGGTCATCAGTCCCCTAGAACTACTTAAACCTAACTAATCGAAGGACATCACACACATCCATGCCCGAGGCTGCATTCGAACCTGCGACCGTAGCGGTCGCGCGGTTCCAGACTGAAGCGCCTAGAACCACTTATCCACAACGGCCGGCACCTTAATACCTATAAATTTCTACTTGAAAGACAAAATCTAAAAACGTATTTTGTAACTAGTAATTAAGTGTTAGCTAAAACTGCCTATGCCGCATATGTGTGACGACTGGCATTTGAGAAACTGAAAAGTTAGATCACGTCATTTGGTCGAAAAAATAACCAATTTGGTGCTACATTGATAGGATTTCTATGATTAAAACTGAAAAATACATGGTGGCATACGTTTTAAATAATTATATTGAGCCGTGCACGGCACGATGTCTATCCCATTCATTGTTTGTCATCTTCTATCAGTGTACTGCCGCCTCGTTTTCTTATTCCATTTACTGGCGTCACTAAATTCATGCCTTACTTGCCCGTGAGCGGCAGCAGCAGCGCGTATCGATAAATGCACTCTCGTACCATCTCTGGGGATACCGATAGTAGTTCCGGGTCTTCGTGTGTCTGGCAGTCAGTTGGAGCAGGAGTGCAGTCCGACGAAGGGAGTTTGGAGCGGGATGACCGTCGGCTGGTCGTTCGGTTCGTCGTCTCATCGGCCAACGTAGATTTGGTCCTTTCGCCGTTTCCGGGCCTGGGCAGTTGGTCGGTTGGCGTGGAGCAGCGAGGAAGTCTCCGTGGCGCGTGTGTGGCCGGGACCTGGCGGCGTCCACGTGCGGTTGGAGTGTGAGGGGCTGTTCCCATTGCTACGAGGTCTGTGGCTCACCAATCCCGGACACGAAGGTTGAGTCTTTACTTAATCTACCAGCTAGCCCCAACAGGTCGCATTGTGTCGTTTGAATTAATTATCCTGTCGCTTGGTCCGTTGACTGTCAGTCGGTTGGGTTGTCGCCAGATCGAGAATGGTTGGGCCAACTGCCTGTCTCACCTAAGAGAGCGTTAGTGTTAGAATTCCAGGTCGACTCTCGGAACTTTTGAGCGCTCTTGGGTGTACCGCCGTTGCTTGTTTGTTCTTGTTGTTTGTACTTGTATGGCTTCCAGCCGATTTTTTTAAAATTAAGGTTGTTTTGCCCTTAAGGTGTAAAATTCTTTAGGCCTTCAGCCTAATTTAAAGAACTGTTCACGTAAGACCTTTGGCACTTTTATAGGTTTTAATGTTGTTGAATTTTAAGTGTTGGGCCTTCAGCCGATTTTGAGTTTAAGTTGTTTTGCTCTTAAGGCCTTCAGCCTAGTTCAAAGTACTGCTTCACGTAAGGCCTTTTGCATTTTAAAAATTTTAATGTTGTTCAATTTTAAGTGTTGGGCATTCAGCCGATTTTGAATTCAATTTGTTTGCTCTGAAAATCTCAGATTCTTTGGGCCTTCAGCCTAAATTCTTAGGGCCTTCAGCCTAAATATAGAACTGTTGTAAGATAAGGCTTGCCTTTTAAATTTCTGATTATGCTTACGTTTTTAGTTATTGGCCTTCAGCCGTTTTAAATTAAAGTGGCTTTCAGCCGGTAATTAAGTCCCGAAGATTAAAGCTGTGTATTAAAAAAAAATTTTTTTTGGCTCTTGTAATGTTTGATCAAATAATAAAGTTGAATGTTCGAGTGTAACTGACAGCCGCTTATTTTGCCTCCTTTCCACAACTTAAATTACCTGTCTTGTCCTGCGCGTTTAGCGGGGCGTCTCATATATGTAATACAGTATAGTATTATCCGTGAAACTGTCGACAACCGTTTCTTCTGTTGTTTACGATTAGACAAAGATGAAAGGTACACTTACTACATATGAATACTGCCAGTTCTTTCGAAACTGGTCTTTTACATCTTTGCCTTGTGCCTGTAACATGAGGTCTATTCCGTATTGCTTCAGTTAGGGTAGACTTACCTGGGACTGGGTTTGTTGGACCCAGATCCTTCTTGCATTATAGTTCTGTCTCGAAACTGACTTGGAAACCAACCTCTATTTCTGTCCGCCATGCCATTTCATTGAAAAGTTTCAAAGTGTCTGCCGTTCATGAGAATTTCCACGTCTCAATGAAACTGAAATGTAATCAGTCAAAACAGTCTTGAGAGCGGATGTTCACATGGTTATTGAATTCCTGTAATAAATAAAGGTTTATATACGTTAATAAGCAACAAAATTGACCACTGAAGTATTGTGGTGCTTCAAACCATCAGAAATACTTGCTTTTACTTCATTTGACTTCACGACTTGCACATGTCGGCAAAGATACTCAAACCCCTACGGGTGCGTATTTTACACAAACAGCATTTACGAGTTCACTTGCACATGCAACAAGTTTATTACATCAGAAGATGATTTACGTCACGTCACGGATACTAAAGAACAAACAAGTAATTTTCAGAACTGAACTTACATTTGCGTCCAGCTGCAGTTCACCAGACAATGACGATAGTTTGTCGTGTGTACGTCGTGAACGAAATCTCAAACAGAAGGTCGCTCTAGAGGTATCCGAAAAGCAGAAAATGGCAGCTGGTAGCTTTGTGTAGAATTTGTACTGGCGCTAAAAAGCAGATGACCTTCCGCTCATTAGCGTCGCATTGGTATAATGCGGAACTACGACACGCGGCATTGAGAGGTTAAGCTTTGGTGTAGTCCTAGATCCAGAAAACGATGACTAACATCACTTGCATAATTTCCAATTTGGCTCTTCTTCGCAGCGAATATAGACGAATCCTGAGACACTCGCTGAAACATTTTCCTCCTTTGAAGTACTAACTAACTAACAGCCGTGTATGTGGATGCTCATTTGGTGGATAGATTTCCACTTGGGAACTATTTGTATGATGTCAAACGGATACACAACATAGTCTTTGTCTAGCGCGCATCTACGGAGCTCGGCCTAAACCAATGCTTAACAACTCGCTGAATTTAGGCGTGAGCACTCACGCCTTCTCAGGCTCTTGCTCGGCAACAGAATGGTTCAATGCAGATCACCGCCCACTTGGGCTTGCCTGTCTTTAGCGCCTTAATACAAATGGTTCAAATGGCTCCCAGCACTATGGGACTTCACATCTGAGGTCATCAGTCCCCTAGACTTAGAACTACTTAAACCTAACTAACCTAAGGACATCACACATATCCATGCCCGAGGCTGGATTCGAACCTGCAACCGTAGCAGCAGCGCGGTTCCGGACAGAAGTGCCTAGAACCGCTCGGTCACAGCGGCCGGCGGGAACAGAACATTTTCGGCGTGGTGCATTATGTGGTCGCCACAACACGGGACAAGAGCCAATTGTGAAATATGAAAGAGTTAGTCTTGACGGAGGAGCTATCTAACAGCTTTGTAATTACGTTCAGACTGTATTTTTACCGTTCCACTCTCGACAAGTGCTCTGGAAAAAGAACACTTAAGTGTTTCCGTGCGAGCTCTGAGTTCTCTTATTTTTATTACGATGATCATTTCTCCCTATGTAGGTTGGTGCGACAAAATATTTTCGCTTTCGGAGGAGAAACTGATAATCGAAATTTTGTGAAGAGACCTCAGTGTATAATACCAATGCTGTTCATTCAGGCTGGGAAACAATATCCATCAGCATGGTAGTTCAGTCCCAGAGACGAGGTACTATTGATGCAGAAGAAAATGCGTCGAACTGAACGATGAATGCCCGGAGTTGAAATAACAGCATCAAGTTACGTGGTGCAGGTTGAGGCTTCCGAGATAATAAAATCTTGTGATTACCTCTCTTGGGTAGTAGAGCCAGTCCAGTTGCAGGTACCCCTCCAGCGTTGGTGCTTGCTGTTGTGACGGCGCGCGCTCGGTGGACGCTGGCCGTGGAAGGCCACAATCTGGCGCGGCGGTCTGATTCTACCCTCCCCCACCCCGTGGCGCTACTGCTGCCGCCCTCTTCGAGTGAGTCGTCGTCGCCGTCGGCGGCGGCGGCCGGAAGCGGGGGCGCGGACCCCGGCGTGACAAATGCCCGCCCTCCCGCCGCCGCGCAGACGACATATTTATGCAAATACCGGCGGCATTCGCCACGGCGCCCTGGAGCCGCGCGCCGACATGTTCCGCCTAATTTCGGGCAACTCGGGGGCCAAACTCACCCGCGAACTCGGCGGCTGCCCGGCCTTTATTAATGTCGCGACCCGCGCCGCTCCGCTCCGCTTCATTCTCATGGAAATACGGCCGCGGCCGCGGAGAATTAGTCAAAGCCCGGCGCGGGCGGACCAGCACGTCTCAACTGGGCCGGGCTCCCAGGCCTGCACTGGGAGCGACGTCTCGGTCGTTGTCTGACGACGCTTCAACCGGTATGGAACTGAACCGTGGACTGTGGGAAAGCCGGGGAAGAAGTGAATCCAACTGTTTCTACATCTAGGTACACTGAGGTGACAAAAGTCATGGGATAACGATATGCACATATACAGATGGCGGTAGTTTCGTGGACACAAGGTATAAAAGGGCAGCGGAGCTGTCTTTTGTACTCAAGTGATTGATGTGAAACTGTTCCCAACGTGATTATGGCCGCACGACGGGAATTAACGGACGGAATGATAGTTGGACCTAGACGCATGGAATATTCCATTACGGAAATCGTCAGGGAATCCAATATTCCGAGATCCACAATGTCCAGAGTGTGCCGTGAATACCGGTATTTCCTCTCACCACGGACACCGCAGTTGCCGTCGGCCTACTTTTAATGACCGAGTGCAGTGGAGTTTGCGTACAGCTGTCAGTGCTTACAGACAAGCAACGTTGCATGAAATAACCGCAGAAATCAATGTGGGACGTACGACCAACGTATCCGTTAAGTCAGTGTGGCGAAATCTGGCGTTAACGGACTATGGCAGCAGACGACCGACGCGAGTGCCTATGCTAACAGCACGACATCGCCTGCAGCACGTCTCATGGTCTCGTGACCATATGGATTGGATCCTAGACGAATGGAAAATCTTGGCCTCTCAGATGAGTCCCAATATCAGTTGGTAAGAGCTGGCGGTAGGGTTCGAGTGTGGCACAGGCCCCACTCAGCCACGGACTCAAGTTGTCAACAAGGCACTGTGAAAGCTGGTGGTGTCTCCATAATGGTGTAGGCTCTGTTCGCATGGAATGGACCGCGTCCCCTGGTCCAACTGAACCGATAACTGTCTGGAGACGGCCGCGGTGGTCGAGCGGCTCTAGGCGCTTCGGTCGCAGGTTCGAATCCTGCCTCGGGCATGGATGTATGTGATGTCCTTAGTGAGGTTTAAGTAGTTCTAACTTCTAGGGGACTGATGACCTCCGATGTTAAGTCCCATAGTGCTCAGAGCCATTTGAAGCCAAACTGTCTATAAATGATTATGTACGGCTACTTGGAGACCATCTGCAGCCACTAGTGAGCTTTGTGCTCCCAAACCACTGTACGCCATGTCACCATAATCATTCGCGTAGGGTTATAAGAACATTCCAGACTATTCGAGCGAATGATTTGGATACCCAGATCGCCCAACATGATCCCGTCTAACATTTATGGGATATAATTGTCAGTTCGTGACCAAAATCCTACACTGATCTACATCTACATGGATACTCTGCAAATCACATTTAAGTGACTGGCAGGGGGTTCATCGAACCATCTTCACAATTCTGTATTATTCCAATCTCGTATAGCGCGCGGAAAGAACGAACACCTATATCTTTCCGTATGAGCTCTGATTCCCTTATTTTATCGTGGTAATCATTTTTCCCTGTGTAGGTCGGTGTCAACAAAATATTTTCGCATTCGGAGGAGAAAGTTGGATATTGGAAATTCGTGAGAGGATTCTGTCGCAACGAAAAATACCTTTGTTTTAATGATGTCCAGCCCAAATCCAGTATCATTTCTGTCACTCTCTCCCATATTTCTCGATAATACAAAACGTGCTTCCCTTTGAACTTTTTCGATGTATTCTGCCCGTCCTATATGGTAAGGATACCACACCGCGCAGCAGTATTCTAAAAGAGGACGGATAAGCTTAGTGTAGGCAGTCTCCTTGGTAGATCTATTACATTTTCTAAGTTTCCTGCCACTTTGGTTAGCCTTCCCCACAACATTTCTCTGTGTTCCTTCCAATTTAAGTTGTTCGTAATTGTCATACCTAGGTGTTTAGTTGAATTTACGGACTTTAGATTAGACTGATTCATCGTGTAACCGAAGTTTAACGGATTCCTTTTAGCACTCATGTCGATGACCTTACACTTTTCGTTATTCCGGGTCAACTGCCAATTTCCGCACCATTCAGATATCTTTTCTAAACCGTTTTTCAATTTGCTTTGATCTTCTGATGACTTTATTAGTCGATAACGACAGCGTCATCTGCAAACAACCGAATACGGCTACTCAGATTGTCTCCCAAATCGTTTATATAGATAAGCAATAGCGAAGGGCCTAAAACACTATCTTGGGGAATGCCAGAAATCACTTCTGTTTTATTCTATGACTTTCTGTCAATTACTAGGTACTATGACCTCTCTGACAGGAAATCACATAACTGAGACGATAAGCGCGAAATTTCACTACAAGCCGCTTGTTTGGTACACTGTCAAAAGCCTTCTGAAAATCCAGAAATACGGAATCGATCTGAAATCCCTTATCAATAGCACTCAACACTTCATGTGAATAAAGAGCTAGTTGTGTTTCACAAGAACGATGTTTTCTAAAGCCAGGTTGCCTTTGTGTTAACAGACAGCTTTCTACGAGGTAATTCGTAATGTTTAAACACAATATATGTTCCAAAATCCTGCTGCATATCGACGTTATATGGGCCTGTAATAAAGTGGATTACTCCTACTACCTTTCTTGAATATTGGTGTGACCTGTGCAACTTTCCGGTCTTTGGGTGCGGATCTTTCGTCGAGCGAACGGTATATGATAGTTAAGTATGGAGCTAAAGCATGAGTATACTCCGAAAGGAACCTAATTGTTATACAGTCTGGACCAGAAGACTTGCTTTTATTAAGTGATTTAAATTTCTTCACTACTCCGAGGATATTTACTTCGACGTTACTCATGTTGGCAACTCTTCTCGTTTCGAATCATGGAATATTTACTCCGTCCTCTTTTGTGAAGACATTTCGAAAGGCTGGCAGCACTTCCGGAATTATGGACGGCTGTAGAGGCAGCATGGCTCAATATTTCTGCAGGGGACTTCCAAAGACTTGTTGAGTCCATTCCACGTGGAGATGCTGCACTACGCCGGGCAAAAGGAGGTCCGGCACGGTGTTACGAGGTGTCCCACGACTTTTGTCACTTCAGTGTACGTGGTGTGCTACCACAGTAAAATGCAATGTACAGCCTGCTGATCGCCATATTGAAGGATTAATCCTTTTGGCCCGTTCCGCATTAATTGGTCTCGCCATTTTTTTAATGAACGTCCACCATTTTTTTTCCTGTTGCGTTGTACAGGGTCATTCCGTGATTACATTACGAACTTTCAGGGACGATGAAGAAGGATAAGTGTACCAGTTTGAAGTAAGGGACCCTGGTCCGGCAACGACCGAGTCGAGAAAATTGTTCCAGTACCTCTGACAGTACCAGTATTTTTGTTGCTAACGTTGTAGAATAGGCAATCCAGACGAGCACGTAGGTGTAGAGGTTGGGTTGATAAGTAAACTAAGTAAACTAACCCAATGCACGTGGCGTATTGTGTACTGACATGAACAGTCCTGATGTGTAATGTGTGTACCATGGTAGACTGCTCTCTGTGTTTACCAGTTGAAGTACTAACGTCGGCCATCGCTAACCAAATGGAGTTCTACACAGTGGGGGAACTGGCAGGCTTGATTTTTGTGCATACACAAGCAAATGAAAGCAGCAGAGAAGCGGAAAGATTGTTCATGAACAAATATCGGCGTAGAAGACATCCGGCTGACACCATGTTTCCACGAGTGTTCCAGTGATGAAGTGAAACAGGGCAGTTGATACGACAAGACAACGACTGGGGAAAACGAGGAACCATACGGCCTCCCGACTTAGAACACGAAGTGCTTTCTGGAGTGGCTGAGGCGCTTGCAATCAGCACTCGGTCAGTTTCACGTGCAGTGAATGTTCCGTAGGGTACTGTGTGGTAAGTGGTACAGAAAATGCAGCTTCACTCCTAATATCCACAGAGAGTGCATACTTTGACTCCCGATGACTTAAATCCTCACGTCACGTTCAGCCAATAGTTCTTGCAGTACCTTACAGTCGATGCTCGCTTTGCTGCGTGTTTACTTTCCACGGATGAAGTACGCTACAGTTGTGAAGGGCCATCAAACACAGATTATCAACCAACGTGTGGGCAGGCGTAGTCGAGATTACTTACTAGACCGCTTCTTCTTCCTCCCAGCTCACATGCACTAGTGTACACTGTGTTTATCAGAGACACGCTACCCAAGTTCCTGAAACGTGTCCCACATGTTATTGACGAGCGGATGTGGTTCCGTTATGATGAAGTCCCACCTGACTTTGGACTGGCGGTTCGTAAGCACCTGTGATCAGACATTCCCTGAAGAGTGGATACGCAAAGGTGGTCCTGTTTCGTGGTCAGCAGGTTCATCTGATATCACCCCACTTCGTTTCTTCTTGTAGAGCCTCGTGAAAAGTTGTTAGTACGCGACGTCTGTCAAGGTTTCCTGGCAAGAATTATCGCTGTCCACGGCACTGTTCAGGAGGATATTAGAACGTGAACGACACAACTTAGTGCAGCGATGCGATGCCTGTATTGACGATGGTGAATATCATTCTGAACCACTGTGTAAATGTAGCAACTTGTGAAACTTGTGCAAGTAGATGGAACTCATTATTACCATGCTGTAGACAGGATTTTCGGCCTCACTGACATCGAGTTACATGTTTTATTATTAGTCCGTTAACACAGGAAATTATCTGAGGGTATTGGGGAGATTTCAGTGGGAATACTGCATGTCATGCATGGTCAAGTTTCGGAAGTTGCGGCGCTTAGTTTGAGCGCTGCGCGTGGCTAAGGCATAACTTAAGTAGATTTTCGCTCACACTTTTCACCTCGGGCGTTTCCAAATTAGGGTCCTGTGGTGTCACCGCCAGACACCACACTTGCTAGGTGGTAGCTTTAAATCGGCCGCGGTCCATTAGTACATGCCGGACTCGCGTGTCGCCACTGTCAGGGATCGCAGACCGCGCGCCACCACAAGGCAGGTCTCGAGATACGGAATAACACTCGCCCAGTTGTACGGACGACGTAGCTAGCGATGCACACTGACGAAGCCTCGCTCATTTGCAGAGCAGATAGAATAGCCTTCAGCTAAGTCAATGGCTACGACCTAACAAGGCGCCATTAGTAACATTGCCTGTATCTAAAGAGTCTCACTTGTATCGCCACAATCTCCAGATGTACCAAAAGGATGGACTAAAGTTAAGTATTCTAGAAGCTACGTACTTTTCTTTATAGCATTCATTACGTATCCTGTCTTGTCTAGACACAACAGGTCCCCTTCCCCAAATTGATACATTTGCTCTTCTCCATCATCTCTGAAAGCTTCTATCACAGAATCACCCTATGTACCATTGCAGCTTTAGTTACTTCATTATTAGAGATACACTACCCTCTATAAGTTTGGAAACACCTAGTAATTATAGACAGTGGAAAGGAAATACAGTATAAAAATGCGTTTTGTTGTTTTTCAAATGTTTATTAAGCTCAAATAACACACAGGAAGATGCAACAATCAAATTTTCGATTCCTCAAAATACCCACCCTTTGGTTTCATCACTGACCTGCACACTCTCTGCATGCACTGCGTCAGTTTTGCCAAGGTTTCAGTTGGCATTAATCTCCATTCTTGCTGCAAGACCTCCCACAATTGTGACCTACTCATGATTTCCCGTTTTCGGATCCTCCTGTCCAATTCATCCCATAGCAGCTAGATTGGGTTACAATCAGGGGATTGGGGAGGCCATTCCATGTTTTTCAATATTTTACGAGCCTCTAGGGACTTCACATAGTTCTGACACAAGCGAGTCGTATGGTTTGGGTCGTAGTCTTGCTGCAAGACAAATCCTTTCCCAATTAGACGCAAACCAGGTGTCTGAGCATGTCGCTGGAGAATGGTATGATAATTCTTTTGGTTTATTTTTCCATCTATTTTCACCAAATCTCCGACTTAATTCCCTCCAAAGGATCGCCATACCATCACAGAACCCCGTCCATGCTTTACAGTTGGAATTACGCACTGAGGATTCAAGTATTCATGGGGTAAACGGCGTACAAATTGACGGCGTTTACTTCCAAATATTTCGAACTTGGATTCATCAAGGAATAACGGTCTTTCCCAATCCCCCGCTATCCAATGTTGGTGTGTCTTAGCCCACTGAAGCCTTTTCTTCTTGCTAACAGGGCGCAACAGTGGTTTCCTTGTTGCTACATAACCTCGGAGCTTGTCTGCCAGGCGTCGTCTCACTGTCGACTCACTCACCGGTGTATCCCTCGTTGCGTTTAGTTCGGCAGTCAATTCACGGACAGTTTTTCATCCGTTACGTTTACTGGTCACCACCAAATACTTTTCCTGGCGTTCTGATATTTTCCTGGGTGCTCCCGAGCGACGACGATCTCTGTAGGAGCCTGTTTCTCGATGCCGGTGTATTTTGACAACTCGGCTGATGGAAATAATCAGTTTCTTTGCTATTTGTCGGACACTATTGCCTTCTTGGTGGAAAGTGATTATCATTATCCGTGATTCATAAGGAATCTGGCACTTTGAGGCCATTTTCAATTACTTTCGCGGCGTGTTATAAATTTATGCAAACGCAACTACAAGTGAACAGAAATGTAAACAACATACCTCTACATAGCCAAGCCGTCTAGTCGCGCCATCTGGCGTGTTTAGCAGAACTGCTTGGACAGGTAACGTCGGTTCACATAAAACGGAGCAATACTAGTACGTTCCAGTATGTATGTATAAGTACAATACTGTACGTGTCATTATTAACCATTATTTGAGCTTGCTGTTCCGTATTCTAACCAATAACTCACATAGATCACTTCCATCTTGCTCCGTTGTAATACGCAGCATGGTGTTTCCAAACTTGTGGAGGGCAGTGTACGTCTTTCCATTTCAGTCTGTATTTTCCAATTACAGATGTAATAGATTCTACTTTTAGTTCTTGTCGAATATTTGTGTTTCTTCTGTGGTCCCGTACTGAATACCTTACTACAGAGCGGAGTGAGTCCATATCGAATTTTTCGATTTATCGAAGGTGATATGATGTTTGGACATACATTCTCTACCATACAGCAGAAAAGGCAAAGCTATTACTTCATAAAATTTACATTATCTTTCTTTCCGTATATTACGTTATGGTTCCACAGAAATGTTTGAATGTGGTCCGTTTTAGCTGTACATCGTCTAACTCGGGAAGTTTGATACAGCATCCTAGATACTTAAACTATGTTACTTGTTCAGTTATTTGTCCATTTACTGGTATAACAATTGTGGCTCTTATGGGTTCCAATCTTTGACGCACCATTACTTTTGTTTTATCTGTCGATATTCTCATTTAAAATTTGGCGGTAAATTGACTCAACTTACGTACAGAAATTTTAATTTTTATTTCAGATTTTCCTATTAGAGGCTGATTATCAGCAAATAGCAGCGTCATGAAATTAAAATTATCTCTCTTAAAGAGTCGTTTAATATAACAAAAGATTTATGAATGATATCGTCAATGAAAAAAGGGGGGGCAGTGGGCGGGCTTATATAAGTTCTTGATTAATATCGGCAGATTCTGTCCTATTCCAGTATGAATCCTTGCGACAGTTTATGGGAATGTGGCTGAGTGATATCGATCAAATCACCCGATATACCGACGGATAATTAAATGCGTTCGGTGTTCTTAGAATCGTGCGGGTATTACTCCTCGATAGCGTTCCAACTAAACGGAAGTATGCACACGACATTCCCGTTCGCAAGAAGGGCCCTAGAACACATGAACGCAGCTACCGCGTGTCCGTTCAAGAACACTGTTAGATATTTTATGCTCGAAAATTATGACCTTTCTAGGGACCTAGAAGTGTCCTGTAGGAAACGACACGGATTGGAATGACAAGTATCAAAATTTCTTCAGATTTCATCCCGTGACACTCGTTTAAAGAATGTTCCGCTGCCGACAATTGTGCAAGGTGTTGCAGCCTCGTGTGACGGTGGTGCTCCGGGCACCCGTCCTGATCTGTGCGAAGCGAAAGACCTCTGTGTTATTATTCTTCCTGCACTGACAAGGAATTTTGTATGTGCCTGCCTTCGTAACTCACTGATCACCTTTGACAGAGCCGAGTAGTTCCCGAAACTCGTAAGTTGAACAAACATTCTCAACGCTAAAAGGTCTTAAAATTCTTCCAACCAATATTGATTTTAGGATCCCGCAGCAAACTAGAGGAGACTAGCAAGCATTATTAGGCTGGGAAGGACTGCGCAGTCACATTTTCACTTAACTATATCTGTTAACGAGAAATCACGGGAAACGAACTGGATGACTTAACATTCAAAGCGTCTGACGACATTTTACTAACTCGTGACGACATAGCACGGTCACGAGGTCAACGTGACAGATTTTAGCAGGAATTTCAGAAATCAAATAGGCAAATGCGTTTTTTAAACACGACTTTATTTTTGTGCAGAAGAATTGACAGCATCCCTATTAGAGCATTATTATGCTACAATCAGTAGTTCCATTTGTTAAAGGCGAGTAACATTATTTGAAACGTTCAATTTAAGACTGAGTATCTGAAAATGCATCACAATTCAATTTAAATAAAAATCAGTTGGTTGTTACATTTCTTTTTTATTTTGCATTTGCTATACAATAGAAGTCAGGGTGGTTGCGGCGACTACAGTTGTGCATTGCACGGGATGGACAACACGCAGAACATGTCTTGTAGCAGTCGGCATGAAGGTAATTTCCCGACTTTGAACATTAATAACCTCTCAACTGTACAAGATAGACAAAAACAAATTATACCACTAAATTCCAGAGTTCAAGCGAATGTTATTTGATGTGTCATATACCCCCTTCCCATTTAAAAAAAATTATTTGAATCCTAAATGGCGGATATCAAGATGGGTGCCATGAATGACACTCACTCAAAAGTTTCGGCCCCACATCAAACCTATGTTCCCAGATCACGTTTCAATTTTACCTTCAATCTTCCAACTCATGAAGGTGTCCAAGGACTTTTGACTCGGCCTGTATTCTTACTTGTAGTTACAAGACATAATTTTTGAATCTTGAAACGGACGTAAATTTCAGCCTTTCATAATTAAAAAAAAGTCGTTTTCATGGCTGTGTTAATAAACCGTGTTGGATACCTTAATGAGTTCAATAATTTTCATTCTTTAAGTTCATAAATTCGTTAATTTAAAATGTTTACGCAATTAATAGACTTCTACTGCTGTCTATGTTCTTAATTTAAAAAATCCTATAAAATACCTTTCTTGCGTAGTTATCAGAAAATTTCTGCTGGTATGACCACACCACAGATTCAGCCTAGTGAACTAGATATGCTTAAGTACAGAACCCATAGTCCCTACATAATCCTCATTCCCCTCCTTACCATGTAGTACTCTTAGAGGAAACAAGGAGGATACAAAAAAGTGGGGTCTTTCGTCACGCAGAAGTTTGTACAACTCCCTGCAAGATAGGCGTTGTGGGTCATAGCGAAGTTCACCCTTAAAATTCCAATAGCATGGGCTCATAGAAAAGTCAATCAACATATCTTTTCCTCCTTTGTATATCTCGCGAGGAGACAATTGATGTCGGGCGTGGGTGTGTGTGTTGTTCTTAGCTTAAGTTAGTTTAAGTAGTATGAAGTCTAGGACCGATGACATAAGCAGTTTGGTCCCTTAGAAATTCACACACATTTGAACATTTGAACACAATTGTAAGATTTGAGCGATTAACACTAGTACGGAGGTTTATCAACAACCGTTCTTCCCGCGGAGCATTCATGAATGAAACAAGAAAAGGGGGTGGGGTAAGGTGAGTAAAAGTGGTACAATAAATATCCTTCGTCACACACCGTGATGTGACTCGCAGAGGATAGGAGAAGATGTAGTTGCAGATGTAGAAATATCGGCTTATTTTTACGATGCTACCCAGCCTCATTCCCGTGAACTTCTGGAACAAGGTGAGGAAGATATGAGCTCCCCGTTGTATGAGTGGTAGCAAGCACGAGATCAACAAAACAAGAGGGAGGTGGCAGCCGGACTTTTTTGAGACTTGCTGCGCCACTGCCGGCTGGAATTTTGAGAGCCATATTTCTGTGTGGCGGATGGGGTGAGCAGGGGTTGAGAGCCACCCTCCGTCACGGCGAGGGGTGGTCCGGCGAGATTTAGGGCCGGCCGGCGCGCGACAATCTCGCGATGGACGCCTCGCTACCGGGCCGGCTTGCCACCACACCACACCATGGCGGCCCCTTTACACTTTTTATTTTTTACAAAAGCCGGTGACAAGGGCGCGGCCGCTCTGACGGACAGCGTTGTTTGTCCGCGGCGAGAGTCAGTCGGCGCTGCAGGGCAGGAAAGCCTCTGGTGCTGATTTACTGCCGGGCCGCGCACACCCTGCGCGAGGGGGTTCCCCGCACAGCGCCGTGGGGGGACACCGTCTGCGGCTGCAGGTCGCTCATGGTGTCGCACCAGGAGTCGGTCTACTTGTTTGAACCAGTACTGTACACAACCCGTAGACACAATATTTTTATTTTCGTTGGTATTCGCTGACCTTCAGCTCCACAGCTGCGACTCTTTATTTGTGGTACTATTCTGCAGCATAGGATGTAGGCTATTTTAAAGTATCTGCATATTTCCAGACAATACATTTGGCAAAATCAGCGATGGGACATTACACCGTACTAGTCTCTTTTCTTTTAATTTAGTTCCCCACGAAGGTGCAAGCTGGCAGCAGACAAAACCGCTCTTCAGCCGAGGCTTACATGTATTTAAAAGATGTTTTACAAATGCATAAAAACAAATGACAATCAAGTATTTTTAAAAAGATATTGTCGGAAAATATTTATGATTTAAAAAAAATAGATTATTCTATATTACAGTTAATATATAATGCGTAATGGTGATACTAGCGGTGCCTGAAAAATATTATCGTCTTGATAAGCTGTTTAATTGATACGACTACGGGGGCCTGTAAGACTGCAGGTAGCAACTATAAGACAATTAGGAAGGGCCAGGGAAGTAAAGGATGGAGTGAGATGGAGCGTTGTGACTAGACTTGGAAAGAGAGCTGTATTGTGGGAAGTATTTCATCGTTGGGTACTTGTGTACTGGGAGTTGGTTGCAATTCCAGAGGGAGACGATGGATAAGTCACGAATGTGCATGGGTGGTCGAATATGGATGTAGTGGTATTTCAGGGTATCAGGATTGGTGATTGGTAGGTGATATATTGGTGCTGGCACAGGGTTTTGCGATTAATGTATCGGTTGCGAAGGTGCTCTTGGAAGAGAAGAAGGTGTGACAAGTGAATGAGTTCTTACCGGATGCGAGTTGGGGAAGGTAGGCGGAAGCGGAAGACGAGGCAGAGAGCGTGTCTTTTCAGGATTTCAAGGGATTTGTAAAATATAGGGGAGGCGGATGTCCAGGAAACATTGGCGTAGGTCAGAATGACGCGGATGAGGGGTTTGTAGGAGAGGATAATGGTAGAACGATGTAGACTCTCCAGGTGTGACTGTTAGTCCTTTTAGTCGGTTCTGGGCTTTGTGTTGGACCTTAAGGAGATGTGCTTTCCGTATTACTTTTGTGTCGAGGTCTGAGAGACGAGTTGGTCGTACGTGGACAGACGGAAATCTGGACGACGGAAACATGGTGTGACCAAAGATGATGGCTTGGTTTCTCTGTGGATTCCCGTGAAATAGCAAATTATCACACCATTTTATCCGGAGATTCAAGTGGCGTTGGAGGGAGGCATGAGACCATGCTAGTCTCTTCTGCAGGTCGTGTTGGAAGAGTGTGCTCAGACATTGTACCTGCGAGGTGCAAACGTCACTAGTCTAATACAAACGCAGTACCTGTAGCACCATTAATATTAGAGCATGTAAAAAAATTAAAATTATTTGTATTACCAAATAGCATCGCGCCGGACATTAGTTAAGTGATTATTTAAGTAGAAGTCCAGCATCTTAATCGCCTGTGCCACCTGGCACAATGGATAGTATAGCAAAGACCATATATTATTATTATTATTATTATTGGTGTTTTGCCCTTAAAGAGCGCATTTGGACTAAACTACATGGCCAGTTCCTTTTGCTGCCTTCCTTGCTGCCCAAACTTCCCTCATTCGCTCGCTGTGTTTCTGTTTCCGGTCCTCTGTCCATGCTTCTTGTCGGCTTCGTGTCTTCGGCTTCATCTTGATTGCCTTTTTGGTTGCCCATATTTCTTTCATCTTCTGGCTGTGATCTTGCTTTCGTTCTTCGGTCCATTTTATGCCTGTTCGTTTGTCGCATTGTATCTCATGTAGTTTACTTTTCTTAATGATGTTTCTGAACTTTATTCTGTCGTTTATTGTGTCTGCTGTTATGTTGAGCTGGTTCAGGTCGTTTTCTACCTCTGCCACCCATTTGTTGTTTCTAGTGGTTACCCAGTCAAAGATCTGTTTGGTCAGCCTGTGTGATGGCATTCTGTATAGGTGTCCATAGAATTGTAGTCTGCGTTTTCTAACCTTTTCTGTGATTGTCTCCGTATGTTTGTACAGTTCCTCTGTAGGTTTCTTGATCCATATTCCATTGTTGTTAGTTGCGCCAAATATTTTCCTAAGTATTTTCCGTTCTACTTTTTCTAATTGTCTGATACGTGTATGCCCTCGGATTAGTGTGGTCTCTGCTGCATATAGTGCCTCGGGGAGCACCACCGTGTCGTAATGGCGTAATTTGGCTTTTTGTGAGATAGACTTCTTGTTGTAATGATTCCACACTACTTTGTATGCCTTGTCCAGTTTAGTCTTTCTTTCTTCATTTGAGTCTCTGTTATGTCCACTCATTTGTGGTGTTTCACCGAGGTATTTGAAGTCTGCTGTTTTGTAAATCGTGCCATACTTTGTGTTCAGAGATGAGAGTTTCTTTGTGCCCATAAACTGTGTCTTTTCGTAAGAGATCTGTAGTCCAGTTTTGGAAGCGATTTCGTGCAGTTTTTCAATAGCGTCTTTTGTTTCCTTTATACCTTTCGTGACAATCGCCAAATCGTCTGCAAAAGCCAGGCATTTAATCTGTAGGTTTCCTAAGGTTATCCCCTGTTGTGATGTTTCCCATTCTTTTACGACCTTATCTAACACCAGATTGAAAAGGAGAGGTGAGAGGCCATCGCCTTGTCGGACACCTGTGCGAATTTCGAAGGGCTCTGATAGTTCCCCACAGAACTTTACTTTGGAGGTCGTGTTGGTTAAAGTTTGCTCTATGATAGCCCGTGTTTTGTTGTCTACTTTGTATTCTGCTAGAATTTTGAAGAGAGTTTTCCGGTCGATAGAGTCGTACGCCTTTTTGAAGTCAACAAAGGTAATGATCAGGTTCTGTTTGTGTTGTAAAATCATTTTCAGGTTCCAAATTTGTTCCGCACAAGACCGCCCTTTACGGAAGCCTGCTTGGTATTCCCCAATGAAGTGGTCGGTTTGGCATTCTAGTCTGTTCAGTAAAGCTTTAGAGAGGATCTTGTATGTGACCGGTAGTAGGGATATTCCTCTGTAGTTGTTCGGGTTAGTCTTGTCACCTTTTTTGTGTAGTGGGTGTATCAGGGCAGTTTTCCAGTCGTCAGGAATTTTCATGGTCTTCCAGATGTCTTCCAAGATCCTGTGGATGTCTTTGGTGAGTTCTGGGTCTTGTAACTTCCAGATTTCCGCGATGATGCCATCTTCTCCTGGTGCTCTACGATTCTTCAGTGACTTTATTATTTTTTTAACTTCTTCTAGAGTTGGAGGTTCACTATCTGGATTGTATGTGCTCGTTTCTGTCATCATTTCTTCCATGGGGGGGTCCGTGTTGAGCAGTTTTTCAAAGTACTTTGCCAGAATGTCACAATTGTTTTTGGTATTGGTTTCTAGGGTTCCATCCGGTCTTCTGAAGCACAAGTTGGGTGGTTGATATCCAGTCATATTTTCTCTGAACGTTCTGTAGAAGTTTCTTGTATTGTTCTTCATGAAGTCCGATTCGATCTCTGTCAGTCGCCGTTTGTCATACTGTCGTTTTTCACTGCGAATGATTTTGCTTGATTGCTTCTGTGTTTTCAAGAAGTTCATCCAATTCTCTTGCGATTTATGGCAACTAAATTTTTTCCATGCACTGATTCGTTGGTCAATAGCTTGGTCACATGTGTGGTTCCACCAACGGTGTTTCCGTGTTCGTGGTGCTTGTGCTAGTTTCATGGCCTCTCGGATTCTTCGTGAAAGTTGTGTCCAGTCTGTCGTTTTCTCCATTTTAATTTTGTGTAATATTTGTGTCTGGTTTAAAGTAACGTATTCTGGATCTGGTCTAACAATTTTGTTCTTCTGGAGCTTTTTCTTGGGCAAAAGACGAATCCTGATCTGTAGTATGTGGTGATCTGAGTCGAAGTAGCCTTTACGGGTGTCTATGTTCAAAATTTCTTTTTGTGGTGTCTTTCTGCACTATTACGTGGTCGATTTGTAGTTCTTGCTTTCCGCTGGGGAATTTCCATGTGGTAAGTTTTCGTGTTGGTTTCTTGAATTTTGTTGACATAATGGCGAGGTCGTGGCTTTTGCAAAAGTCTATCAGATGTTTTCCGTTTTTGTTGGTGTCCTTGTGTGGAGTATGTTTTCCTGTGATATGTCTGTATATCTTTTCTTTTCCGAGTTTGGCGTTGAAGTCTCCCAGTACTATTTTGACTCTATGTGCAGGAATTTTTCTGATAGTTTCTTCCATTATCGTCCAGAAGTCATCAATTTCGTCCGGGTTTTTCCTGTTGTAGTCATTAGTTGGTGCATGTGCGTTGATTATTGTGTAGGATTTATTGGCTGATTTCACTGTGATGGTGCTGAGTCTTTCGTTTGGTGACGAAAAGTCGATTATGCTGTCCGTGATGGACCTGTGTACTGCAAATCCTGTGCCAAAAAGCCTTAGGTTTTTCAGTTGTCTCGATGGTTTTCCTTTGTATATTCTGAAATTCTCCGTGTTGAAATGGTCTTCGTCTGTGAATCGTGTTTCTTGCAGTGCACATATTTTGATTTGAAATTTTTCGAGAGTGTCTGTCAGTTGTTTCATCTTTCCTGTCTTCATCAGTGTGTTCACGTTGAGTGTGCCGATGTAGTGTTTGCGTTTGGTCTTGAGGGAGTTTGAGAAGCTCCGATTCTTCTCATGATGTCCGTGAGCCCCCGGAATTCGATGCTCACGACAATC